>NC_079319.1:4263437-4872500 GCF_029931775.1 Euleptes europaea | reverse complement strand
GCTGTTGAAAAAAAAAATCGGTAAAATTCGGATTCGGCAAAATCCGACCCTTTTTGATTTGGGCCGTGCCAAAGTCCAAACTCCCCCGCTTCGGATCCCCAAAATTCGGGTGAGATCCAAAGTTCAAGGGAAAATTCGCCCCCCCCGCGCGCCTTCAGGGGGCTTCCCTGAAGGCGTGCGGGGAAAAGATGGAACAGATCTGCGCCTCCCAGCCACGCCCCCCGCGCGCCTTCATGGAAGCCCCGTGAAGGCACGGGGGGAACCCCGAATCTGCCGAATTTATTCGCCATACCCCCGAAGTCGGCGAATCCGGCTCCCCCGTTTCCTGCCTTTTTTGAGTTCGGTTCCTCCCGAACCGAAAAACAGCCGAATCGGGGAAAATTCGGCTGTTTTCGGTTTGGGACGAACCGAATCGACAGCCCTAATGTCCAAATCTATGGACATCTTTGTGCGCGCTAATAAATTCTTCGTATCTATTATCTGTTCGCTCTCAGTTTGCCTTGTATCTATTTTCAGTTCGCTCTTCATCCACACGCACCATTAACACTTCATATGCACAAGGCTCCTGCGTGTACACTGCTCATATATGTTAGGCACACAACGTCTCATGCGCACGCACGACATGCACCCACACACAGTCTAACAGCTGACCATCACTTCCTTTCACACTATCTTCACCCTTCTTTGTCGCACCTGCTCCTACAAAACAATTATAGCCCATCTATTTCCAGTCCTGTTATGATGGTCGTTTTTTGCCTTAATATTTTGAGAAGTCGGAATGTTCATAAACGTTCCATAACACATGGACAGCTGAGCCAATGATCACAAAGGGAGGAGTTCAGCCAACGGAAGGCAAAACACCCAATGCAATAGACATGGAGAGGTTGTTCTTAATCTCCCCTTTTTCTTTTGTCAAGGGGCAAATGTTAAGGGCTCAAAATGAAGGGGGGGGGGGCTTGTTGTTTCTCATGACATGAACACATGAAGCTGCCTTCTACTGAACCAGGCCCTTGGTCCATCAAAGTCAGTATTGTCTACACAGACCGGCAGCAGCTCTCCAGGGTCTCAGGCAGGGATCTTTCACATCTCCTACTTGCCTAATCCCTTTAACTGGAAAGGCCGGGGATTGAACCTGGGACCCTCTGCATGCAAAGCAGAAGCTCCACCACTGAGCCACAGTCCCTCCTCATCGAGACTTCATGTTCTGATATGAAAGCCATGAATTACTGATATTGTCTTTATTGTTCTGTAATCTCAAATAAGATGGAATTAACTCAAGTCAAATCACTGTGAAGTAATAATAGAATCTGGACTTGACTCATAGTAGAAATATAATTCAATAATTAATTCACAATACTATAATTATTTACTGAAACTACCAGAGAAACAATCTACATACAGGGACAAATACATATATAGTGTGATGATTTGTATAATTAAACTACTTATCTGAAGAAGAAGAAGAAGAAGAAGAAGAAGAAGAAGAAGAAGAAGAAGAAGAAGAAGAAGAAGAAGAAGAAGAAGAAGAAGAAGAAGAAGAAGAAGAAGAATTATACGCCAACTTTTTCTACCACTTAAAGGAGACTCAAACCGGCTTACAATCACCTTCCCTTCCCCTCCCCGCAACAGACACCCTGTGAGGGAGGTGGGGCTGAGAGAGCTCTAAGAGAGCTGTGACTAACCAAAGGACCTCCAGCTGGCTTCATGTGGAGGAGTGTGGAAACCAACCCGGTTCACCAGATCAGCATCTGCTGCTCATGTGGAGGACTGGGGAATCAAACCAGGTTCTCCTGATCAGAGTCCATCACTCCAAACCACCGCTTTTAACCACTACATCACGCTGGCTCTCTATATTGCCTCTGTGTGTGTGTGTGTGTGTGTGTGTGTGTGTGTGTGTGTGTGTGTTAAGTGCCGTCAAGTTGCTTCTGACTCATGGCAACCCTGTGAATGAAAGTCCTCCGAAATATCCTATCTTTGACAGCCTGGCTCAGATCTTGCAATCTGAAGGCTGTGGCTTCCTTTATTGAGTCAATCCATCCTTATTGGGTCGTCCTCTTTTCCTGCTGCCCTCAACTTTTCCTAGCATGACTGTCTTTTCCAGTGACTCTTGTCTTCTCATGACGTGACCAAAATACGTTAGCCTCAGTTTAGTGTGCATCCCTTCTGGATGAACACCTTAACGTGGTGAGGGGTTTTGTGTGTGTCAGGGAAGCTGAGAGCAATACCGTAAGGGGTCTAGACTATCAAGAGACTAAACTCCTAGCAGAGTCACTCAAGGCAGAATGGTCACAGCTGAGACACCAGACGAAGATGCATCCACCCCCTTCAGGGATCAATGGCCACATCTGCAGAAGAGAACAGGCAGTTCCAATGGGGATGGGGGCAGAGGAATCCCTGAAGGTTAGCTACTGGGAGGCAGCAGTAGTGGAAGGTGACACTGGCGGAGGATCTTTCGTAGACAACGGTAGTGCCACTTCGGCTAATCCTGGTTAGTACTGCGTAGAAGAAGGCACTGGTAAACCACTTCTGACCAACCTTTACCTTGAAAACCCGATGATGAGACAATCTATATTGCCTACTCTTATATTTACTGTTAAATTGTTTACCTTTTTTCCAAGTAATGATACGTTTCTTATTATATGTTTATTATGTTATCTCTAAAGGAGACTTTGGCATGAGTCTTTCATATTTATTTATTTATTTTATTTTGTACCCCACCCTCAATCCCCAGCCAAAGCCAGGCTCTAGGTGGCTAACAACATATGCTTCATACAATAATATCTATTAAATGCAATAAAATCACCATAAATAAAACCATAAAACTATACATACTTCATTTGTAGTATATCATATTCTATATAATTTGTAGAGATCTCAGTTTTGTAATTTTTTAAAATGTTTTATGGTGTAGTGGTTTGCGGCGGTGGGCTCCAATCTGGTGAACCGGGTTTGATTTCCCCACTCCTCCACATGAGCGGCGGAGGCTAATCTGGTGAACTGGGTTGGTTTCCCCACTCCTCCACATGAAGCCAGCTAGTCACAGTTCTTTCTGAACTCTCTGACCCCCCCCCCCCACCTCACAGGGTGTCTCTTGTGGGGAAGAGAAGGGAAGGTGATTGTAAGCTGGTTTGATTCTTCCTTGAATGGTAGAGAAAGTCGGCATATAAAAACTAACTCTTCTTCTTCCTCTTAGTATCACAGCATAATTTTTTAAAGATATAATGCTCTGTAATTGAATTACATAGTAAATGCATTCAAGTTTACAAAAAAAAACATGGTTTGATAGAAAAAAAATAATCAAATGAATGAAACAATCAATATATCTGTGGCTGATCGCTCCCCATATCTATGCATTCTTCTTTTTTAAATGCATTTTTCAAGGATAATAAAGGCCTTGGAGTCTTGCTGGGATTACCACCCTTGGCAAACCCTCAGGCTTTTTCGTTCAGAGATGTAAACAGCCATGTTTGCTGTGGAGTTGAATGGGAGGCCAAGGTGCAGGGCGGGTTCAGGCTTTAAATCCTCACATCTTTATAAATAGCATTTATGAACTGAAGTCTTGCAACGGGCAAGACAACAATGTGAAGCTTGACATGTTTTTAGGAATCCGCAGGCTGTGGAGAACCATCTTCAACCCACAGATAAACGTTCTCTCTGGTCGTCCTCATTGCCCAAATAAACCCAATTATCATGTGAAAGTAGGGGTCCCTTTCCCCTGGTGGGGACAGGGGATCCTCCACCCCTGTTCCTGTTGTCCTCTGCCACTCTGGGTGGAAGAGGGAGAATTTTTTAATGCACCAGCATGAATGCCACATCACTTTAGGTAAATAATAATAATAATCCAGAACTGACATAGCGTAGATCTAGGAACGGACAGAAACTCTATAGTTTTACCATAGAGTCTCTTGCAATTCCTAGAGCTACCTTATGTCACTTCCGCCTCTTTAGCAGAAGTGACATGGCATCGTAGCCAGTGTGGCAGCCCCTCCATCCATGCCCACACCCCTCCCACCTAGGATTGGCAACTCCAGGCTGGGAAATTCCTGGAGATTTGGAGGTGGAGCCTAGGGAGGGTGGGGTTTAGGGAGGGGAGGCACCTCTGTGGGACACAATCCACCCTACGAAGTAGCTGTTTTATCCAAGAGAACTGATTTTTGCAGTCTGGAGATCAGTTGTAATTCCGTGAGATCTCAGCCTAGGCCTAGGCAATTCTGGCGACCCTGGCCTAGACAATTCTGGACCCAAGAAGATAGGGTTGCCAACCTCCAGGTAATGTGGTAAACAAAGGTTAGCGTGCTGTAGGATACTCAGCAAACTAGAAACAGCACTTCACAAGCTAGACACAATGATTATAAAGTAGTGGTATTTAATAACATATCCACCACTGATAGTATGTAGGCAAAAACATGTGTTGTTAATTATTGCCTTAAAAGTAACACCAAAGAGAGGACTATGCCTTGTTACAAACAAATAACAGTATTATAGGTAAGTCCATGAAAGGGGGTGCCAACCTCCCTTTCTTCCACAGATATGCTTCTTGAGAGTAGCAATTCAGTAGTGCAGTTGTTCTCAACAGAAGCCCGGTGATCTTTCTGTTTCAGCGATTAACGCCTTCTTCAGGGACCAACGCTGGCTGTTATTAACATTCTCTGCGTTGTCACACCCTTTCATGGACTTACCTATAATACTGTTATTTGTTTGTAACAAGGCATAGTCCTCTCTTTGGTGTTACTTTTAAGGCAATAATTAACAACACATGTTTTTGCCTACATACTATCAGTGGTGGATATGTTATTAAATACCACTACTTTATAATCATTGTGTCTAGCTTGTGAAGTGCTGTTTCTAGTTTGCTGAACCTCCAGGTAATAGCTGGAGACCTCCTGCTATTACAACTGATCTCCAGCTGATAGAGATCAGATCACCTGGTGAAAATGGCCGCTTTGGCCGTTGGACTCTATGGCACTGAAGTCCCTCCCCTCCCTAAACCCCGCCCTCCTCAGGTTCCGCCCCAAAAACTTCCCACCGGTGGCAACCCTACAAGAAGGCCATTCATAAAGAAGAGGAGCAGAGTTTGACAGAGGAGGAGCTATTTCGGTGTTACCTGGTGAGACAGACGCACCACTTGGGAAATCAGGCAGAAAGGGCCAGCAAATCACTCGGACCTGAGGGGCCTTCTTCCCTCCGGCATCTGTCGCATTATCAGCAATTCTGTTATTGAATGAAGCTTCAGACACAAAATCCATTGGTGCGTTTAACAAGCATAGGGAAGATTGTATCTGTGAGATCTTCTAAAGTGGAGATGAAGAAAGAAATGATGGCAGATCCCAAGAGGGGAAGAGAAAACGACAACTGTTCTGGGCAAATGAAACTGAAGTGTACAGGGACGACAGACCGGAAAAATGCTGAATACATAGAGATGTCAGCTCCAGGTTGGGGGATTCCTGGAGATTTTTTTTTTTGGGGGGGGGATGTGAGAGGAGGGGGTTTGGGGAGGGGAGGGACTCAGGCCCACAGAACACACCCTGCCAAGCAGCTTTCCCCCCCCCTCCAGGGGAACTGATTTCTGTCATCTGGAGTGTCACTGTAATTCTTGGACATCTTCAGGCCTAATCTGGAGGTTGGCAACCCTACATTGCTTCCCCTTTCTCTCTTGGCTGCTCCCCAATAATTTCCCTCCATATCTTCCACATTTCTCTTCCAGTGATGAAAGAGGGTAACAGAATAGTACAGTGGCTTAGGTCCTGGACTAGGACAAGCTAAATTATGTGAATCTAGCACATTTTTATCCCTCCCTCTCTCCCAGGAGATTGGGATGGCATAGCCGGTTTGCATGTCTGCACTGTATCCTTTCTACACCCTTTCTACAAGGTAGGCCTGGCTCAAAGCGAGTGAGACGAGAAGCGTGGTAGAGACGGGATTTGAACTAGGGTCTCCTAGAGCCTAGTTGTACCCTCTAACAGTGGCTCACACAACACACAGGATTCAAATCCTCACTTAGCCATAGAATGATACAATTGGAAGGGGCCATAGAGGCCATCTAGTCCAACCCCCTGCTTAATGCAGGATCCGACTCGAGCATCGCTGACAAGTGTTTGTCCAGCCTCTGCTTAAAGACTGCCAGTGAGGGGAAGCTCACCACCTCCCTAGATAGCTGATTCCACTGTTGAGCAACTCTTATTGTAACCCCCCCGATATCTAGCCAGTACCTTCCTACTCACAATTTAAACCCATTATTGGGAGTCCCATCCTCTGCTGCCAACAGAAACAGCTCCCTGCCCTCCTCTAAGTGACAGCCCTTCAAATACTTAAAGAGAGCAATTGTGTTCCCCCTCAACCTCCTCTTCTCCAGACCAAACATTCCCAGCTCCCTCAGCCTTTCCTCCTAGGGCTCAGTCTCCAGGCCGTCGATCATCCTCATCACTCTCCTCTGCACCAGCTCAATTCTATTCACATCCCTTTTGAATTGAGGCCTCCAGAACTGTACATGCTACTCCATGTGTGGCCTGACCAATGCAGTGTACAGCGGGACTATGACTTCTTGAGATCTGGATGTTATGCCTCTGTTCCTGCAACCCAAGATCGCATTAACCTTTTTTGTCGCTGCATCACACTGGTTGCTCATATTTAACTTATGGTCCACCCGTACCCCAAGTTCATGTTCACATAAAGCTAAGCAAATGACTTTGGGCCATTCATAGTCTCTTGGCTTCATCTGCCTCGCTGGGTTGCTGTAAGGATTAACCAGAGAACCGATCTATGCCGCTCTGATCTTCTAGGAGAAACAGCTGGACAAATATGTGACTGAGCTCTCATTCGTTTCCATAGCAGTGCCTAGTATCCATTTTGTATTTTCCGTGTTCAAAGCAGTTTGTCCATATTATCATAGCCATCCTTAACACTGCCCCTGTAAGGTAGGTCACTGTTCTAATTGTGTGTGTGTGTGTGTGTGTGTTGGGGGGGGGGGGCTGAGGCCAAGAGAAAGAAGCCTGGGAGAAGCTTGCATGAAATTTGAACCAGAGGCCTCCCAGATTCCAGTCTGTCTCCCAGCCACAATGCCCCATCAGCTCCAGTCGGTATTTTAAACTTCCCCTCCTCTAAAATTAGAGATATATGCGGCTAAAGTGTTTCCATATCTGTCTGTTTCAGGCCGCTTCCACGCTTCTGCCCGTCTAAGCATGCCGGGAGCCAGTGAACAGAAAGGCCCCGTTCTGAAGGGGCAAGAGACGTCTCCCATTCACGATAACCCTTGAGTCAGGGGAACCTGTCAAAGCGGAGCTGAATTCAAACATCTTCTTAAGCCAATCCTTATTCATTAAAAAAAGCCCACCAAAAAAACCCCTTAAACAGGCATTGAAGAGATTCGCTGAACCAGAACGCAGGTTGCAACCTCTGCTGAGCAGCCCCTCTTAACAGGGGGAGGAAAAATCTCCCCTTTACTTCCAAATAAGGTTTAGATTAGACCATACGAATCCAATTTTACAGATCTCGGGGGAAGAAGACTATTATATCTGGTGATTATTAGGAACCGCTCAAAATGACCTGAAATAGATTTCCCTACGCAATCAAGTCATAGTCAGCTCATAAACTTTTTTCACCGGCGCAGGGCCAAATATTGCATATCCGGATATGCCAAGCAGGAGCTTTTATTCTGCTGCGAAAATCCTACCTGTGAGGAGCAGATGGAATCGTTCCATTTCCCTGCTACAGGATTTCATTTTTTCCTCCTCTGTCCATTTCCACAGCCGCAGTGGGCCTTTTGAAATTTCTAACACAGATGAGAAATAGGGCCCTTCTTCGTTGTGCTACGTTGGGGTGGGGGACTTTAACTGGCATGCTGGCCCTGCACTACAGGGCATTTAGAAAGGGTTAAAGGGGGGGGGAGGAAATACACTCATGTTGAATTTAACAATATTCCATTGCACAGAGTGGAGCCGCAGAGTCTAAGTTACCGGACTGAGTTGCACAAGATCCATTAGAGATGGAAAGTTGTGGAAACTGCTGAACTGACAACCAAAGCCATATATATATATATAGGAAATACATAAATATTGGGATATACCATTGCCATGCAGAAGAAGAAGAAGAAGAAGAAGAAGAAGAAGAAGAAGAAGAAGAAGAAGAAGAAGAAGAAGAAGAAGAGGAGGAGGAGGAGGAGGAGGAGGAGGAGGAGGAGGAGGAGGAGGAGGAGGAGGAGGAGGAGATCATCCTGGCACTTGATCTGCCGCTAAGCCACGCCCCCCACTCATTTTACACCTAAAACATTCTCGAGGCTGAATTATAATTCGCTGTATCTTCCAGCGTATACATGATAATTTACTTTTTTTGTCATTTCTTTCCATAATCCCCCATCTTGTGTAACTCTCCCCCCTCCCCTGGCATCTCTTCTATATCTTTTCTCATTTCTGTCTTGTCCTCCCCCCAGGATCTTTATTTTTTTTTCTCCTGAAGGCACTTAGTGAATAAATCGTTAGATGAGCTCCAGTTTTTTTACGACTCTTGGATCTGGGGACATAAACCTTTAGATGGCGCATATTTGATGTGACTGTTTTTGAAAACCAGGGAGTTGTTGGCTTTGATTGTCTCTTAGCCAGTTGTGACATAACATTATCCATATGTGGATGCTTGTTTGTTTGTTTGTTTTTTCCCCTTGGCTCCTAAAAATAATTGCCTGAATGCACATCTATGCATCTAGAGTGCACGGGAAGCAGCTTTACCAGGGTTTCCAATCACTTGAAGGTTTCTTTCTTTCTTTCTTTCTTTCTTTCTTTCTTTCTTTCTTTCTTTCTTTCTTTCTTTCTTTCTTTCTTTCTTTCTTTCTTTCTTTCTTTGTGGTCGAAAAAGTACACATCTCTAAACCAATCAATCCACTCCATTTAAATCGATGTTGCATATTTCCCAAGCCTATGCACAGATGTCTTTTTGAGATACTGAAGCATGAGATACCATATAGCGTAAGGATTGGAAGCTTCAGGGGTACCATTCTGAGAGCAGAAGGAGGAAGAAATTGCTCTGTGGGGAAGAGTGAATACACTCAACAAGATTCAGAGAGCTTGCTTTTGGATATATTAAGGATTCCCAAACCTTAAGGATATTGCATATGCTTACTTGTTATATATATTTTCAGGTATGTATACCTCGCCTTGACCTGGATATATCCTGATCTGGATAGCGCCAGGCTAGCTTGATCTCATCAGAAGCTAAGCATGGTTGGCCCTGGCTAGTATTAGGATGGGAGAACTCCGAGGAATTCCAGGGTTGTGACGCGGAGGAAAAATCTCACGCCTGGAGATCCCAGGCTAACCTGGACCATGTCCGCACTGCGCGTTTGCAGCTCCAGTTTCTGCAGGTTTTCCTTGCATGTTCGCACTTCATCTCAACTGAAGGATTCCGGAGACGTCTCCAGAGCACAATTTCTCCGCGTTAAGAGCATTCGCTTATACGGCGAATTAATAGAAATGAAACGTTTTCCTCACCCGGAGCCTTAAAGTGCGAACATGCAATCTGTCTTCAATCCACTTCCTGCTGCCAACCCACCCCCCACTCCCCCCGCCCACACTCGTTTCCCCCCTTTTTTCCCCTTTGCAGAAAAGAGCCACATGTTTGCTAACACAATCGTTAGTCTTTTTTTTTTTCATAGCTTGCACAAAACGCCTGAGGTTGTCCTGCGCTCAAAATAAATGTAACGTCTGCGGCTTGTGCTTATGCCCACGTCATGTCGTTTGATCGGGAAGGTTTGTTAGGGGCAGTGTGCGACATCTCTTTATCTGTGACTCTTAGATGTAAGGGGTGGGATGGCAGCAAGTTGCTTTCCCGACGGCAGCACTTTTCCCGAAGTGGAACTCCTGCCATGCATTACAATCACATTTTTTTTCTTTTTTGCCACCATTTTTAAAATTGCCTTCCCCGCAACCGTTTTGAAGTGGCCCGCGATTTTTCCTTAATTATCCCTGGCGCTGACGCTGGACCAATCACGGTCCTTGCTTCGAGCGCCGACTGGGCATGCGTGGGAAAAGCCTATGGATTTTATTGAATACAGCGGAGAAAGGCGGCGCGGTGGGAACAGAAATCTAAAGTCGTGTTGGATGCTTGTGTACTGGACACATCTAAATAGCGAGGTAAGTTGCTGGTGCATTCACGGTTCTGATCTTGTTAGATCTCAGAAGCTAAGCAGGGTTGGCCTCAGTCAGTATTTGGATGGGAGACCACTAAGAACACAAGGGTCATGACACAGGGGCAGGTAATGGCAAGCCAAAAGCAAATATCACCTTTCAATCCACTGAATCCAACAGGTTACCAACCTTTCCAAACCACAATGCACATTAAAAGAAAAAAAATGAAGCTGTGATAAAACCTGGAAAGCTGCGTATTTCCTCGAAATGCTGAGGACATAATAAAGAATCCGATGGGCTGTATGAACACTGGTCAGCTGTGTTATACGAGTCAGACCACTGGGCTGTTCCCATGACTACCCACGGTTCACTTCCAGCAGCTTCCCAAGGTTTGGGGCAGGAGTCTCCCTCCAGATCGGTCAACCTGAGGCAGGGCATTCACATGAACACACATGAACACATGAAGCTGCCTTACACTGAATCAGACCCTTGGTCCATCAAAGTCTGTATTGTCTACTCAAACCGGCAGTGGCTCTCCAAGGTCTCTGGCAGAGGTCTTCCACATCATCTACTTGCTTAGACCCTGTAACTCGAGATGCCGGGGATTGAACCTGGGACCTTCTGCATGCCAAGCAGATGCTCTAATACTGAACCATGGCCCCTCCCTATGGCTCTCCAGGGTCTCAGGCAGAGGTCTTTCACATCACCTACTTGCCTAGTCCCTTTAACTAGAGATGCCTGGAATTGAACCTGGGACCTTCTGCATGCCAAGCAGATACTCTACAAACTGAGCCACAGCCTCTCCCCATGAGAGACTTTCTCCATGCCAAGTTTGTGCTACGGTAACTTCAGAGGATCACACAGGCCACCTAGTCCAACTCATTAATAGGCAGCATTACCTATTGGATATCTGTTGGGAAGACTGTAGCTACATATATCTCCCTACTATTGCAACATTATCTCAGAAAAAGGCTGGTGATATTCGTATATGAAACGGTGGAATGAACTAGACATCCCGTTCCTTTTCCCCACTTTTCTATGTCACTACTGGGATTATACCCACCTTTCTATGTGACTACACCAATGTTGCTTTCTATGGTTGAACACTAATCTTGCCCTACCTTTAGGATTGCCAACCTCCAGGTAATAACTGGAGATCTTCTGCTATTGAAACCGATCTCCAGACAATAGAGATCAGATCACATGGAGAAAATGCTGCTTTGCAATTGGACTCTATGGCATTGAAGTCCCTCCCCTCCCCAAACCCAGCCCTCCTCAGGCTTCGCCCCAAAAACCTCCCACCAGTGGCAAAGTGGGACGTGGCAACTCTACCTACCTTGTTGTGGCTTCACCGACATTTAGTATCTCTACAGTATTTATTCTCGCTACGTGGACTTTGATATCAGTGTTTGACTGTTCAGCTTTATTATATTATCATTGGAATGTATTCTACTATGTGTAGCATTGAAAATATGTCAACATAGTTTACCATTAAACACTCCATTGACCTGCTTTTGGTCTTTACTTAGTTTTTCCATCTGCCCACGCGGTAGAGTTTTTGTGGTATTTATATACTACCATCTTTTACATGGTATTTTTATGTGTGTTTGGGCACATGTTATTAGTTACAAGTAAATTGTTAACTGCAGCCATTGCTTGGATGTTTTCTACTGTTACCATATTCATCTAGCCACATATGCTGTTGGTTCTATCACTTCGGTTATACTCAGCATAGATCCCCCATGAAATCCTTAGCCACTGAATTAAGGCTGCCATCACCCCACTGAAACCATGCCTGTTTCTACCCAGCCTCTCTTCCTTGCTCAAAACAGACCAGCACTAGACAGCTTGTTGAACGTTTGTCGTCTTCCAGAGTAGCTGATCGCATTGCAGTTCTCGCTGCACGAAGAATATTCCCAAATCTACCTCCAAACAATTAGCGTAATCCAATTAGAGGGACCCAAGTCTATATTTCTTAATGCAGCCTTCTGATTTACTGTGCAGAGTTCATTCTCAGTTTGAAGGCTGCACGGAAAGCGAACGGCACAGTTTGTTTCCCTTCATGTTTACTTGCTGCACTGAACACTTGGGGAAGATGCTTTTTTTTTTTTTAATACACAAACAGATAAGAGAAAATAGCAAGAATTCATTACAAGGACATGAATCAGAAGTCAGAGGAGTTCAGAGAGAAGAGGATTATGTTCAGACCAGAAAATCCTATGATCAACCAGGGCCAGCTCCCCTCAGGTCACCTTCGAAACAGGTCCCTTTCCCCCATATTTCTCACAGAACTCCCAAAAAACAAAACAGTAACACTTCCCCTTTCAAAAAATGTGCAATGTTTCTGCATTCAGGGAAACTTCCTGCTAGCAGGGTTGGTGATTAAGCCAATTTTAAAGAAATTCAGGAAAAAAAAATGAGGGTGAGTTCATCTCTACATTTAATAGGAAATTGCCATAATGGACCAAGCATTTAAACTCATTTAAGAAGAAGAAGGTTTGGTTTTTATGTGCCGACTTTCTCTACCACTTAAGGGATAATCAAACCGGCTTACAATCACCTTCCCTTCCCCTCCCCACAACAGACACCCTGTGAGGTAGGTGAGGCTGAGAGGGCTCTAAGAGAGCAGTGACTAGCCCAAGGTCACCCAGCTGGCTTCATGTATAGGAGTGGGAAAACCAACCTGGTTCTCCAGATTAGCCTCCGCCGCTCATGTGGAGAGGTGGAGGAGTGGGGAATCAAACCCAGTTCTCCAAATTAGAGTCCACCGCTCCAAACCACCCTTCTTAACCACCATACCACGCTCAAGGGGGGCTGGTTAGGTACAAAAAGGCAAAGCAGGAGAAACAAAGACACCAACAAAACAGTGGAGATGGGCTTTCTCCAAACCAAAAGGTATTTCCACAGTACACCACACAATTAAAAATAAAAATAGCGTCCAAACCAGTCTACCCTGGGGCCAGTTTTGAGCCAGGCAGATTGGACGAAGACCTGCGAAGGAGGCAGCCGGAAACGCTTTCACCATCAGTAGGATTCTCGCAGTGGCCTGCGCACGTTCAACTAGGGTTGCCAGGTCCCCCTTCACCACTGGCGGGAGGTTTTTGGGGTGCAGCCTGAGGATGGGCAGGGGTGGGACTTCAATGCCACAGAGTCCAGTGGCCAAAGCGGCCATTTTCTCCAGGGGAACCGATTTCTATCGGCCGGAGATCAGTTGTAATAGCAGAACATCTCCAGCTGGTACCTGGAGGTTGGCCACCCTATGTTCAACATCCCTTTGTCTGCCTCAAGCCTCTGCCAGGAAAGATAACAAGGGCTTCCGGCCTCCCCTCTTTCCCCCAGATGCCGACTACTCACCTCAATTTTCTGTATGGCTTCTTCCCTCTGGCGGATGGCCTCCACGTCCTCCTCCGTGATTTCTGAGAGCAGTGCATGCTCCTGGGGCAGTTCTTGCCACAGGCTCTTGCCTCCGTTAAAGATCTTTTCGTCGTCGGCCAGGTCAGAGAAAGGGGTCTTGGGACTCTGATGAAAGAGAGAAATGCAGCATTTTTCAGAACGGTCACAACAGAATTCAAACAGCATGTTCCTAAGGGGGTGGGGGTTGCAAGAGGGGTAAAAAGCAATGTAAGGCATAGTTAACAACCACAATGATCAGGGGACTGGAGCAACTGCCCTGTGAGGAGTGGTTAAAAAGCGTAGGGCTGTTTAGCCTGGAAAGAAGGCAGTTAAGGGGAGACGTGATAGAGGTCTATGAAATTATACATGGTATGGAGAGGGTGGACAGGGAGAAGCTTTTCTCCCTCTCTCATAATACTAGAACGCGGGGTCATCTGCCGAAGCTGGGGGGTGAGAGATTCAAAACAGAGAAAAGGAAGTATTTCTTCACACTATGCCTAGTTAAACTGTGGAACTCCCTGCTTCAGGATGTGGTGATGGCTGCCAACCTGGAAGGATTTAAGAGGGGAGTGGACATGTTCATGGAGGAGAGGGCTATCCATGGCTACTAGTCAAAATGAATACTAGTCATGATGCATACCTATTCTCTCCTGCATCAAATCAGCATGCCGAATATATGAGGTGCTGTGAAACACAGGCAAAATCTCCAGGTATTTCCCAACCCGGGGCTGGCAACTCTACCAATTCAGGTTCTCCAGACTAGAGTCCACCGCTCATGTGTAGGAGTGGGGAAACCAACCCGCTTCTCCAGATCAGAGTCTGCTGCTCATGTGGAAAAGCTGGGGATCAAACCCTGTTCTCCAGATTAGAGTCCACCGCTCCAAACTACCGCTCTTAACCAGTACACCACGCTGGAATGGATTTGTAGTTTCCAACCCCAAGTTATAAAACATGACAGATATTGTTATCTGTATGTTTGGAAAACAGCTAAAAAACCGTGACTAGAAAATAAACCTCAGGGGGAAAAATGTGAAAGATAATTTACAACTGAATACATATTATATATGCAAATGGTGGAAAATTGAATTACTCCTTATAAGGAGTGACTGTGAAATTAAAACTTGCATGCTAATGTAATTCCATCCATTTGATATCAGTTTGTTTCTTGGGAAATATTACTGGATGCATTGAGAGAGAGAAAGAGAGAGAGAGATGGGTCCAAGTAATCATGCGTCTATAAAACTTCTGTTTTGCTGAGCATGTAAACGTTCATTATTTTTGAACAGATAATATATGTAGATAATGATGCACATTTCAATACTGGCAATAACAAAAATAAATTAAAACTAAAATAATGTGACATTTTCCTTGCATTCTTAATAGAGACTCCCCCCCTGCCTCCCCCATTTCATGTCATCTGGATGCAGATGTCACAGCAGAGAGGATATGATTGTCTATTAAAGGGGATGAATATTCAAGTTGGTCATTAAGTTAACAGGTCATTTCAGTTGTGCTCCAACTGAAGTTTAAATTAAGAAATACACACCCGCAAATTCCAGAGGGATGGCAGAATTGGTACGTAGGAGCAACCCCCCTCCCCAGCGACAACCCATGAACACATGAACACATGAAGCTGCCTTATACTGAATCAGACCCCTGGTCCATCGAAGTCAGTATTGTCTACTCAGACCGGCAGCAGCTCTCCAGGGTCTCAGGCAGGGGTCTTTCACATCCCCTACTTGCCTAGTCCCTTTAACTGGAGATGCCAGGGATTGAACCTGGGACCTTCTGCACGCCAAGCAGATGCTCTACCACTGAACCATAGACCCTCAGCTATGGAACACATGCTTACTTACTATTACTATAGAGCCAGCGTAATGTAGTGGTTAAGAGCGTCGTAATCTAATCCGGAGAACTGGGTTTGATTCCCCATTCCTCCACATGAGTGTGGACACTAATCTGGTGAACCTGGTTGGTTTTCCCACTCATCCACATGAAACCAGCTGGGTGACTTTGGGCTAGTCACCGCTCTCTTAGAGCTCTCTCAGCCCCACCTATTTCACGAGGTGTCTGTTGTGTGGAGGGGAAGGGAAGGTGATTGTAAGCCTGTTTTAGTCTCCTTAAAGGTAGAGAAAATCGGGGTATAAAAAACAACTCTTCAATTGTGTATGGGCATATTTTTTAGATATTTGAATTTTTTATAGATGTGCATGTATATATGTATATACTTGCCTTGGATGTTATATTTTCTTTCTTTTTTTTCTGTTTGGGGGTTGCAGTCAAAAATGAAACACATTAAAAAATTTAAAAAATCACAACAGATAACTACACATTTGGAATACGGGGTGTGTGTGGGGAGGAATGTGAAAGAAGAGAGCTCACAGAAAACGGGACTCAAATTAATATTTGTCAGCATAAACAATGGGTGGTATTTCACAGTGGGTAGCCGTGTTAGTCTGTTTGCAGTAGTCAAAAAGGGCAAGAGTCCAGTAGCACCTTAAAGACTAACAAAAATATTTTCTGGTAGGGTATGAGCTTTCGTGAGCCACAGCTCACTTCTTCAGATACCAGATATCAGATACCAGATATCTGAAGAAGTGAGCTGTGGCTCACGAAAGCTCATACCCTACCAGAAAATATTTTTGTTAGTCTTTAAGGTGCTACTGGACTCTTGCCCTTTTTGACTAATGGGTGGTATTGTTTTTAATGTATAACTAGGGACATAAAAGATGTACATTTCTGCTCATTTTCCTGCTCTTTTTTGTAGGACCTATTTCGTGTAGTGATAAGATGAGTCTAAAAACAGGAAACTGCCCTGCTTAGGTTAGGCTAGTCACAGCTCTTTCAGCCCCACCTACCTCACAGGGTGTCTGTTGTGGGGAGGGGAAGGAAGGTGATTGTAAGCCGGTTTGATTCTCCCTTAAGTGGGAGAGAAAGTCAACATATAAAAACCAACTCTTCTTCTTCTTCTTACTTATGGGCATTTGAGCGAAGAGCTGCCTCAACAATACTGTAACACGAAGAGCTGCCAATAGATTAGAAACAACCTGGCTCTGTGCGCATCTCCCTTTTAACATAATGGCATTCACACAGGTGACATTTTCTCCGCATGACACCCCTAGATTTTTTTAACAAGTGCTTTTATGATTTTATAGCCCTGTTTTAATAACGGGAGGCACTTAAGAGCAATGTTTTATTCAGCCCTTCGGAGGACAAAAAGGTGCAGAGGGGTACCCAAGTCAGCCATAAAATATGCTGTGTATTCTTACCATGACCTTATCTCAGAGGAAGGCTACAGCTTTCTCCATTGCTTTCTCCTGAGCTGGCAAAATTTGAAATGGCTCCCCTTTGCATCAAATATCACCGCTCATTTCCAAAGTGTTCTAGCAAGGGATGATGTTACAACACATTAAAGATTGTACTCTTTCTTCCTTCCTTTTCTTCTTTCGTTCCTTCCTTCTTTTCTTCCTCTGTTTCTTTCTTTCTTTCTTTCTTTCTTTCTTTCTTTCTTTCTTTCTTTCTTTCTTTCTTTCTTTCTTTCTTTCTTTCTTTCTTTCTTTCTTTCTTTCTTTCATTCTTTCATTCTCTTTATTTTTATCTCGCCTTCCTCTCCAGAAACCATTCTTCTCCTCTCCTCCATTTTATTATCACAACAACCCTGGGAGGTAGGCTAGGCTGAGTTGCGAAGGCAGGCAGGGAGTGCTTTGATGAAATCCACACTGCCAGATTTAAGTGAAGCTCCCCCCGCCTGCCTTCCCGGGACTCCAGGGATGCAGGTGTGTGTGTGTGGAGGGCTTCATTAAGATCCATGCTGCCAGCTTTGGCAGCGTGGATCTAAGCGAAGCTTCCCCCGCCTGACTTCCCTGGAGTCTTGGGAAGCGTGGATTTTAACGAAGCGCTCCCCTCCCGCCTTCTTTGCAAGGGAGGGAAATGGCCGATTCCCAAATAAGCCAAATATTTTCAGCTTATTCAAGAATTGGCTATTTCGGCTTGGCTTTTCCTCTTTTTTTTTCTTTTTTTTTTTTGCATCCGGTAGAAGCCAAACCGGAAAAAGCCGAAATGGCATTTTCCCGGTTTTTTTCTGATTCGGGTTTTACCGAATGCACAGCCCTACCTGAGGCCATTTTACTGAATTATATACCAGATATACAAAAAGATCTACAAGACATATTCCTTCATATGATAACAACTGCTAGAATTAACTTTGCAAGATATTGGATAGGAAACAAATTCCCGGATATAAATAACTGGATAGATAAGATCAAACAAATTTATGTATTAATTAAGCTGACTTATAAAAATGATAAAGATGTGGAAGATCTAGATGCTGTCTGGATTCCAATAATCTCCAGATTTTTTTGGGGGGGGGGGGCTTTCAAAAACTTAGAACGTGGAGAGAAACACGAGTAATGTTTTTGTTGGCTTTCATATGCGTAGCTGAGTTCACTAACTTTGATGATGATGATGATGATTACAGTATGTAATTTTGATCGATATTTTTGTTTCTTTTTCTTTCCCCCAATTTTATGTATGTATGTAATTTTATGGATGCAATAAAGTTTTAAAATAATAATAATAAAAAGTGTCTCCCCATCTTTGACGGGGTAGTGATAGCAGTATCTCCTGTCCCCTCAGAACCACGGGGGAAATTCTTCTGGCCCTATTTCTGCCCCTATTTGGAGAGGCTTCTCTAATTCATTACTGGCACAAAAAAAGATGTTTTGAGCACTAACAATACCAACGCTATTCAGTTCTGCTTATTTCAGTTTTGCTTATTTGCATTTGCCACTGGGCACCACAAACCATTAATCAGAGGGGAGCAGTTTACAATACATTAAACACACACACACACACACACAAACACTGCCATTTTGGCTACTGGTCTCCGGCACAAGGCACAGCAATAACTGTCAGCAGCTTATCTCGGAATTTCTCAACCGCACGAACAATGAACATCACCCCATATGTTACAAAAGCAAGAAAGTAACAGATTTCCCAAGTCTATTTGCATATCTGTCATGTGTTAATCAGATATGTCGGAAATCTATCTCTCAGATCTTTGTGCCGTGGGCAAGAAAGGAAACGGTACAATTTGCAATGGAATTAAGGCCACAGACTCAACACAGAATGTCTGAATATTCTTGCAGCCTTTTCAAAACCCACAAGGCTTTCATCGAACACCTGTCCAGGTGCGCAACACGGCATACCCAATGTAGGCACAGATTTCTACACATGTGCAGAGCACAGCACTTCCAGCAAGCCTCCTCGACTTGTACCAGACTCTGTGGGATCAGGACCCTGCTGTTTGCAGCATTTCCAATCACATCAAGGCGCTTGGGCTTATTCGCTTCCATGCTCCTGCAAACTGGCATGCTGCATGCACAGACATCCAAAGACAGGACTAGGGGGTATGAACCTGTACCTTTCCACATGTGTAAACTGCACATGCTTCTTAATGTTACACACGGTGTTCATCCAGACCAGGAAGGTTCAGTGGAGTTGGGGGTGGGGGAAGTGTCGTCAAGTCGCAGCCCACTTATGGCTATTCTTGTTGACTCAACCGCTAATTCATCACAAAATCTATCTGTAGATTTTTTTAGAGAAGTATGCCTATTATATTAGGTGCTGTGGAACACAGGCAGGATGCTGCTGAAGTCGTCTTATTTGTGGGCTTTCTAGAGGCACATGGTTGGCCACTGTCTCTTCAGAGGAAGGCAGAAGCAAACCACCTCTGCTTCTCGCTTGCCTTGAAAGACCCTTGCTTGGGTTGCCATAGGTTGGATGGGAGACCTTCGAGAAAGACTCTGAAGAGGAAGGCAATAGTAAATCACCTCTGCTTCTCACTTGCCTTGAAAGCCTCTTGCTGGGGTTGCCAGAAGTTGGAAGCTAAGCTGGGTCAGCTACCAAGTTGGAAGATAAGCTGGGTAAGCTCCCAACTTGGTAGGCTTTAAGAGGGGAGTGGACACGTTCATGGAGGATAGGGCTCTCCATGGCCACTAGTCAAAATGAATACTAGTCATGATGCACACCTATTCTCTCCAGTATCAGAGGAGCATGCCTATTATATTAGGTGCTGTGGAACACAGGCAGGACAATGCTGCTGCAGTCGTCTTGTTTGTGGGCTTCCTAGAGGCACCTGGTTAGCCAATGTGTGTGAACAGACTGCTGGACTTGATGGGTCTTGGTCTGATCTAGCAGGGCTTTTCTTATGTTCTTACCATTTTTTTCTGCATTTTTATTCCACCCTCATGAATTCTGTGATGGGCTTCTGACAAGTTTTACCTGCATTTTCATTGTTTTCGTTCTAGGCTGTTAACCGCTTTGGATCCCAGATACAAATAATGTCAGCCTGCTGTCCAAACCGGAATTTGGAATGTTTTTTTAGATGAAGATGTGATACTACTGAAGCAGATCATTGGTCCATCTAACCTGAGGCTGTCTACCCTTGACTGCCAGCAGCTCTTCAAGGTCTTAGGTAGAGAAAGGACCTTCCCACCACCTGCTATTGGAGATCATTCAAATATGCATGTGCCTCCAAGTCACGACCAACTTCTGGCGGCCCCAGCAAAGGGCTTTCAAGACAAGTGAGAAGTAGTGGTGGTTTGCCATTGCCATCCTCGGCAAAGCCCGCCTTGGTGGTCCACCAGCCACGTACTGACCCTTGCTTGGCAGATATCAAAAACACCTTACTCATATAGAACATGTAGATTCTCACATGACACAACTGAAACTATTGAACAGATTATCATGGAGTGTCCAATATTTAATGAGCTGAGGACCAGTTTAATTACTTCTTTATTTATAACATTTGTAAAAGTATAACAAGGCGTCTGGTAGTACAAGGGCGCAGGTGAAGGGGCTATTACTGGATATAAATGATTCTGTTACTCTGCCCATGACAAAATTTATAGGGGCAATAATTAAATATGAGAAGAACAGCATGACATAAAGTATTTTTTTTTGTTTCTTTGATTTCTGCTCAAGGCTATAGCTGTATGAGCAGTGATAGACAGAAAGACAGACAGACAGACAGACAGATAGATCCTGATTTAACTTCCAAGATCTGACAAGACTGCACTATACCATGCCCCTTCCCTCCCCGGAGATCCTTTAACTGGACTTTCATTATAGGCACTCTGCAAATTTTGACACAAAAACAATTATCAGGCAGACGTACTTGGTATAAACACCTTTGATTACATGCCAAGCAAGATCCTGATTGACTTGCCTCATCAGGAACCGAGTTCCTCACATTGTACCTGCTTAGTTGTTGCAGCTTGTAGCTGCTTTTCCTAGTTGCAGAACTAAATGATCTCCTTTGCCAGAGAAGAAGCAGCATCTCCTGTGGTCATCATCATTCCGGGCATCCAACTGACCATCCAACTGAATTGTAGTGTGTTCCCTTTCAGCACCTCCGGAGTAAGATGCATATTTTAAGTAACTGACATTGGGTAGGCTGCATTGCCTGCTTATTGCATCTGTGTGGTCAGTGGCTATTTATTCAAGAAGTAATAAGAACAATTCCTCAGAAGCTTAGCTGAATTCCCGGGAAGACACTGATGGCACACAGAGACACTAAGTAGTGAGTCTCAATTCAAATATCTCAGGCTTCCCCCCCCCTTTTACCATGTGTCCTTTCAAAAATTGGAGGCAGCGGTGGCAGCAACAGCCAGGTTGGGGGCTAGCAGCTGTGCGGAGAAAGTCTACTTGTGCATGAAAACAACCATAATAATTCAAAACGACACATCTAAGCAGCTTGCTAAACAATCAGTCCCCTGAATCCCTACTCATGACTGCCAAGTAGGACAGGAGCCGACCCAGCAGGGACTGATGCATAACTACCAGAGGTGCTGGTGACCAAACCAGAGACCTTTTTGCGTGTGAAACATGTGCTGTGCCACTGACCTCTCTGGCTCAGGAATTTGGGCCTTTCTCCCTGAGCTACGGTTGCAAAGATCAGTATGCAAAGTAGCCCCGATTCCAATGGGGCACAGTCCTGATGGCCTCCCCTGTAACTCAGGAAGAGATTGACCCAAATAACTGCCAAGCCGCACGGCTTCCTTTCTTCTGATACAAAGATATCTGCTTAATTAGACTGGGTAATACCTCTCCGGCTGGCTCTCTCTGCAAACGATGCTCTTGGTAGCTGCTGGGAGGTTCGAAGCTGTGACGTGTCACACAAAAGCCCAAAGCAATTACAGGTAGAGAGGGCCCAAAGCAGCAGCCGGACACGTGGCTGGGGATTCTGGCAGCTTTTCAAGATGCAATGCGAGGTGTGATTATCCTTTTGCATGATCTTTCACGCCAATCGAGAGAAGCCTCGGATGGGGACTGGCTTTCTTGAGCTATGAGCTTGAGCAGAGCAGCCCGCGACTCCTCACTGGTACATTTCAGCTCTGGCAGGTGCTTTTTTTTGGGGGGGGGATGGTCCCAGAAGGAGGAGGAGGAGGAGAATAAGAAGAGTTGGTTTTTATATGCCGACTTCCTTTCCCACTTAAGGAAGAATCAAACCAGCTTACAATCTCCTTCCCTTCCCCTCCCCACAACAGACACCCTGTGAGGTAAATGGGGCTGAGAGAGCTCTAAGAGAACTGTGACTAGCCCAACATCACCCAGCTGGCTTTATGTGGAGGAGTGGGGGGTCAAACCCGATTCACCAGATTAGAGTCCGCCGCTCATGTGGAAGAGTGGGGAATCGAGCATGGTTCACCAGATTGGAGTCCACCGCTCAGGTGTAGGTGTGGGGAATCAAACCCGGCTCTCCAGATTAGAGTCCACCACTCCAAATCATCACTCTTAACCACTACACCACACTGGCTCTCCAGGAAGGAGGGCAGGGATTGCTTTTAAAAATCCCAAGGTACTTTATTCCATACCCAGTGACAGATTGCTGGGCCGGGACTGAGGTTATGGGTGTGTGTGTCAAGTGCTGTCAAGTCGCAGCTGCCTTATAGTACCCCCAGCAAGGAGCTTTCAAGGCTAGTGAGAAGCAGAGGTGGTTTGCCATGGCCTTCCTCTGCAGAGACTTCCTTGGAGGTCGCTCATCCAAGTACTGAACATCAGAACATCAGAAAAGCTATGCTGGATCAGACGGAGGTTCATCAAGTCCAGCAGGCTTTTCACTCAGAGGCCAACCAGGGGCCTCTAGGAAGCCCACAAACAAGATGACTGCGGCACCATCCTGCCTGTGTTCCACAGCACCTCATATAATAGGCATGCTCCTGTGAGACTGGAGAGAATAGGCATGCATCATGACTAGTGTCCATTTTGACCAATAGTCATGGACTAGCATGCTCCATGAACGAGTCCACTCCCCTCTTAAAGCCTTCCAACTTGGTAGCTGACCTGTCTTAGCTTCCAACTTATGGTGACCCCAGCAAGGGGCTTTCAAGGCAAGCAGAGGTGCCTTCCTCTGCTGAGTCTTCCTCAAATGTCTCCCATCCAAGTACTAACCCAGCTTAGCTTCCAAATTATGTTGACCCCAGCAAGGGGCTTTCAAGGCAAGCGAGAAACAGAGGTGGTTTGCCATTGCCATCCTCTGCAGATTCTTCCTTGAAGGTCTCCCTTCCAAGTACCAACCCAGCTTAGCTTCCAAGATCTGATGAGATTGGGCTATACTCTACCATTCCACATCCCAAGGTTTTGGGTAGGGAAGGGTAAGAGAACCCAGTGGAGACCAGGAGGGGCTCCCAGAGCCCAAGACAGAGAAACCTTCACAGCTCTGGACAGCAGCAGGAGACAGGCATGTGCCTTGACCAACAGGTTAGTTGATCTAAAAAAGGGGTGGGAGGAGGGTATAACAAGATCAGATGCTTGGGAAGAAATGACTCACTATCACACACAGAGAGAAGTGGAAAGCAATCGAGGGGATGGGGCTGGTTTTATTTATTTACTAAAGTTGTATCCCACCTTTGGACTCAATTCTAATTGATTCACAAGCATCTTATCATGTTTTTTGCCCTCCTTCCAGCCTGTTTTAGATCAACTCATTGGCATGAAGGAAGTTTCATCCCTCTCCAATTTGATTTCTCCTCCCTCTGGCTATTTTTAACTACCAAAAAAGAAAATCCCTCAGTGATTCCATTCCCTTTTGCTTTCTCTCCTAGTGAATTTTTGACCTCTCCCACTTTCGAGCTTCAGGAGGCAGCTGACGACCGTTTTATTTAGAGACTGCATTTGATTGAAGCAGTGCCAAACTGTGATTGTGTGCATTTTATGAATGTTTATGTACTCTGTCTTATGTATTTTAATGTACTTTATTTATATTGTAAACCACCTTGAGCTCCATGAGGAAGAAAGGTGGCTAATAAATGTCTTAAATGAACAAATGCATACAATCACAGTTTGGCACTGCCCAATGCCCTTTTTATAAAATCATATGGAAGGGACCACCAGGGTCATCTGGTCCAACCCCCTGCACAATGCAGGAATTTCACAACTACCTCCTCAGACCCACACCCCCAGTGACCCCTACTCTATGCCCAGAAGACGGCCAAGATGCTCTCCCTCTCATGAACTGTCTAAGGTAATAGAATCAGCATTGCTAACAGATGGCCATCTAGCCTCTGCATAAAAACTTCCAAGGAAGGAGAGCTTACCACCTCCCGAGGAAGCCTGTTTACAACGATATAAGATCGCAGTACATTCTCCCCATACTGTCAACCTTCCCTGGGAGATCTGAAGAAGCTAAAGTTTCCCTTCTCTTAGCAGACTCCTCCCGGTAGACAACCACACAAGTAGCCAAATTTTGCCTTCAGTCTTGTGGGATCCGCAAACAGCTGATGGAAAATCTAACCCCACAGATGGATCTTTCTTCCTCCAATTCAAATCATCTTTCCCAGAACCATTAATAGTCTTACTATTTTAACCTAACTTTTAAACTTTTTTTTTTAATCCAGAGCTGGTCTTGCATCAAAATAAATTTGATTTGAAATATTGTCGAAGGCTTTCACGGTCAGAGTTCATTGGTTCTTGTAGGTTATCCGGGCTGTGTAACCGTGGTCTTGGAATTTTCTTTCCTGACGTTTCGCCAGCAACTGTGGCAGGCATCTTCAGAGTAGTAACACTGAAGGACAGTGTCTCTCAGTGTCAAGGGTGTAGGAAGAGTAATATATAGTCAGAAAGGGGTTGGGTTTGAGCTGAGTATTGTCCTGCAAAAGTATTGTCCTGTAAGTATCAAGATAATGTGCTAATGAGGGTATGGTATGTTAATATGGAACCATTGTATCCTGAAGTGATCTGTTAATGTGTGTAATCCAAAACTAATCTGTATGGCTATTGTTGAATGTTGTCTTTGTCTGGAGGTTTTTCAGGGCAGGAAGCCAAGCCTTATTCATTCTTAAACTCTCCTCTTTTCTGTTAAAGTTGTGCTGATGTTTATGAATTTCAATGGCTTCTCTGTGCAATCTGACAAAATAGTTGGTAGAATTGTCCAGTCTTTCAGTGTCTTGGAATAAGACCCTGTGTCCTGTTTGTGTCAGTCCATGTTCAGCCACTGCTGATTTCTCAGGTTGGCCAAGTCTGCAGTATCTTTCATGTTCTTTTATCCTTGTTTGTATGCTGCGTTTTGTGGTCCCGATGTAAACTTCTCCACAGCTGCAAGGTATACGATATACTCCTGCAGAGGTGAGGGGAGAGACCCCCTCACCTCTGCAGGAGTATATCGTATACCTTGCAGCTGTGGAGAAGTTTACATCGGGACCACAAAACGCAGCATACAAACAAGGATAAAAGAACATGAAAGATACTGCAGACTTGGCTAACCTGAGAAATCAGCAGTGGCTGAACATGGACTGACACAAACAGGACACAGGGTCTTATTCCAAGACACTGAAAGACTGGACAATTCTACCAACTATTTTGTCAGATTGCACAGAGAAGCCATTGAAATTCACAAACATCAGCACAACTTTAACAGAAAAGAGGAGAGTTTAAGAATGAATAAGGCTTGGCTTCCTGCCCTGAAAAACCTCCAGACAAAGACAACATTCAACAATAGCCATACAGATTAGTTTTGGATTACACACATTAACAGATCACTTCAGGATACAATGGTTCCATATTAACATACCATACCCTCATTAGCACATTATCTTGATACTTACAGGACAATACTTTTGCAGGACAATACTCAGCTCAAACCCAACCCCTTTCTGACTATATATTACTCTTCCTACACCCTTGACACTGAGAGACACTGTCCTTCAGTGTTACTACTCTGAAGATGCCTGCCACAGTTGCTGGCGAAACGTCAGGAAAGAAAATTCCAAGACCACGGTTACACAGCCCGGATAACCTACAAGAACCAAATTTGATTTGATTTGAATGAGATTTCATTTTGTTGTTGTATATAAATCACTCTGAATTACAGGTATGGTTTTTGCTATTACACTCAACAACCACGTGCTCCTGATTCCAGACAACGTATCCAACAGCTCATAACTGCCGAACACACTGAAAACAGGGCCCCTTGAAAAGAAGGCTCTAGATAGATATTTCATACTCTGAAGGAGAAACAGACTATTTTGTGGGTAAAGGGGAAATGGCTATTATTCATTTTTTGCGGTACTGAATAATCCCACACAATGAGGAACCCCAGAGTGCTAAACATGAACATAGACAAAGGAAAGAAGGCAACCACCAGGATGAACATTTTCTAAGTATAGCTCATTGTCTCTTTGGCTTCCATACAAGAGCAGATACATATGCTGGAAAAATGAGGAAGAGGGATATTGGGCTGATTCCATCTGGGGGGCCCCATATGACCCTGATCCGAGCAAAATATTATAACAAAACAAATCACAAGGCTGGCCGTTATGATGAATCTATAGTAATAAAGGAATCAGCCTATCTGTCCGCCTGCCCATTGATGGCAGGGATAACACATCAGAGCATAAAGCTAGAAGACTCAAAATTGGCCACCAGCTTCAAGATGGTTATTGGAGTTCCAAGGCCAAAACTGAAAGGTGTGGGAATATCCTGACCAGGTGAGACACCCCCCACCCAATACTATTTGCAATGGAAGCTAAATGTCTCAGTTTGTGGCAGGCACAACTCACCAGAAAATAATGCTACATCTATGAAAACTGTCCACCAATCCCAGAATGATAAGGGAAGTTGCAGTGCCAAAAATGAACATAAAAACGTAAGAAAGGTCAAGCAGATGCTCTACCACTGAGCCACAACCCCTCCCTAATATTTAATAGATTTGACTGCATAGAACTCCAGTTCCTAGACAGCAACACAATAATACAGAAGTATTCCAAATCCAATTTAGTATAGTAGACTAACACAAAAACAGATATTGGGTTTTCAAAGTCAGGCAAGTAAAATAGGCAAGGCTGGGATACCAGGAAGACAAAATATACAGCCTCCCTACTCCTGAAGGATCTTTTTTCCAAATATTTTGTTCCTTCCCTCCAATGTGGTGTAGTGGTTAACAGTGACAGACTCTAATCTGGAGAACAGGGTTTGATTCCCCACTCCTCTACATGAAGCCTGCTTGGTGACCTTGGGCCAGTCACAGTTATCTCAGAATTCTCAGCCCACCCAGAGGCAGGCAATGGCAAACCACCTCTGAACGTCTCTTGCCTTGTAAACCCTATGGGGTCGCCATAAATCAGTTGTGATTTGACCACAGTTTCCACCACCACCAGTTGGGTTGGATACGTGGTGGATAGGGAATAGAGACATGGAGAACCACAGAATCATAGAAACATAGAATCATAGAGTTGGAAGGTACTACCAGGGTCATCTAGTCCAACCCCCTGCACAATGCAGGAAATTCACAACTACCTCCCCATAACACCCCCAGTGGCCCCTACTCCATGCTCAGAAGATGGCCAAGATGCCCTCCTTCTCATCATCTGCTTAAGGTCATAGAATCAGCATTGCTGACAGATGGCCATCTAGCCTCTTCTTAAAAACCTCCAGGGAAGGAGAGCTTACCACCTCCAGAGGAAGCCCGTTCCATTGAGGAACCGCTCTGTTAGTGCATGCATACAAACTTTTCTATGAAGGAAAAAAAAAGGTATATAATCACTGAACTTTTTTGAGTATTTCTTGAAGCTGCTTCCTATTTACAACACCATTCCGATTCAAGTAAAGGAGAGATCTCACACTGGCTTATGGAGAGCTCCAAGGATTTTCAAGAAAATTAGGAGGATGTCTTAGTATACTATTCTGGTTGCTGGTGTAATATCGCCCTCCATTAATTTATTCTGGGTAGATTTTCTTGATGATTGCATTGTTAGCTCCCTTGAAGTTGTGCAGAGAAGTTGGAATAACTAACTAAATGGCTCAGACTGTTCTCTCTCTGGCCTGTAGCCAAATCCCGTTATGCATATTTCCGTGCTTCCTCTCAGTTATCTCTACCTGTCCTTTCGGTATCACACCTTCACATTGCCCACAACAATATATTCTGTGGGGTGGGGGTGGGAAAGAAGAAGAAGAAGAAGGGTTCATCTCAAAGTTTGCTGATTCAGAAAGTGCCTGGTGAAATAAAGACGAATGCATGCACTTTGTTGATCTGCACGCTTAATTTGGGATGCAAATAGGGTTTATGAGGAACATAATTTGGTTTCCATTTGCATAGTGTTTGTGAGGGGTTTATGGAAATGAACACTTTTGCTAGAGCCAGGAAGAGACACTGATGAGAAATGGCCAGCATTTAATAATTCTTTAATAACTTAAAAGAATCCCACCCTTCCTCCAAAATGCTCAGGGCAAAAGAATATAAGAAAGGCCATGCTGAATCAGACCAAGGCCCATCAAGGCCAGCAGGCTGTTCACACAGTGGCCAACCAGGTGCCTCTAGGAAGCCCACAAACAAGATGACTGCAGCAGCACCATCCTGCGTGTGTTTCACAGCACCTCGTATAATAGGAATGCTCCTTTGATCATGGAGAGAATAGGCATGCATCATGACTAGTATCCATTTTTTCTAGTAGCCATGAATACCCCTCTCCTCCACGAAGATGTCCACTTCTCTCTTAAAGCCTTCCAAGTTGGCAGCCATCACCACATCCTGGGGCAGGGGGTTCCACAGTTTAACTATGCATTGTGTGAATAAATACTTCCTTTCATAGCCTACTCAGACTGGCCGCAGCTCTCCAGGGTCTCAGGCTGAGGTCTTTCATATCATCTACTACCTGATCCTTTTTAACTGGAGATGACAGCGACTGAAGTTGGGACCTTCTGCATGCCAAGCAGATGCTCTGCCACCAAGCTATGGCCCCTACCTGAAAAATTCTTGGTCGGTTTCCATTCAAAGTTCTCCCTCTCTGTGGCCAGCTTCCTTTCAATTGATGGCTTTATCTACAATACCAACAGATGGTCCTGCCGCTACATAACTGAAGTGGCATAATAGTAATGCTGAGCAGAGACATAAACATTTCCTCCTCCCCTCCCTGCTCCTTCTGGCAGGCTGACGTTAATTCGTTTGAAAAAAGAATCCATTTTATTTAACAAGCACAACTTTTGATCACAATGCAGATGGACGTCGGGAACGAGAAACGTGCAGACTCCTTGAAATTTAGGCCGAAGGCTGTATGTATGCAACTTGGATTAATGTCTCCCCAGCCCTTTGTTTTCTGTTGCCCCAGAAGGTCGGACCAGAACCAATGGGTTGAAATTAAATCAAAAGAGTTTCTGTCTAGACATTAGGAAGAGTTTTCTAACAGTTCGAGCGGTTCCTCAGTGGAAAAGGCTTCCTCGGGAGGTGGTCAGCTCTCCTTCCCTGGAGGTTTTAAAGCAGAGGCTAGATAGCCATCAGTCAGCAATGCTGATTTTATGGTTTTAGGCATATCATGAGAGGGAGGGCATCTTGGCCATCTTCTGGGCATGGAGTAGGGGTCACTGGGGTTGTGGGGGAGAGGTAGTTGTGAATTTCCTGCATTGTGCAGGGGGTTGGACTAGATGACCCTGGTGGTCCTTTCCAACTCTATGATTCTATGATTATACACACACACACATGCACACACACACACACAAATACTGCAGAGCAGCCCATTTTAAAAGCTGCTCCAGCTCTCTCCCAGCCGGCTGAATTATATCCTCATAACTCTTCAGACTTCACCGTGTTCTGCCCGCTACCAAACCGTTCCGGCTGTCGTGGCTGGCTAAAAAATTATACCGAGTGCTGCTCCCATGCTTGCAACATGGTACAAAGTGACTCCACTTGAAGCTTTACGGCTCTTTCTTCGAAAACCCACCCACCGATCACCATTTGGTAGACCGGATGTTTGGAGAATACCTTGGGGAGTATCCCGGGTACAGACACTCCTAAAAATAGTCACAGCAGGCAAAGGGATGACGTCTGTGGATCTCGTCTTACACTTTTTCAATACATCCAGTCTCCATAGCCCAAGCACCAACTGGGACAAGGTCCATCCTCCCCAGTGTTTGATAGCTGCATGTAGCGGATACAGGATTTATTTATCTACAATATTTCTACACTGCCTCTTCAGAATCCTGCTTGTGACGGCACTGTCCTTTGCTGCCATTGGAAAAGGCCGTGGAGCTCTCCATGGTCCTGAAGCCCAATTTCCGCACTTCCTGGCTCCTTATCCTAGAGACCATCTTACCTTGCTGGTGATGTCTCCTCTCTACAGAGGCCAGTTATGCAAAATACTTGATTTTTGCCCTGGGGACTCTTGACAGAAGGTTGTTGTTTTTTTAAAGAAAAACTGCTAAGGAGTAACTTATCTGTGTCTACACAACATTTGGTCTGTACTCTGACACAACCCTGACTTGGATGGCCCAGGCTAGCCTGATCTCGTCAGACCTCAGAAGCTAAGCTGGGTTGGTCTTGGCTAGTACTTGGATGGGAGACCGCCAAGGAATACCAGGGCTGCTGTGCAATGAAGGCAAAAGGAAGTATTTCTTCACACAACACATAATTAAATTGTGGAACTCCCTGCCCCAGGATGTGGTGACAGCTGCCAACTTGGAAGCCTCGAAGAGGGGAGTGGCCATGTTCATGGAGGAGAGGGCTATTCATGGATACTGGTCAAAATGGACACTAGTCGTGATGCATCCCTATTCTCTCCAGTAGGATAGAATAGGAAGAGCATGCCTATTCTATTAGGTGCTTTGGAACACAGGCAGGATAATGCTGCTGCAGTCGTCTTGTTTGTGGACTTCCTGGAGGCACCTGGTTGGCCACTATGTGAAAAGACTGCTTGGCTTGATGGACCTTGGTCTGATCGAGCACGGATTTCCTTATGTTCTTATGCAATGGCAGACCACCTCTGTGAACCTCTAGCCTTGGAAACCCTACAGTGTTGCCATAAGTTGGCTGCAACTTGACAGCATTTTACATACACTCTGACACCCATATTTTATTTATTTTTGATGGAAAGGATTGAAGTACCAGTGTTGGGCTTACCCCTACTGCTCTACGGACATTCTTCCTTGTGATTTCTGCCGGGGTTTGCCCAAGCATTTTTGTTTATCCTCAGCCTCCTGCCGGCTGATTTAATTAGGTAAGTCATAGATTTAGGATTATGGATGACAAATCTCTTTCTCGCCTTTCCATAATTATACAAAAGCATTCATAATTGTATAAAAGCTCCATCATGTCCCCACTTAGCCATTTATTTCCCTGGGCTCAAAAGGCCCAAATGTTTTAGTCGTTCTTTACAGGGAAAGCACTCAAACCTGTTCATTGCATAAACAAATCAATCACAAAGAGGAATCACCACATGATGAGAAGCAATCGGCAAATCCTCCGCCCTCCCCAGTTTATTTCAGAATGAGGCTGAGCCCAAGAAATCTATTTCTCCAGTACATTTATTAAAATGAATACTGGTTTGTATCCAATAGCAAATTGAAGGAAAAAAAAATATGTCAAAGTTTTCTGAAGAGAGGACAGAAAGTTCTGCTGGTTCCCACTTCTGCTAAAGCCAGCCGAGCCCCCTAAAACATTGTGGGGGATCTGAACACAAATCACAGCCCCCTCTTAAGATAAGGTCATTGCCCTTAAGTCTTTAGATCCCATCCAGCATTCAAGCTTCTTCTCAATTTTAGTCATTATTTTGGTGGGATCATGACAGGCCCTGGCTACTTCCAACTCTGTTCTACTTCCAACTCTTTACACACTGTTTTGTAATTGGCTGTGAGAGAAAGCAAGCTTGCATGTCCCACACTTTGCCTTCTGCAGGGGGATTTCACCCGGGCTGAGCTCAGGGGAGATGGAAGAATCGGGTTCACAGAAGAGCGGGAAGTCCTGGGATTTGTGACGGTTGGCAGCGAGGTCATCTCTAATGGACGGAAAACTCATGCATAACTCCAAAGAACAACCGAGGCAGACCGGGGGCAAACATGAGTGACAGTACCCATGCATAAACAACCTGTGTGAGACCAGATGCTGGACTAGATGGACCACTAGTCTGATCCAGCAGGGCTTTTCTGAGGTTCTTATGTTTTGCTTCTGCCATCACCAATTAAGTTTGGCTGGGGAAGGCAGGAGAGAGGTGGGTATTACAAAGAGTGCTGAACTCAAATAATAACAAGTTGGGGAGGGGGGCAAACACTTTAATTTACCTTACCAACCTCCCATTTCAAGACTTGGCACCCATTCCTAGTTATCCTATAAATTAACAGGTCAAAAACTCGACAAGGGGAGAGGGGAATTTAATTCCACCAGGGAGAATTTAAATAAATTAGTGTTACCTTTCCAGGCAAATTCGTTAACTCTGGCAAATATGAACTAACATCCTTCTGACTTTGAAAAATGTGTCCGGCATTTAATTCATATTGATTACCCTGCTTGGAAGTTGTACCGCAGACAAGTTGTCTGTAATCTAAACACTCTCTTGGGGGACATTGGAAGAAGAGTTTATTTGTTGGCACCGGGGGCTGTAAAGATAATTTGAAATCACAATTGGCTTATATTTCATAGAAGCAGGGTTATTAAACTGACCTTATTTCAACCGATGAACTCCACAATGGAGCTTCAGAAGATTGCGCTCCTTGATCGTGCCCCAAGGGAGATCTATTCTGATGCCCGGTGTCTTCTAATGCTAAATTCTATGCCTGCAATCCATCCTAAATGTTTCCATCCTCTGCTTTGGGCCATATTGACTGATATCATGTCATCCAAGACAGTAAATAAATTACCCATTCTTCATGTCGATTGTCACCTTGAAGGTATTTATAGAGTGCAATCACTTCTCTGCCAAACTCTCGTCCGGGAGCTACATAAATTTAGCTCCATCTTCTTTTCTTGTGTTTACTAACCCTGGCTTCAGAGTTGTTTCGCCACCCCCTATGTTGTGCATTCGTTTTATTTATTTTTTAAAATATATTATTATTACACCACCAGCGTAGTGTAGTGGTTAAGAGTGGTGGTTTGGAGTGGTGGAGAACCGGGTTTGATTCCCCACTCCTCCACGAGTGAGGGAGGCTAATCCGGTGAACTGGATTTGTTTCCCCACTCCTACACATGAATCCAGCTGGGTGACCTTGGGCTAGTCACAGCTCTCTTAGAGTTCTCTCAGCCCCACCTAACTCATAGGGTATCTGTTGTGGGGAGGGGGAGGGAAGGTGATTGTAAGCCGGTTTGAGTCTCCCTTAAGTGGTAGAGAAAGTCGGCATATAAAAACCAACTCTTCTTCTTTTTCTTCTTCTTCTTCTGCTTTATCCTTCCTTTTAAAAAAGGAAATATCCTTCTTGAGCTCTGACCTGGATGGGCCTGACTAGCCCTATCTCATCAGATCTTGAAAGCTAAGCAGAGTCAGCCCTGGTTAATACATGGATGGGAGACCAACAAGGAAGTCAAAGGTTGCTACACAAAGGCAAGCAATTGTAAACCACCTCTGTTAGTCTCTTGCCTTGAAAATCCAACGAGGTTGCCATAAATCAGTTGCAACTTGACGGCACTTTACGCACGATACTACAAGTAACAGTACTGCCCTGAATTGGATGGCCCAGGTTAGTGCAATCTCATCAGCTCTCAGAAAAGAGGGTCAGCCAGGGAGGGTGTGTGGCTCAGAGGTAGAGATCTGCTTAGCATGCAGAAGGTCCCGGGTTCAGTCCCCACCATCTCCAATTAAAGGGACTAGGCAAGTAGGCGATGTGAAAGACCTCAGTCTGAGACCGTGGAGAGCCGCTGCCGGTCTGCCAGTAGACAATACTGGGTTTGATTCAGCAGGGCTCTTTTAAGAACATAAGAAAGGCCCTGCTGGATCAGACCCAGGCCCATCAAGTCCAGCAGTCTGTTCACACAGTGGCCAACCACTGGGTTCTCAGCGGGAATTGCCTCTTCCTGTTTCCCGCACTGGTTTGTGTCTAACTTGGAGTCTTTAAAAGTAGGCAGAAACTCAGAGTGGCCTCTCTCTCTCTCTCTTTCTCTCTCTCTCTCTCACACACAGAGTCTAATAATCCTTTTCCTTCTCCCTCTACTCATGTGTAGGCCTTGGGGTTACATGGTCACATACTTTTGAACTGAACCCACCTCCAAGTTCAGATCGTGATTCAACCCAGTGCCCATTGGGTGTCCATGGTCAGGTGATCATCAGTTGGTTGTGTTGTCTTAAAGCTGCCTGCACTGTGTGGAATTTAGATCCAGGATCCAGAACTGGCAAAGGGGGTTAATTTTTTGTCCACAGTTGGTTTTTCTTTTCCAAAATTTCCCATCTGGAGGCCTTATTTGGCCAGTAATTGAAAGCATGGAGCTTGTACCTGTCATATTCTCCCATGGTGGAACAAATGGCAGTTCTGGAAGGGGAGGGATTTTTATTCGGGCAATGGTGCAGAAGAGAGGAAGAATAGTAGTAGTAGTTGGTTTTTATAAGCTGACTTTCTCTACCACTTATGAAAGAATCAAAGGCCACAACAGTCCTGGAAAGGGCCCTGCTCCCCCCATTTCCTTAACTGACAGAAACCAAGATTTGAAGACTGGAAATACTGTTGTGGTTACCTAGCAATGGCCACTGAGGGCATTCATTTTTTAAAGCTACAGTCACTGCTTCTATTTGGGGGAGGGCATTTTTTAGCTTCAAGATTTTTCAACAAAAAAAAGGCACATAGAAAGGTCTTTTTTATCTATTCATGGATCCAATCTCTGGATTAAAGTATCCACTAATTTGGCCATGGTGAAAATCAAATGTATTGATGATACACTAATACCAATAGGTACTGAGCTGTAGATATTTGTCTCGCATCCTAAGATGAATGGCCAAATTTGCATATTTACTAAGAATAACACCATGTAAAAATATTTTAAAGGAAGGAACTTTTGTTGTCCTTGAAGACTGGAGTCAGCCTACACACAAGCAGAGTCCCCTTAAAGCAGACAGGGATCAGCCCGATCAGATGACGTCCCTGAGATGTCACCATCTCAAACACTTTAGAGACAGCCGTGAAAAAGGCAGGAAGAAATTGGTGGCATCCATTTGCCGACTCCGAAACTGCAGGGCATCAAAACTTTGATAGATTCCTCCTGGCTCTGCTCGTCCTCTGGGGTGATGACCTGGGCATCGGGGAGCCTGGTAAATTCTTCTAATGTGTGATGAAAGGGCACTAATGGACAGAGTAATTGATTCTTTGATGGATGGTCAAGAGCTTTCTCCGTAACTCACGAGTACGACTCTTTCATTCTCCATTTAACCCGGGGATGATTGCTTACACGAATTATCTCCATTCCTGAGTGGAGATATCATCCTCCTAATAAACATTTCATTAGAAAGAAAAGTGGGTGGGAGAAAGGGCCCAAGATGGCAGGATGCAAGCGGCATCCTCTTAAGAGAGACAGAATCTCTACGAGATGACGTGAGCGGGGGCTGACGGGAGTGGTTAGGGAAGTGAAAAAGTCACCTCTTTGGTTTGACTTGACACCACTTTGTAACAGTAATTTTTCCATGTTATAAGATGGTAGGCTCTGGGTATCATAGAATTATAGAGTTGGAAGGTACCACTAATGTCATCTAGTCCAACCCCCTGCACAATGCAGGAAATTCACAACTACCTCCCCCCAAACCCCCAGTGACCCCTCCTCCATGCCCAGAAGATGGCCACCAAGATGCCCTCCCTCTTATGATCTGCCTAAGGTCATAGAATCAGCATTGCTGACAGATGGCCATCTGCTTAAACAAGGGAAGGAGAGCTCCCCACCTCCCAAGGAAGCCTTTTCCACTGAGGAACCGCTCTGTTAGAAAATTCTTCCTAATGTCTAGATGGAAACTCTTTTGATTTTATTTCAACCTGTATCACCTCTGTCTCCTCCTCTCCAGGCTAAACATACCCAGCTCCTTCAACCTTTCTTCATATGACTTGGTCTCCAGACCCCTCACCATCTTTGTTGCCCTCCTCTGGACACGTTCCAGATGGTCTACATCTTTCTGAAACTGCGGTGCCCAAAACTGAACACAATACTCTAGGTGAAGTCTAACCAGAGCAGAGTAAAGTGAGTACAGTAAGTCCCATGTAACCTGTTGTAAATAAGTTATATGTAATTATTGTGTGATATCTGTGCTAGTTATACTTCTGTTTGTTGTTGAATTTCAATGTTACAGTCCGAAGAAGGATATCAAAATGGGATATGAGCCGGCAAACCCGTCACTGTTTTATATTATCAGCACTTTTTGCTTTTTTGCATTTGCTCATAATTTGTATGCTGTGATACATGTTGCAATTTAATTGAACCTTTGATGTTACTATTATTTTGTAAAACTTTGGAGTAGCTACAAGTGATTAGATAAACACTTAGTAACCTTTGGTGCTTTGCACATTTTTTCCCCTGTTGACTGGCATTCCCACCTCACCAAAGAGTGCCAGGGTATACCTTATTAAGTATGGGTGAAAGAGTCTATATTCGCCATCAAGAATTATATATATATAAATAGATTACTCCAGCTCTATAATGCGTGCTTGGAGAGTATGCTCTACCCAAGTTTTGCATATCCTTCCATCTCTGCAAACCCCAGCTTAGTTTAGCAACCTAACAGTCCCTTGTTACTGCAGAGCTTTTATGCTCGCTCGCCTGAACGCCACTCCTTCAGCAGTGCTAAAAGGAAGATACGCTAACTTACCTTATTCAGATAGACTTTGACCCAAAGAGAGTTGACACACTATCTCATATGATGTTGGAATGTCCCCTATACAATACTTACCGCGATCAATGGATTACCACCATTCTAATTAAATTATCTGTCACCGTACCAAAAGACGAAGTAATCCCCTTTCTGATCGTGGAGAGAGATCCAAAAATAACACTGGTGGTGGCCAAGTATCTCTCCACCATATTTTCCTTAAAGAAATAAAGGCTCCCCATTTACTGATCCAGACCTTTGGGTCACAGAAGCTTGAAAGGAAAGTAAGTAAGAGTGCCAGGGGAAAGGACTCAGTGGTAGAGAATGCAATTGGCATGCGGAAGGCCCCAGGTTTGAGCTTTGGTGTTGCTAGAAATAACAATAGCAGGAGCTAGGAGAGACTTTTCATCGTGACATTAAAGCAGGGGTTCTCAACAAGGGGGGAATTCCCCCCGAGGGGGGATTTTAGGGTCCCAGGGAGGAAATTTGGACCACTATTCAGCAAAGTTTGATGTCCTGTAGATGATGTAAAATCTGTAAAATTGTACGTTTGTTTGTTTTATTGAGTTAAACTATCTTGGGAAAAGGGATTATATTCTGAACAATGGTGAAAGGGGGGAATGGAACAAAAAAGGTTGAAAAGCACTGCATTAGAGACTTATTGCTAGGCACAGCGGACAATGCACAGCTTGATGGGGAAATGGTAGGGATGCCACTTATCTGCTACCAGTGGATGGCTCCTGCAGATCCTCCCTGGTCCCCCATTATTGCTCGAGTGAGCAGCAGGAGTAAACAGGGGAGGGATCTATAGAGATCTGGTGGGTTCCTAGAGAGTTGTGATAATTTGGTGACATCACTTCCAGTTTTTTGGGCCGGAAGTGATATTGCACAATGCTAGCTCCACCTTCTTCTGCTCCAACGGCTGGCAACCCTAGCCAGTGGTTTTACAGGGTATAAACAATTCAAACTTAAAAGGTAAAGGAAAAGATAAAGGTCTCCTGTGCAAGCACCGGGTCATTCCTGACCCATGGGGAGATGTCACATCCCGACGTTTACCAGGCAGACTTTGTTTACGGGGTGGTTTGCCATCGCCTTCCCCAGTCATCTTCCCTTTACCCCCAGCAAGCCGGGTACTCATTTTACCAACCTCGGAAGGAATGAAGGCTGAGTCAACCTTGAGCCGGCTACCTGAAACCAACTTACATCGGGATCAAACTCAGGTTGTGAGCAGAGCTTGGACTGTAGTACTGCAGCTTACCACTCTGCGCTATGGAGCTCCTAATTCAAACTTAATAAGGCCATATGTTATATTCCTATTCAGGCAGGGGGCGGGTCCCTTGTGAATTTGTGAATGGTCTCAAGTTCAGCAGTCTCACATTGCAATTTCTCTTTGAAGCGTCTCTGTTTGAGCACTGCCACTCTATTAAAGGGGCTGGGCATTTCTTTTTTTACTCCAGGTATTTGGCAATCCCACAGAGCTGTGGTCCCTTCCTAATACAGAAAGTAGCTTCTAATTAGCTCCAAATTCTGACTTAGAAAAGTATTTGGGCGTAATTGTCATTTCCCCCCGTCACTTTCCTCCTGTCTAAACAAACCAAGTTTCCTAGTTGATTGCGACAGAAAACAACCCTCCTATGGAATCACCAAGGGTTGTGTGTCTGGTATTTTCAATTTTGTTTCCTAGCTCCGGGTTTAATATGCTGGAAGCCATTTCGACTTTGAAATCTTCTCCTTTTTATTGAAAAATTGTTGATGAGCAAAATGCGTAATGCTCTCCTATTACTCCCCGTCTCGTGCGCATCCCCTGGGCGTTGCAATATCCTTATCTCCTCTCCCTGGCTGTTCCGCGAGCATATTTACATTGTTAGCTTCACAAAAAAGGTATCATTATGTCAATAAGAGCAATTTAAGCATTAATGGGATGGTTATGGGCAGAAATGCAAGAGATTGCTTTGTGTGCTATTCTTTTTAAGGCAGGAAACATATGTCACAGGATGGTTTTAATTGTTCTTTGTTCTCAAATCTTATCTTCGGCTGAACCCAACATGGAAAGAGAACAGAAAAATGTGGGAAAGAAGAAGGCAGAAATGAAGACAAAATGAGAAATACAGCTGAGTTTACTGAATCTGTGCCCCCCTCGTTTTAATCAGCACAGTTGTATGGCCTATATACCCTACCATTCTGTGCATGGAATGCAGAATTTTCCCTAGAGGCTGGCACCCCTAGGAGTAGGGCTGCCAACCTCCAGGTACTAGCTGGAGACCTGTTATTACAACTGATCTCCAGCCGATAGAGATCAGTTCAGTTGGAGAAAACGGCTGCTTTGGCAGTTGGACTCTATGACATTGAAGCTCCTCCCCTCCCCAAACCCCGCCCTCCTCAGGCTCCACCCAAAAAACCACCCACCGGTGGCAAAGAGGGACCTGGCAACCCTACCTAGGAGGAACTGGCAGACCATTCTGACCAGACACAATGGGATGGATCCTAACCCTATCCAGCTGCTATACAGCTGCCAGACTCTGCCTGGCTATAAGAAACGTTCGGGGGGGAGGGAGCATCCTGGGAGAAAAAAAGAAAAAATAAGACATTGTCTACTCACAATATGTTCTTACTACAGAGTTCCTGGAAATTCCTAGAGCCACCTGGAAGTGAAACGGGTAGCACTAGAAATCACCAGAAACTCTACAGTAAAACTCGAGGTTCTTACCAGAGAGCTTCTGGAGAGTCCTTTTCATTTCTGGGTAGCTCTAGAAATTGCCAAGAACTCTGTGGGAAGATGTTCTTGTAAGCAGACTTCTTCTAAGTAGACAAGACCTTCGTTTTCTTTTCATTATTTTTTTCTCTCTTACCACCACACCGAGCGGCAGCAGCCAATGGGACCTGGGGATGGGAGATCCCCTGCCCCCTCCAGGGACTGGGCAGCCTTAAACTTAGGGTTGCCAACTCTTAATTTAGAAATACCTGGAGATTTGAGGATGGAGCCTGGGAGAATGGGATTTAGGACGAGGAGGGATCTCAGTAGGTAGTGGTGACCTCCGCCAACTGCTTCGGGGCTTCCTTTCGATTATCCATGCTTTTTCTGCCAGTCAAAGGTCACCTCGCTCTCACCGCACGTTTTGCTCGAGTTTTCCAGATTCTGGCTCAAACAGCATCTGGAAAACATGCGCAAAACGTGCGGGGAGAGTGAGGCGGCCTTTCACGGGCAGAAAAAGCATGCATAATCGAAAGGAAGCCCCGAAGCAATTGGCAGGGGTGACCGCGGGGAAACGTCTCTGCATAAAAGGCCAAGGAATCCAGTACTGGGATCTAGCTCGACTGATGGTCCCTCTGAAGTTCTGCATATCCTGTCCAGAAGCGTAGAATAGTTCACTGCTTCGAAATATATCATTCTAGGTTGGGAGAAGTGAGTAGATGTGAGCATAAGAGAGACTGGATTTTGCTCTCACCTCTAATCATGTTATGAATGCAGCTGGCAAAGAAGGTTGAGAAGAAAACAATTTCCCTCCCTTTCAATAATCCATCTCAGCGAGTATTAAAATAATGCTGCATATCACATCGAAACGAGATGACAAGCCGGGTGAGGGTTCCCATTTATTTCTCCTGTAACCGGGTGACCTTTTGGCAAGCGATGAGGCTTGATTTAAAGCCGCTGTAAGCACAGCTCGGAGACAGGAAGGAGGGGAGTGGAAGAGACCAGGCGGACGGAGAGGCATCATGAGGGTCATGTCCTGCCACCCCTCAAGCTTCTGTTTAGCTACGGAGTAAGTGCAACATGTTGTAAAATCCCCTCCTTCTACACAAACATAGATGAATCAGACCCTTGGTCCATCAAAGCCAGTATTGTCTACTCAGACCGGCAGTGGCTCTCCAGGGTTTCAGGCAAAGGTCTTTCACATCACCTACCTGCCTGGTCCTCTTAACTGCAGATGCCGAGGGCTGAACCTGGGTCCTTCTGCATGCAAAGCAGAGGCTCTTCCACTGAGCCACAGCCCTTCACACTCGAGAGAATAATTCCAGCAGCTGGGGTTTAGTTTTCCAACGCATCAGCTTGAGCTGCTGAAGAAGAAAGCCATTTTCCATTTTAAATTTAAAAACGTACACCTAGAACAGGATTTTATTGTCGAAGGCTTTCACGGTCAGAGTTCATCAGTTCTTGTAGGTTATCCGGGCTGTGTGACCGTGGTCTTGGTATTTTCTTTCCTGACGTTTCGCCAGAAGCTGTGGCCGGCATCTTCAGAGGAGTAACACTGAAGGACAGTGTCTCTCAGTGTCAAGTGTGTAGGAAGAATAATATATAGTCAGAAGGGGTTTAGGTTTGAGCTGAGTCATTGTACTGCAAAGTATTAAAGGTAATGTGCTAATCATGTATTAAAGGTATTGTGCTAATACTACTAAGCACTGGTTGCTGTGTGGTCTTCCCCTTCTCCTCATTGGCAACCTCTCTTGCTGGGACCTCGCAGATAGGTAGCCATCATTTTGCTTGGACTTTCCCTTTTAGGAATCTCTCTCCGTGTGTGTGTGTGTTGTGTTTCATTGCATTTTGTGTGTTTTTGTACCCCTTTTCATAGAATCATAGAGTTGGAAGGGACCACCAGGGTCATCAAGTCCAACCCCCTGCACAATGCAGGAATTTCACAACTACCCCCACACACACCCCTAGTGACCAGAAGATGGCCATGATGCCCTCCCTCTCATCATCTGCCTAAGGTCACAGAATCAGCATTGCTGACAGATGGCCATCTAACCTCTTCTTAAAAACCTCCATGGAAGGAGAGCTTACCACCTCCTGAGGTGGTATATCCCCCAAATAAATTCCACTGGTGGTATATCCCCCAAATAAATTCCAAATAAATTCCATTTTATATCCCCCAAATAAATTCCATTTAGTTTACTTTGAATTGGCTTCTCTTAGTGTTTGTTCCTTATTGGTTTGCTCATCATTGTGTATATACAGGAAAAAGACCCCACCAAAGCCTCTTGTTAGTGCTCTCAAAGTATCCAATTCCATTTAATATTGGAGACCCCAGCATTCCTCATAACAGCACCTGGTTTGCCACTGTGTGAACATACTGTTGGACCTGATGGGCCTTGGGCTGATCTAGCATGAATTTTCTTATGTTCTTATGTTTTTGATTTTTTTTCTCCATACCACAACACACCCCTTTTCTCAGCTGGGAAATTCCTGCTGCCACGGGGACGTGTGAGATTGCCGGAGAGTTCCCCGCCATGTTGAACACTTTGGGCCAAAATTGCTTCTCAAGTGCAGCTGGACCAAACTCGGTGTTTCCGTGGCATAAGGAAAATCCCAAGGGATTCCCTTTTTACACTGCAGTCCCCCTGCCAAGTTAGAAAGCAAACAATGTCACGGATGCCCCATGGCGTCCTGTACTGCACCCAGAGTAGCATATATGGGAACTGTCCCAGACTCAGTGGTCATTGCTGATTCACCCTGATGGCAAACAACACAATGAAACATGATTGATGAGTCACGCCGACTGTCAAGATTGGTTTTTTTTTTTAATAGAGCTATTAAAAATTATGTTGCCACTTAGGTTGGCTGCAGTTCCTCACACTGTTATGTACACTTTCTTTCCCTTGGCTATGCGCCACCCTTTGCATAACACCCAAGTGTTTGTAGAGAATTTCTATAATTAAGTTTAGAATTGGCCCTTGGCCAGTTTCATCTTGCTTTGGCTTTCTGTTCTTTCCTTTTGTTAGTGACTCTTTTTCCCCCTCTCTCCATGGCGAGATGCTTATATTGGGTTGGATCCTAACTACTGTTGGCAGAGAGAAAACCACAAAGTATTACTTCCCCCTTCTTACTGCAGCCCACAATACCTCTCCCCACTCCATAAATTCTGCTCTCAGGGGGTTCAGGATCCTTAGAAACAGCATGGGAGTCAAATTGGGAGGGGGTCTGCAGTGGGACGAGGAAATCGCCAGAAATCGCCACCCCCTTCTCTGCCAACAGAACTTCTGTTCTGCTAATTTGACTGCTGTCACGCAGGAGGGACAGCTACTTAAGATCCAACCCACTTATCTGATTCTCCTCTGTTCCAGCTTAAAAACAAAATATTATCGACTTCACTTTACATGCCAACTGACTCAAAGATACTCAAAACTCTCCCCAAGGTTGTTGTAAGACCTTCCCCCAGCTGACCCCCCAGGGAACCAGAACTGAAAGGTAAATGACATATTTGTGGAAAGGACAATAGATGGGCCAGAAGCTTATGAGGAGGTCTTGGGTTGGATCATGTTCATTGACATGTTCATGGAGGAGAGGACTATCCATGGCCACTAATCAAAATGATGCATACCTATTCTCTCCAGTAGCAGAGGAGCATGCCTTTTGCATTGGGTGCTGTGGAACACAGGACAGATAATGCTGCTGCAGTTGTCTTGTTTGTGGGCTTCCTAGAGGCCCCTGGTTGGCCACTGTGTGAACAGACTGCTGGACTTGATAGACCTTGGTATGATCAAGCAGGGCTTTTCTTATGCTCTTATGGAGGAGAGGGCTATCCATGGCTAGAGAAGAGGAGGATGGGTGACGGGATATGTTTATTCATAAGGGGAGACATGATAGATGTCTATAAAATTATGCATGGTATGGAGAGAGTGGACAAAGAGAAACTTTTCTCCCTCTCTCATAACACCAGAATGAGGGGTCCTCTGCTGAAGCTGGAGGGTGAGAGATTAAAAACAGATAAAAGGAAGTGTTTCTTCATGCAATGCATAGTTAAATAGTGGAACTTCCTGCCCCAGGATGTAGTGATGGCTGCCAACTTGGAAGGCTTTAAGAGGGGAGAGACATATTCATGGAGGAGAGGGCTATTCATGGCTACTAGTCAAAATGGATACTAGTCATGATACATACCTATTATCTCCAGGATCAGAGGAGCATGCCAGATATATTAGGTGCTTTGAAACACAGGCAGGACAATGCTGCTGTAGTTGTTTTGTTTGTGGGCTTCCTAGAGGCACCTGGTTGGCCACTGTATGAACAGACTGCTGGACTTGATGGGCCTGGGTCTGATCCAGCAGGGCCTTTCTTATGTTCTTATCCAACCAGCTTATCTGCTGTTCAAAAAGGAAGTGGGGGGTCACCTCAGACTACCCCCGAAAGGTGTGTTGGGGATCATGTGGACCTGCATGGACAAGCAGCTGTATAAGACAAGTAACTGAATGAGACATTGGCTGTATCCAACCTCTTGACTAGAGCTAGAGCCCTGTGCACATGCTTCCTCCGAGACAATCTGTTTAAGATGAGGATGAAACTGATTAGGAGGTTGACGGTTGCCTTGGTTGAGACCAGGCAGAATGCAAAACCATAATGTCGTTCTCATATGCACATGAAGCTGCCTTTTACTGAGCCAGACCAACAGTCCATCAAGGTCAGTATTGTCTACCCAGACTGGCAGCGGCTCTCCAGGGGCTCAGGTCAAGGACTTTCCCATCACCTATTTCCTGGTCCTTTACAAACGGCGATGCTAGGGATTGAACCTGGGACCTTCTGTATGCAAAGCAGAGGCTCTCTCACTGAGCCACAACCTCTCCCCTTAAAAGTGAAGCTCGTTTACACTGAATCATACCACCGGTACATCAAGGTCACTATTCTATATTAGGGGAGGGGCTGTGGCTCAATGGTAGAACATCTGCTTGGCATGCAGAAGGTCTCAGGTTCAACCCCCGGCATCTCCAGTTGAAGGGACTAGGAAAGTAGATGATGTGAAAGACCTCCACCTGAGACCCTGGAGAGCTGCTGATGGTCTAAGTAGACAATACTGACTTTGATGGACAAAGGGTCTGATTCAGTATAAGGCAGCTTCATGTGTGTTCATTGTCTACTCAGACTTACTGCCTCTGAACATGAAGGTTCCCTTTAGTCACCAAGGCTAGTAACCACCGACAGACTTCTCCTCCATGAATGGATATATTCATGCAGCAAGCTTTGACTTTCAAAAGGATATTTAACTCTCAAAAACATATAAATTGGAAAGCTCATAAGTCATTAAGGCACTACTGGACTCGGATCTTGCTCTTCTACTACAGATCAACATTGCTACCCACCTGAAACTATCTGAACAGAAGCCACTAAGATTGTGCAAAAAATAAATAAATAAATAAATAAATTTCGGGTTTGGGTTTATTGGGCTCGGTTCCCCTGCCCCTGTAAACCCGAAATAAGCTGAATACCCATACCGGTAAATATAGCTATTTGGCTTTATTTCTGGGTTTCCTGCAAAAATTCGGGTCCATTATAGTCTGGGGATTTTTTCCCCGAAGCTCCTGTGGGGGCATTTTTGGAGGTAGAGTTCACCAAACTTTGGGGTTCATTCAAGGAGATTCCCTTGAAGCTACCCTGACAATTTGGGAACACTACCTCCAAAAATGCCCCCCCCCCCCAGCTCATTAAAAATTCCCATAGGGAAAAGCCTGGGGAAAGCCAAAAAAAAAAAAAAAAGTCAAATACATATTTGGCTGATTCGGCGATCGGCTATCCGGCTTTAGCTTTATTCCCAGCTTTAATATTTGGCTTTAATTAAACCTAAAAGAAGCTGAAAGGGCCTTTTTCAGGTTTATTTTTGGTTCGGGTTTATCAGTATCCACAACCCAAGAAGCCACTGTGCGAGTGCTGCTCTGTGACCGAACGAAGGAAACTGGAAGCACAAAATCAGGGGCAGAGGTGATTGGAAGGGAGAGAAATTGAGAAGCATTCCTCGTTGAAATATGACAGGTCTGAGAAAGCCGCCACACTGGTTCCAGGAAAGCCACCAAAACTCAGGTGGTTTTCGAGGCGTTAATCATCCACATGCGACCGGCTCGGCAAACCCTATCTTATGGATGACAGCAGGGAATTTATTTTAGTAGGGCTTTGCAGCTGGAAAAGATGACCAGGCAACAGAATGGCTGCATTATCTCAGAACGATGTCCTTGGCCACCTCAGTGTGAAGCACGCTCTCCGTTCAGAGCTGTCTTCAGATGTGTCCAGACAAATGGTCTTGTCACATTTAATTTCATTTATCTGACTCCTCTCGCTATCTCAGTCCTCGGGTGGCATCTCAATGGAACAACATATGCCTTTCATGCTGAAGGCCCAGGGTTCAATCCCTCGCTTCCCCTGTTCGAAAGATCTCCAGGATCATTAGAGAGATGGCAAGTAAGCCATGCCAGCCACTAGGTAGCTAGCCAAGATCACACACACACACACACAGAGAGAGAGAGAGAGAGAGAGAGAGAGAGAGAGAGAGAGAGAGATCTTGAAAAAGCCACAGTACTGAGGAAGATGAACCAATAACCCAAGGGAACAAAACAGCTTCATATGCACTTAGGTTCCCACAATTTCCATTCATCTGTGCCTCCAGCTTCTGTTCAAAATGAAATTAGCAAAAGTACATAAGAACGTAAGAAAGGTCATGTTGGATCAGACCAAGGTCCAACAAGTCCAGCAGTCTGATCACACAGTGGCCAACCAGGTGCCTCTAGGAAGCTCCCAAACAAGACGACTGCAGCAGCACCATCCTGCCTATGTTCCTCAGCACCTAATATAATAGGCAAGCTCCTCTGATCCTGGAGAGGATAGGTGAGCATCATAACTAGCGTCCATTTTTACTAGTAGCCACGAATACCCCTCTCCTGCATAAACATGTCCACTCCTCTCTTCAAGCCTTCCAAACTGGTAACCATCACAACAACCTGGGGCAGGGAGTTCCACAGTTTAACTATGCATTGTGTGAAGAAATGGAGGAGGAGTCAAAATAAACAGGTCCTAGGTGGTGGTGGAGTCAAGTGGCAGCCAACTTATGGCTCAGTGACATCTAAGTTCCCTGGTTCAATCCCCAGCATTTCCACCTAAAAGAATCAGATACAGGGTGATATGAAAGACCTCTGCCTGAGACCCTGGAGAGCCGCTGCCAGTCTGACTAGACAATACTGACTTTGATGGACCAAGGCAGCTTCATGTGTGCATATTATATATATAAAAACATTATCTTTTATGGATACCGAAATCTACAAACTCAGACTTTCAATCTCCAAGGAGCCGCCTTCCACATCTGAATATATGTGGATTCTTGTATTGTTCTATAGGGTGTTAATTTTAATACCTCCACAGATGCATGGTGCGCTCCCATTACTGTTGCTGAGGGAGCCGTGCTTTTTGGATTTCCTGACCGTTATGCAAGAGAGAAAAATAAAATCAAAACAGTAAGGCTGCATTAACAGCAGCCCAGGTTTTATGCCTCCAATTTCCTTGTTTTATTCTACTTTACAAGGGAACGGGTGGGGGATAAAATGGGAAATCGAGCAAGAATAATAGATGCAAACAAACGTGCATCTAAGACCACAATTGTGCATGGCTTAAAACATTTGTAGATGGACGTGCTTTTGAATTCGAAAGCTCTCTTAAAGGCAGGCAGTCCTTCAGAAATAACTAGGCAGGATTAAGGGTATATATACACACACATACATATGTTTGTATTTTTAAATAAAATATATAATTGATGCAGTTAGGGCGGTCGATTCTGTTTTCTCAGCTTTCTTTGGAATGCTTCCAAATTCCCCCCTAATAGGAATTATCCCCAAAACACACAAAAAAGATGCATTTTTATACCATGCAAAATTCTAGCTAAGTTTAGACACAATGCAAAACCACAGCTTAATTAAGCTAACCATGGTTAGCATAGGGTGTTCAGACACAGGCTGTTCCACTGGTTAATTAAGATCCATCAAGCCAGAAAAGAAAAGTATGCTTTGGAGCTGCTTTACTAACCACAGCTAGTCTCAACTATGGCTTGATGTGATGTACAAACACAGAAACCCTGTTCCCCAGTGCTGCTATCATAGAAGCATAAAGCTGGAAGGGGCTTCAACGGTCATCTAGTTCAAATCCCTGCACAACACAGCGAATTCACAACTACCTTCCCCTCCCACTCCCCCAGTGACTTTTGATGTATGCCCAGAGGAAGGCAAAAAAACCTCCAAGATTCCTGGCCAATCTTGCCTGGAAGAAAATTCCTTCCTGACCCAAAAGTAGTGATCAACATTCCCCCAGACATGTAAAAAAGGGCCGCGAGAGTCAAGCACTGACTCATCCTTTCCTGCCCTCCTTCTTATGCCCCACCTAAGTAAACAGGATCATGCATTCCCTGCCTGCAGAGACGCCTGGCCAGAGCAGAAGACAATGAAAGCTGTGATCCAGGCAAACTGAGATTTGAGTGATGGTCTGCAAACCAAACCCTGGTTCAAATAAACTACCCCAGGTTCAAATAAACTATAGTTTTGTGCTATGCCTCAAGTACACGGTTGTTAACTATAATCTAGAAGGCAATTAGAGATTGACATATCTGTTCGTAATTTATGCTACCCCAGGACCGAATAAAGGTTAAACACCATACTTACCGCCTTCCTAGGTCTTTGGCCCGTGGGGAGCAAAGCTTTGGACTTTTCGGCAATTTTCTGTCAACAGAAAGGGGTAAGTAGCATTAGTGGTCAAAAGACAATAGGAATGCATTAGAACTTTGTTTATTCATGAGTTTAAAAAAGAATGAAGGTGGGAAATATGCTAACCCTATGATTTCGGGAACAGGCACAAATCTGCTCTGAAAAGGGTAGGCCTTTGAAAAATCAAAAGTCATTTTTGACTTCAAGGACGACAAGGTTATCAAAAGCAAACCATGCATTTGAAAAGTGACAGCCACAAATGTGGGGAAGTAGCAATTTGCCACTCAAAAGCAGTTCCCTGACGCAACCGGGTCATTTGAGGGGAGAAATGCAATGGATAATTTTGGCACATGGTAATTTATTTAAAAAATAAATAAATAAATGTATAGGTAGTGAGTCACATGGAAAACTTTAGACGGATTGATCCAGAGAAACAGGGATCACAGAGATGCTCCAGATACGTTGGTCCAGCACACGGTGAGGACTGGATTAAATACAAAGTAATTGGGTCACATCTTATAGATCTGCTTTGCTAACAATGACACTTTCCTCTGACTCACCTTCATGTAGGCCCAATTCCAGGTGGGACCCAGAGATCTCCCAGAATTACAAGTGATCTCCAGACTACAGAGATCAGTTCCCCTAGAGAAAATGGCAACTTTGGAGGGTGGACTCGATGGGATTATACTCATCTGAGGGCTTCCACTGCCCAAACCCTGCCCTCCTTAGGTTCTACCTCCCGAATCTCCAGGAATTTCCCAACCTGGAGCTGGCAACCCTAACTTCATGCACCATTAGAAGTCTCCTTGTGCCAGAAGAAAGCATCAACACATGAACATAGGAAGCTGCCTTATACCGAATCAGACCCTCGGTCCATCAAAGTCAGTATTGTCTACTCAGACCGGCAGCGGCTCTCCAGGGTCTCAGGCAGAGGTCTTTCACATCTTACTTGCCTAGTCCCTTTAACTGGAGATGCCAAGGATGGAACCTGGGCCCTTCTGCATGCCAAGCAGAGGCTCTACCACTGAGCCACATTTATGGGCCGGACCCATGTGCTCCAACCATCTATGATTATAGAGAAATTTTAAGAGAAAAAACATGTGTTTGTGGAAGTTCAGTACCGGAAGACCTGTGCCACTAAATGCTGGATTGCCCATTATATTTTCGTTCAAGGGGGGAGGGAGTAGAGACAATTTTGGCCAATTTAGGACAACATATTGTTTTGGAGTAAGTTTTATTTCTCCTTGCCAGCTGTCTCTATTAAAGTTGCCCTCTTTGCTTTAGCAGAACAGAAAATATGTGGCAGGCTGTCCCAACCCATTAATTCTGAACAGAATTGAGTTAATAATTTCATTTACAATTGGCTGATGTGAAGCGGGTTTTTCTAATCACAATTGTGAACTCTATCAGGCAGTCTCTTATTGCCCAGGATTAAAACAATATTGGACTTTTAAGATCTCGCTTTTTGTGTTCCCCTTACTTCACAGAGTCGACTTTTGGCATGAGTAGCTTGTTGTTTATTTTGTGTTAGATAAGCCCAAGATAACTCTGAACGTTAATTAAAGAAGAAGAAGAAGAAGAAGAAGAAGAAGAAGAAGAAGAAGAAGAAGAAGAAGAAGAAGAAGAAGAGTTGGTTTTTATATGCCGACTTTCTCTACCACTTTAGTGAGACTCAAACCAGCTTACAATCACCTTCCCTTCCCCTCCCCACAACAGAAACCCTGTGAGGTAACTGGGGCTGAGAGAGCTCTAAGAGAGCTGTGACAAGCCCAAGGTCACCCAGCTGGTTTCGTGTGGAGGAGTGGGGAAACCAACCTGGTTCACCAGATAAGCATCTGCCACTCATGTGGAGGAGTGGGAAATCAAACCCGGTTCTCCAGATTAGAGTCCACTGCTCCAAACCACTTCTCTTAACCACTACACCACGCTGGCTATATGTTTTATGGGCTATATGTTGATAATATCTGGAGGGTTAGAGAAACATACCCATTAAGCTTTTAATTTGTTACTTATATGTAACTTTTATTAATGATCGTCGTATAGATCTACAGTGTTTTATTTTTCGTAATGGCCTTTGGCCTAACCCTAACCCTTCGGCCATATGCAATGAAACTGAACTGAACATAGAGCTTGATTCCTTAATTCTGCCAGAAGTAAAAAAAAAACACCACAATCTGAATTGAACATTGACCAAAAATAGATGTCTGGTGCAGATATAATGGAATAAGCTCTGTCTCATGAAGGAGAGGAGGTCTGGCTCAGTGGAAGAACCTCCACTTTGAATGCAGAAGGCCCCAAATTCGATCCCTGGCCTCTCTGGTTAAAAAAGGACTAGGCAAGTAGGAGATGTGAAAGACCTCTGCCTGAGACCCTGGAGAGCCGCTGCCAGTCTGAGTAGACAATACTGACTTTGATGGACCAAGGTGTAAAATGCACGGTCACTTACTCCGGTTTCTGCCCATTTTCCTCCCTGTTTATTCCCTGTTTCACCCAGGATCAAATCCTCGCAAAAGAACGGCACCTAATTTGCTGCTGGCTGAGCGATGTGTCGACCCAAAATGAACCCGATTTTGCAGTCGAGGAGCCAAACGGTTATCCCTGGCTCGTCTCAGATAAACATGAGCGTCACAACAGCCCCCCCGCCTCCAAACCCCTCCCCTCACAAGGCTGTCGTTGGTCAGTTTGAATGACCAATCACCAGGGGGAGGGGGGCGTTGCTGAACGACCAGGAAGTACGTGTCTCCCGCATTTTCTGTTTTCACGGACGGATCAGCACACATTTTCGCCACGGATCAACAAACGTCATGCGTACAGATTCTCCCCCAGCCCGGGTTCATTTAATCCTGGCTGGAACGGGGAGGAAACTGGGAGAAACCGGAGTAAGTGACCGTGCGTTTTAGACCCAAGAGTCTGATTCAGTATAAGGCAGCTTCATGTGTGATCATAAGGTACCACATATCACTTGTTTTATTTAATGATTAAAGATAACCCTGGATAAGATTTTAATCATACAGTGAAACCATGGCCTATTTGTCATGGTTGTTATCTACATGTTACCTTGCAGGCAGAGCCTGGAAAGAAAGGAAAATGCCCCAGCCATGGTTCATAGAATCATAGAGTTGGAAGGTACCTCTAGGGTCATCTAGTTCAACCCCTTGCACAATGCAGGAAATTCACAACTACCTCCCCCCCACACCCCAAGAGACCCCTACTCCATGCCCAGAAGATGGCCAAGGTGTCCTCCTTCTCATGATCTGACTAAGGCACTGGTTCCCAACCAGGGGTCTGTGGACCCCCAGGGGTCCGCGAGAACTAAATTAAGGTCCGCAAAACAAAGTTATAAACCCATAATAAATTAATATTTTCAATTAAAAGTTCTCTATTATAAAAATATATATTCAAACATTATTGTAAGTTTAATGTTTAACTAACAGTTATGATTAAAGTTTACTTTCAAATTCTTGGAATTTTTATTTTGAACCTTGGGGTCCCTGCACCGAACAAAAAAGTCCTAGTGGTCCCTGGTCAAAAAAAGGTTGGGAACCACTGGACTAAGGTCATAGGTTTGTTCAGTGCAGACAAAATAAGTAACCATGGTTAAAGAAAACCTTAGCAGGAAGCCTATTTCAAATCACAGTTTTGCATGATGCAGGGAATCCTTGACTAGGTATTCTTTTCTAGTCAGTCTGATTAGATCATGTATTCAGTTGCAGCAATCAACCACGTTTAAGGAAAATAAACCAGATTTATGATATTCTCCTGATTGGAACATGCTGTCTCTCTAGGATAGAAGGGGAGGGGCCGTGGCTCAGTGGCAGAGCATCTGCTTGGCATGCAGAAGGTCCCAGGTTCAATCCCCGGCATCTCCAGTTAAAGAGATTAGGGAAGTAGGTGATATGAAAGACCTCAGCTTGTGACCCTGGAGAGCCGCTGCTGGTCTGAGTAGACAATACTGACTTTGATGGACCAAGAGTCTGATTCAGGACAAGGCAGCTTCATGTGTTCATGTACGGCCAAAATCTCCGGCTCAGCATCCCCCCCAAATAGTGTTATGTAACCTCACATTCTCAGAACCATATGGTTGTAACAGGTCTGCTAACTAGGAAGATGCAGCTCCACAGTACCCCTTTACCTTTTGAATTGTGCCGTATCGCTGAATGGCATCCGAAAGCTGGTTCTTCAGCCGGTCCAACTGAAGCCGTTCTTGCTGGAGAGAAGGAAACAATGGTCAAGCAAAACCAGTGTCTAACACAGGACATAACTCAAGCATCATCAGATACTCATCAAATCTTTAAAATCATTTTAAAGCCATTTGTTTATACATCTAAATAAATAAATCTCTTTCTCCCCAGTGAGGATCCAAAGAGCCTCACTTCCTCTGCTCCTTCATTTCATCCTCACAACAATATACAGGGTGCTAGAACTGGCAATTAGCTATTGCATTTAAAAAAAAAAAAAAAAACAGGCAGTAGATGATGTGAAAGGCCTCTGCCAGAGACCCTGGAGAGCTGCTTCCAGTCTGAGCAGTGAACACTGACTGTCACAGACCAATTCAGGATAAGGCAGCTGCATGTTTGTTACAGGGGAGGGGCTGTGGATTAGTGGCAGATCATCTGCCTGGCATGCAGAAGGTCCCTGGTTCAATCCCCAGCATCTCCAGGTAAAGGGACCAGGCAAGAAGGTGATGTGAAAGACCTCAGCCTGAGGCCCTGGAGAGCAGCTGCCAGTCTGAGTAGACAAGACTGACCTGGATGGACTGATGGTGTGATTCAGTATAAGGCAGCTTCATGGATTTATGTGCTCAAGAGCATCAGAGTGAAACTTGGGAACGGAGCTGAGGGAATCTGTTCATCCGAAGGGATCATGCTAAAAGAAGACTGGGAAAGGTTAAGGCCACCTCGAGAATCCATGGCAGGGATATGCTTATGATCTAAGGGCACTTTCACACATGCCTAATAATGCACTTTCAATCCACTTTCAATGCACTTTGAAGCTGGACTTTACTGTGTGAAAGGGCAAAATCCACTTGCAAACGATCATTACAGTGCATTGAAAGTGGATTGAAAGTGCATTATTCAGCATGTGTGAAAGCGCCCTAAGTGTCACAGCTGGCCCCCTCAGGGATATTACTGCTTGGATGTCATAGAGGAATTTCCCACAGATGAAAGGGATTTCCATCCATGGAACATTACTTTTTTTTTTTTTGCTTCTTCTTCCTGTTGCTGCTCAAAATGTGACCCCCTTCCCAAAATGCTGCACCTGGGTACAGGGAACCATCAGGGGCAGTATTGGGGGGGAGGGGGTTAGAGGTCTGCAGAGGAAGGGGAAATCAATGAAATTTTTCCCTTTCTGTGAATATCCTCTGCTGGATCCAACCCTATGTCTATACTGGACTCTGTTGAATTCCCTACTTCTCTCCACAACAGACACCTTGGGAGGTAGGTGGGGCTGAAGAGCTCCAACAGAGCCGTGACTTGCCCTAGGTCTCCCAGCTGTCTTCATGTGTAGGAGTGGGGAATCGAACCCGGTTCACCCGATTAGAGTCTGTCGCTCTCAATCACTATACCACGCTGGCCTTTGATGGATATGGTCGGGATGGCACTTGTGGGTCACGACAGTCATCTGCACAAGTTGTGCAGGTCTCTCTCTGTCTTCCGCTTCCAGCCAACGCCAGGTCTGATAACTCTCATACTAACCATGTTGTGTTTTTTATATATCTATCCTCTTGGAGAAGGAACATTTCTTTCCCTCTTTTCCCCCAAGAACATGCAAGAGTACACAGAATGATGGATCGGAACGGACTGACTGTTAAGCTTTAAATCAGGGGATGGTGTTTTGCGCCCACAAGATGCTTTATGACAGAGGAACTTTTGGAACACGGCGCAGAGAGCCCCAGGAGGGAAGTGGAGACTCAGTAAGCAATCCCCGGCAGAGCTGTTCGTTTTAAAGAAAGGGGAAGGATTGTAGGTTTTGCTTCAAAATTTGTAGGTTTAATTATTTAAGCAACCTGATGATGATGGGGGGGTGGGAAGATGGGAAGAAAGTTTCAGATCTGTTCAATTAATTTAGGAGGACCTGCTGAACTCATTAAGGGATGCCACGATGAAGCAGCATACTTGTTTCTCGGGACAGAACACTAGCGATTCTTTCTCTTTCTAACTGGGAATAAGTAAATGAGAAAACAAGGGGGGAAACACATTCTCCCCATCTGGTCTTGATCCAAATGTAGTTTTTACTGTACTTTCCGTGTTGATAGTAAGGGCATTAAAGTGTCAGGAACTGCTACGTGTGTGTGTTTCCCCCCCCCCTCTTTTTTTAAAAAGCTTGCCATCATTTGGCTTCCCCTTGGACCCAATTTGTGTCGCAGAAAACATCTCCAGACACACGAGAACGAGCCAATTTTCAGCACCTCTGTAAAGACTGTGAGAAATCCTTCATTTTACCTTTCCTTCGGTCACTTGGCAATCCCACAATTCACTGCTGTTGCAAAAAGTATCGTCTTGGGGGCTGCATTTCCAGCAACTGGTTGTTCCACTTCATAATTAACTGGCTGGAGAGCCAGTGTGGAGTAGTGGTTAAGAGCGGTGGTCTGGAGAGGTGGACTCTGATCTGGAGAACCGGGTTTGATTTCCTCCCCCCTCCACATGAGCGGCGGAGGCTAATCTGGTGAACTGGATTTGTTTCCCCACTCCTGCACATGAAGCCTGCTGGGTGACCTTGGGCTAGTCACACTCTCTCAGCCCCACCTACCTCACAGGGTGTTTGTTGTGGGGAGGGGGAGGGAAGGTGATTGTAAGCCGGTTTGATTCTTCCTTAAGTGGCAGAGAAAGTTCTCAACCAGGGTTACCTGGAACCCTAAGGTTCCTCAAGAAATCGCTAGGGGTTCTGCAAGAAATAGTGATGAATAGGTTAATCATATGTAAATCATATGCAGGGGTTACCTGAGACATGAATATTATTTAAAGGGTTCCGCAAGGGTAAAAAGGTTAAGAAACGTTGATCTAGAGCAACTGGTTGGCTACTGTGTGAGACAGGATGGTGGACTAGATGGACCATTGGTCTGATCCACCAGGACTCTTTTTATGTTCTTATCAGGGGAAGGCCTCAGCTTCTACGCCCTGTCGTTGGACCTCCAAAGGAACTGGTTGGCGGCCACGGTGTGAAAGAGGATGCTGGACTAAATGGACCCTCACTGGTCTGATCCAGCAAGGCTCTTCTTATGAACTTACTTACTCTATCCTGCCCTCTTGGTAGGAAGGGAAGTATCAAAATGGATAGACAGTTGTATAAATACAAGTAGTGAAATCAAATTGAGAATTTTGTAATTGTTCACATTAGGATAGCATGAATTCAGTTTGGGGGAGGAACTACAGGATTCAACTGAGATTTAAAAAAAAAACACAGAAAAAATAAATAAAGGACTCAGACTTTCCCCAGTAATGTCGAAAATCACTTACCCTAGAAGAACCTCGAATTATCTCAGAGAGCTGCCGGATAGCGTTGGTGCATGTACTGATGGTTCTGTTAGTCTCTTGCTGACAAGTGTGCCTGTTTTAACAATGAATAAGAAAGTGGTTATGGAGTCTTAAGCCAAAAGAGAGCGAGCAAATAAAAAGATAAGAAAAAAAGAAAAAAACATAACTATTCAACTTCAAAGGACGCTTTCTTAAGTCACTCGTGGAAGCACACAGAGATGTGAGCTCACAAAGAGACTTGGTACCGGATCTGGATGATGGTGCTGAAAAAATGCCAGTGCCAAGGTTATTTATTTTAATGTACTAGAAGCGGTTTTAGGCTACAGAATCACATTCATTCCGCCTTGAGTCCCAGTAAGAAAGAATGACTATAAACCATGTACTTGAAGGGCTGTCATATAGAGGAGGGTGCCTAGTTGTTTTCTGTTGCCCCAGAAGGTCGGACCAGAATCAAAGAGTTGAAATTAAATCAAACGAGTTTCCGTCTAGACATTAGGAAGAATTTTCTAACAGTTAGAGCGGTTCCTCAGTGGAACAGGCTTCCTCGGGAGGTGGTGAGCGCTCCTTCCCTGGAGGTTTTTAAGCAGAGGTTAGATGACCATCTGTCAGCAATGCTAATTCTATGACCTTAAGTGGATGATGAGAGGGATGACATCTTGGCCATCTTCTGGGCATGGAGTAGGGGTCACTGGTGGTGTGGGGGGAGGTAGTTTGGAATTTCCTGCATTGTGCAGGGGGTTGGATTAGATGACCCTGGTGGTCCCTTCCAACTTTATGATTCTATGTAAATAAATAAATAGCATATTCCATATTTCATGATTCCATTAATCTGTTTTACATGAGACTGCCCATTTGTGCTTTCTGACCACAAAAGAAAAGCTGATTCACTTGACTTTTTTCCCCCAGCTAGAATTTGTCTGCCCTTAGCTCTTTCTTTTTTTCTTCTTCTTCTAGTCATGGGGGTCAAATGTATGAGGCCCCCTTATAGCAACCGCAGTCCTGAACTAATGTACATCCTCTGGATATAAGATTGGCAGGTTCACCTCTATGGGGGAGCTATCCGAGCTGTACCCATTTACATGGAGGGCTCCCCAGAGCCCCCAAAGAGCTAACACAGGTAGAAACAGCTGCCTGTGATTAAAAAGAGAGAGAGAGAGAGAGAAACACACAGCAATTTTATGCACAGTGCCCAACAATGCCATAAATGAGAACTTAGTGTACCATGAAGATAACATCTCTGCAGCCACAGAGCGGTGCTTCAGATACATATTACTGAATTAATAACAAAGTCCCGGGTAGAAGAGGACATCCCCTTTGTCACTCTATGTCAGATTAAAAAACAAACAAGCAAACAAACTTGAAAACACACTGCAGGTAACATCTGAAAAAGATGTTAAAGTCGAAAATCCGTCAATGCAGATTTTAGTTAGCGGGGCACAGAGCATGTGTTTGTTGATGTTTTCCCTGTTTTATAGCCTTCGCTGATGTAATTACGCCTTTTGATTCTCAGTTGAATTACGCCATCTATTTCAGCCCTCTGGCCATCTGTCAAACCCCCACTCAACTTATTGATACTGGGAAGGAAAAGAGCCACATATTCCAAGCCGAGAATGGGAATTAAGTGCATCCCCCACTCTCGATCTGGGCTGGCGAGGCATGGCCCGGCCTGACCAAGTGACATTTATGTCATATCTGGCTCTTGTAACAGTTGGCTTCGACACCCCCGCTTTAAACCGTTATAAAAACTATGCAAATGCTTTTATTTAAATAAAAGTTAAGATGAGGCACACAAAGATACCCGCCCCACAGTTTTGTTCTGACAACATCAAGGCGAACTGCACAAAAAGGTTTGTTTAGACACCAAGGCACCGTGCACATTAGCATGATCCTCTGGCTATGGAAGCATTTTGTGTGTATGATCAATAGAGCTGCATGTGTTGTGCTCCCATATGTGCTGCACACTTGCAGTGAACATGGAAGAAGCTGCAAGGGAATCAACAGACGCATATCACAGAGAGCCAGCATGGTGTAGTGGTTATGAGCGGGATGGTTTCCCCACTCAGCCACATGAGCACCGGACCCTAATCTGGAGAACCGGGTTGGTTTCCTCACTCCTCCACATGAAGCCCCACCTACCTCACAAGGTGTCTGTTGTGAGGAGAGGAAGGAAAGGTAATTGTAAGCTGGTTTGATTCTCATTAAAGGTAGTGAAAGTCGGTATATAAAAACCAACTCTTCTTCTCTTTCGCATCACCTCCTTTCTGATCCTTTTAACTGGAGATATTGGGGATTGAACTTTGGACCTTCTGCACGCCAAGCAGAGGCTCTTCCACTGAGCCGCGACCCCTCCCTATGAAGCAGCATTATACTGAATCAGCATTATACTGTTGCAGTAGTCTTGTTTGTGGGCTTCCTAGAGGCACCTGGTTGGCCACTGGGTGAACAGACTGCTGGACTTGAGGGGCCTTGGTCTGATCCAGAAGGGCCTTTCTTATGTTCTTATGACCATCTGTCCATCATGGACTGATCAAGGTCAGTATTGTTTATTCAGACTGGCAGAGGCTCTCCAGGATCTCAGGCTGAGGTCTTTCACATCACCTGCTATGAGATCCTTTAGCTGGAGATGCCATGGATTGAACCTGGGACCTTCTGCACACCAAGGAGCTGCTTTAACACTGAGTCGCAGCCCCAATCTAGAAGAATCATGCCAGATCAGACCTTTGTTTCATCCAGCATTCTGTCTCACATAGTGGCCATCCAGTTGCCCCGGAAAGCCAACAAACAGTGCATAGCAGCCAAGGCTTCCCCATGTTGCTATCTCCTGGCACTGGGATTCACAGATTTACTGCCTCTGAATGTGGAGGTTCCTTTAGTCATCCCAACCATATCCATCAAAGGCCAGCGTGGTATAGTGATTGAGAGCGACAGACTCTAATCTGGAGAACCGGGTTGGTTTCCCCACTCCTCCACATGAAGCCAGCCGGGTGACCTTGGGCTAGTCACAGTTCTCTCTGAACTCTCTCATCCCCAACTACCTCGCGAGGTGCCTGTTGTGGAGAGAGGAAGGGAAGGCGATTGTAAACCGGTTTGAGACTCCTTAAAGGTAGAGAAAATTGGGGTATAAAAACCAACTCTTCTTCTTTCTCCTGCATGGGGAATGCTAGTGATGGAACTCAGTTACAGACTTGTAAACTCAGCCCCTTAGCAACATACCCATCCGATTCACAGTGTGTCTGAAAAGACACACAGATTAGGAAATCCCTCTCCCCGTACACCATGGGGCGACAGTTCCTCAGCATCCAATTCTTTCCTCCTGAGACATCCCGTTAATTAACTTTCCACTGTCCCATAGGGAGGAAGGGTACAGTGGAAAGCTAATAACAATAATAATAATAATAATAATACTGACGCCTCGTTTTACTGTTCCATATTAATAAAATAAAATAAAATAAAATGCTGTGGGAGGTGAAATTCTGCAGCCTTTATTTTTTAATGAAGATCTTAATGGCGCCGAATGTAAATTAAATATAATCACTGCCTGATTTATGAATGGATCTCCAAGAGTGAAGCTTCGCGAGTTAATTATGCTGACGGTGCGGCAAAGATTAGCAACACCAGGCAGTGAGATTTGGTTGGAAATTTGCTTAGGGTGGGCACGGAGACTGGGAAGGCTGTCTTGAAAGGCCTCTGCTTTATTTTCTCTCCTTCCCCTCCCCAATGCTGTGTCCCCCCCCCCCTTTTCCATCTCACATTCTCTGGGGACCTGGGAGATCTCAAGAAGGGATTTCGTGTTGTGTACAACCACTAAGCTCTGTCCAATGGGGGCTTTAGAAGGTCACGAGCCAGATTGGCAACGGAGCCCCGGACAACAATAAGCCAGCGCTGGCCACATGGTAAGATCCTGGCCTCCACTACAAACAAAGAAGAAGAGTTGATTTTTTATACCTCAATTTTCTCTACCTTTTAAGGAGTCTCAAACCGGCTTACAATCACCTTCCCTTCCTCTCCCCACAACACACACTTTGTGATGAAGAAGAAGAGTTGTTTTTATATGCCAACTTTCTCTACCTTTTAAGGAGAATCAAATCAAACACTCTCCTTCCCTTCCTCTCCCCACAACTCACACCTTGTGAGATAGGTGGGGCTGAGAGAGTTTGGAGAGAACTGTGACTAGCCCCAGGTCACCCTGCAGGCTTCACATGGAAGAATGAAGAAACCAACCCAGCTCACCAGATTAGAGTTTGCCGCTCACGTGAACACATGAAGCTGCCGTCTACTGAATCAGACCCTTGGTCCATCAAAGTCAGTACTGTCTACTCAGACCAGCACCAGCTCTCCAGGGTCTCAGGCAGAGGTCTTTCATATCACCTTACCAGCCTAGTTCCTTTAACTGGAGATGCCGGGGATTGAACCTGGAAACTTCTGCATGCCAAGCAGATGATCTACCACTGAGCCACAGCCCCTCTCCATGGCTCTCCAGGGTCTCAGGTGGAGGTCTTTCACATCACCTTACTTGCCTAGTCCCTTTAACTGGAGATGCTGGGGACTGAACCTGGGACCTTCTGCATGCCAAGCAGATGCTCTTCCACTGGGCCACAGCCCCTCCCCTGAAGTGGACGAGTGGGGAATGAAACCCGGATCTCCTGATTAGAGTCCACCTAACCACTACACCACTCTGGCTTTAATACCTGCAAGGAGAGGAGAAGATGCTCAGCCCAGACGGAACTTGGTCATTGTCAGCTTGTTGCCGGCAAGATCCTCCTCACTTCTCCCTCTGCCAAGGAGGAAGGGCAACCTGCGTATGCCTCCTTGTGCTCCTTAGAGGAACGGTGTGATAAACATTGACCCAACAGATGGAATATTATTTCCCCGATCGTCCCCCCCTGTGGAGGAGGTATGAGCACAACTTTCCCAGAACCACAAAATGAGTCTGTGGCAGATTTCAACCAGGGACCTCCTGAGTCCTAACGTGTTTGCTTACCCACTATGCTACCCAAGCGTTGCAACTGAAGCGGGCCCCTTGTAATAGTGGTTTGCGCCTCCATTGGAGAGGGGGTACTTCGCACGAGAAAGCTCTTTTCGTGGATGCATTCCCCACACTGTGCCACTTCCTGAGACATCTATCATCACCACCAGCCCCCTTTCAGCCAGTTTTTGTTAGCAGATGAAACACGTTTCTTTTACGACAGGGTAAAGCTTCCCCCCGCTCCTCTGCACGACTTCTCTGCACTCCGCTGGGTTTTTCCTTAAGTGCCGATGGAGCTTTGCCTCTTATTGTCTGATCTTGCTTTTAAAGACGCTGGGAGTCTTTGTTGTATTTTTTTTTAAGTGTGCCTGAGCATATTTTGATCTTCTACCTTTTTCCTGCGCTGCCTTGAATGTCGCCTCCTGGAAAAGGAAGCATAAATAAGTAACTAAACAAACAAACCAAGCTGGATTGGATTTCCTCTAGGCGGTGTGTGGAAGATGTCTTCAGGCCTGCTTCTTTCCCCCAGAGGCATCCGAAGACAATGCTGGCATTCTCCACTCTATCCCCAATGACGCCTGATGCCTCCCAGCATGGTGTAGTGATTAAGAGCAGTGGTTTGGAGAGGTGGAGTCTGATCTGGCGAACCGAGTTCAATTCTCCACTCCTCCACATGAGCGGCGAAGGCTCATCTGGTGAAACTGGGTTGGTTTCCCCACTCCTCCACACGAAGCCAGCTGGGTGACCTTGGGCAAGTCACAGCTCTGTCAGAGCTCTCTCAGCCTCGCCTACCTCACAGGGTGTCTGTTGTGGGGAGTGGAAGGGAAGGGGATTGTAAGCCGGTTTGAGCCTCCCTTAAGTGGCAGAGAAAGTCGGCATATAAAAGCCAAATTCTTCTTCTCCTCCTCCTCCTCCTCCCTTTGCACAGATCTCAGGTGCTTACTCCCAAGAAGATTTTCAAACACAGCGGTGTTTCCAAATAGAAATGGAAAGGAAAGCTATCCTTAACCCTCTTGGGAACGGCTAGGCCTTTTCAAACTAAGAGTTTGATCAACTGAAAATTGTCCCCAAAGACATAGGAATCTGAATCTTCTAGAGGACTTTTGTCACCCAAAGGAGAGGGGGGAGGGAGGGAGGATCAGGCCCTTGTGGTGGTCACAGCTCCCAAAGAATCAGATGGACATAGGCTTTTCAACCTCCAAGTGGCACCTGGACATCTCCCGATATTACAGCTGGTCTCCACGCTTCCAAGATCAGCTCCCCTGGATAAAATGGCTGCTTTGGAAGGTGGACCTTATGGCATTATATCCTACTGAGGTCCCTCTCTTCTCCAAACCCGCCCTCCCTAGGCTCCACCCCCAAAATCTCCAGGAATTTCCCAACCCAGAGCTGGCAACCCTAGACAATCAACCAAGACTGTAAAATGGGAACAGAAGAGCTTCAACACAACACATAGTTACATTGTGGAACTCCCTGCCCCAGGATGTGGTGATGGCTGCCTCCCTCCAAGGAGCTTAAGGCATAATGGTGTTGCCAGCAATGAGACCATGGCACTGCCACCATGGCAGGAAGTGACATCACCACATCGCTGGTGCCACTCTAGCATTTGTCCAAAACTTTATGGTTTAACCACAGAGTGTAGGTTGAGAGCCAGCTTGGTGTAGTGGTTAGGAGCAGTGGACTCTAATCTGGTGAACCGGGTTGGTTTCCCCACAACTACACATGAAGCCAGCTGGGTGACCTTCGGCTAGTCACAGTTCTTTTGGAACTTTCTCATCCTCTCGTAACTCACAAGGTGTCTGTTGTGGGGAGGGGAAGGGAAGGAGATTATAAGCCGGTTTTGCTCTCCTTAATAGGTAGAGAAAATCAGCATATAAAAACGAACTCTTCTTAAATGTTAGAGTGCTACTGATGGCATCACTTTCAGTTGTGCGACATTGTCACACCAGGAAGCCAATGATCCCCATCCCCCCATTTCTTCTCCCACCACTCAGCTGAGTGACAGGTGGAAGGACAAACCAGGGGCAGGAGATCCACCAACTGATCTGAGAGCCTGGCAATGCTAGCTTGGCAAAGGACTCAGCAAGGCAGCCTTGAGATCTTGCTTTTTTGTTCCCCCCCCCCCCAAATAAGCAAAATACTCCCTTGCCACTAGACAGTAGCAAACAGGAATCAAGTGACTCCCTGGTAGATTGCAGCATGTTCCTGCCAGTCAATTATGTCAGTTTAATTTGAGTGACACCTATCTACTTCATCTCTCTTTCTTGCCTTTGTCTTGAACTTACGTCTAATTTAGGTACAGCTTAGTTTGGGAGCTCAACTGTTATTTTATAGTTGACAGTCATCATTTTCTCCTTAAAAAAAAAACCTTTTGATCTAGATTCATTTAACTGCATCCCTTTTTATAGTTCTTGAGACCAAAAAATAAATAAATAAATCCTGCAGGCTGTAATAAAATGCATGTTTCAAAAGGGGGGTGGAGAAGCAAAGGAGAGATTTCTTGGAAACAGAAGAACTACAAAATGCCAACCAAATATATATTTCATGTTTCAGAAGGGGGAAAAGCAAATGAGAGATTTCTTGGAAACAGAAGAACTGTGAAATGCCAACCAAAATATAATTAATTTCAAAAGGAGCTATTATATTACAATTTCGTTGAGCTGGTTGAATTAACCTATTGGGTGAGAAGGTTGATGGTGTCAAGTTCAATGGATAGGATGGAATCCCACAGAAAAAGCAGCCCTGCTGTATTGGGCCAAAAGGCCACGATAGATAGACAGACAGACAGACAGACAGACAGATTATGGGAAATTCCTGGAGATCTTGGGGTGGAGCCTGGGGAGGATGGGGCTTGAAGAGGCAAGAGACCTCAGTGGAGTATCACACCATAGAGTCTCCCCCCACCCCGCCGCCACCTTGAAAGCAGCCATTTTCTCCAGGGGAATGGAGATCCACAGTCTACAATTCTGTTGTAATTCCAGGCCCTACCTGGAGGTCAGCAATCCTATTAGGGTTGCCAGGTCCCTCTTCGTCACTGGCGGGAGATTGTTGGGGAGAAGCCTGATGAGGGCGGGGTTTGGGAAGGGAGAGGACCTCAGTGGGGAACAATGCATTAGCGTTCACTCTCCAAAGCAGCCATTTTCTCCATTTTTTCTTGCCTAGTCCCTTTAACTGGAGATGCCGGGGATTGAACCTGGAACCTTCTGCATGCCAAGCAGAGATTTTACCCCTGAGCCACAGCCCCTCCAAAACAGATCTTCACATGAACATACAGCGAGGGGAAAAAAGTATTTGATCCCCTGCTAAATTTGCCCGTTTGCCCTCTGACGAAGAAATGACCCGTCCATAATTTTAATGGTAGGTTTATTGTAGCTGTGAGAGACAGAATAACAACAGGAAAACCCCCAGAAACCCAGAAGACAAAAGTCAGAGATTGATGTACATTTTAATGAGTGAAATAAGTATTTGATCCCCTATCAACCAGCCAGGTTAGGGTTAGGGTTAGGGTTCTGCTGTCGACAGAAGCAATCAATCCATCAGATTCCAAACTAGCCACCATGACCAAGACCAAAGAGCTGTCCAAGGATGTCAGGGACAAGATTGTAGACCTGCACAAGGCTGGGCTGGGCTACAAGACTATTGCCAAGCAGCTTGGTGAGAAGGTGACAACCCTAACCCTAACTGTCAACCTCCCTCGGTCTGGGGATCCATGCAAGATCTCATCTCGTGGAGTTGCAATGATCATGAGAACGGTGATGAACAAGCCCAGAACTACACGGGGGGAACTTGTCAATGATCTCAGGGCAGCTGGGACCATAGTCACCATGAAAACAGTTGGTAACACACTATGCCGTGAAGGACTGAGATCTTGTAGAGCCCGCAAGGTCCCCTTGCTCAAGACAGCACATGTACAGGCCCGTCTGCAGTTTGCCAATGCACATCTGAATGACCCAGAGGAGAACTGGGTGAAAGTGTTGTGGTCAGATGAGACCAAAATCGAGCTCTTTGGCATCAACTCAACTCGTCGTGTTTGGAGGAGGAGGAATGCTGCCTACGACCCCAAGAACACCATCCCCACCGTCAAACATGGAGGGGGACATATTACGCTTTGGGGGTGTTTTTCTGCTAAGGGGACAGGACACCTTCACCGCATCGGAGGGACGATGGACGGGACCATGTATCGTCAAATCGTGGGTGAGCACCTCCTTCCCTCAGCCAGGGCATTGAAAATGGGTCGAGGATGGGTATTCCAGCATGACAATGACCCAAAACACACGGCCAAGGCAACAAAGGAGTGGCTCAAGAAGAAGCACATTAAGGTCCTGGAGTGGCCTAGCAAGTCTCCAGACCTTAAGCCCATCGAAAATCTGTGGAGGGAGCTGAAGGTTCGAGTAGCTACACATCAGCCTCGAAAACTTACTGACTTGGAGAGGATCTGCAAAGAGGAGTGGGACAAAGTACCTCCTGAGATGTGTGCAAACCTGGTGGCAACCTACAAGAAACGTCTGACCTCTGTAATTGCCAACAAGGGTTTTGCCACCAAGTACTAAGTCATCTTTTGCAAAGGGATCAAATACTTATTTCACTCATTATAATGCACATCAATCTCTGACTTTTGTCTTCTGGGTTTCTGGGGGTTTTCCTGTTGTTATTCTGTCTCTCACAGCTACCAGAAACAAACACCCTTTCATCAAAGATGCCGCCCTCGTTAAACTCTGATAAAGATCATGGGACGTGATCAGAATAAATGGATGATTGAATTAACAGCATCTAGAGACGGCTCAGCCCCCTCCCCACCCCCACCCCCCGTGATCCAGTCCTACTAAAGAACAAACAGCTATAACTGGGGCTAGTTGCAGTTTTACAACCAGGAAACAGCCACCTCAATTCGTCCTCTAGCGTTTCCTCCTTCTGTTTATATATGAAAAGACATATTAGAGCATCCGGCATTTTACAGCCGAGGGGCATTTACGGCGCAAATAAACACGTTGGAAACACGAGCGAGAAAATCCACCTGCTCCAGTCTGGGGACCTGAAAACAAACTTCGGTCCCAAATTGTACCCAGATTGATGCTTAAACAGGTTGTTGGTTTTAAGCGAAGGGTGTAATGTTCCACTGAGCAGCATCTGGAGGGGGAAATAAATAAATAAAGGAGTGCAGGGAATTGATCTTACCCAGGCTTTCTTTCTTGGTATTTCATACCTGAAGTGTGCGGAATTTGATGAGACCAAAAAAACCCCAAAACCTTGTTTAGAGATACCGTGTTCAGGTTAGTAGCTACATTCGATGCACAGCCAATCAGATCTCCAGTGGCCAATAACAAGCCTTGCTGGCAAAAGCCCCACCTGGCTCTACCCACTCTCTAAAAACACTTGGCAGTTGCTCGGAAAAGTGTCAGCAGGCACCATGGGTCTCATGGGCACTCCATTGGAGACTCCTGTCATAAGAACATAAGAAAGGCCCTGCTGGATCAGACTAAGGTCCATCAAGTCTGGCAGTCTGTTCACACAGTGGCCAACCAGGGGCCTCTAGGAAGCCCACAAACAAGACGACTGCAGCACCATTGTCCTGTCTATGTTCCAAAGCACCTAATACAATAGGCATGCTCCTCTGATCCTGGAGAGAACAGGTACGCATCATGACCTATGCCCATTTTGACTAGCAGCCATCAATAGTCCTCTCTGCCATGAACATGTCAACTCCCTTCTTCAAGCCTTCCAAGTTGGCAGCCATCACCACATCCTGGGGCAGGGAGTTCCTCAATTTGACTATGTGTTGCATGAAGAAATACATCCTTTTTATCAGTTTTGAATCTCTCACCCTCCAGCTTCTGCAGACGACCCCCGTTCCAGTATTATGAGGGAGAAAAGCTTCTCCCTGTCCACTCTCTCCATTCCATGCATAGTTTTATAGACCTCCATCATGTCTCCCCTTAACTGCCTTCTTTCCAAGCTAAACAGCCCTAAGTGTTTTAACCGCTCCTCATAGGGCAATTGCTCTAGCCCCCTGATCATTTTGGTTGCTCTTTTCTGCACCTTCTCAAGCTCTGCAATATCACGGCCCTCTCTCTTCCTTGGTGGTCTCTCATCCCAGTACTAACCATGGCCGACATTGCTTAGCTTCTGAGCTCCTATGGGATTGGGGTAAGTCTGGGCTATCTAAACTGCTATGGGTTTCAAAGCACTCTGCAAATGGAAAGGATTATAGATGGAGTTGCTGTATGTCAATGTGGTTCTGGCCAAACAGACACTCTTCAGCATTCCTTGTTTAGCTGTGACTTGTTCAACAAGGCTACAGAAAGATGGATAAAGCCTTTTACTCAGGAATCTGTCTCTGAACTGGATAATTTGAGGGTTCTTTTAGCAGGGGTGGATTTTAATACTACCTTGGCAATCGCCAAATTTCTTTTCCAGTCAATTAAGATTAAAAAAAAAATACTAGTTCCTCTTTTTTCTCTCCTTTTTTTTTGGATGTGTGTGTGTGTGTGTGTCTCAGTGTGACATTGTTCAGGGCTGAATTGGCCATATGAACAGTATCATTAAAGTAAGATGGAGTTGCTGAGGCCTCGGAATAAATTCATAAGACAAATATCAGAAGAATTTTGTTGACTAATCTCAACTGCGTACCCAGCCAGGAGCAAACGGCTCCCGCAGGTGATTTCTTTCACCTCCCAGTACTTTGTGTGTGATGTGTATTGATTTTTTTATAGGAGCTTCAACTAATTTCTTAATAAGACAGTTAAATTGGACCAGCTGCCTCTTTCTCTGAGAGACCCTCGAGCCACGGCACATCAAGTTCTGTTCCCAGTGCCCATTTTAATTCTGCAGTCTGACAAATAAGAAACTGAGAAAATATGTGAATTTATGTTTATTCTACATTCTAGTAGAAAAGAGCAAGAGTTAACTGTGGGACTTCCTGGTGGGTGGGGAAAGCAGACCCTCCCAAATGTGTTTATATTTAGTTATTTAGTTATTAAACATTTACATCCCACCATTCCTCGTGGTTCAAGGTGGCTTTCAATAATATTTCATAGTCCTTGTTGAAAAGATGTGGAGCGATGAAAAACCTAGAATGTAGAAACCTAGAAAAACACTTAATGACTAACACAATTCCTGGCAGGGTACAAGCTTTCGTGAGCCACAGCTCACTTCTTCAGATACATGCAGCTTACTAATGGTGGTGAAGCATTGTGCATAGGACTGCCAGCCTATAGGTGGGACCCAGAGATCTTCAGGTATTTACCTCTGATCTCCAGGCAACAGAGATCAGTTCCCCTGAAGGGGAAAAGGGTGCTTTGGAGGGTGCAGACTCTGCGGAATATACCCTATTGAGGTCCCTCCCATCCCCAGACCCTGTCCTCCCCAGGCTTCACCCCCAAAATCTCCAGGTATTTCCCAACCTGGAGATGGAAACCCTAGCCATGGAGCACTCTCCTCTCCATCACTGCTATTCCATCCCTCCAGGTCATCTTAGACAAGTGTGGTGTAGTGGTTAAGAGTGGTGGACTCTAACCTGGAGAACTGGGTTTGATTCCCCACTCCTACACATGGGCGGAGGACTCTAATCTGGTGGACCGGGTTGGTTTCCCCACTCCTACACATGCAGCCTGCTGGGTGACCTTAGGCCATTCACAGTTCTCTCCGAACTATCTCAGCTCCCCCTACCTCACAAGGGAACTTTTGTGGGGAGAGGAAGGCGATTGTAAGCCGCTTTGCGATTCTTTTTGGTAGAGAAAAGCGGAGTATAAAAACCAACTCTTCTTTTTCTTCTGAGTTTGCATTACAATTGTGTTTTTTTTTTTAGGTAATAGGTTACCATTTTGGTAGTAAATTGTACAGACATCTAGAGATAGATAGATAGACAGACAGACAGACAGACAGACAGACAGACAGACAGACAAGGAGGGAGGGAGGGAGGGAGGGAGGGAGGGAGGGGGGCTGGACTAGATGATCCTGGTGGTCCCTTCCAACTCTATGATTCTGTGATAGATATTTAAATATATTGTGTTCTGTGTTGGTACTCAAACATTTCCCTGTTTTTCTCTCTCCCTTATCGACGCCGACTTCATGTACTGTACATAACTTTATGTAAGACTTCTATTGTTTTCTTACTGCTTGATTAATATTAGCGCCATGATACATAGATATAATAAACACAGACAGCCTTAATCTAGCAGTTGGAGTAAAAATATCTCGACCGGGTTGGGGTCTGAACTGTTTCCCTCTCCGTTTCTGTTATTTCTTAGGGGGTAATTACATCGCGATCACATGATTTAATGTAACACGGCAGTTTTCAGGAACACAATTACCGGGTTATAGCCGAGCCGGCTCTAAGTAGCAGAGAGGATGTATACGGATGACTTGATAATTATGATTTTTCTTGGTGATTTTTGTCAGGGAGGAGGGGGGAGAACTGTCTCAGTTTCTTAGTGTTCTTTCCAGTGATGTGTGAGCACTACCTCAATCTCATCAGATCTCTGAAGCTAAGCAGGGTTGGTACTTGGATGGGGAAACACCAAGGAAGGCTCTGCAGAGGAAGGCAATGGCAAACCACCTCTGCTTCTCACTTGCCTTGAAAGACTCTTGCTGGGATTGCCATAAATTGCTTGCGACTTGACGGCATTTAAGCATGTACATATGGATTCTGCAGTACATACAGTACTTGCAGGGGGTTGGACTAGATGACCCTGGTGGCCCCTTCCAACTCTAGGATTCTATGATTCTACCAGAGGCAGATGTGTGGTACAGGCAAGATAATCTGTCTTCCTTTTTTGCCTTTAAGTTGCAGCCAACCTATGGCAAACCCGCAGGGTTTTCAAGGCAAGAGACAAACAGAGGTGGTTTGCCATTGCCTGCCTCTGCATATCAACCTTGGGCTTCTTTGGACTCCCATCCAAGTACTAACCAGGGCCGACCCTGCTTAGCTTCCGAGATCACACAAGATTGGGCTAACTTGGGCCATCCAGGTCGATACTTTATCTTACTGTTCCTCCAAGCAGCTCAGGATGACACACGTGGTTTCCCTTCTTCCATTTTATCCTCATCATGACTCTGTGGAGGTAGGCAAGGCTGAAAGAGAAAGAGGGGGGTGACTGGTCCGAAGTCCCTTAGTGAACTTCATGGCTGAGTTGGATTTGAGTCCATGTCTCCCTCTCCCATAATACTAGAACATGGGGTCATCTGCTAAAACTGTGTGTGTGTGTGTGTTTGAGAGAGAATCAAAACAGATAAAAGGAAGTATTTCTTCACACAACATATAGTTAAATTTTGGAAGTCCCTGCCCCAGGGTGAGGTGATGGCTGCCAACTTTGAAGGCTTTAAGAAAGGAGTGGACTTGTTCATGGAGGAGAGGGCTATCCATGGCTACTAGTCAAAATGGATACTAGTCATGATGCATACCTATCCTCTCCAGGATCAGAGGAGCATGCCTATTATATTAGGTGCTGAGGAACACAGGGAGGATAATGCTGCGGCAGTTGTCTTAAACACTACACAATGGTCTTAACTACTACATCCACACTGGCAGTTGCACTTGAGTGTTGAATGTCCCGAATGGACCCTGTCAACCAGGGAGAACAGCCATTGGAATAAGAGACCCAGTTCAGCACACGATAGTTTTGAGACATCTGAAGCTAGGAGCAAAATTATCTGCCTGTACAATGAATGCATACACTCTACCATGGTTCTCCTTAAAAGCCAGTGGGACTAGACCCTCTGATTTTAGCACTTCTCTTCCTCTGGCTGGGTTTTGTCCTCCCCTGTCCATAGCTAAATGGAAGTCCATTTGCATTCTCTGGATCCTTGACAGCGAAACCCAATGTGAGATGGAATATCCATTAACACCAATGTGAAGGTTTCATCTCGCCATTGCCCACTGGCTGAGGAAATAGCAGTACCATTCTTTAATAGCATTGGATTCCCCACTGACTCACTGCAAAGAACATTATTTTTCCCCCCACATTGTGCCCTTACGTGGCCTGTTCTGGTGGGAACAAAGCCGATTTTAATCAGTGTTCGGAATATGTAAAGTCTCCCTCCGGAGGATAGTTTCAACAATTTACTGCATGCTCTTTAATCTCATCTTCAGATCAACATGGGATTTTTATTTTTTATTTTAAATCAAGGATTAGACTGTTCCCCGTCCCCCTCAGTTGCAAACCGTGACTTTCTTGGGAGTCAGTGTGGAATACAAGCCGGCTTAACTTCCATGTACGCTAATTCGGTTGATTTAATTTTAGAGAGGAAATGGCATAGATGGCTAGGTTGCAAGAACGTGGAGTGGGTTCCAAATCTGGAGGACCTGGGTGACTGTGCCGGGCTTAGATTGAGAGAAGAGTGACGTTTCTTCTTTTTGTAACTATATGTCCAATAGCCATGTGTGGACCCACTGTACGGATTTAAATATCTGCACGTTGGTAACAAACAGGGCAAAAGTTGGAGGCTTCTGCAAACCTGGGGAAAACTCCTCTAGGGATTTTTATGCAGGGACATTTCCTCTTGGTCACCCCTGCCGACTGCTTCAGGGCTTCCTTTTGATTATGCATGGCTTTTTCTGCCCGTCAGAGGTTGCCTCCCTCTCCCTGCACATTTTGCCCACATTTTCCAGATGCCATTTCAGCTAGAATCTGGAAAATGCAGGCAAAATGAGGGGGGTGGGGAGAGAGAGGCAACATCTGACCGGTGGAAAAGGCATGCCTAATCAAAAGGAAGCCCCGAAGCATTTGGCGGCGGTGACCGCGGGAGAACGTCCTTGCATAAAAGGCCTAGGTTTAGAGAGAAATAAAACAACAGGGAGGAGCTTAAAAACATTTAAACAATGTTTGGGTGTGTGTAGAGACATGGCAGAATGGTCCAACCAGCAGGAGTGTGTGCTGAGAGAAAATAGTGTTATAATTTGAGATCCAGGCTTGAGGAGTGGGGTAGGTTGCCAGCTCTGGGTTGGGGAAGTCCTGCAGATTCTGGAAGTTGAGTCTGGGGGTGGGGTTTGGGGAGGGACCTTAGCAGGGCATAACGCCATAGAGATTCCCCGCTCCTCCACATGAGCGGCGGACTCTAATCTGGAGAACCGGGGTTGCTTTCTCTGCTCCTTCCCATGAGCAGCGGACTCTAATCTGGAGAACTGGGCTCGATTCCCCACTCCTCCACATGAGCGACAGACTCTAATCTGGAGGACCGGGTTGGTTTCCCCTCTCCTCCACATGAAGCCAGCTGGGCAACCTTGGGCTAGCCACAGTTCTCTCCGAACTCTCTCAGCCCCACCTACCTCACAAGGTGCCTATTGTGGGGAGAGGAAGGGAAGGCGATTGTAAGCCGCTTTGAGACTCATTAAAGGTAGAGGAAACCGGGGTATAAAAACCAACTCTTATTCTTCATTCAAAGGAGAAACAGAGGGGTCACAAAAGTGGAATTAGTGTGAAACAGCCAGAGGAATTCAAATCCTCTCGGCCGGATGTAATATAACCCCCCCCCCCCTCACCTTTCTTTGTGCTAAACAGGATTAGCAGGCAAAGTCCTGGAATTGCTTACAATTATTTTGAAGAGCTTGCCAAGGTCAGGAGAGGTACGAGCAGAATGAAAAGAGAATACGTATCAAAAGAAGGATGCAAAAGGGAAGGCCTCATATCTAAGGGATGGCAAAAAAAAAACCCCCAAAAAAACAAGGTTTGTTTTGATGTGCAGGAGATTCTGTGCAAAACTGCACAGACCGTTCAATGCAGGAATGATTTGGGGAGCATCTGGTAGACTTTATTACTGAACAGTGAGAGGCAGCGAGGGCACAGGATTCATCGAGACCTGGTGGCCTCGTCGCGGTGTCCCTGGGCACCGTGCTTCCCTCTGACACCTTTCCTGGAGCCCACCAAGTGCTTTTAGAAGGTGGGGTGGGGGGCTTTGGCCCACCAGGGCTTCTGATTGCCTGTGCAGATTAAAAGGCATCCTCTTAAAAAGAGCTGCTGCCTGAAACGCTGAAGACTTACTATAACTTCGCTCCCTGACATTTTGTGGCTGGCGCCACCTCCTGCAGCAGCCGCTTTGTGGCTGTGCCCACCGCACTGTGTCAGAATCCCAAAGGTGCTCACAGGCTCAAAAAGGCTAGGAATCCCTGATCTAAACTGGAAGAAAAGGAAGAAGAGGAAGAGGAGTTGGTTTTTATATGTCGACTGTCTCAACCCTTACGGAGAATCAGACGTACAATCTCCTTCCTTTCCTCTACCCACAACAGACACCTTATGACGTAGGTGAGGCTGAGAGAGCTCTACGAGAACTGTGACTAACCCACAGTCGCCCAGCTGGCTTCATGTGGAGGAGTGGGGAATCAAACCCAGTTCTCCATATCAACCGCTCTTAACCACTACACCATGTTGGTTTTTGCATGAAATAAGCTGTGCCAATAATAATAATAATAAAAAGTCCTCTCACCCCGAGAAGCTTCAGTCAAAGGCTTGAGAGTGGAAGAGAAGGCTTGTCTGCCTGAGATCCTGAAACGCCTTTCCCTCGTCCCCATCCAGCTCTCAAGGGTGCTTAACAGCTGGTTGGGAACACCTGCCGAAGACACTGTCATGGACCAAGGGACTGACTCCTCCTCAGGGGAAGAAGCTGAAGACTCAGAAGGTGAGGAGGCTGAGATCTTGGAACCACCACAGTCAGGAGCATCTGACCCACTTCCAGGCGCCTCCTTGGTGTCCTGCAGGAGTCCCAAGAATCCAGTAGCACCTTAAAGACTAACAAAATTTCTGGCAGGATACCCAGAACTCTTGCTCTTTTCTACTGCTATCTGGACTCTTGCTCTTTTCTGCTGCTACAGACAGACTTAACACGGCTACCCATCGTGATCTATCTGCATGCTCATGGCAGAGTTTCTGGGTGGTGCACCATAAGAAGAGTTGGTTTTTACATGCCGACTTTCTCTACCACTTAAGGAAGAATCAAACCGGCTTACAGCCATCTTCCCTTCCCCTACCCACAACAGACACCCTGTCAGGTAGGTGGGGCCGAGAGAGCTGTGACTAGCCCAAGGTCACCCAGCTGGCTTCATGTGGAGGAGTGGGGAAACAAATCCAGTTCACCAGATTAGCCTCCGACGTTCATGGAGAGGAGTGGGGAATCAATCCCAGTTTTCCAGATCAGAGTCCACCGCTCCAAACTACCGCTCTTAACCACTACACCATGCTGGCTCTCTAGCATACATACAACACACATCTTGCCTTCTGCGCCTCTGGGTTTCCTAATCACTACGCTGTAGCAACCGTTTCCCTGTCCTTCCATGATGTTCTAACCAATTCACATCCTACAAACTCACATTCTAGCCATACCGTCTGTGCCATTCTTCTCTAGCACCATTTTAACAAGAATTGAACACACGAAGCTGCCTTCTACTGAATCAGACCATCTGTTCGTCAAGGACTGATCAAGGTCAGTATTGTCTGCTGAGACTGGCAGCAGCTCTCCAGGGTCTCAGGCAGGGGTCTTTCACATCACCTTACTTGCCTGGTCCCTTTATCTGGAGATGCCGGGGATTGAACCTGGGACCTTCTGCATGTTGAGCAGATGTTCTACCACTGAGCCATGGCCCGCCCCAATTAACACCCACCATGCCCTGAAGCATTCTACCTTCCCCAGTACCCTTTAATTTTATTTTATTTTATTTTTTATTTTATTTATTTTTTGGTAGCATCCACCCTGGAGAAGAGTTTTTGAGAACTTGACAGCTTGTTTACTGTTATGATCCATCGGTTTTGTCCAAATAAAAATGCATCGCATGGTTTGTGTTCTTTTTTTTTTTTAATTATTATTTTATTTGTGGACGCACAGGGCTGTAATCACTTTCATACCATCCTATTGTTTTCCAACGCCTTATCCTAAATGTCCTCTCTCTCATATGTTTCCATAGTAGTGTGTGTGTGTGGGGGGGGGGAATGAAATTACTTCAGCATCTTGAACACTTTGAAAATTGTCCACTGATTTTAATCACTTTTTTAAAAATCCCCTGCCCTCTGTTGGCTTCCCTTTTATGACTTCACTTTATCTCCCTGACCTCTGCTTGCTCTTGTGCATCAACTGTCTAATTATTCATCCTTCTTGCAGGATTCCGGCTGCCTTTCTCTTCTATTTATAAACCACGTCGCCAGAGAACAAAACCCGTGGAATGAGCAGGCCGCCTTGAGTGCCTTTTTTGCCTCTCCGTCCCCTTCTAATTGTGTCCCCGTCTCCCCCATCGGTGATTCTCTCTTCCAACCCCCTCCTCCTTTAACCTCGGTTTGCTCTCCTGTGACTGAAGTTTGCTCTTGGCCTGCCGGTCACGATTTCCTGGAGCTATTTAAAGGAAATCACACATTCACAGCCTGGGCCAGGGTGGTGTGGTGGTTAAGAGTGGCGGGTTCTAATCTGGAGGACTGGGTTTGATTCCCCACTCCTCCACGTGAAGCCTGCTGGGTGACCTTAAGCTAGCCACAGCTCTCTTAGAGCTCTCTCAGCCCCACCTGTTTCACGAAGTGTCTGTTGTGCGGAGAAAAAGGGAAGGCAGTTGTAAGCTGGTTTGAGTCTCCTTAAAAAGGTAGAGAAAATTGGGCTATAAAAACTCCGCCTCCTTCCATCCATCCATCCATAGCTATGGGATAGCTCTGATCCATAGGATTTAATAAATATAAATGGCTGAGCAGTGATATGATGAAAACCTGGCTTGATATATATCTTCAAACATGATAGTGCTAAAATGGGATCTAAGAGTCATGTTACAAATTCAGATATATTTTGGGAACAGATCGACCACATCATTATATGCTTTCCTCCCCCCACTCAAAAAATAAAATAACTGTATGAAGAGGGGAGGGGCTGTGCCTTAGTGGTAGAGCATCTGTGTGGCATGCAGAAGGTCCCAGGTTCAATCCACGACATCTCCAGTTTAAAAGGGCCAGGCAGTCGGTGATGTGGAAAACCTCTGCCTGAGACCCTGGAGAGCTGCTGCCAGTCTGAATAGACAATACTGACCTTGATGGACCAAGGGTCTGAGTCAGTACAGCAAAGCTTTGTGTGTCCACATCCATTGAATTTCTCTTAGTGGTGTAGTTCTGGTTTAGCATTCCTCCTGGATCCATGTAGGGAGTTCGATGTCAAGCGAGGAGGGACTGCCCATTTGAGTTTGCCTCCGTTTTCATAATTGCGAACCCATCACACGTTAGTCAGTATGGTACGATGGAGCTGATATGGTCGAGTGGTTAGAGTGTCAGGTTAGAATCAGATGGAACTGAATTCAAATCCCCACTCTGCCATAAAGCTTGCTTGGGGATGAAGAAGAAGAGTTGGTTTTCATATGCCGACTTTCTCTACCACTTAAGGAAGAATCAAACGGGCTTACAATCACCTTCCCCTCCCCACAACAGACACCCTGCGAGGTAGGTGGGGCTGAGAGAGCTCTAAGAGAGCTGTGACTAGCCCAAGGTCACCCAGCTTGGCTTTATCTGTAGGAGTGGGGAAACCTACCCGGTTCACTAGGTTAGCATCCAATGCAAATCTTCTGCCCGATCAAACAGAAACATACTGATCAATCAACAAAATATCAGATCTTGTTTTGATTAGCAGCAAACCGTTCCAAAGCGAGGTCTGCCTGTCATCTAATTGTCATCTAATTTTGCCTGATGAAATGGGAAAGGGTTTTTATTGACTCCTTTCTTTCCCATTTCCTGCCACATCTTAGGCAAATCCCTTAAAGCTCCCAACGAAACCTGCACAGCATGCAATAAAATAGGAAAGCCCTTTATTACAAAACCACAAAGGTGAGAGGAATTTCAAGCAAAGCCGAAAGTATTTTAAGAAGACAAGCAAAATTTCTCAAGGGAGTTTTGCGTAGGCCTTCATTGCAGCATAGGGATTTCTCATCCTCAGTAGCCCATGAATCTTCCTTCCATCTTCCCTCACTCCAAGGAGAAAATACAAATTAATCTTAATTTATTGGGGGGTTCTAAAACCCCAGCTCCGAAAAATAAAATTCATTTACAAACAAGTACCAGATAATTCAATTAGCATTGAATTATCATTGACAAGGAGGCAACAAACCTATTGGGAGGGAAACCAAGACCTCTTGAGGCTGTTTTCTTTTCTTTTTTATGGATAGCCATCAATGTAAGCAGAGTCCTCATTATGAAATAAATACCCTTGCAAATTTCAACGTCCTACCTTCAGCCCTACTGTTTGACCGAGATCACTTCATTCCTCTTCCCAACGACTTTGTCAATGCAGAACAGGGAAGTGGAAACCATAGAACATGTATTGCTGCATTGCCCTTTTTACAACGATATTAGATCGCAGTATATGGTCCCCATTCTGTCAACCTTTCCCAGAAGATCTGAAGAATTTAATGTTTCCCTTCTCCTCGCAGACTCTTCTCAGGAGATAACCATCCGAGTAGCCAAATTCTGTCTCCAGACGTGTGGGATACATAAACGGCAGACCAAGATCAATAACCTTATTCCATAGATGGCACTACCTCCCCGTTTATAGCTCCCCCCCTTTACTTAAATTTATTATTATTCATAAGGATCTACTATTAATACTCCTAACCTAATCTTAATTTCATTGCCTTGTACTTATATACGGAGCTGATTCTGTATCGAAATAAATATTGATTGATTGATTGATTGATTGACTTAAACCTGTGCCAGATGGAATTTCAGCCTCCTTAAAGGAAGAGCTTGTGAGCCTATTATACTGTAACTTCAGAGATAAACTAATCCAGGTGTCATTTCAATGCCTAGTACCTTTAATAGATGCCTCTCTCCGGAAGCAAGATTTGACTACAGTTCCCTAGGGTCTCATCACCTCTGGGTTAGACTGCTGCAATGTATTTTGCATAGTGCAGCCCTCGGTGACTCTTTTGGAAGCTTCAAGCTTGGTGTAGTGGTTATAGCATCAAATCAAGATCTGGAAGTCCCGGACTCGAATTCCCACTGGGCCAGTCACTCTCTCAGCCTAGCATACCTCACAGGAATGTTGTGAGAGTAAAACAGAGGATGGGAATGCCCCCTTGAGCTCCTTGCAGGGAGGGTGGACTAAAAATGTGCCAAGTAAATAAATGTAATGTAGACTAGAGCCACCTGGCTGGTGATATCCACCCCATCTTGGGAACATACCTCTGCTAAGTACTCTGCTAAGGAAGCTTGCTGGGTGACTTTGGGCCTGTCACTTTCTCTCAGCCTTATCTACCTCACAGGGTTGTTGTGAAGATAAAATGGAGAAGAGGAGAACAATGTAAGCCTCTTTTGGTCCCCTCTGGGGAGCGAGGAAGGGTATAAATGAAGTAAATAACTTAATAATACCACAGTTAGCTCTGCGGATTGGTACGATACAACTAGGGTTTGCCAGGTCCTTCCCTCGCCACCGGTGGGAGCTTTGTGGTGGTGGGGCTGGGGGAGGGGGTGATCGGCACAATAATGCCACCTCTGGGGTAAACCTGGAAGTGACGGGGACACTCTAGCACATTCTGCCCAAAACTCTATGGTTTCCATAGAGGTTTTTTTGAGGAATGTGCTAGAGCGTCCCTGTCTGACGCTAATCACACACCCGCCCGCCAGCTGAGGGGCGGTGGACAACCCCCTTAATTGGCATGCAGTTGCCCGCCATTACCTGGTATATGGCCACCCTAGATACTATCCTGCCTCTAGCTTTTTGTCCAGTTATGGGGATGTCGAAGGTGGGATCTACCCAGGGATTGGGGTGATAAGGGGGTATTGTGAGCAGAAATGGAACAGAACTTGACTTCGTTGTCCCACGTATTAATGTGAGCTGTCTTGCACTGTGGCTGGAGTCCATAAAAGCCGCGCGGAGCGCGTTGATTTAATTTTAAGAGACCTAATTAATGTGTGCCTTAAACCTTAAGGTATTAAAAGCCTATTACTGCACAACAAGGAGGAAAATTAATTATTTTAATTGTTCCAGCCTTCGTGTGAAGTCTTCCCAATCTATCACAGACTGATCCAATCTCCTTGCTGGCACAGAGAGAGTGGTTACGATCTATTTGCTATTTCAAAGCTATTGGGGGGGGTGTACCACGGGCCATGCCCTAACCTGGATGGCCCAGGCTAGCCTGATCTCATCAGATCTTAGAAGCTATGCAGGGTCGGCCCTGGCTAGGACTTAGAAGGGAGACCGCCAAGGAAGTCCAGGGTCTGTACACAGAGACAAAATCTTCAGGCATTTCTCAAGAGAGCTGGCAACCCTACCCACACCTTATGGAATGGCGACCCTGGCGACATTAGGAAGGCATTCTGCAAACTATGCAAAACAGAATATTCAAGAGGGCTTTTTGCACAGGTAAATAGGATTGTACTGTCATGTTTTCAGATTTCTGTAGTCCAAACCCTATTGTACAGTTCATTGGATGTCCCATCCTGTTTGATTATATTTGACTTATATACCATCTCAGTGGTAGAGCATCTGCTTGGCATGCACAAGGTCCCAGGTTCAATCCCTGGCATCTCCAGTTAAAGGGACAAGGCAAGTAGGTGATGTGAAAGACCTCTGCCTGAGACCCTGGAGAGCCGCCAGTCAGAGTAGACAGTACTGACTCTGATGGGCCAAGGATCTGACTCAGTATAAGGCAGCTTCATGAGTTCAAAAGGAAAATGAGGCAGTTTTAAAAACAAAATATCCTCCCACCCCACCCCATGTGAACAACATTTCAGTAAGAGTGCGTTTTTTCGGATCACAGCCCACTTCCGCTAAAGTCTGTGGCCGCCCCTCAGCAGACAACCCCAGGCATCTAAGGCAGGACCTACTTGCTACAGAAGTAAACTGTACCCATTGAGTCTCTGGGGAAGTATACTGTTGTACATGGCAAGATGAATACACAGCTACACTCTGTGGATATGGGAAAATATGAAGGTGCCTGAAGAAATGGGGAGCTGGTGCCATGGAGTTAATTGAAGATGAAATACAAAACATATGACCAAATCCTGGAGGGCTTTTGTTGCCATCTTCTGGGCGTGGAGTAGGAATAGGGTTTCCAACTCTGGGTTGGGAAATACCTGGAGATTTTTGGGGCGGAGCCTGAGGAGGGTAGGGTTTGGGGAGGAGAGGGACTTCAGTGCCATAGAGTCCAAAGCGGCCACTTTCTCCAGGTGAACTGATCACCACAGGAGCCAGCGTGGTGTAGTGGTTAAGAGCGGTGGTTTGGAGCGGTGGATTCTGATCTGGAGAACCGGGTTTGATTCCCCACACCTCCACAGGAGCGGTGGAGGCTAATCTGGTGAACTGGATTTGTTTCCCCACTCCTACAGCTGGGTGACCTTAAGGCTAGTCACAGCTCTGTTAGAGCTCTCTCAGTCCCGCCTATCTCACAGGGTGTTTGTTGCGGGAAGGGGAAGGGAAGGTAATTGTAAGCCGGTTTGAGTCTCCCTTAAGTAGTAGAGTAAGTCGGCATATAAAAACCAACTCTTGTCCTCCTCCTCCATCGGCTGGAGATCAGTTGTAATAGCGGAAGATATCCAGCTAATACCTGGTGTTGGGCAACCCTAAGTAGGGGTCACTGGGGTGCGGGAGGGAGGTAGTTGTGAATTTCCTGCGTTGTGCAGAGGGTTGGACTAGATGACCCGGGTGGTCCCTTCCAACTCTATGCTTCTATTCTATGATTCTAAATCATCCCCTCTCTGGGTACCACCTAGGCTGAAAGCTGCCAAGGGTGGGGGGCTCAACGTCTTAAAGTAAGAGACACAGGAGGGAGGGGGGAGAAAAGCCAGAAAGCAGAGGAAAGGTCAAGTTAAATGTTTGTCTTCTGTTGCCGCTTCTTTGGAATTTAGAGCAAGCCATGTCAAGGTAAATATCTGGCAAAGGGAATGAAGGCTGAATTTAACTCCAGCACGCTGTTTCCCTGGGAGGATGCAAAATGCCTTGAATGCAAGAAAGCCCCCCTTTTTTTTAAGCAAGCAAAAGAAAAAAAGAGAGTGTGTTTTGAGGAGGCATGTCAATACATCTCAGGACAAATCCGCATTTTGTTTCTGCTTCAGAAGCAAAGGGGCCGTGTGCCTTTGAGAGCAGAGGAGGAGGAGACCCCTTAGATCTGCACAGAGATTCCGAGAGATAAAGATGAACAGAGGCTCCTGAAAAGGGTCCAAGAAAATCAAAGGGATTGTCAGAAGATTAGCCAGGAACTGTTAGAGGGGTTTAGCGCATCCCTGGTGAAATTCAAAGAGCGTTTGGAGGGCCTTGCCCTTGGAAAACAGTGGCAGGGTTTTCAAACAAACCTTACACAATGCAATGCGGAATCCTATCCGCGCTCACTTCTAACTCCCGCTGAGATCAATACGGCTCGCTCCCAGGTAAGCATGCACAGAATTGTGCTTTGAACTTAGAAATCAGATCATTTGAAAGGCCTTGCTTCAGCTATCCCAGGACACTGGATTCTGCAAAACAAGTTCTACACCAGGGGAAGAAGCCTGTGTGTGGTTGGCGCTTCAAACTACATTATTCTTTAAGTTGGGGTCCCCACCATGATGCCCGTGGCACCCACCAGCAATTTATTGGTGTGCTTTTAGGAAGTGGGCGGGTCCGAAGTGGGCGGGGCCAGTCAGGGCTTTTGTCCGGCTCAGCTTCTGATTGGACAGTGGGGATCTGACAGCTACTGCCAGATGAATGTTTCTTAGCTAGCTCATTATCTGTCCCTGTGTGTATGCAAGAAAATATTTTTGAAACAATACGTTCATTTTGGAAAGCATCCTGGTAAGCAGAGCTTCTGCCTGAAATGTTGAAGAGTTATTATCAGAGTGATGCACGCCTTCGCTTCTCTCCCTGAAAGTCCGTGGTTTACCTATGGCTGGAGGGCTGTGGCTCAGTGGCAGAACCTCTGCTTGGAATGCAGAAGGTCCCAGGTTCAATCCCGGGCACCTCTGGTTAAAAAGGATTGGGCAGTTGGTGATGTGAAAGACCTCTGCCTGAGATCCTGGAGAGCCATAAGGAGGGGCTGTGGCTCAGTGGCAGAGCATCTGCTTGACATGCAGAAGGCCCCAGGTTCAATCCCTGGCATCTCCAGTTAAAGGGACTAGGCAAGTAGGTGATGTGAAAGACCTCTGCCTGAGATCCTGGAGAGCCGCTGCCAGTCTGAGTAGACAATGCGGACCTTAATGGACCAAGGGTCTGATCAGTATAAGGCAACTTGGTGGGTGTTCATGTGCATTATTCATACAGGAAGGTGTGAGAAAGATATCTGGGCCCTGCAAGTATTTTTTTTCTTTTAAGTTTTTGTGTCCCATGGACATTCATAATGGTTCAGAATTTAAAAACAAAACCCCTAACAGCAAAATAAAATTAAACATTCCTTCAACTCAACAGAAATCCTTTTGGTACAACTTAATCACGTTGTAAAAAACATAATAATAAACTGTCTTATATTTTAGAATCATTATGTCTGTTTACTGTTATATTTATAATCATAAACAGGCCGCGATACATTTTATGCGCTCTCTCTCTTTCCCTCTTTTTTCTTTACCGATTGTAACTTTTAAATTATTATTCATTTATTTTATTTTACATTTTTGCGCATCTTTTGCTTGTCAGGTTTTTTTTTAATCAGTATTTTTAATTAAACAGTAACATCCATAATGCACCAATAACAATTAAATCCCAACACCTAAATCACAGCAGCCGCGGCATTGAAAGAGGCCGTTGTAAACGGTAGCGCAGATTGCATGAAATTAGGCATAAAGAGTCCAAAGAGATGGGGGAACAGATTTTTTTTTTTTTAATGGAGACAGGACGGTATTCACTCAGCCCTTTAAAAAGTTGCTGTTGAGGGGAGATCCTCTGGCAAGGAGTTCCGTTGGTGAGATACACTCACAGAAAACGCCCTCTGTCTCTCATGGACCACAGCCTAATTCACAAAGGGTGGGGGGGGATGCTCTCATGGGATGATCTCAACCGAAAGGTTTGCAACTTGGGTTTCATTACCGGCTAGGGATGAGCAACTTTTCTCCGTTTTGTTTCTTTCTGTACAGCCTTTTAAATTTAATCAGTGGCTCCAGAGTAGTGTAGTGGTTAAGAGCGGTGGTTTGGAGCGGCGAACTCTGATCTGGAGAACCGGGTTTGTTTCCCAGCTCCTCCACATGAGCGGCGGAGGCTAATCTGGTGAACTGGATTTTTTTCCCCACTCCTGCACACGAAGCCAGCTGGGAGACCATGGGCAAATCACGGCTCTGGTAGAGCTCTCTCAGCCCCACCTACGTCACAGGGTGTCTGTTGTGGGGAGGGGAAGGGAAGATGATTGTAAGCTGATTTGATTCATCCTTAAATGGTAGAGAAAGTCAGCATATAAAAACCAACTCTTCTTCTTCTTCCTTCTTTCTTCTTCTTTAATTTTCTGCTTTGCACTGTGGCTTTTCATAGATCCATTTATGGTGTATTTTTTTTAAACCCAACTTATACGGAATTCATCTGTGCATTATGTATGTGTATAATGTTTACTTTCCCCCCGCAACCGACTTATGACAACCCCGTAGGGTTGGCAAGACAAGAGATGAACGGAGGTGGTTTGCCTGGTCTGCGTAGCAACCCTGGACTTCCTTGGTGGTCTCCCATCCAAGTACTAAGCAGGGCTTTGCTTCCGAGACCTGGCGTGATTGGGCTTGCCTGGGCCACCCAGGTCAGGGTTTACCAATGCACAAATAAATGTTGAAATATGAAGACATTTTTCAGGTAAAACTGGACACAGCTGTGAAGAAAGGGGAGTACAATCACCATAGGGTTGCCAACCTCCAGGTAGTGAATGAGAAAAAAGGCACCACTGTACTAGTAACGTAGTTCAGAAAATCAGTACAGGAGCGAAAAAATCTTAACAAAGTGCAAAACATTTATCTAGAAGGCTACTATACCTATACAACATCAAAACAACTGTACAAGGTCAGGATATCCCTGAGAGGTAAAACACACTATTACAACAAGTGAAGCAAACAAACCAAACAAATACAATGAATTCTCAAAAAAGTCTCTCAAATAGTACATGTGTCATCATAGACAATATTGCACAGACAATTCACTGCATATTCTTTAGGCTATACAGCCCGTAGTTCACAATGAACTATTGACACATGTAGTAGCCTTCTAGATAAATGTTTTGCACTTTAAGATTTTTTCGCTCCTGTACTAACCTCCAGGTAGTAGCTGGAGATCTCCTGCTATTACAACTGATCTCCAGCTGACAGAGAAAAGTTCACCTGAAGAAAATGGCCGCTTTGGCAATTGGACTCTATGGCATTGAAGTCCCTCCCCTCCTCAAACCCCGCCCTCCTCAGGGTCCACCCCCAAAAACCTCCCACCAGTGGCAAAGAGGAACCTGGCAACCCTAGTCCACGCCTCTTTAAAGTAAAGACCATCACTATACCCTGTGGTGGTGAATTCCACCAGCCTGCTATGGCCAGCTTGCTCATCTCTTGGGTGGCCCTAACTGGACTCGAAGAGAGTTGGCCCTTTAAAGCTGACACCCCCAAACTCTTGTTGGTCTCTAAGGTGCTACTAGACTCAAAGGAGGCTTTAACTCTTGAACGCTCATACCTTCCCCCTCTCCCCAAATCTTGCCAGCCTCTAAGGTGGTCCTGGACTCAAATCTAACCCATCCTCCTTGTTCTTCTTCCAATCGCAAATGCAGCCCTTGAGGATACTTTTCAGGGAAAAACAAAATAGGAGACCATCCGTACATTGACTAGTCGGACTTGGAGGATAAAGTGAGTCGCACTCAATTCCAGCTGTCTGCTTTTTGCCTCTGCATGTGTCCCATTCAGATTTTGCATGTTTAGGTAAGTGCTTTTTTTAAAAGGATTAAGGAAACCCTATTTCCCAGCAGTGCCCCCGTACAATGGAGAAGTCCACCAGAGGCAGGCCTTTGACAAGGCAAGGATTCGGCGTCTCAGCATCTCCATCCCCAACAGAGATGGAAGGGCAACCAGTCGTAGGTTTTTCATGCATGTGTACTTTGACCTACTTTCGCCTGTGGTCCGACTTGGTTTTTCATTGGGGTTATGCATGAGTTTTCCATCCCTTAGGGATAGTCTCGCACCCATCCCACACAATGTCCGGATCTTCCCAATCCTGTTAAAATACGATTCTTCGATCTCCCCTGAGATCAGTCCGGGTTCAAATCGTGCTCATAAGCCAATGTGCAGGAGAATGGAGTTGGGGGTGTGTGTGTGACATTTTCCTCACAGTCAATTACAAAGCAGTGTTTCAAGGACCGGGGACTCAGACGCTTCCTGATTTTTGCTGGTTATTTTTTGTTGGTTTGTATCCCACCAGGATTTCCTACTGAGCAGACATTTTTCTCACATAAAAATGGGTTTTATAATGGCACTTTGGTTTCCTCCCCACCTCACTCCGTTCCTTTTAAAGAGCTCCATTTTGTGAAATGGGTTTTAAAATGGCACTTGGAAGAGCATGGGAGAAGGGGGGGATGATGTTTTTCTCACAGCAAGCACTACAGCCAATTACAAAGCCGTGTTTTAAAGGGGCGGGGACTCAGGCGCTTCCTGATTTTTGCTGCTTTACTCCAGGACTACCTGGAGTAAAGAAATCTGGAGAAATCTGAACGGGACACCTGCAGAGGCAAAAACCCCAGGACTTCCTCCAGGACGAACAACAACATGCATAGCCTTTTTAGGATTCGGGACAGAAAAGTGTGAGTCAAGAGAGCATCAAACCCCAGGTGGAACTCCCATGAAAAAAAGACCGGAGTGGAAGTATGGAGCAGATTAGTACTGCCCAGGTTGGACACCCCTTTGCCTCTCCTCCCTCCCTGCCCTCAGCTCTGGTTTCCTGGTCTTGCCTTCCTCTCAGAAGAAGCCTGAGGCATGGCGTGCAAAGTTCTTAAGGCAGCATTTCTCTGCCTTGGGGCTAGATTGCTATGGATAGCCATTGGTAGTTTCTTTTTATGCAATGAGGGTAAACAGATTATAGAACAGACAAGTCATCCACTGGGGAGGGGAGGGAGGATTAGAGGAAGCGCCTGCCCTCATTCACGCTGAAAATCAAGCTCTGCAAATTAACTGTTGTGGTCCCATTACCCAGCTTCTAAATTGGCCACCTTTGACCCTATTGTGATGTCTCCTTAATTAGTGATGTGGCTATTCAGGCACAGCTAGAGATGCGAGGGAGAAAAAAATAATAAAGAAGAAAAAAGCACAATTCTGCCCCCCCCCCCCCCCAATAGCTTCTGTGATGTTTGGAGTGGAAACGTATTTAGCAAAAAAAAAAAAAAAAAAGCTGTTTGCAATATATAAACCACCCAATATTTTCCAAATGTCCAAACAGGCTTGCCAGATTCACAGCCCCCAAATCTGGGTATCCTCCTTCACAGACTATGCAAATCACTTTTCAGTCCTGCACGCTGATTGTCTGCATTGCTGTGTCCCTTCCTGCCAACCATCACAAACCCTGTTCCCTCCGGCCAGGACGCACTCATGTTTTCATCTCAGACAATGGCAAAGCGTGCCAAGGAAAGATGCAGGAAGCGGCTCACTTGTAGCTATGAATGCCTGCAGAGGCTATAACGACAGGAGGCAGGAGCTGAATTGTTTTTGGTTCAATGATCGGGCAGATGATTGCTGCCACATTTGGCTTTTTTTTATCTCTGGAACTACAAGGGGTATGTGGGGAGGGTATGGCTCAGTGGTAGAGCATCTGCTTGGCAAGCAGAAGGTCCCAGGTTCAATCCTCAGCATCTCCAGTTAAAGGGACCAGGCAAGTACATGATGTGAAAGACCCCTGCCTGAGACCCTGGAGAGCTGCTGCCAGTCTGAGTAGACAACACTGACCTTGATGGACCAATGTTCGGATTCAGTGTAAGGCAACATCATGTGTACATTCTCAGCTGTGGCTCAGAAGTAGAGCATATGCAGATCAAGCAGAAGGTCCCAGGTTCAATCCCCGGCATCTTCAGCGAAAAGGAACAGGCAGTAGGTGATGTGAAAGACCCCTGCCTGAGACCCTGGAGAGCTGCTGCTGGTCTGAGTAGACAATACTGACCTTGATGGACCAGTGGTCTGATTCAGTAGAAAGCAGCTTCAAAGGAAGGTGTATGTGTGTGTTGGCTGACTCCACACTCAAACTGAAAGTACATCTTGTTCTGAACACATGAAAACATGAAGCTGCCTTATACTGAATCAGACCCTTGGGCCATCAAAGTCAGTATTGTCTACTCAGACCAACAGCGGCTCTCCAGGTTCTCAAGCAGGGGTCTTTCACATCACCTGCCTTCCTAGTTCCTTTAACTGGAGAGGCCAGGGATTGAACCTGGGACCCTCTGCATGCCAAGCAGATGCTCTACCACTGAGCCACAGCCCCTCCCTTCGGGGAGGGAGGCGCTGTGGCAGAAAGCAAGGAGAGCAGGATCTTTGATCTTGAGGTCATAAGAACATCAGAAGAACCCTGCTGGGTCAGACCAGTGGTCCATCTATTTATTTTATTGTATTGTGTTTTTAGGCTGCTCTTCCAGATTAGGTCCAGCTCAGAGTGGTTTACAACAATTTAAAACAATTCAAACAGCCATAAGATACAATAACACTATCAGCAGTGATAAAAACTATGCACCTTTAATTTTAGAAGCAATGATAAGCTACAACCAAATGGTAGAATAACAACATTTGGCAGGGGAGGGGCTGTGGCTCAGTGGTAGAGCATCTGTTTAGCATGCAGAAGGCCCCAGGTTCAATCCCCGGCATCTCCAGTTAAAAGGACCAGGCAGCAGTTGATGTGAAAGACCTCAGCCTGAGATCGTGGATTAGGGTTGCCAACCTCCAGGTACTAGATAAACAAAAACTTATGCTGACAACAACTACGTTTAAACAATTACAGCACACAGGCTCATAAGTTTAACAACATTTACTAACAATAATGTGACTGCACTATGAAAAACATTTGAAAAGTACAAAGTACAGAAAATCTCAATTCAGAATGTATAAATGGAAATAATATTGAGGGAGTGGATTTCTCCTTTTCAATTTCCTTTATGAAGACATCACCTGGTTACTTCACCGGGAGACGTAGAGATTCCTCCTTAATCATGCACAGTCCAAATTGTAAGTAAAGAACAATGTCCAATCTTGAACAAACAACAATGGACAAACAAAACGGCACCTCCAGATTGGTGTTCATTTCACAATAAAGCTTGCTTCATCAGTTGGTCTTTTGTCTTGTTTTCTTTCATATGTGAATTGCAATGATATGAAATATTTTCATGGGTACATATACCTCTGCAAAATAACACAGAATATTCTAACATCTTGTCATGCATGATATAATAAAATACCAATTGTAAATAGCATATTAATTATAAGCTCACCATGCCAAGAATCAGTGGACCTCCCAGGGTTCCTCTATCTTTCCGTAGGCTTCTAAGATCCACAAAGTTACTACAGTTTAAATTCATTCTGGTCTATTTCTATCAGCTGAGATTGTTTTTAAAGGCAAAGAATATTTAAAGGAATCATGCTAGGTCAAATTCATTATTCAAACCAGTAGGATTCATAGTTTTAAAACGGTGGACAAATCTCATTTCTTGTCTATGCAGCAATCTGACAATATCCTGACGATGATAAGGGCGAGGTTTATACTACCACAGTGCAAAAAATAATAAATCATTGTCAGTATGTCCTTTCTGTAAGTAGAGACTTGTAAGGGGCGCGTCCATTACTTTGGCACGTATCCGCGCCCTATGTTCCCCGATCCACAATTTAAGTTGTCTCGTGGTCGAACCCACATACATAAAAAAACATGGACACAAGATGGCATACACCACGTTTTGTGATAGACAATTCGTGAATTGTTTTAATTTAATGGTTCTTGTAGGTTATCCGGGCTGTGTAACCGTGGTCTTGGAATTTTACACGGTTACACAGCCCGGATAACCTACAAGAACCAATGAACTCTGACCGTGAAAGCCTTCGACAATGTTTTAATTTAAACTTAAAATTTGTAGCTGTGGAACTTACTTCTTTGATCAGGAGGCTATAAGCGCACATTGCGCAAGTGCCATATTTATAATGGCTGGCAATGTTAACCCCTTGTTGGCAATTGGACTCTATGGCATTGAAGTCCCTCCCCTCCCCAAACCCTGCCCTCCTCAGGCTCCACCTCCAAAATATTCCACCAGGCTAACAGGGACCTGGCAACCCTACTCTGGAGAGGTGCTGCAGGTCTGAGTAGACAGTAGTGACTTTGATGGACCAAGGCTCTGATAAGGCAGCTTCATGTGTTCAAGACAAGACAATCGCGGAAAGCATACCAGAGGCGGGTAGGAAGAGAAGAAAGGGAGGCCAGCAACCCGTCTTCACACAGCGGCCAACCAGTTGCCCTGGAGGCCCAACAACAGGGCATAGTTGCCTCCTGGCACTGGGATTGCGAGGCTGACTGCCTCTGACCATGGAGGTTCCCTCCAGTCACCATGGCTAGTGGCCACTGAGAGACCTCTCCTCCATGAATCTGTCTAATCCCCTTTTAAAGCCATCTCTGCCTGGTCCTGTTCGGGCATCATTCTGAGGGAAGGGGGAGGTAAAAGGCTTTCGTCCTCTTCCTCCCCTGGCTGAAATCTGTCACACACAAACAAACGGAGAGACTCCAGCCACACTATGCTTAAGTTCTTCCATGCACCCCTATCCCTTGTGTATGTGGCAAACGGGGTTCCGAAGTACCCCCTGCCTACAGGAAGCAGGGGGAAGACCCAGGCCATATCACCGATAATGCGGCAATGTCACTTCCTGTGTGCACTGGAAGTGATGTCATTGCATCTCTGGTGATGCAGGATGCTCAGGTATTTATGCAAAAACCCTATGCTAGAAGCTATTTTTACCATGGAGTTTTTGCCCAAATACCAGAGTGTCTTGTATTGCCAGCAACACAATGATGTCACTTCTGTTGCATGCTTGAAGTAACAATGCCATGTCGCCAGCAACAGTGGTCTAGGCCTCCCTTTGCTGTTGGTCAGTATCCCTGCTGGCCAGCTGATCACTGGTGGGGATAGGGTTATCGGCTCTGAGTTAGGAAATACCTGGAGATTTTGAGGGTGGAACCTGGGGATGGTGGGATTTTGGAAGGGGAGATACCTTGGAGAGGAGCCATGGCTCAGTGGTAGAGCATCTGCTTGGCATGCAGAAGGTCCCAGGCTCAATCCCCAGCATCTCCAGTTAAAGGGATTAGGCAAGTAGGTGATGTGAAAGACCCCTGCCTGAGACCCTGGAGAGCCGCTGCCGGTCTGAGTAGACAATACTGACTGTGATGGACAAAGGGGTCTGATTCAGTATAAGGCAACGTCATGTGTTCAAACCTTATCAGGGTACAATACCATACAGACCACTGTCCAAAGCAGCCATTTAATCCATGGGGAACGGGTCTCTATTATCTGGAGATCAGTTGTAATAGTGGGAGATCTCTAGGACCCACCTGGAGGTGGTGAGTGGGGCCTGGGGGGGGGGGGGTTTCCCCTGGCCACACTAATGGCAGAATTTATGATTTTTGGATGGTGATACTCACCAACACACGCATATTAGTGTCCAAACAAATGACTGCAGAACAAAATTGACGTTCAAAGTCTGCCTTTTTTTTCTGGGAGGGGGGAGGGCAATGTTAAAAATATATCTGTGGTTTCCTCTCCCCTTCAATGTGAATTCTCTTCCCTGTAAGGCTGCTTTGTACCGTCTTAGGCAGCTTTTCAGGAGCTGGTAATGAGCGTTTAGATGGGATTTTCATTTTGTTTAATCTGCCACCCGTTAGTACTTTCTCTGGTTTTCCATAGCTGGCTAATTTATACGACTGCAATCCTTCCGCTCCTGCTGCATTACTCTGCTCTTGTTGGGAGCAGACAATTTTAGATATTGTCTCTTTTATGATTTGAAGTATTTTTAAAATGAACTTCCACGGTTGCTAGCCCCTTGGAGGGCCCTTTCTGACGGAAAAACGGGACAGAAATATATCTATATATTTTTAACAAATAAATAAACGCATTCTCGTGAAATTGTGTTTTGGCTCCATCCAACATATTAAAGTAAACTCAGGGTTATATCGCCCATGGGAAAACAGACTTTCTAGAAAAAGTACACAAGAACATAAGAAAAGCCCTGCTGGATCAGACCAAGGCCCATCAGGTCCATCAGTCTGTTCACACCGTGGCCAACCAGGTGCCTCTAGGAAGCCCACAAACAAGACCACTACAGCAGCACCATCCTGCCTGTGTTCCACAGCACTGAATGTAATAGGCATGATCCTTTGATCCTGGAGATAATAGGTATACATCATGACTAGTATCCATTTTGACTAGTAGCCATGGATAGTCCTATCCTCAGAAGAATATAAGAAAAGCCCTGCTGGATCAGACCAAGGTCCATCAAGACCAGCAGTCCGTTCACATAGTGACCAACCAGGTGCCTCCAAGAAGCCCACAAACAAGACGACTGCAGCAGCATTGTCCTGCCTGTGTTCCACAGCACGTAATATAATCGGCATGCTCCTCTGAGACTGGAGAGAATAGGTATGCATCATGACTAGTATTAAGAACATAAGAAAAGCCCTGCTGAATCAGACCCAGGTCCAGCAGTCTGTTCAGACAGTGGCCAACCAGGAGCCTCTAGGAAGCCCACAAACAAGATGACTGCAGCAGCACCATTTTACGATGGGACATGATTTATTTCTATAAGGTGTCTGTATAAATGCATGTTGCAATGAGGTTATTATGCCAATAAAGGTCTATGCATGTGTGTGACTAGCCCAAGGTCACTCAGCAGGCTTCATGCAGAGGAGTGGGGAAACCAACCCGGCTCCCCAGATTAGAGTCCGTCACTCATGTGGAAGAGTGGAGAATCAAACATGGTTCTCCAGTTTAGAGTCCACAGCTATAACAATATACATAAATAAATGAGTCCAAGTCTGGAGTTGGGGTATTAGGATTGATGCTACTCAGGGCCATTGGATCACATGAATCTGCCTAATACTAAATCAGACCCTTTGTCCATCAAAGTCAGTATTGTCTACTCAGACCAGCAGCGGCTCCCCAGTGTCTCAAGCAGGGGTCTTTCACATCACCTACTTGCCTAGTCCCTTTAACTGGAGATGCTGGGGATTGAACCTGGGACCTTCTGCATACCAAGATGCTCTAACACTGAGCCACGGCCCCTCCCCTATGAATGAGTCGAATGAGTAGTTTCATGTAAGTCCTAAGTAATTGCAGATTTTTTTTCCCTCCAGGATCAGAACTCCTGACTGTGAAGCAGACAAATCGTAGGAACAAATGAATGACAGCCTGCCAAATGCACTGAGTTCCCATTCTTGACAGGCCAGGACCCCTGCCTCACCAAAGAAAGGGCCGGGCCAATCCCTTCAGAGGGAGATCTGTCACAAACTGCTCCTGCCACTAAACGGCTAATTGCTTCATTAGACAAGGCAACGCTCCGGGGCCTGGTGACCCAAGTTGAATGATCAGAGATGTCACGCTATCCAAACGGCAGTGGCTTCCGGCCTGACATAAATCTCCAAGAATAAGTCAGGCCTCACGTTGGGCCAGCGCACAGCTTTTCACACAATATCTGCTCGTCTGGATTAACATGTCAGCCCCGTGACGGGCTCGGCTCCTGACAGCAACAGACACCGCGCCTGCATACATGAAAAGTTAAGGAGTTCTCTTCCCCGGGGGCGCTTTCCGCTCAATCAATGAGCTCTGGCATTCAAAACGAAAGGCTCGGGGAGGACGTTTTCAAATGCGCGCCAGGCCCTGCTCTAAACAGGCAATCGATGCCCAGGAGCACTTCTCGGAGTCAAGGGATGCTCCCGAAGAAGTTGCATTAAAAAGAAAATAGAAGCAGATTCTCTACTGTAGGAGGCTGCAATCAGCTCTTGGAAATTGAAGGCCTCTGGGAAAAATGTAAGAGGCTATCAGATTTAGGGTCCTCCCCTCTCTTAAAAAAATTGTCCATGGGACTTAATATATATATATAAAAAGGTTTCAGAGCAGATAGTTCGCACAGGATTGTGTGATCTGTAAAATCAGCCGATGGCATGTGGGCTGATTTACCTAACACATTGCAGCATTAGGAGAAGGAGAAGGAGAAGGAGAAGGAGAAGGAGAAGGAGAAGGAGAAGGAGAAGGAGAAGGAGAAGGAGAAGGAGGAGGAGGAGGAGGAGGAGGAGGAGGAGGAGGAGAATAAGAAGGTTGTTTTTATATATGTCGACTTCCAATCCACTTTCAATGCACTTTGCAGCTGGATTTTACTGTGTGAAACTGCAAAATATGCTTGCACATTATTGTTGAAGTGCATTGAAAGTGGATTGGAAGTGCCTTATTCTGCATGCGTGAAAGAACCCTTAGTGTCCTCGTTGGGGGTGGGGGGGAGTGGAGTATGAATGAAGCAAAACAAATATATAAGCCCCTCCACATTTCTTTTTCTCTTCCCTAGGCTATTTCAGTACCCAGGACAGAGGCTTGAGTCCAAACCTCCAAAGAGAGGAGGAGGAGGAGGAGGAGGAGGAGGAGGAGGAGTGTATTTTTTTAAAAAAAATGCCAAGTTTCTCTAACACTTAAGGGAGAATCTCCTTCCTCTTCCCATAACAGACACTCTGGTGAGGTAAGTGGGACTGAGAGAGTTAAGAGAGAACTGAGATAATACAAGGTCACCCAGCAGGCTTCACGTGGACGAGTTGGGAGTCAAACCCGGTTCTCCAGATTAAAGTCCACTGCTCCAAACCACAGCTCTTAACCACTACATCCTGCTGGCCTGGGTTTCTCCTAACCAGCTTACACCAGGGAAGAAAAGTGCAATGCCATATGATTCACCCTCCTCATTGCAGTCTTTTGTAGCACAGAGCCTTTTGTTCAAGAGGGTTCCCCAATCTTCGGAGAGCATTTCTGGAACACGGTATGGGCTGATGGGGGAACGGAGACAGTGAGGAGGGAGCACATGAAGGTGCCTTACAATGGATCAGAAATTTGGGTCCATTATGGTCAACATTACCTACTCAGACCAGCAGCAGCTCTCCTGGGTCTCAGGTAGCAGTCTTTCACCATCGCCTGCTACCTGATCCTTTTTAATTGGAGATGCCAGGGACTGAACCCGGGACCTTCTGAATACCAAGCAGATGCTCTACCACTGAGCCAGGGTCCCTCCCCAACTCCACCTCTCCACTAACACCTTCCTTCAGCTCCCTTCATGGGCCATGGCTCAGTGGTAGAGCATCTGCTTGGCATGCAGAAAGTCCCAGGTTCAATCCCCAACATCTCCGGTTAAAGGGACCAGGCAAGTAGGTGATGTGAAAGACCTCTGCCTGTGTCCCTGGAGAGCCGCTGCAGTAGACAATACTGACTTTGATGGACCAAGGGTCTAAGGCAGCTTCATGTGTTCATATGTTCTACTGGACCCTACTCATCATAGGCCCGGTTGAGTTCTGTACGCAATATCGCCCAACCCCGACTGTACCAGCTTCAGAGAACTCGTAAATCAGCCGGCGGCGCAAAAGTGTCCGTCTTAGCCGGGTGTTCCCTGACGAATCAATGAGACTCTTCACACCACGCCTGATAGCTGGCCTGATAAACACTCTGCGGCTAGATAAACGTATTCCCAGGCAGCTTTGACATTAAACCGGGAAGGTATTACTTTGAAGGGTTTAACATACTGTATTAACGGGTTCGAGACACCGTTTCAAAATATTTATGGAAATCGCTTTTCATAAAGCTTATACAAGCAGAATAACAAAACCCTAAGAGATATTATGAAAATCCACCCTCAATTAAACATGGTGACACTTAAAAGCCTCTGTCTGAGTTGCTTTACATACACACACGAAGAACCCTTGACTTACGTGATTTTGGGGGCGCTGCAGGGATAAAAATTTAGTCTTCAACCTTTTTTTGCATCTATGTTTGTGATTTTTAAAAATAATTTATGCCCTTCGACTCAAGGTATCACAATTATGTGTAAAATGGCACATTTAATTAATGTGAGGATTCTTTAGATGAAGTAACATTGACTTCAAAGCAAGGAAACCCATATGGTGTTCTTATACTACCCTTTCTCTGAAAGGTCAGGGCAACTACCGTGTCCTCCCTGCTCCGTGTGAACCTTAGAGTAACCCTGCAAGGTAGGCTAGGCTGAGAGAAAGTGAGCAGCCCAAGGTTCTCCAATAAGCCTCCTAGTCCAGGGGGTGGGATCTGAATCCAGCGGGCCCTGGTTCTATTATGGGATGGATTGTAATGTTTGTTTGTTTTTATAGAGTGGCTTCCTGAAGGGCTCAGGGTTCTTTCTATGCACTGAGTTGGGACCTAGGAAACCAAAAGGGGTTGAGCTAAACACTATCAAAAACATAAACCAATAAATCTGTTTTTATTATTGATTGTGCATCATCCTCAATTAAGAGTTAGTAGCTAAACGTAGTAGAGATTATGCCATTCTTTGCTTCACGTTTGTTGATGTTATACACATTCTGAAACACTGGACACCGTAGGGGGCGTGGGGCTGAGAGAGTTCAGAGAGAGCTGTGACTAGCCCAAGGTCACCCAGCAGGCTTCATGTGGAGGAGCGGGGAAACCAACCCGGTTCATCAGATCAGAGTCCGCTGCTCATGTGGAAAAGTGGGGAACCAAACCTGGCTCTCCGGATTAGAGTCCACCGCTCTTGACCACTACGCCACGCTGGCTCTCTTACATAATGTTGCATGTAGAGGGCCGACACAGGGTGGTTTCACATGTTCACTTGTTCCATTCACAGAATGACGTATACATATAAAGCGAAATCTGGGTTCAGTCTCTAAGTTTAAAGGCAGACGAATTGTTACAAAGTTTCCCTCCTCTTCATTCCAAGCCCCGTCCTTCAAAGAAATGATGTTTATGGACTTAGGAGCTCATGATGTGTGTTTGTGTGTGTGTGTGTGTTTTACTAGGTGCTTAAAACTCTACTTAAAAATGTAAACAATAAAAGCTATCAAGCTACCAAATGTTCCACCATCATTCCCTAGACACCTCCTAAATCACAGAAGGCTCAAGGAGAAACAGGTGACAAAATTGAGAGGAGGAAGTTTTGGAGCAACTGAAAGAGGACGGAAGGAAATACGCCGCCGGATTACGAGACGAACAACACCCTGAACCGAGCCAGGGTGGATACGTAAAGACTCTTCAACGTGTGGTAAGTTACCACTGACTACGGGGGATATTGTACCATTCTGCCAAATAGCAAGGAGAAATTTATCTAGAGCACTGGTTCCCAACCAGGGGTCCATGGACCCCCAGGGGTCCGCGAGAACTAAATTAAGGTCCACGAAACAAAGTTATAAATCCATAATACAGTAATATTTTCAATTAAAAGTTCTCTATTATAAAAATATATATTCAAATTTTATTCTAAGTTTAATGTTTAACTAACAGTTATGATTAAAGTTTATTTTCAAATTCTCGGAATTTTTATTTTGAACCTTGGGGTCCCTGCACCGAACAAAAAAGTCCTAGTGGTCCCTGGTCAAAAAAAAGGTTGGGAACCACTGATCTAGAGATTGGATAGAATTCCACCCCTGAGGGAATCTAGATACAAACTACAAGTGCCACTGAAGGTGAAAGCATTTGTGGTGTGGGTCAAGAAGCCATGCTTTAAGAACCTAAGAAGAGCCTTGCTGGATCAGACCAGTGAAGGCCCATCTAGTCCAGCAACCTGTCTCACACAGTGAGCAACCAGTTCCTCTGGAGGTCCAACAACGGGGAATAGAGGCCAAGGGCTTCATAAGAACATATGAAGAGCCCTGCTGGATCAGGCTAGGGGTCCACTTAGTCCAGCATCCTGTCTCACACAGTGGCCAACCAGTTCCTCTAGAGGCCCAACATCAGGGCATAGAAGCTGAGGCCTTCCCCTGATATGAACATCAGAAGAGCCCTGCTGGATCAGACCAGTGAGGGTCCACCTAGTCCAGCATCCTGTCTCACACAGTGGCCAACCATTTTCTCTGGAGGGCCAACAACAGGGCATAGAGGCCGAGGCTTTCCCCTGAGGTTGCTTCCTGGCACTAAGGTTCTCTGAATGTGGAGGTTCCCTTTAGTCTCCATGGCTCGTAGCCACTGGCAGACCTATCCCCCATGGATCGGTCTAAGCCTCTTTTAAAGCCATCTATGCCTGTGGTCATCACTACATCCTCTGGCAGTGAAGTCCACATTTTAATCACTCATTGTGTGAAGAACCTAGATCATGATGGGTAATTGTGTTAGTCTTTCTGTAGCAGTAGAAAAGAGCAAGAGTCCAGTAGCACCTTCAAGACTAACAAAATTTCTGTCAGAGTATGAGCTTTCATGAGTTGTGGTATCTGAAGAAGTGAGCTGTGACTCACAAAAGCTCATACCCTGACAAAAAATTTGTTAGTCTTAAAGGTGCTACTGGACTCTTGCTCTTTTCTACTGTGTGAAGAAGTATTTCCTTTTGTCCGTCTTGAATCTACGACCCATCGTCATTGGATGCCCGTGATTTCCAGTATCTTGGGACAGGGTGGAAAACTTATCTTCGTCCATTCTCTTTACCTTGTGCACAGTTTCATAAACCTCCAACATGCCTCCCCTTTCTGGTGGGTGTGCACCCATTTCAGTAATGTTCACTTATTTATCTTGCACCATCCCAGTTTTTAATTCCACCTAAAGTTGTATCAATTAAAAAGGAACAATGCCTAGTTCCCATTTAAATATACCACATTCCACCATCACTAACCCCCCCCCCCTCACACACACACACACAAGTTAGTTACAATCTGTATAGTATGCCCTTTGGAATCTGGACGGTGTTGTTAATATCTTCACCATTTTCTCCCACAGCAAGCTAAAAAAGGATGTTTTGAAAAGTCTGGTGTACACTACTGGTTATGGAAGGATGCAACAACATTAGAGGATGGACGGAGCAAATCCCAGTGCAAGAAACAGAAAGAATTCAGAAAAAAAGAGGAACACGGATGACCACAGCCACAAGAGATGCACCCTGCTCTAGTTCACATGGAAAAGGCAATGTGATTGTGTTTATTTTCTGTGGCTTTAACTAAGAGATTATATCCGCACTTCGTTTTCCTGTTGCTCGGAATTTTGCTTGCAATATCCCCCCCCCCCCGATTCTCCTAAAATGTAAGTTTTATAATACACTTAAAATTTAATAATAATAAAATAAATATGCTCACAGCCCATCTCGCAGTTCTGGTGTGTCGTTCGGAGTCCCCAGAGATTTCAAGCTCCTTTCCAGAGAAGTCACTGTGAAGAGAAGATGATGATTAGTATTGTCTCGTTGGACGGCTTTCAAGACATAGTAGATAGCAACCTTTGGGGAGGATCCAATCAGAAGAAAAAAAGGGATCACCTTTCATCACCCAAAAAAGTTCTGCTGGGATAATGGGATTGGCACATAACAAAAGCTATGTGGGACAGGAGCAGCAGGAAAGAATGGACTTAGGGGAGGGACTTCCATGGGGTATAATGCCATGAGTCCACCTTCCAAAGCGGCCATTTTCTCCAGAGGAACTGATCTCTGCCGCCTGGAGATCAGTTGCAATAGCAGGAGATCTCCAGCCACCACCTGGAGGTTGGCAACCCTTGCTATTAATAGTTTACCTAAACCAAGCAGAGTGTGTGATAATAGAAGCGTATTGTCCACATACAGTGAAAGTGGCGATTTCTTCCCCGCCAGCGCTGGAGCATTCGGAGGTTAGGCACAGAACGTGTGACTGGCCTAAGGTCACCCAGTAGGGTTGCCAGCTCTGGCTTGGGAGATACCTGGAGATTTTGGGGGGTGGAGCCTGAGGAGGGTGGGGTTTGGGGAGGGGAGGGACTTTGGTGGGGTATAATGCCATAGATTCCTCCTTCCAAAGCAGTCATTTTCTCCAGGAAAACTAATCTCTGTCACCTGGAGATCCGTTGTAATAGTGGGAGATCTCCAGCTATGTATGTTTTTGTTTGTTTGTTTGTTTGTTTGTTTGTTTGTTGTTAAGATTTCAGAGTTTTAGCATCTGTGTGGCCCCGATCTGCGGATTTAGATATCTGCAGATGGGGACCACTCATAGTTATTAGATATATAGATGATGATAAGGATGATGAAACTGTTGTGATAACTACACCACTGTCTACCCCTAGCCCAATTATTTATACTACCGCTCCTGGCGGGTGCATTCCTCTTCAGGTTTATCTCCTCAGGATTGCGGTAGATTGGGAAACTGGAACTATTTTGCGGGAAGATTTAAAATTAAGCACACTTCAGACAAACACAAGCCGTTACAGTATTTTAGATGAAAGCAACCACCGAAAATTCTCAGAACAAACATTAAACCACCTCATTAAACTCCTTTCCATGAATCACAGATATGCTTCATCTTACGTTCTTTCAGGAACATCTCACTATGCTGCCAATTTAGAATCACCCCTGATGTGACAGTAAATTGTAATTTTAAGTTATTTTATAAGTAGAATTAATGAAATGAGCGGGCACGATTCAGCCACAGCGTAGGGGGAGACGTAAACATGTTCTTAACTCTCCCATTTAAATCAATGGGACATAGAAGTATTCAGTGTGGTATGGATCATACCCCGTAGTCGTTTTTTTAATGCATCCAGGCAATTGGAACAGCTCATTATTTCTTTTTGTTACAACCTACAGCCAGCATGGAACCATAAATGGGCAGTTTTCACTAACAACTCTCAGCCTTTTCAACCATTGGAGATGAATCTTTCCAGAAGCGTACTTCATACGATAGCCTCCTTTTTTTGAGCACGCCTGCTTCCATCAATCCAAAGATGAACCCTTGTCTACCAGCACTTCAAAGGTGAAATGTGACAGCATCTAAAAATATATCAAGGTTAATTAGACTTTCCAAAAGACCCTCTCGCCAAGGCACAGGCTTGCCTTGGGAAAACCGCCAGAGGAGGAGACACCGCAGCAAATGCACTTCAGTTATGAGGCTGTCTCTCCAGAAGCTTCAAGATACTGGGTGGGGGGTGGGGGATAGATATGCAAGACTTCTGCTCTTGAAAACACAACAAGGAAAAATGGAGTGGCATGTTCAGAAGTGGAGCAGGTCCCCACGTGGGATAGATGTGGAGAAAAAGAGGGGGGAGAGCCAGCGTGTAGTGGTTAAGAGCGGTGAACTCTGATCTGGAGTGCCGGGTTTGATTCCCCACTCCTCCACATGAGCGGCGGACGCGAATCTGGTGAACTGGATTTGTTTCCTCACTCCGACACATGAAGCCAGCTGGATGATCTTGGGCTAGTCACACCTCTCTCAGCCCCACCTACCTCACAGGGTGTCTGTTGTGGAGGGGAAGGGAAGGTGATTGTAAGCTGGTTTGATTCTTCCTTAAGTGGTGGAGAAAGTCAGCATATAAAACCCAACTCTTCTTCTTCTTCCTTTTGTTCTTCTTCCTTTTCCTCTCCTCCTCTTCTTCTCATAGGGCCACCAGCCCCCCCACTGGGGACAGGGATCCCATGCCCCCCACCACCGCTCACATAGCCAGTGGTGGGGGGAGGAAATACTGTGAAAATTGGGGGGGTGCCAGCAGTGTCCCAACATGCTGACATCACTCCCCTCGTGCCCAGAAGTGACATCAGCACATTGCTGGCAATGCTGGGGATGCTATGGGATTTGCACAAAACTCTATAGGGCCTGGAAACCCAAAGCTTGGATTGGTGCCCTTAGTCAGAAGCTGGTGGCTCGCTGCTGAAAAAAGAAACGTTGCCCTCCAACAACCCCCCTCTAGATGGACCACCTGTTGATATAAAGTGGGATATAAGACTAATAATGAATGAATGAATGAATGAATGAATGAATGAATATGATGTGGCTACTCCCCGTTTCCAGACCTAGAAACTAGGGCTTAACTTTCACTTCTTACAAACTTCTTCTGTAATTGTTGTGGTTGTTGTTGCTTTCCCCCCATACATTCATTTTTTTTTTTTTATAACTGAGGCTTTGGGGACAACTTAGTTTTTGGGGACAACTTGTCCTCTACGAGGGTAATGGCTGGACTCTGGGTGCCACCCGGCATTCACTTGGCCTATTATAATGGGATTATAGGTTTGAAGGAACCACACAATAGGCTGGGTGAAAACAACTAAGAAACAGGTCTCTTTCAGCGGTCTGTGTGGCTTGGTTGTTTCTTCATTTTCTTTCTTTTTTTTCTCCACCCCTCTCAGTAATGAAGTTAGCGGAGAGATGGGGCTTAGGAAAGAGACAATTGCAAAGCAGGTTTCTTGTTTGACAGATTCAGACTTGTAACGTGGAACACAAAGTTAAAAACAGAAAGGCTTTTCACTTTAACTGTTTTCTGACGAGAAGAGCGCCCAAACCTTTATATCACAGAGCGGACAGGTTTCCCCCTTTTAACTGTTTTTGATAGGAGCAGCATCCAAACTACCTATCTTAGTTAAACTGTGGAACTCCCTGCCCCAGGATGTGGTGATGGTTGGCCACTGTGTGAAAGGTCTGCTGGACCTGATGGACCTTGGGTCTGATCCAGCAGGGCCTTTCTTAAGTTCTTATGTAAGTCTTGGGGACTGCCTTCCCGCCTCTCCCCAGATTGTGGTGATGGCTGCCGACTTGGAAGGCTTTAAGAGGGGAGTGGATATGTTCATGGAGAATAGGGATGGCTACTAGTCCAAATGGATGCTAGTCATGATGCAACCCTATCCTCTCCAGGATCAGAGGAGCATGCCTATTATCTTAGGTGCTGTGGAAAACAGGCAGGATAATGCTGCTGCCATCATTTTGTTTGTGGGCTTCCTAGAGGCCACATTGTGAACAGTGCTGGACTTGATGGGACTTGGTCTGATCCAGCAAGACTTTTCTGATGTTCTTATCTTCAGAATAAATGAAGTCCTGAACGACTCCTTGCTTAACCAGCAAATCCTAGCCCTTCTCCCACCAACATCCAACAAGGCCAGCAGTTAAATACCAATATTCTCTTTCCCCCTCCTTTTTAACACTCCCATCCACTGTTCGAAAATGACTGGCAGAGGCTCCGAGACAATGGGACTTGAAACCATCCTTCACATTGCCCTACTAAGACGATTCTCTAAACTCACTAAACCTGAGGAAGCCACTGGGAGTCCCTTCGTTCCAAGGTGGCAACCACATTTGCTCCTGCACCACTCAAAAGGATGCAGAGTTATTTGCGTTGTTCCTCGCCTCAAGGAAATAAGACTCTGCGCTGTGAAAACTTCACCAGACACAAACACACGTACACCGTAAGTCGTTAATAACCGAATCCGAGAGAGATGGCTATTTGCATATCCATCTGGCCAAGCTGAGGCTGTTCCCCGCAGTATATTCTCCGGCAATTAGCCCCGTGGATATGATAGAGTGTACATTTTATTAGCGTTCTTAATTCATTTATTTATAAGATGTTTATTGTCAGACAGCGACGAACAAAGCAATTAAACACGTCGCTAAGTCGGGAGGTTCAATTACGGCAAGCGGCTCTCGTGGCTCATTGCCACAGCCCAGGGCTCACCACCTCTCAGGGAGGAAGGGTGGAGTGGGGGACCCACCCTAAGGAGGGCAGCAGCCTCGTGGCAGCATTGGGAGGGCAGCTGGGTGGGGGGAACACAATGAAGGAGCGGCAGTCCGAAGGAAAGCCCACCAGCAGCAGGACTCCTCTGATGAACACATGAAGCTGCCTTATAATGAATCAGACCCTTGGTCCATCAAAGTCAGTATTGTCTACTCAGACGAGCAGCGGCTCTCCACGGTCTCAGGCGGAGGTCTTTCACATCACCTACTTGCCTAGTCCCTTTAACTGGAGATGCCAGGGATTGAACCTGGGACCTTCTGCATGCCAAAAAGAAGAAGAAGAAGAATTTTCTACAAGTTAGAGTGGTTCCTCAGTGGAACAGGCTTCCTCGGGAGGTGGTGAGCTCTCCTTCCCTGGAGGTTTTGAAGCAGACGCTAGATGGCCATCTGTCAGCAGTGCTGATTCTTATGACCTTAGGCAGATCATGAGAGGGAGGGCATCTTGGCCATCTTCTAAGTATGGAGTAGGGGTAATGTGGTGGGAGGTAGTTGTGAATTGCCTGCATTGTGCAGGGGGTTGGACTACATGACCCTGGTGGTCCCTTCCAACTCTATAATTCTATAACTGACCAAATTCAAAGGCCACATCCAGCCCACAAAGCAACGGTCTGCCTAACCCTAACCCCTACCCTGACCCTGCGAACTGTGAAATCAATGCATAGAAACAATTGTGCTCCTAATGAAAACTTTTTTAAAAAATACGTAGCAGTTCCAGTGTTTATACAGGATGGGTCCGTCTAAAGGGCTTCCAGGGCTACTGGCTGGCTGCTTTGTGAAACGTGGCACTGAAACAGATGGACTTAGCTGGAGAAGCAGCCCTCGTGTGGTATCACCTGGACGCTTGGTAAATTCCCTCTCCAAACTTCTGTCAAAATCATTAATGGACAGGAAAAACAGGATCATAGGGTTGCCAACTTCCAGGTACACATATTGAGTTATCCAGTTTCTTATAATTTTTTATGCGCTTAATATTTTGCTTGAAATTGATGTACACTTTAGCATATTGTGATATGTTCATAATTGGGAATGCAGACATTGTAAGTGGAACAGCTGTTCCTAATTTGTGTGTTTTGCTTTAAATATGGGAGGGAACATGCCCTTTAGCAGATGACGCAGACTCGCCATCCACTTGTATTGTATGGCTACATGCCTTGATCCTAGGTACGTATGTACTTTTTTGTGGGCGTGTTAGTTTTGATTAATTTATTTATGCCCCTGAGAATGATGTTTGTTACTTATAACCATGTATATATGTACTCTATAGTGCACCTGTTCTGAGGAATATACGTTGATCATCGCGGGATTGCCGGAATTTAAAAAGCCTGTGCGAAACAGGACTTATTCTTGGCTTTCTTGGACTTTACCATTCCAGTGTTGTTATAACAGGGACATTATTCCTATGTATTGCTCTTGTACACTTGTTTCTACATTATATGCATTTATATTGATGGTTATGTCTTGAGTAGTTCTCTGCATTTTAGCCATAAGTGCTGTTTCTTTTGCTAACCTCCAGGTACTGGCTGGAGATCTCCTGCTACTACAACTGATCTCCAGTCGATAGAGATCTGTTTGTCTGTAGGAAATGGCTGCTTTGGCAATGGGATTCTATGGCATTGAAGTCCCTCCCCTCCCCAAACCCTGCCCTCCGCAGGCTCTGCCCCCCAAAATCTCCAGCCAGTGGCGAACACGGACCTGGCAACCCTACTCTGGAGAGCTGCTGCCGGTCAGAGTAGACAGTAGTGACTTTGATGGACCAAGGCTCTGATAAGGCAGCTTCATGTGTTCAAGACAAGACAATCGCGGAAAGCACACCAGAGGCGGGTAGGAGGAGGAGAAAGGGAGGCCAGCAACCCGTCTTCACACAGCGGCCAACCAGTTGCCCTGGAGGCCCAACAACCGGGAATAGTTGCCTCCTGGCACTGGGATTGCGAGGCTGACTGCCTCTGACCATGGAGGTTCCCTCCAGTCACCATGGCTAGTGGCCACTGAGAGACCTCTCCTCCATGAATCTGTCTAATCCCCTATTAAAGCCATCTCTGCCTGGTCCTGTTCGGGCATCATTCTGAGGGAAGGGGGAGGTAAAAGGCTTTCCTCCTCTTGGTGGTAAAGAGGGACCTGGCAACCCTACAGGATTGGTATCCTACACTTTTGCAAAATCATAGCCTATCCATTTGGTGGCATAAACTTTCTGTGGCTTCTCTATTTATTTATTTGTTTGTTTCTTTTTCATAAAACAGCTGTTAAAATCCAACAATCATAACAACTATAAAACAAGATGGCATTAAAATAAGAACATAGTAGCCACTGTGGGCCGGACAAGCAGATGAACCCCCACCGATGACAGTTGGGGGGGGAGATGGGGAGGCCAGAAATGATGGATCCAGAATAGTTCTGCTTTACAGGCCCCGCAGAACTCCTTAAGGTCCCGCAGGGCCCTCCATATGAGCAGCGGAGACTAATCTGGTGAACTGGATTTCTTTCCCCCACTCCTACACATGAAGCCAGCTGGGTGACCTTGGGCTAGTCACAGCTCTCTCAGCCCCACCTACCTCCCAGAGTCTCTGTTGTGGGGAGGGGAAAGGAAGGTGATAGATAGATAGATAGATAGATAGATAGATAGATAGATAGATAGATAGATAGATAGATAGATAGATAGATAGATAGATAGATAGATAGATAGATGGATGGATGGATGGATGGATGGATGGATGGATGGATGGATGGATGGATGGATGGATGGATGGACGGACGGACGGACGGACGAAAGAAAGAAGGAAGGAAGGAAGGAAGGAAGGAAGGAAGGAAGGAAGGAAGGAAGGAAGGAAGGAAGGAAGGAAGGAAGGAAGGAACCAAATGTAACTGTCCCCCTTTAGCACAGCATATGGTAAATAATTTCTGCCTCTGTTCTAAATACGGTGTGCAGGGTGTGTTTGTGTGTTTCACTGCAAAATGGTATGCTGTGGCCGGAAAATGACTATCTGAACACTGAGTACACGGTTCGTTTACCACAGTAACATCCAGTGCATTTGACATACGCACCATTAGCATTAATTCGGAAGACATTTGCCGAAGTTTCTTGAAAGAGCTCCTGTAGTTCATTCGGATCAATCTGTGTGGCTAAAGATAGAGAGAGGGAAAGGAGAAAAAAATGTTAGTGCATCAGGAGGCAATTTATGGCCAGCAACCAACTTAGTCTAGTGATTTTGCAAGGTAACAATAATTAGCATTTGCACGGCACTTTCAGTATCTGAAGAGCTTTACAGGCACCGTTATAGTAATCCTGACAACAGTCTTGTATTTAGGCAACTACAACGATCCACGTATTGCAGACAGAATTACAGAATCATAGAACTGGAAAGGACCACCAAGGTCATCTAGTCCAACCCCCGCACAATGCAGGAAATTCACAACTGCCTCTTCCCCAAACCCCCAGTGACCCCCACTTCATGGTCAGAAGATAGCCACACACAAAAACGACCCTCCAGGATCCCTGGCCAATCTGGCCTGGAGAAAAATTGCTTCCTGACCCCGAAGTGGCGATCGGCATTACCCTGGGCATGTAGGAAAGGGCCATGAGAGCCAGACACGCAACCCTTCCTGCCCTCCCTCTCACGATCTGCCTAAGTTCACAGAATCAGCCTTGCTGACAGATGGGTACCTAGCCTCTGCTGAACAACCTCCAAAGAAGGAGAGCCCACCACCTCCTGAGGAAGCCTGTCCCACCGAGGAACCACTCTGAGTATCAGAACGTTCTTCCTAATTTTTAGCCGGAAACTGTTTTGATTTAATTTCAACCCATTGATTCTGGCGGAGGCTAATCTGGTGAACTGGATTTGTTTCCCCACTCCTCCACACAAAGCTAGTTGGGTGACCTTGGGCTAGTCACTCTCTCTCAGCCCCATCCACCTCACAGGGTGTCTGTTGTGGGGAGGGGGAGGGAAGGTGATTGTAAGCCGGTTTGAGTCTCCCTTAAGTGGTAGAGAAAATCGGCATATAAAAACCAACTCTTCTTCTTCTTTCAAAACTCAGCATTAAAAACCTGGCACTGAACCATTCTTGTACCAAACAGAACTGCCTTTAGCCGATTTGCACATGCAAAAGCGGGAGAACAAAATTTTATGATGCACTCCTCCATATGAAAACCCCAAATCTCCAATTATGAACTTAAATTGTGAAGATCCAGAGAGCTGGAGGCGGCTTTCCAAGAAAATCTCAAAGTGTGGGTGGGGTACGGTGGAAGGGGGGGGGGAACAGTATCTCTCCCGTCTCCGCCTGCAAGTTCATACTGAGTTATTCCGGCAAAGAAAGGCTCTGTTGAAGCAGGATGAAATCGGATTTGCCGTCTCTGACACTCGGCGCCCTTTCTCTCCTCCTGCCCAACCGTTCAATAACAACTTAATTATTCCAGGCCGGGGAGGCAGACGGAGCAGGTGATTCCAGCTGGAAACCTGGCTGCAATTGTAGAAGGGACGCCGGGGCCGAGGCAGTCGAGAGCAAACGCCCGAGCTCTGGAGTGAAAAGAAAGCAATTTGCAGAGAACGGGGCCTCCTCGCCAGGTTTAGCAAAAGATTCGACGGAAGGGATGCGCGCCAAGATCGTAAATGGTATGGGGGGGGACAGCTAGCACGAAACGCAACGTCTCGTAAACATTAAATGAGTCAGACTTCATAAAAACCGGTGCTAAAATATTATCTTCTCCCCCGCTTCTTTTATTTTGAGGGTGGGAATAAGTCATTGTTTTTTGGGGGGGATCCTCCCATAGGGTTGCCAGTTCCAGGTTGGGAAATTCCTGGAGATTTGGAAGTGGAGCCTGGGGAGGTTGCGGTTTGGGGAGGGCCCTCAGCAGGATATAATGCCATAAAGTCCACCCCACAAAGCAACCGTTTTTCTCCGGGGGGAACTTACCTCTAGCCTGGAGATCGGTTGTAATCCCAGGACACATGAACACATGAAGCTGCCTTATAGTGAATCAGACCCTTGGTCCATCAAAGTCAGTATTGTCTACTCAGACCGGCAGCGGCTCTCCAGGGTCTCAGGTTAGGGTTGCCAGCCCCCAGGTACTACCAGGATGCTTTTGGGGCGGAGCCTGAGGAGGGCAGGGTTTGGGGAAGAGAACTATCCATGGCTACTAGTCAAAATGGATACTAGTCATGATGCATGCCTATTCTCTCCAGGATCAGAGGAGCATGCCTATCATATTAGGTGCTGTGAAACACAGGAAGGATGGTGCTGCTGCAGTCGTCTTGTTTGTGGGCTTCCTAGAGGCACCTGGTTGGCCACTGTGTGTACAGACTGCTGGACCTGATGGGCCTGGGTCTGATCCACCAGGGCTTTTCTGATGTTCTTATGCAGACCCTTTCGATTTTCTCACCAAGACGCAAGAAGCAATCAGGGATTCTGTTGGCGGGCCCCACATCAGGGATTGTTATGTACTTAACAACCAGCTATGTTGAAATCTCTTTCTAAACTCCCCGCTTCACTAATGTTATGTCCTTTTCAGATTTATGATTCAATCTGCTTCTTCTTGTGTAGGGTTGCCAGGTCCCTCTTCATCACCGGCAGGAGGTTTTAGGGGGTGGAGTCTGAGGTGGGCGGGGTTTGGAGAGGAGAGAGACTTCAGTGCTATAGAGTCCAATTGCCAAAGCAGCTATTTTCTCCAGGTGATCTGATCTCTATCGGCCAGAGATCAGTTGTAATAGCAGGAGCTCTCCAGCTAGCACCTGGAGGTTGGCAACCTTACTCTTGTGTCATACAATGACTAAGGGATAACTTGTATAGACTGAGTTAAAGTTGGGTTTTCACTCCCCCCCCTTTTTTGAACAGCAGCTCCACAGGCAAATATTTATTCAAGGCCTCACATCCCTATATTTCCATGTCAGCACCACCTGCAACTACAGAATTTACAGAGCTTTTTTTCCCCTTGGGGGGGTATTTAATTGAGCAAGCTCCAACCATATATCAGCATTTATTTATTTATTTATTTATTTATTTATAATAATTTATTTATAATAATTCCATCCTGTTTTTCTTGGTTTTTCCCCCCTGTAAGAACACTCCCATCCGCTTACAATACTAAAAATAAAATATAGTCCATTTAAGAGATATTTACATTACAAAAAAGTCTTTAAAAACCCACAATAATCACAACTCAGATCTTGCAGCAATTAAAACGGACTGAAATAAGCTAAAAGCAGTCAAGTCGCTATTAAAAAAAAAGTATTTTAAAAATTAGCGGAAAGCACAGTTGACAACATTCAGTCACAGCTGGAAATAAAGTCAGCTTTCAAGAGCCTTCCAAAATAGACATCTGCATGGGTTTACTTTCCAGGAGGGAAGGTGAGTGAATTGACACCACGGAGGGCAGGGAATTCTGGGGGCAAGAGCAGAAAGGGTTCTGTGGTGAAAACCCACCATCCTTAGAGCTCCTAGTGTGAAATTCCATAGTAGGGCCCCATCATTCTGGGTCAGAATCACAGAGCTGGAAGGGAGGCCATACAGGTCATCTAGTCCAAACCCCTGCTCATTGCAGGTTCAGCCTACAGCATCCCTGACAAGTTCACAAGGTTGGAAGAGACCACAAAGGCCATCCAGTCCAACCCCCTGCCATGCTGGATCCCACAATCAAAGCACTCCCGACAGATGGCCATCCAGCCTCTGCTTAAAGACCTCCAAAGACGGGGACTCCACCACCCTCCCAGGCAGCGCATTCCACCATCGAACAACCCTCACCGTCAGAAAGTTCTTCCTAATGTTTAGGTGGAATCGCTTTTCTCTTAGTTTAAATCCATTACTCCGTGTCCTAGTCTCTGGAGCAACAGAGAACAAGCTAGTTCCCTCATCAACATGATCGTCCAGTGATCGTCCAGCCACTGCTTGAAGATTGCCAGAGAAAGGCAGTTCACCTAGGTAGCTCACTGTTGAACTACAGACGAAGACGAAGACGAAGAAGAAGAAGAAGAAGAGTTGGTTTGTATATGCCAACTTTCTCTACCACTTAATGGAGACTCAAAAAATGAAAACAGTTCCACTGGAAAACTCGTCTGTCTCCTAAACACACTCAGCGCTCCAAACCTTCTCGGCGAAACCGCCAAGGGAAATCTCACCTTTTGGGACGTCACCCCAAGTGTCAACAAGCAAGGATATGTGATTGCCAAAGTAACGGAAATATAAATACATTCCCCAACTCGTAATCAAAGCTTAATCAGACCTTGCCTGGCATTTTTTTTAATTAACTTGTTTTCGGTCTCCTTTGTTTCCTTATTTAGCTTCACGGTTATTAAACCGCGGCACCGAAAGAACAAAGCAGAATTCACAGTGGGTGGCCGAACCCCATTCGCATCCTGCTAGTGTTTCTGGTCTATGAAGGGCACCGCTCTACAAGGTGGTCTGTAGATAAGTGCGCTGTGTGCATTTAGTGAGGTGAGGACCTCTTCTGAAAACCCACCTCCGTCAGGGCAAGGATATGGGGCAGATAAAGAGTCACCAGAAGAGGAGAAGACTGAGAGGGGATAGGAGAACCATCTTCAAGTACTTGAAGGGCTGTCACATAGAGGAGGGTGCCGGGTTGTTTTCTGTTGCCCAAGAACGTCGGACCAGAACCAACGGGTTGAAATTAAATCCAAAGAGTTTCCATCTAGACATTAGGAAGAATTTTCTAACAGTTAGAGCGGTTCCTCAGTGGAACAGGCTTCCTCGGGAGGTGGGGAGTGCTCCTTCCCTGGAGGTTTTTAAGCAAATGTGTAGTGCATTGTATGGTAACCCTGTAAGGTTTTCAAGGCAAGAGACGTTGGGAGGTGGTTTTCCATTGCCTGCCTCCGTGTCATGACCCTGGTGTTCCTTGGAGGTCGCCCATCCAAATACTAGCCCTGCTTATCTTCTGAGATCTGACAAAATCAGGCTATACCATGCCACCTCCGAGAGAGAACTGATGTCAGTTCAGGATGCCAGTCCTCTCTATGAATCGGCAAAAAAAAAATAATAATAACCCTTTATGATTTTTACCATAGAATTTCTAGTGATTCCTAGAGAGTGATGTCATCACTTCCAGGTTTTTCCAAAGCACTTAAGTTAAATCAGAAAACAGAACATGCTGCTCTATCAGTACTGACTCTGGCCAATCAGAGGGGTCATATTGCTAGCCAATCAGCCGGCTGATGCTGCATGCCCCTCAATCCATCTTTGGGCAGAGGAGATCTCTTTTGCCTGAGCAAACATGATCCCGACTCTGCATTACAGAGTCGTTTAAATAGGGTACCATATTGTAAGAGAGTAGGTCAATGTGGTTCTGGCCACATAGACATTCTTCAGAGTTCCTTGTTTGCAACAAGGCCAGAGACAGATGGATAAAGCCTTTTATCTGGGAATCTGTCTAGGAATTGGATAATCTGAGGGTTCTTTTAGCAGGGATGGATTTGAATAGTACATTGGCAGTTGCCAAGCTTTTATCTCAGTCAGTCAAGATAAAAAATACTAATTTCCTTATTGTTTGTCTGTCAGACTCTGTCCGTCTATCCGTCTATCCGTCTATCTGTCGATCTGTCGATCTGTCGATCTATCTATCTATCTATCTATCTATCTATCTATCTATCTATCTATCTATCTATCTGAACACATGAAGCTGCCTTCTACTGAATCAGACCCTCGGTCCATCAAAGTCAGTATTGTCTACTCAGACCAGCAGCAGCTCTCCAGGGTCTCAGGCAGAGGTCTTTCACATCACCTACTTGCCTGGTCCCTTTAACTGGAGATGCCGGGGACTGAACCTGGGAACTTTTGCATGCCAAGCAGATACTCTACCACTGAACCTTGGCCCCTCCCCCCCACATATATATAAGTTTGTTTTTAATTTTGATCTCAGTGTGACATTGTTCATGGCCAAATTGGCCAAATGAACAGTATAATTATGTATATGTACAGTGGAGATCTTCCAATGACAGGGGGAGATGTTCTGCACATAAGCCTCAAATATAGTAGACTTAAAAAAAAACTGCACTCTGTATTCCCCCCACACACACACACACACACACACAGGAGTGTTTGAGAAAATGCATGGAGTGACCCTTGTCTGTCTTCAAGTTGCGTGCATTAAATGGTTTCTAATTTTGGGAAAGCATTTGGTTTCAGTTGGATGGTTTTATAAATTAAGAATTATTTCGCCTTTTAATCAACAGAGATGAAAATATTAAATGGAACAGCTTTTGCAAAAAAGAAAAGAAAAAGACAGGAGATGAGAGTGAAAGAGTATGCCTTATTACCAAAAATCCCAGTTAGCGAAGGTTTTAAAATGACAAAGTGATTTAAGTTGTTTCTACCAGGAAGGGATTAAAAGAAGAGTTTTAAGACAATTCATCCCCCCCCCAATGGAATAAAATCAGCCTTGTGGAAAATGCCCGGTTGCTTGCCTCACAATGTCTGCTTAGTATTGCCACCGTCCCTCCGCCAGAAAAGTAAGTACAAAGAGAGGTAAGGTCCGATCATCTGTAGACACTGGGTTTGAAAGCCTACGACCAATACATTTCCAGCACACTTAACAGAATGCAGAGGTATGTACCATCAAGTCACAACCAATGTATGATGACCCCAGCAAGGGCTTTCAAGGAAAGTGTGAAGCAGAGGTAGTTTTACCTGAGGTTTGTTGCTAGCCGGACCCACACTTTCCTGTTGGGAATCTATGCACCAGCAGTCTCCAAGCTCAAATCCCCGCCCCTTGAAATGCTGCTTTGTAATTGGCTTACTTTGTAGAAATTACTGTGAGAGAACCCCCCTCCAAAACCCAAAATTGCTGCATAAAAAAGCATTTTAAGAAGAAAAAAATGGAGCAATCTGAAAGGAGAGGGGAGGAGAAATCCAAGCCTCGTTTTTAAAAAGCCTTTCTTCTGCTCAGAAAGAGCCTCAAGGAAGCAAGAAGCGTTTGAATCCCTGCCTCTTTACACCCTGCTTGGTAATTGGCTGTGAGAGAAACCAAGCTTCTGTGTCCCAAGCTTTACCTTCTGCATGGGGATTTCACCCGGGCTGAGCTCAGGGGAGAGGGAAGAATCGGGTAAACAGGGGGACGGGAAGTCCCGGACATTGCAAGGGCTGGCTGCAAGGTCATCTCTAAGGGACAGAAAATTCATGCATAACTCCAAGGAACAACCAAGACAGACCAGGGGTGAATGTGAGTGAAAGTACCCATGCAAAAAAACCTTAGAAACTGGGTTCATCTTCTATGTGCCAAAGCAGTAAATACTGGTATACTGAAAAATCAGAAGAGATGAAAGCCTCAAAGTAAGCACGCAACTTAGAGTGCTTTTCTTGAAGAAGCGACGGAAACCGTTCCACTTCTCATTTAGATAAGCTATGATGACCCTATTCATCTGACCAGGTTTTCTTCTTCTTTTCTTTTCTCCCCCCCTTTCCCCCCCCCAAGAGGGACACATTGCAATTGCATTTAGGCAGCTTTATCACTGTCCTTAATAATTACCAGTATTAGCAGCCACAGACGAGGGATGCATTTCTTACCCTGACAATGGGTGTGCGATGAACAGGGGCGATACGGGAGAGAAATCATCTCTGTCCACCTAACAAAGCTATGTTGTGAGACATTCCGGGGGAAGATTAATTCCAAAGCAAATCGCCCATGCGGCTGGGTATTACTTTTCAGCTTCTGAATTATAAATGTTTTTTTGCTAGGAAAAAAAAAATGAGGAAGAGAAAGAAGAAAGAAACGGTATTGGGAAGTGTAATCTTGACAGCTCTATCTACAGGGCCTAACATACTGGATAGAAAGGCTGGTAATAAAATCGAGCCGACGAGCACCACCTCCATGCATCTCAGCAAGTGATATCCATCGTTCAGGAGATTATCCTTACTGACGGGAAGCTGGACAAGCTCCAGAACTGGTCTGAGTCACCCATCTGGATGGCAGGGAGAGATAACTGTGAGAAGTGAAGTCTCACTTTAAGCTGCGAAGACTCAGAAGGTGTTCTGTTGGAGCTGTCCCCCTGGGCTGTGGGGGCTAGGGCCTGCCACCACCCTCATTTGGTATAGGAGACCACACCAAAACAGCTTTCCACAGTTCAAGATGTACGTGCTAAGGCTTCTTTTGAATGTGAGTTCACGTGAACCCCCTTATACTGAATCAGACCATCGGTCCATCAAGGGTCAGTCTTGTCTTCTCAGACTGGCGACGGCTCTCCAGGGTCTCAAGCACACAAAGGTCTTTCACATCACCTACTGCTTGGTCCTTCTAACTGGAGGTTTCAGGGACTGAACCTGGTTCCCCTGCATGCCAACCAGATGCTCTACCACTGAGCAATGGCCTCTCCCCTCAAGTACTGCTGTCAAGAGCCATTAGTTCATTCCTGGAGGCTGCCCACCCAACCCCTTTCCATGGTAACATGGATTCAAATGTCTTCCAGGCGAAATTCTCCCATCACATTCTCATTTTTGCCACACTTAGTTCCTGGACCTTCTCAAGAAGCTCTTGTGATGACTCAAGTGTAAGCTTCCCTTGTTTAATGTTCCCTGAAGAATGCAAAACTGTTTTCAAAGGAGTTTTTTCAACTGTCTGGGGAGCAGACAAAAGACAGTACATCTCCAGCTGCCAGGGCAATAAGGAGGTGTTTCCTCTCCCCAGTCAATTCAGAACGATGACAGTGAGAGAGCAGAGCTTGTCTTCTGCATTTTCAACATCCTTGTTTACCTCCAGGGTGCAACGCTCATCTTGGGGACTATGTGATCCCTGACTGGATAGCATCTTACAGGGTAGGCTTTTTTAGCACATTCGAGGGGGGGGCAATCCCTGAAGAGGTGTACAGCTTCGACTTTTCCCAGCTGGAATGTTTGCAGCAAGCAGATGGAGTAGGAAGGAGGAAGAAGAAGAAGGAGAAGCAGGAAGGAAAAGGAAAAAGAAACAGGAAGGAAGAAAAAGAGAAGGCCAATGCAACAGCACTGCTGATATGGCAGAGATGGAGCAGGAACTCTGGGCTCACCAGCAAGGAAATGGCAAGATAATCAAGATAATCCTTCTCTCATAATACCAGAACGTGGGTCATCTGCTGAAGCTGGAGAGTGAGAGATTCAAAACAGATAAAAGGAAGTATTTCTTCAAACAACGCATAGTTAAATTGTGGAACTCCCTGCCCCAGGATGTGGTAACGGCTGCCAACTTGGAAGGCTTTAAGAGGGGAGTGGACATGTTCATGGAGGAAAGGTGTATTCATGGCTACTAGTTAAAATGGATACTAGTCATGATGAATACCTATTCTCTCCAGGATCAGAGGAGCAGGCCCATTATATGAGGTGCTTTGGAACGCAGGCAGGATAAATGCTGCTGCTGTCATCTTGTTTGTGGGCTTCCTAGAGGCAGCTGGTTGGCCGCAGGGTGAACAGACTGCTGGACTTGATGGACCTTGGTCTGATCCAGCAGGGCTTTTCTTATGTTCTTATGACTTCTCTCCCATCCTGGGATAACAGGAATAAGAAATCACAGGGTGATTCTGCCACAACCTATTTAAGCCTGCCTTGCTCAAAGTTTGTTTCACTGAAGATAAATAACACTATGAGCAGCTTTTCTCCTATACATTAAGTATAGGGACGAGCTCAGTAGGTTTGGGGTATAAAAACCAACTTTTCTTCTTCATCATCATATACCCCAATGAAGGGAGCTTTGACTATGGAAGGCTTATACCCCGAAACTCTTGTTGGTCTACTTGGTTCGAATCTTGCAAGTCTCCAAAAATTCTGTTTGCAACCGGTGACCGGATGGTGAGCAGAACGGAAAAGGGATTGAGAATGCTGCTTATGAACTTTGGGTCACATAAATTTATGCGCAATCAGCCCTATTTGGGATGGACCCTATTTTGGGTGGAATGTTGGCACAGAATAAATAAACAAGGGACTCAAAAGAACCTCTGAGTTTGCAAGAAACCAAACTTAAATGTGGTGTGCTGTCAGCATAGATCAAGGTTTCTTGTATTCCTCTCCACATGGGGCTTCTTTAAAAAAGAGGTTGTGGGACTCTCAGAAATCAAGTACTTTATCCTGGGGGTTGTTCCCCCTTTGCAGTGTAGTATATTGGTTAAGAGTGGTGGACTCTACACTTCACCCCCAGCAAGTTGGGTACTCATTTTACCGACCTTGGAAGGACGGAAGGTGGAGCCTTCCCTAATTCCCCCCCCAAAAAACTCCAAAACAATATTTGGACAAATTTTAATTATAATATTACATTGCTTCTGTAAATGGGGTGTGGGAATAATTTCCAGCAGTATGTGTTAACCTCAAACACTACAATTCCTATCAGGCTCTGTTGCCCTAGACACTCCTTACCCCCCTCCCCCATGCCCCATTGGTCAAGAAAGCCCTGAGCTTATATCATAGTATCCCATGACAACATTTTGAACCCATTTTTTGAACACATGAAGCTGCCTTCTACTGAATCAGACCCTTGGTCCATCAAAGTCAGTATTGTCTACTCACACCGGCAGCGGCTCTCCAGGGACTCAGGCAGGGGTCTTTCACGTTACCTAATCGCCTAGTCTTTTTAACTGGAGATGCCGGGGATTGAACCTGGGACCTTCTGCATGCCAAGCAGATACTCTACTACTGAGCCACAGGCCCTCCCCTGAACATCACCTTCCCTTCTGCAGGACTTATAGAATGCCACCCTTACGTTCTGCTTAATATTATTATTTAATATCATGAATGTGACTGGATTTCAGAGCCCCCTGTGTTTTGATGTGAAAATCACCCTGCAAAAGGGTAGGGAAGCAGAACCAACTTGGGGAGATGGTGGGGAGGAGTGGATGAGTGGGATTTCCCGCCCCCTCCCCCTTGAGTCCTTGCAGGCTCCTCTCTTGTAAATAGCTTAAGGAGAACAAAAATAGGGACCATTCACTCGGCTCAAACACCACATAGTTTTAATGAAGGTGAGTTTCAAAAGCAAATTTTGATAACAGCATAGGGGATCTGCTGATCAAGGAAAGCTTAGGGAAAGATTGTCTGCTTTGTATGCTGAAAGCCTCAGGTTCAAACTTTGGCATATCTTTAAAAAGCAAACAAAACCTCTCTGTTACTATGTTTGGGGAAACCATCCTCTGCCTAAGAACCAACCCTGCCAGATGGAGTAGACGGTACATGAACCAAGGGTTTAATCTGGCATAAGGGAGTTTCATACGTTCAACTGATAATGCCAAAAATCCTGCTGACACTGTGCTGGAGGGTCTTTTGATCCTGGCTGGTGACAGTAAAAAAATAAAATCCAGGTGTTTGCATCTGCCCTTTTCTGACCTTTCCTGTTTGCAGAGGTGGGGAAGGGGTAAGCAAAACCCCCTTCCTGATCTGTCTTCCACCTCCCAGATATTCTCTGCATGCATCTAACACCAAAAGGTAACTGAATATTTGCAGTGGCTGAGATGGCAACAGTGGGAAGCCTGAATCAGAGAGGGATGCCAAGTTTTGGTTTTCTCTGTCAACCTGTATTAAAATATCCTCCCCTTGCATTCCCCGGAGGGAGGTCATGCAAACACTCAAGAGACGCGCAGGCCTCTTTGGAAAGCCAAATTTACTGAAGGCGCTGGGTCAGCAAATTGGCCATCAAGTGTGGGAAGCAAAAAAGGGGAATCACATAAGAGAGTCACACAGATTTGGGATCTCAACTGGAGGTGTGGGAATGCAGTTAGAATCATAGAGTTAGAAGGGACCAGCAGGGTCATCTAGTCCAACCCCTGCACAATGCAGGAAATTCCAAACTACCTCCCCCACACACACCCAGTGACCCCTACTCCACGCCCAGAAGGTGGCCAAGATGCCCTCCCTCTCATGAACTGCCTATGGTAATAGAATCAGCATTGCTGACAGGTGGCCATCTAAGCCTCTGCTTAAAAACCTCCAGGGAAGGAGAGCTCACCACCTCCCGAGGAAGCCTGTTCCACTGAGGAACCGCTCTAACTGTTAGAACATTCTTCCTAATGTCTAGACGGAAACTCTTTTGATTTAATTTCAACCCGTTGGTTCTGGTCCGACCTTCTGGGGCAACAGAAAACAACTTGGCACCCTCCTCTATATGACAGCCCTTCAAGTAGTTGAAGACGGTTATCACAGTCGCTCTCAGTCTTCTCCTCTTCAGGCCAAACATACTCAGGTCCTTCAACCTTTCCTCATAGGACTTGGTCTTTGGACCCCTCACCGTCTTTGTTGCCCTCCTCTGGACACGTTCCAGCTTCTCTACATATTTCTTACATTGTGGTGCACTGAACACAATACTCTAGGTGAGGTCTAACCAGAGCAGAGTAAAGCAATACCATCACTTCACGTAATCTGGACACTATACTTCTATTGATGCAGCCCAAGATCGTTTTTGTGGGTTAATGAAAATATTGTAGCAACAGAAATGGAGAGTCCATGCATGCGCAAACAGAGTAATGTCCCCCTCATCATTAATCAAATATTTATACTTTACAACGCCATCTGCTCAGAAGATTCTTCTGCTCCAAGATAGGGATGATCACAAAATGCTATTGGATAAGATTTTGCAACTGAAATTTGCCTCACAAGGGCAAACCCAGTCCGTGAACCTCTGAAGAGAAACCTGATGGGGCAGCTGCACTTAGAGAGCACAGACAAAGAGGAAAAATAAATTGTCATGGCTGCACACCTCTGCAATTCAACAATTCAGACATTTGTTGCAAGAAAGGTGGGCCAGCTACTTTGATAAGCTTTCTCAGTGTCTGCCGAACATAGGCACCAGGAGAAACATGGAGAAACCTGGGTGTATATTTTCACAGTTACTGGTTATCTTTAAAAGTGCACCCGGTAAGATTGTCTACTACAATGTGTGTGATTACAATAAAATTAGAACACATTAAGGGAACTTACTATGCAATTTAATATCATTTTAGAGTATATACACAAAGATTATCTAATGTGATGTCTTTTTTTTTCTTATATCACATTAGAAAATCTCTACAACCATAATAGGCCACATGGGAAACAGGGAGGAGTATATCCCAAACAAACAGCCATGGTCTTGTTGGGTTCATCCCCTTCAATTCTTCAAAATGAGAAGGAAACTATCAGAGTGAATCCTCAAGTGTACAAAAAAAAATCATATCTCAAACGGAACAGAACTATGGAAATCCTCTTATCTCTACTCTTGAGTGTAAATGTTTGTTTTAGAGTCAGATTAGCAAGAGAGCAGACTCTCCACAAAGAGACGCCACAGTCTATGGGAAAATGCCAACCCTTTAGCAAGTTTTCATTCACACAGATGGGAGGGCAGGAGATCTACACACAACCAGAGATGCTTCCAATTCTATCATATGAACACATGAAGCTGCCTTATACTAAATCAGACCCTTGGTCCATCAAAGTCAGTCTTGTCTACTCAGATTGGCAGCGGCTCTCCAGGGTCTCAGGGTAGAGGTCTTTCACATCACCTACTCACCTAGTCCCTTTAACCGGAGATGCAGGGGATTGAACCTGGGACCTTCTGCATGCCAAGCAGATGCTCTACCACTGAGCCACAGCCCCTCCCCTATCCTCAAGCAGAATCCAGACTGGGATTGTCTGGGATTCAAGATGAGGAAAAAAAATGTTTCCAGGCTTTAACAGGGATATATTGAACTTCAGTCAGTCCTACTTTGGAAGCCTATAGGTTGCGTCACTGAAAAGTACAATAAACAGAACTCAGAAAATTGAATGTATCTTTCCTACCTCCTATTGGCCCAGTTCTAGCCGGATCTCATCTGATCTCAGAAGCTGAGAAGGGTTATCCCTGGTTAGTACTTAAATGGGAGACCACCAAGGAAGTTCAGGGTTGTTATTTACAGGCAGGCAATGGCACACCACCTCTGAAAGTCTCTTGCATTGAAAACCCTACAGTGTCACCATAATTTGGCTGCAACTTGACGGCACTTTACACATAAAACTACAAATAATTCTATTGCCCTGACCTGGGTGGCCCAGGCTAGCCAGATCTCATCAAATCTTGGAAACTAAGTACGGTCAGCTGTGGTTAGCACTTGGATGGGACACCACTAAGGAAGTCTGGGGCTGCTATGCAGAGGCAGACAATGGCAAACCACCTCTGAACATCTCTTGCCTTGAAAACCCTATGAGGGGTCACCATAAATTGGATGTGACTAGACAGCAGTTTCTACCAGCAGAACTATAGACCACTTAGCTCATGGGAGACGGGAGCCTCAGGAAATGGGAGGGAGCATAAAGGTATGCAGTAGTAGGAAGAATGAGTTGGAATTGGTTGTTGGCAAAATGCCACAACCAAATGTCCTTTGGATACAGCCACCTAAAAAAGCATGTTGGATTAGAGGCCTACAACATAGGCCCAGGAGGAAGAGGAGGAGGAGGAGGAGACGAAGAAGAAGAAGAAAAGTTGGTTTTTTATATGCCGACTTTCTCTACCACTTAAGGAAGAATCAAACTGGCTTACAATCACCTTCCCTTCCCTTCCCCACAACAAACACCCTGTGAGGTAGGTGGAGCTGAGAGAGTGTGACTAGCCCAAGGTCACCCAGCTGGCTTCATGTGGAGAAGTGAGGGGAAAAACCCAGTTCACCAGATTAGCCTCCACTGCTCATGTGGAGGAGTGGGGAATCAAACCCGGTTCTCCAGATCAGACTCCACCGCTCTTAACCGCTACACCACACTGGCTCTCTGTAATCACATCCATTACTGGTCCTCCTAGACTAGTGCTGAGATGAATATTATTTAGTTAGTTAGTCATTGCAGGGGCATTCCCTGACAAAGCATGAGGTTATTGTGGAAAGCTTGATGAAGACAGTGTGCGACAGTGGTTAATAAGTGGTTAATAAGGCAATCAACCAATATGTGGTTATTAACCAATAAGGCAATCAACCAATAATTGGTTATATATATATATATATATATATATATATATATATATATATATATATATATATATATATATATATATATATTAAACGTACTTCAGTCAAACCCCTGAGTCCCAAAGTTTGGAAAGAATCCTTCTGGTAGAGGAAACATTTGAGAAATTATCAAGATGAAAGAAACTCCAGGAAAAGTACATCATTTTTATCACAAAAGAGAGCAAATCCCTACAGGGGTTGTCTGTGATTCTCCTCACATCTACTTGCTGGTAGCAATCAAGGAGAAGGAGGAGGAAGGGAATGCCCTGGAGAATTAACAAAGAGAATTTCAAACACTCTGAGATGTCTTTGACACCTCAGCAACTGATGAGCAAGCACGCATATAAAGCTTTGTCTCCTTTTTGTGGCAAAGACCTCATCAAAACTGCCTCTCCATGGGGGTCGCATTCAGGAGGCGGGGGTCTTAAAGAGACCAGGTGCTTTGCTAGATGCCCTACATGTCCTCAAGCTTCCAAAGCAGGAAAGAGAAGGAACCCCCACCTCTTCTACTTCTTCTCCTCCTCCTCCCCCCCCCCAAAAAAAATGTCTAGCTCAGAGATACTCGCTCCATGGCTTGGAAACCACACATCATTCTTTGACACCTGTGGCTCTTCCGAGCATTGTTTCCCCGTGCTGCACCTGCCCCATGTCTCAGAAAAGTGGGCAAAGCCCTTGAGCAGTGGGGCTAGTGGCTGGCGGGTGGTTCCCACCTTGAAACACCCCCCCTTGCCGGAGGGATAGGTAAGCTGCAAACGACGCAGGCATTCAAGTAAATGTGGTTCTTTTGGTTGATGGTAACTGCGAATGGTCCTGACCTGGATGGCCCAGGATAAGCTGATCTCAAAAGCTCTTGGAAGTTAAGCGTGGTGTAGTGGTAAAGAGCGTTGATTTGGAGCGGTGGACTCTAATCTGGAGAACTGGGTTTGATTCCCCACTCCTCCACATGAGCGGCGGAGGCAAATCTGGTGAACCAGGTTGGTTTCCCCACTCGTACACATGAAGCCAGCTGGGTGACATTGGGCTAGTCACAGTTCTCTTAGAGCTCTCTCAGCCTAACCTACCTCACAGGGTGTCTGTTTTGGGGAGGGGAAGGGAAAGTGATTGTAAGCTGGTTTGATTTTTCCTTAAGTGGCAGAGAAAGTTGGCATATAAAACCAAACTCCTCCTCCTCTTCTTCGTCTTCTGTCCTGGTTTGTATTTGGGTGGGAGACCACCAAGGAAGGCCATGGTTATTTTGCAGAGGCAGGCAATGGCAAACCACCTCGGTTTGTCCCTGGCCTTGAAAACCGAATATAACATGGTACATGTCACTTAGTCAAGCTGGGCCATGCCTTGGCGGCCCAGATTAGAGGGGGGGGGCTGCCTCAGCTGCCTCGTGGGCTGGGTAAGAGCTCTCAAGGGGACGGATCCAGCCCTTGGGCCTTATGTTTGACACCCCTGCCCTACGGGGTTGCCATAAGTTGGCTGAGACTTGACGGCGCTTTCATGCACAATAACGGGTTGGCTCTGACCTGGATGATCCAGGTTGGTCTGATCTCATCAGACCTCGGAAGCTAAGAAGGGTGAGCCCTGGTTAATACTCGGATGGGCGACCACCAAGGAAGCCCAGGGTTATTATGCAGAGGCAGGCAATGGTACACCACCACTGTACATCTCTCGGCTTGACGGGGCTGGCCCAGCCTAGCCTGATCACTGAAGCAAACCAGGGTCATCCCTGGTTAGTACTTGGATGGGAGACCACCAAAGAAGTCCAGGATTGCCATGCAGGGACAGGCAATGGCAAACCACCTCTGAACGTCTCTTGCCTTGGTTCTTGTAGGTTATCCGGGCTGTGTGACCGTGGTCTTGGTATTTTCTTTCCTGACGTTTCGCCAGCAGCTGTGGCAGGCATCTTCCGAGGAGTAACACTGAAGTCCCTTTCCACCACCGACTGAACCAAGTCAGTAGGGTGGCCAGCATTCGCACTCAACACAGTGCCGTTCAACTCGGATTCTGTGTGGCTTCGGAACCCCTAACATTTCACACCGCGAAACGGAAGCAGCTCTTCCAGAGGTGAAATACGGCGTCTGCGTCTGTTTTATCTCTGCAATGGGCTTGACTCTTTTGATGGTACCGTCGGGGGTGTTAAGATGCTAGGGTTTGCATTCAACTCTCCCCCCCCCCACACACACACACACAGAAAGAGGGGGGATTCCTCCCAGGAATGCTTCTCGGCTGGCCAATCGAAGGACTTGGACAGCTCAAACAATCTGCACTTTTCATTGCAAAAGGAAAACACACATGTATCAACCAGGCGGGTGCCTTAAGGGAGTCTGGAGTTAGGCAGATGCCATTCGTTTTCCTGAGATTGCCGGTCAGTAGTTCTGCTCTCAACGCAGCACCACATGTGTTGAATCATAAACAAGGAGAGAAAGCGAGCCACGGAGAGACCTGCTCAGGAAACTAGTCGGAGCCCTCCGGGAACAGAGGCTGGGTTTCTCCCCAAAGCCAGCCTTCCAAGGTTTGGCTGGAGGCAGTGGTAATGTATTCACGTGTTGAGACTCCAGTCCCTTCTCTAAACTCACCCCTTTCCCAAAAGAGATCTTACAATTTCTGCTGCTACAGGAGCTTTGCCACAGGAACAAAGAGATAGCCAAGAGGCACAAAGGAGGTTTGTTCTCCACACAATCGTGCAGAGAGCTACCCTCCCGTTTCTAAAGCTAGATCATTCTCCAAGGAATTGAGGTAGTCCCTGTCCCCACTCTACCTGTAGCTTACAAAGACCTGGGACACCCATGTTCAAATCCCCACTTGGTCAGGGAAACAGGTGATCAATGTTACATTAATACTAGTCATGATGCATACTTATTCTCTCCAGGATCAGAGGAGCATGCCTATTGTATTAGGTGCTGTGGAACACAGGCAGGAGAATGCTGCTGCAGTCGTCTTGTTTGTGGGCTCCCTAGAGTCACCTAGTTGGTTGGCCACTATGTGAACAGATTGCTGGGCTTGATGGACCTTGGTCTGATCCAGCAGGGCCTTTCTTATGTTCTTATGACCTTGGGCCAGTCACACACTCTCAGCCTCTCCTCCATCACAAGGTAGTTGTGAGGATAAAATGGTGGCTAAGGAAATTATGTAAGCCAATTTGCATCCCGTTGTGGAGGAAGGCAGTGTCTAAATGAAATAAGTAAGTCAATAAATAAATTCAGTTTAAGGCATGAATACTTGAAGCTGCCTTATACTGAATCAGACCCTTGGTCCATCGAAGTCAGTATTGTCTACCCAAAATAGCAGTGGCTCTCCAGGGTCTCAGGCAGTGGTCTTCCCCATCACCTACTTGCCTGGTCCCTTTAACTGGAGATGCCAAGGATTGAAACTGGGACCGTCTGCATTCCAAGCAGAGGCTCTACCACTGAGCCATGGCCACAAGCGCGTTCATGTGTCAAGGTGCAGAATTGGAGGGTCAGGAAAGGGTCTGTCAGGGATGCCTTTGCTTTAGATGTCCCGCATTGAGCAGGGTCTGGACTAGATGACCTCAAAGAGCCCTTCCAACTCTAGTATTCTGTCATAATGGAGGTACCCCTTGGCTATGACACAAAGCAATGAGGTAATTGCAGCTGAACCTCAACTTCTGAATCTCTCAGTCCCGAATCTCTCACTGAGTTGGAAACTCTCAGTTTTTCTCGTACGGTTTCTTGCCAAGGAAAGCCTTTGCGTGTGATCCCTCAGACGATTCTCTGTTCTGCATATGCAAACTCTTCTCATCTCTAGCTCCAACCAAGAGATGTTTCTGAATAACGGGGCATACAGCCAACTTACTCCTCACCGGCAAAGATGCCAGAGAAACTTGAAAACGCATGAAGTCCTCATCCTTGTAAACATGGCAAAGACATTAAAAAGCCATTAGAAACAGATAATGAAATTAAGACGATCGTCTCCTAATCGGAGGCATGCTTTGCCAAGAGGCTATCCTGGCGGGTTTCGGCACCACGGCCGCAAGCCGAGCTTCGACCAAAGATGGATTGAGTGTTTGCGGAAGACGAGAATAAAGAAGGCAACATTGTTCTGCTTGGCAGGAAAGCATAATAGAGTCTGTCGGGCGAGATGGATCGAGGCTTGACGCTCTCCGATCACAACAGAAGGGAGCAAATGCCGGCTATTATTTTAAATTTATTTACAGCTTGCGGTACCATCCGATGTTCTACAGTCGTCGACTGGCTCACACTATGCTCGGATGGAGCGCGGGCTAAACGCCCAGCTTAATTAACGTGTGCAAGGGACCTCAACGACCACTTCTACAGGCGACAGTTAATGGGGATCCCAAGCCGAGTTAGCGTCTTCTGGTCTATTCAACGGAGAGCCTCAGGATCTGTGAATGCCTTCTCCCACCTGGGCCACCAAGAATTTGTCAGTGAAACTCTTTCCGCTCCCATTGAAATGAAAGGTAAAGGTAGTCCCCTGTGCAAACACGAGATCATTTCTGACCCGTGGGGTGACGTCATATCCCGACGTTTACTAGGCAGACTATGTTTATGGGGGCTGTTTGCCATGGCCTTCCCCAGGCATCTACTCTTTGCCCCCAGCAAGCTGGGTACTCATTTTACCGACCTCGGAAGGATGGAAGGCTGAGTCAACCTTGAGCCGGCTGCCTGAAACCGACTTCTGTCTGGATTGAACTCAGGTCATGAGCAGAGCTTTTGACTGCAGTACTGCAGCTTACCATGCTGTGCCACAGGACCAATTGAAATTACTCAGCTATTAATTGCACACCATGGTCTTTTATGCACGGCTGTTTCCCTCGCCATCACCCCTCCGACGTCTTCGGGTCTTTGTTGTGATTGTGCATGCCGTTTCCAACTGTCAAAGGTCACACCTTGCTCTCCCTTGCATTTCCCCATGTTTTGCCCACGTTTTCTGGGACCTGTTTTATCACGAATATGAAAATGTGGGCACAAAAAAGACCCAAAGTCATAGAATCATAAAGTTGGAAGGGACCAACAGGGCCATCTAGTCCAACCCCCTGCACAATGTAGGAAATTCACAACTACCTCCCCACCACACCCCCACTGATCTTTACTCCATGCCCAGAAGATGGCCAAGGTGCCCTCCCTCTCTTGATCTGCCTAAGGTCATAGAAGCAGCAATGCTGACAGATGGCCATCTAGTCTCTTCTTAAAAACCTCCAGGGAAGGAGAGATCACCACCTCCCGCGGAACTGCTCTAACTGTTAGAAAGTTCTCCCTAATGTCTAGGCGGAAACTCTTTTGATTTAATTTCAACCCGTTGGTTCTGGTCTGACCTTTTAGGGCAACAGAAAACAACTCGGCACCATCCTCTATATGACAGCCCTTAAAGTACTTGAAGATGGCTATCATATCCCCTCTCAGTCTTCTCCTCTTCAGGCTAAACATACCCAGCTCCTGAAAGGGATGACCCTGAGGGAAACAGCCATGCATAAAAGGCCCATAATTCCTTGTGCAAAAGAAGAGAATCTTGCAAAGAATTGCATGGCTAAGTCTAAATGACATGTTCCTTCCCTTCTCTCCCCCCACATTGCTACATTTCAAACAGAGGGAACTCTACAAAGCAATCTGAGTTATGATATTAAATCAGTGGCTCCCAGGGAGAGAGGTGAGTAAGCTTTTTCACGTGGCATGCCTAAACCCCAGATCTCTTTAGCTCTTCAACACTTTGGGGTGAGTCTGGGACATTGTCCGGAATCATGTTTTTCTTTTCTTTTTCTTTTTTAAAGATAAAGGTCCCCTGTGCAAGCACCGGGTCATTCCTTACCCATGGGGTGACGTCACATCTCGACGTTTCCAAGGCAGACTTTGTTTGCGGGGTGGTTTGCCAGTGCCTTCCCCAGTCATCTTCCCTTTACCCCCAGCTAGCTGGGTACTCATTTCACCGACCTCGGAAGGATGGAAGGCTGAGTCAACCTTGAGCCGGCTACCTGAAACCGACTTCCGTCGGGATCGAACTCAGGTCGTGAGCAGAGCTTTTGACTGCAGTACTGCAGCTTAACACTCTGTGCCACAGGGCTCTGTGCCTCTTCCAAATTACTAGAACTTGAGGACAACCAATGAAAATATATTCAGAACATAAGAAAGGCCATGCTGGATCAGACCCAAGATCCATCAAGTTCAGCAGTCCGTTCACACTGTGGCCAACCAGGTGCCTCTAGGAAGCCCACAAACAAGACGACTGCAGCAGCACCATCCTGCCTGTGTTCCACAGCACCTAATATAATAGGCACGCTCCTCTGATACTAGAGAGAATCGGCATGCAGCATGACTAGTATCTATTTGGACTAGTAGCCATCAATAGCCCTCTCCTCCGTGAACATGTCCACTCACCTCTTAAAGCCTTCCAAGTTGGAAGCCATCACCATATCCTGGGGCAGGGAGTTCCACAATTTAACTGCAGGTTGTGTGAAGAAATACTTCCTTTTATCTGTTTTGAATCTCTCACCCTCCAGCTTCGGCAGATGACCCCGAGTTCCAGTATTATGATGTCCACTCTCTCCAAACCATGCATAATTTTATAGACCTCTATCATGTCTCCCCTTAACCGCCTTCTTTCCAAGCTAAACAGCCCTAAGCGTTTTAATCGCTCTTCGTAGGGCAGTTGCTCTAATCCCCTGAACATTCAGGAAGGACGAAAGGAAATCTGTATTTACACGAGTGATTAAAATGTGGAATTCGCTGCCAGAGGATGTAATGATGGCCACAGGGAAAGAGGGCTTTAAAAGGGAATTGGGCAGATTCATGGAGGACAGGTCTATCAGTGGCTACTAGCCATGGTGACTAAAGGGAACCTCCATATTCAGAGGCAGTCAACCTCGGAATACGTGTGCCAGGAGGCAACAGCAGAGAAAGACCTCAGCTTCTATGTCTTGTTGTAATCCTCGGGCCAAAACAGACCATAAAATGTTTAGTTTTAGTTAAAACTTCGTTAGTAGTCTGGGTAAGGAATGTGTTTAGCTTGGTACTTGAGTGAATGCAGGCACCAGGTGAGTCTCATGGGAAAGGGAGTTGAACACATGAAGCTGCCTTCTACTGAATCAGACCCGTGGTCCATCATAGTCAGTATTGCTACTCAGACTGGTAGTGGCTCTCCAGGGTCTCAGGCAGGGGTCTTTCACATCACCAACCTGCCTAGTCCCTTTAACTGGAGATGCCAGGGATTGAACCTGGGACCTTCTGCATGCCAAGCAGATGCTCTACCACTGAGCCATGGCCCCAAAATTCCCACGGCAAGGCTAGCAAAACTCACAGAAACCAGAGTGGCAGCTGAATAAGACCAGGCAAACTTACTGGCAAACACAGGATAAATTATGCAGAACAGCCACAACTGTGGGATAAATTATGCAGAGCAAAAGAAACTATGCAAGTTTGTACCGTTTGCATACTATATCATTTTATTTAAATATGTGTGCCCTTTTTTTTGGGGGGGGGAGATGTCTCCCAAGAATCACAAAGTTCTTCACAAAATGTTAAGGGAAGGTTAAGGGGTGACATGATAGCCATGTTTAAATATTTGAAGGGATGCCATGTTAATGAGGGAACTAGCGTGTTCTCTGTTGCTTCAGACTAGGAGACAGAGTAATGGATTTAAATGAAGAAAAACGATTCCACATAAACATTAGGAACAACTTTCTGACGGTGAGGGTGGTTCGACGGTGAAATGTGCTGCCTGGGGTGGGAGGTGGAGTCCCTGTCTTTGGAGGTCTTTAAGCAGAGGTTGGATGGCCACCTGTCGGGAGTGCTTTCATTGTGGGATCCTGCATGGCAGGGGGTTGGACTGGATGGCCCTTGTGGCCTCTTCGAATATTATGTGATTTTGTGATTTGTTGTGATTATGTCATCAATAAAAGCACACTTTCCTATCTACACACAGAGAGGTCATAAAAATTGTCAAAATGTTGAACACTGTTAAAAGAAAAAGAAGAAGAAGAGTTGGTTTTTATATGCCAGCTTTACCACTTAAGGCAGAATCAAACCGGCTTACGGTCATCTTCCCTTCCCCTCCCCACATACACCCTGTGGGGTAGGCAGGGCTGAGAGAGTGTGACTAGCCGAAGGCCACCCAGCTGGTTTCATGTGGAGGAGAGGGTAACCAAATCCAGTTCACCAAATTAGCACCCACCACTCATATGGAGGAGTTGGGGAATCAAACCCAGCTCTCCGGATCAGACTCCACAGCTACGTACCACCGCTCTTAACCACTACACATTCACACAGGTCACAGAATCCTGCATCGGGGAGATTAAAATTTCTGAGCGCTTGCGTGTAGAATTTCAGGTTACTAGCATAATATTTGTGTTGGCGGTCACATGAGCATCACCATAAGAATGTGAAAATCCTGGGGAGACATTTGGATCATCCAGTGATCTTCACCCTCTGTGCTGTGAAAAATTGTATGAGTGGAAGGAATCCTGTCCACTCTAAGACATAAGAACATAAGGCCCTGCTGGATCAGACCCAGGCCCATCAAGTCCAGCAGTCTGTTCACACAGCAGCCAACCAGGTGCCTCAAGGCAGCCACAAACAAGACGTCTGCAGCAGGACCATCCTGCCTGTGTTCCACCGCACCCAAAATAATAGGCATGCTCCTTGCTTCTCTGATACTAGAGAGAATAGGTATGCAGCTTGACTAGTATCCATTCTAACTAACAGCCATGACTACCTCTTTCCTCCATGAATATGTCCACTCCCCTCTTAAAGCCATCACCACATCCTGGGGCAGGGAGTTCCACAATTTAACTATGCGTTGTGTGAAAAAATACTTCCTTTTATCTGTTTTGAATCTCTCACCCTCCAGCTTTAGCAGATGACCCCACATTCTAGTATTATGGGAGAGGGAGGAAAACCTCTCCCTGTCCACCCTCTCCAAACCATGCATAATTCTATAGACCTCTATCATGTCTCCCCTCAGCCGCCTTCTTTCCAAGCTAAACAGCCCTAAGTGTCTTAACCGCTCCCCATAGGACATTTGCTCTAGCCCCCTGATCATTTTGGCTGCTCTTTTCTGCACCTTCTCAAGCTCTGCAATATCCTTTTTTAGGTGTGGTGACCAGAACTGTACCCAGTCTTCCAAGTGTGGTCTCACCATAGATTTGTACAAGGGCAGTATGATATCAGCAGTTTTATTCTCTGTTCCTTGTCTAATTATGGCCAGCATATTCCTTGTCTAATTAAGGCCAATGAAATGAATGGGCTTAGACTGCGGTAAGTCTCCTTAGGATCCCACTATTAGTTGTCCAAATTTTGGGAGCACTGATTTTAAGGATATACCCGTTCTTAATGTAAGCCACAGCAGGGAAATGCTGTATCAGGAATCCCCAAACATTTGTTGAGCCTGGGAGCACCATTGGCATTCTGACACAGTGTGGTGGGCACAGCCACAAAAAACGTAAGAACATAAGAAAGGCCCTGCTGGATCACATCCAGGTCCATCAAGTCCAGCAATCTGTTTACACAGTGGCCAACCAGGTGCCTCTAGGAAGCCCACAAGCAAGACGAGAGACTGCAGGATTTCCCTTTTCCGTTCGCAGCAAGTCCTTCCCCACAAACAAGACGACTGCAGCAGCATAATCCCGCCTGTGTTCCACAGCACCTAAGATAATAGGCATGCTCCTCTGGTCCTGGAGAGAATAGGTATGCTTCATGACTAGTATCCATTTTTACTAGTAGCCATGAATAGCCCTCTCCTCCATGAACATGTCCACTCCCCTCTTCAAGCCATCCAAGTTGGCAGCCAACCCCACATCCTGGGGCAGGGAGTTCCACAATTTCACTATGCGTTGCGAGAAGAAAGGCATCCTTTTCTCTATTTTGAATCTCTCGCCCTCCACTTTCAGCAGACGACCCCGCGTTCTAGTATTATGAGAGAGGGAGAAAAGCTTCTCCCTGTCCACTCTTTCCATACCATGCATAATTTTATAAGCCTCTAACATGGCTCCCCAGGAGGTGGAGCCAGCCACAAAGATCCTTGTGCTGTGAGAGCAGCTCCTGCCAGAGCAATTTTTTTGATTTTTTTAATCTGCACAGTTAATCAAATACCCAAAGCCCCATCAGAAGCCTTGGTGGGCAAAAGCCCCTCCTGGCACCTCTCATTTTCCAAAAACACTTGGTGGACACCAGAAAGGTGTTGACGGGCCCCTGGGCTATCTAAATATCCCAGATGAAGAAACAAATTGGCACTCATCGATATACATGGGGAAAAAACCTCCCAAGAAAGCAATACAACAATACTCCATTTGTTTCAGCTGGAGGTGGCATCTTGGTGACAGCTGTACATTAGGGTCGCCAGGTCCCTTTTTGCTACGGGTGGGAGCTTTTTGAGGCGGAGCCTGAAGAGGGCGGGGGGAGGGAAGGGACTTCAGTGCCATAGCGTCCAATTGCCAAAGCGGCCATTTCCTCCAGGTGATCTCTATCAGCTGGAGATCCGTTGTATTAGCAGATCTCCAGCTAGTACCTGGAGGTTGGCAACCTTACTGTATATCCACACACACACACACACAAACACCCAGCTGTGCTTATGAAAACTGCCAGGTAAGGGAGAACATCTGCATCCCGAGCGAGGGGATCTCTGCAGAGGACACATCTTGGCAGTGTTTTATAGCAACAGGTGGTGGTGATGTGCCCCTCTTCTCACTATCCCTTCTTCTCACACATGCATGCAAAGCAATAGCATCAAGCTCTCTATAAAACTCCTCGCAAGGGTACCGGTGGGCCTCATAAACGTCCCCCTGATAAATACTAGAGAAGGGCGTGCCACCGGCTGCCTGCTTCATTATTCATTGATGAGGCCCGCAAAGAGGTGGTGACAACGTCCACCCACCACGGCTGCCGGCGCTGGCTTGGCTCGCTGGGCCCGGCTAACCTACCCGTTTTCTCCTAAATGCTGCTTTATGGACGTTTACCGTCTCTTATCGTCCTAGAAGCTGCTCTGCCCTTCGCCAAGCAGCTGCCAGTCGCTTCTCAAGGCGTTACGGAGGTGGAGCACAAGAAGAAGTAGAAGAAGAGTTGGTTTTCATACCCTGCTTTTCTCTATCTTTAAGGAGTCTCAAAGCAGCTTACAATCACCTTCCTCTCTACTCCCCACAATAGGTACATGAAGCCGGCAGGGTGACCTTGGGCTAGTCACAGTTCTCTTAGAGCTCTCTCATCCTCACCTACCTCACAGGGTGTCTGTTGTGGGGAGCATCTGCTTGGCATGCAGAAGGTCCCAGGTTCAATCCCCGGCATCTCCAGTTAAAAGGACTAGGCAAGTAGGGGATGTGAAAGACCCCTGCTTGAGACCCTGGAGAACCGCTGCCAGTCTGAGTAGACAATACTGACATTGATAGACCAAGGGTCTGATTCAGTATAAGACAGCTTCATGTGTGCTCATGTATGGGTGCCACATCGGGGAAGCCTGACAGACCAACGCCATTTTTTTCAGGAGAGACACAGGGATACCAAAAGCTTCAAGTACAATCCCAGGGAAGTGATCTTCAATCCCAACCAGAGTAGGCTTCTCGGTCCCTTGACCCTCCCATTCAAATTCTGTCATCGCCTGAATCCAGGAGGACACCTGGTCGTATGATGTCTCCCCATCGATGGTGACACTTTGTCATTTTTCACAGGAGAACCACGGCAACAAGCTCCTTGGTGGAACCCATTTCCTCCTGTCGTTTGTGGGGTTCCCCCTTCGGCAGCCGTAGAAAACCCATTCATTCTTCCCCTACAGAAAGCCACCTTTTTATTCTCGCCAGGCACTTTGTGATTAATGGACTTGTTTGAGTGGAGGGCATAGTTACTGTTCTCACCAAAGGGGGGGGGCAGAGAAAGTGAACATAAATATGTTGGTGCCAAACCATAAAAGCATTTTTATAGTGTCGTAAACCAATATTGCAAGGAAACCCAGGCCTAGGAATGCGGGAAAAGTGAGGTCGGAGGGGGGGAGTACTATCCCCAATACTAAGAACATAAGAAAAGCCATGCTGGATCAGACCAAGGCCCATCAAGTCCAGCAGTCTGTTCACACAGTGGCCAACCGGGTGCCTCAAGGAAGCCCACAAGCAAGACGACTGCAGCAGCACCATCCTGCCTGTGTTCCACAGCACCTAAGATAATAGGTATGGCTCCTCTGATCCTGGAGAGAATAGGTATGCCTCATGACTAGTATCCATTTTTACTAGCCTCCACGGATAGCCCTCTCCTCCATGAATATGTGGACTCTACTTCCTACCATGAAAGTAGCACCCTCTCTTTAAGAGCCAGCGTGGTATAGTGGTTAAGAGTAGTGGTTTGGTGGAGTCTGATCTGGAGAACCAGGTTTGATTCCCCACTCCAACACACATGAAGCCAGCTGGGTGACTTTGGGCAAGTCACAGCTCTCTTAGATCTCTCTCAGCCCCACCTACCTCACAGGTGTCTGTTGTGGGGAGGGGAAAGTGATTGAAAGCCAGTTTGAGCCTCCCTTCTTCGGAGTAGCGATTAATTGCTTCAAAAGGCGAGACGGATGGGATTATTCATATAGTTAAAGTTGTGTTTGCACAGTGCTTAGCTTCATGTACGTATTACTTTAAAAATATGCAAAAATCTCAAAGCTATCACACAGATGACTGTACACCAGCCTGCCAGTTACACAGAAGCAGGGCTGAGTTTATTTTAGAAATACTCCTCATTAAACTGGGAGAAGAATCCAGAGCGGAAAGAGCTTTGGGAACAAGAGAGGAAGAAATGATGCATATCCAAGCAACTCTAACTGTTTGGGTCCCCACTGGGGGGAAAGCCAGATTATAAACGAAGCAAATACATGAAATGTAGGGGCAGAACCTTCTCTCAGTCACAATTATCCACGAGGTTGCGGAAAACATTGGTTTGAGTCAACAGTAAAAGAGCCAGTCTTCATTGTGAATGTTGGAGTCAGAGAAAGGAAGGGACATGGCTCAGTGGCAGAGTATCTTCTTGGCATGCAGAAGGTCCCAGGTTCAATCCCCAGCATCTCCAGTTAAAGGGACTACTCAAGTAGGTGATGGGAAAGACCTCAGCCTGAGACCTTGGAGAGCCGCTGCTTGTCTGAGTAGACAGTACTGACTTCGATGGACCAAGGATCTGATTCAGTAGAAGGCAGCTTCACGTGCTCTGTGTATATCACTATTTTAAAAGCACATGGAAGGAAGGGGAAAGTAGAACGCCAGAGAGAAAATCAGCACGAAATAAAATAAAACTGGTGAAATCCACCCAGGCATGGACGGCAAAGGTAAAATCCAGCTGTTCTTGCAGAATTAGAGGGAAGATGGAAACCAGCGTGTTTGTCAGCCAATCTCATGGGTTCTCTGACGGACGGCAGGGGGGATACGCCAATTCACACCAGGACTTCAATGTCCTCATGTCTTGGCACAGATCTCTCGATTTGTACAAAAGAGAACACGCCAGGCTAAACCTGACTTCCTACATCACCAACCAGCTCCTGCCCCATTAAGTTCTCAACCAAGCGTTTTAGGGGGAAAGTTGGCATAATAGCAACACAGAGACCATGTTGCTCCTTAAGTGCCATACAAAGACATATCTCATCACCTTTTCCAGCCTCGGGCAAATGAGGGACAATTAGCATCAACTGGGGGGAAAATGGACTTTGGCTAAATGCATCCTAATAGTGTCTGTTTAATTATGCATTGCTGGCACAGTGAGATATAAAAAGCGTTGCTCGGGTGGTGAAGAAGCCTTGTTAACTATCTGGGAGAGCCAAAAGGGGGGGGGGGATGTGGGAGCTAATGAAAAAGTTAGTGCTGGTTTACACATGCCTATAAATCATAGTATTCCAGGCGGCAAGCAGCTGAATGTGTGAACTCGCTCCGAACCCAAGCTGACTTCCTCTACTTTTTAAGGAACACATGAAGCGGCCTTATACTGAATCAGACCCTTGGTCCATCAAGGCCAATCTTGTCTATTCAAACTAGCAGCGGCTCTCCGGGGTCTCAGGCACAGGACTTTCAAATCACCTACTTGCCTAGTCTTTTTAAGTGGAGATGCCGGGGATTGAACCTGGGACCTTCTGCATGCCAAGCAGATGCTCTACAAACTGAGCCACAGTCCCTCCCCTCAAACTGGCTTACAATTGCCTTGCCTTCCTCTCCCCACAATAGATACCTTGCGAGGTAGGTGGGGCTGAGAGAGCTCTAAGAGAGAACTGTGACTGGCCCAAGGTCACCCAGCAGGCTTCATGTGGAGGAGTGTGGAAACCAACCCGGTTCGCCAGATTAGAGTCCGCTGCTCATGTGTAGGAGTGGGGAATCATATCTGGTTCTCCAGATCAAAGTCTGCCGCTCATGTGAAGGAATGGGGAAACCAACCCCGCTCACCAGATTAGAGTCCACCGTTCATGTGTAGGAGTGGGGAATCAAACCCGGTTCCCCATATTAGAGTCCGCCGCTCATGTGGGAGTGGGGAATCAAACCCTGTTCTCCAGATTAAGAGTCCACCGCTCCTACCCACTACACCACATTTGTCTTTCACGTCACCTCCTGCCTGCTTCTTTTAACTGGAGATGCCGAGGACTGAACCTGGGACCTTCTGCATGCCAAGCAGATGCTCTCCCACTGAGCCACAGCCTCTCCAGAACAGATCTTCACATGAACATATGAAGCTGCCATGTACTGAATCAGACCCTTGGTCCATCAAAGCCAGTATTGTCTACTCAGACTGGCCGTGGCTCTCCAGGGTCTCAGGCAGAGGTCTTTCACATCACCCACTGCCTGGTCCTTTTTACCTTGAGATGTCACCTGATAGTCACATGAATACATGAAGCTGCCTTCTACTGAATCAGACCCTTGGTCCATCAAAGTCAGTATTGTCTATTCAGACTGTCAGTGGCTCTCCAGGGTCTCAGGCGGAGGTCTTTCACATCACCTACTTGCCTAGTCCCTTTAACTGGAGATGCCGGGGATTGAACCTGGGACCTTCTGCATGCCAAGCAGATGCTCTACCACTGAGCCACAGCCCTCCCCACTGAGCCACACCCCTCCCCCTCACGCATAGGTCCAAGTCATTCCCTGGAAGCTGCAGAGAAAGGTCTGAAATCCCTCCATCACAAGCCTACCCGTTTGGCTTTGTGCCGCGCTCAACACAACAAAGAGACTTAGGTGCCCCTTAGGTAGCAGTTGCTTCCTTTTTGCAAACAATAAAAAAGAAAGAAACGTGTAGCTGTTCCTTGCTCTCGGTGTGCTGACTAGTAAAATTGTAACCAGATTTATAGGGGGTCATAAAAGAAAACTCTCTGAACCTTCCCGGTATTCTTTCGTCTGGTGCGGCTCCTCGTCTGTCGGCAAACACCCCCACCCAGTTGGCCCAAAGGGCCCCTTTCGTTATAAGCGACATCCCATCAATTGCTTGTGAGGGTCGGCGCAGTAATGGAACCATGTTGGGCAGGGGGGATGTCCAGGGCAGCCTGCAGCATCTTTACAGGCAATTCTGCCAACATTATTTTATTTCATAGGATCATAGAGTCAGAAGGGACCATCAGGGTCATCTAGTCCAACCCCCTCCACAAGGCAGGAAATTCATAACTGCCTCCCCACCACACCCCCAGTGACCCCTACTCCGTGCCCAGAAGATGGCCAAGGTGCCCTCCCTCTCATCATCTGCCCAAGTTCATAGAATCAGCATTGCTGACAGATGGTCATCTAGCCGTTGCTTAAAAACCTCCAGGGAAGGAGAGCTCACCCCCTCCTGAGGAAGCCTGTTCCACCGAGGAACCACTCTGTTAAAAAGTTCTTCCTAATGTTTAGATGGTCATAGCCATCTTGTTTAAAAAATTGTGTGTGCACGCTCCAGTAGGTTGGCTGGAATCGAGCACACAAAAGCAGCTCCAGTCGGCGATAATAAGGTATTCAGCTCCTGGTTTTGTGAGTCTAGTTATACAATGAACATGTTGTGGTGGTGGTGAATGTGCAGCAGCAATGACAATTTTCTTCTCATGGGGAGGACCAGAAATAGGCAAGCTTGGAAGAAGGTGTTGCAGCCAGTGTGTGCCTATAGCTGTCGTGTGACTTGACGGCCTCTACAGGCAGTGGTGCCTATTCCCATGGCGCCTCATTAACAAGATATAGCTGAATCGCATATAGCTAAAGATCACTAAGAAGCTATAAGCCGTCTTAAACAGCCTTATTAAAATGCCTGTTGTATGTAATATACAGTTTTAGTGCCTCATTCTTCAGTCGTGTATTCTAGGTTTATGGTCTGTGGCATACCGTGTTTTTAGTTCTTGTTTCCAACGTTTTGTAATCCGGTTTAATTTAATTGTTCATTGGATGTGTTACACTGTCTTCGGTGCGTTTTGGTTTTTATTATTATTATTATTATTATTATTATTATTATGTAATCCACCTGGTCAGGAGCCCCGTGGTGCAGAGGGGTAAGCTGCGGTACTGCAGTCAAAAGCTCTGCTCACGACCTGAGTTCGATCCCAACGGTCTCAGGTAGCCGCCTCAAGGTTGACTCAGCCTTTCATCCTTCCGAGGTCGGAAAAATGAGGACCTGGCTTGCTAGGGGTAAAGTGCAGATGACTGGGGAAGGCACTGGCAAACCACCCCATAAACATAGTCTGCCTAGTAAATGTCAGGATGTGACGTCACCCCATGGGTCAGGAATGACCCGGTGCCTACACAGGGGACCTTTACCTTTTTTTTTTTTTAATCCACCTGTGTCTCAGCAAGAAATGCAGACTATGCACGAAATAAATAAAATAAATTTAAAAATCGCATTCATAGTGAATGTGTCCTGTACTGTAAGTTTCCCCAATGAGCAGGGCTACCAAACCCATAGTGGGACCAAGGAAAAGTCTGTCCCAGGTCCTGTTGCCCACAGTAGGAGAAAAAGTATAAAGAAAGATAAGTTCCCCAATAATTACTGGGCATTCTTATCATAGAGTTCCTAGCAAGTCCTAGAGCTACCTAGAAATGACAAGAGAGCCCGTGTGGTGTAATGGTTAAAAGTGGTGGACTCTAATCTGGAGAACCGGGTTTGATTCCCCACGCCTCCTCATGAGTGGTGGACTCTAATCTGGGTTGTTTTCCTCCTCCACATGAAGCCTGCTGGGTGACCTTGGGCCAGTCACAGTTCTCTCCAAACTCTCTCAGCCCCACCTACCTCAGAAGGTGCCTGTTGTAAGGAGAGGAAGGGAAGCACATTGAGACTCCTTAAAGTAGAGATAACAGGGGTATAAAAACCAACTGTTCTTCTTCTTCTAGCTCTAGGAATCGCCAGAGACTCTATGACTTTTATCGTAGAGTTTCCGGCAACTCCTAGAGTGACCCTTTGTCACTTCCATGTAGCTCTAGGAATTGCCAGGAACTCCATGGTGAGAACTTCCTATAAGCAGACAAAGCCTTATTATTCTTTTATTTTATTTTATTTTCCTCTGAGGACGCTGCCACCAACCCTCCTGCCGTTTGCCAGTGAGGCAAACCAATGAGAGCAATAGGGACTCCACGGGGCTGTTTCAATTCTGGAAAATAGCATGGGGGGAAGGCTTTATGGCCCTGTCTCTGGGTGACCAGATCCTGATCCAAATCAGGCCCGGGTCTGCTTATGAATTACATTCCAAGCATGGAACTCCCGGCATGCATATCGCAAGGAATGTGCAGGTCGTGAATTCAGTCCTGAGCATTAAGCAGAAATATTTGGACTCTCCCCTAGGACACAAATTCCCGAGTCTCTTGCAGTTCTGCAGAACGAGACCAGGGAATGCAGAGAAGGGCAGGAGAGCACACACACACACACACAATATGCTGTTCTTCAGCTCCAGCATTAGCCAGGTTCCTCTATTCTACTACACGGGCCTGCTCAAAAAGCAGCAGATGGTGGCATCTATCCAGGGCAAGATTTACAACGTGGGACTGGATCGACAGAGGCCCGTCCGCCCTGCCCCACCCAGGCGGCGCACATCAGTCCCCCGGGTGGTCTACCTCCCTGTTTCGGCAAGAGGGAACTGTCCCCCCTGCTGCCAAGCGGACAAGATGCTCCGTGGAATACTGGGCCGCCTGCTCTCAGCCCCATCTGTCGGCATGGCTCGGAGCCCGTCAGCTAGTCGGCTGGCCCCTTGCCAGGAGCACCGGCGCCAGATAAACAGAGGGTTTGGATGGACTGCGTCTGGCTGCAACAAAAAGGGCCTCCTCTGGTACAGGAAGGCCTTTTTTTGAACACATGAAGTCGCCTTCTACTGAATCAGACCCTTGCTCCATCCAAGTCAGTATTGTCTACTCAGACCGGCAGTGGCTCTCCAGGGTCTCAGGCTGAGGTCTTTCACATCACCTACTTGCCTGGTCCCTGCGTTACATATCCTTACATGTGTGGCTGAGTGGTAGAGCATCTGCTTGGCATGCAGAAGGTCCTAGGTTCAATCCCTGGCATCTTCAGTTAAAAGGGACTAGGCAGGTAGGTGATGTGAGAGACCTCTGCCTGAGACCCCGAAGAGCTGCTTCTGGTCTGAGTAGACAATGCTGACTTTGATGGACCGAGGGTCCGATTCAGTTTAAGACAGTTTCATGTATTCATGTGCACAGGCAGGATAATGCTGCTGCAGTTGTCTTGTTTGTGGGCTTCCTAGAGGCACCTGGTTGGCCACCGTGTGAACAGGCTGCTGGACTTGATGGGCCTTGGTCTAATCCAGCAGGGCTTTTCTTATGTTCTTATATAATTACAGAACTTTTGACTCCAGGAGGGAGCGTGGGACCCGCTGAGATCCCATCACATGGCAGGAAATTGCATGAAGTCACTGTTCCAGGGCAGGGTCTCCCAGCACAAAGCCCGCTGGATCCTGAGAATACTCCCAGCTAGCAAACCACCACAATGAGGTTAGTCTGGAAATGAGATAGCAGTGTGGTTGTACGTCAGACAGCGTTCAGGGACCAGCTACGCAAGAACTTAGAAGAGGGACTCTCTCTCAGAAACACTCTAGCTCAAGGGCTGGAGTTAATGTATCTTGTGGATTGATCGCAGATTTCACGGTAACTGTGTGTTCTTGCTCAGGGTCCTAAAAATCGACAGCTTTCGAACTATGGTGGTCCAGGGTGTCGTTAGCATCCCATAAAACTGAGGGACAAAGTCAATGAAGATGGTATATTTTTTTATCGAACTGAGTGGTAAACACAAGGCATTGGATTTAAGCATCAAGGCTTTCTGGGGAGTGAAAAAGGCCCAATATATCCTCCCTACATTCCCCTGATGATGATTGTTTTTGTTTCTGAGAGCAAATAGCAAGAACCTTGAGAATCTCCACTGGATAGATAGATCCACCAAACCGAGACATGAAGCTAACTGCAAAACTACCATCAAAACCATACACCAGGAAAGCAGTTCTCCCTCTTGCTCTGTCAGGCCACATTTCTATACACGTCACAGATATCCCAAAGTGGTACATGGAATCATTTCCCTAGATTTAACAGCCATTGGCTATTCATCAACCATTTCACACTTTAAAAAGGAGAAGTAAAATGTATTTATTTTTCCTTGACATTGCAAAAGGAAAAGTTGCCACATCTCTCATGCAATTGACCGATCTACTTGACAGCCAATAACACATGCCACATTTCAACTTCAGTATGGCTTGAGAACATAAGAAGAGCCATGCTGGATGAGACCAAGTCCAGCAGTCTGTTCACACAATGGCCAAACAGGTGCCTCTAGGAAGCCCACAAGCAAAACGACTGCAGCAGCATTACCCTGACTGTGTTCCACAGCACCTCATATAATAGGCATGTTCCTCTGAGACTGGAGAGAATAGGTGTGCATCATGACTAGCATCCAATTTGACTAGTGGCCATGGATAGCCACTGTCCTCCACGAACATGTCCACTCCCCTCTTAAGGCCTTAAGAACGTAAGAAAAGCCCTGCTGGATCAGACGCAGGCCCATCAAGTCCAGCAGTCTGTTCACACAGTGGCCAACCAGGTGCCTCTAGGAAGCCCACAAGCAAGACGACTGCAGCAGCATTATCCTGCCTGGGTTCCACAGCACCCAATACAGTAGCCATGTTTCTATTATATATGAGGTCACAGCATGATGTGTTTCTTCCCACCTACCCCCTCCAACCAGGCTTGCAATCTCCAAACTACTTCACATCCTAAAAGCAAGAGCTCCCTTGACCACTGTGTCTTGTAATGCTGTGCGGGACAAATGTACCCCTCTGTAGTCTAATATCAGTCAGGGAAGGTTGGAGGCAAGACCAGCCTTTCCAAGCAAAACGGTCACCAGGGTATCCTGCCTCAGGCAAGAGCTAGACCAGGGTCCCCAATGTGGTACCCACATGTGCCATGATGGCCCCCAGCATCTTTCCTGCTGCCCGCCAAGGGTTCTTAGAAAGCGGCTGGGGCCAGGGAGATTTCGCCCAGCAAGGTTTCTGACAGGCCATTTGAGATTTGATTGGCAATTCATAGAATCATAGAGTTGGAAGGGACCACCAGGGTCATCTAGTCCAACCCCCTGCACAATGCAGGAAATTCACAACTACCTCCCACCCCTAGTGACCAGAAGATGGCTAAGATGCTCTCCCTCTCATCATCTGCCTAAATTCAGACTTTTTTAAAAGGTTGCTTTGGCACCAGCTTCCGCCACCGCACAAGGATCTTCACTGTGCGCCCGAAGGTAAGACGGGGCAGCCATTTTGTGGCTGGCTCCGCCTCCCGCAGCAGCCATTTTGTGTCTGTGCCGAAAACACTGTGTCGGAATTACAAAGGCGCATGCAGGCTAAAAAAAGCTGGGCCCCCCAAGCTAGACTGTTATCTTCTGGGCCCACCGAGGAGTCAAATCATGTCTATGGACAGCATGACAATTATTTAGATCAAAGCTTCTTGAACTGTAGGTCTTGACCCCATATGGGGTCGCGTAACTGAATGTGGAGGTCGCAAAAAAATTGCTTTCATCATTAATAAATAATAAAATTATATGTATACCAAATAACGGTCTTAAAATAAATTTCTGTATGATTTATTATCAGTAAATGTTTGATTTGTATACCTATTTTATATACCTACGTGCCTGGGGTCGCATAAACATTTCTCGGGCGAAAAGGGGTCCCGAGTGGAAAAAGTTTAAGAAGTCCTGATTTAGATCACCTGAAGGCTTACCCCAGTAATGTAGTCACAAAAGCAGAAACGCATCCAGGATCAGGCGTAAAAGCCTGTTAAACCTTTTGAAGATGAATTCCATTTTTAAAAAGAACTACTGATGATCCACCATGTTTGAAATCTGAGGGGCTGTGTCCACATGAACCTCCACATTAACTTTCCAGGATTTCAAATCTTTGCCATTCTTCCCAGTGTGTAAATAGGACACATGAAGCTGCCTTATACTGAATCAGACCCTTGGTCCATCAAAGTCAGTATCGTCTGCTCAAACCGGCAGCGGTTCTTCAGGGTCTCAGGCAGAGGTCTTTCACATCACCTACTCGCCTAGTCCCTTTCACTGGAGATGCCGGGGATTGAACCTGGGACCTTCTGCATGCTAAGCAGATGCTCTACCACTGAGCCACAGCCCCTCTCCAAGGCTCTCAGGCAGAGGTCTATTCGCATCACCTACTTGCCTAGTCCCTTCAACTGGAGATGCCGGGGATTGAACTTGGGACCATCTGCATGCCAAGCAGATGCTCTACCACTGAGCCACAGCCCCTCCCTATAGATTAACTATGTACAGACCACAGTTGTTCCATCTTTGCTTGGGAGGAAGACAGCAAAGGCTTTGGTACAATGTCATCCCTTATAAGCCAGAACTGACAATTTATGTGCGGCGAAGCAGAAGAACGGGTTGCCTCCCCAAGGGAATGTCTCAGCGGAGAACATTTTGGATCCCAGCCAAGTTAATTAAATCAATGTCATAATTGGCAGCGGGGATGCCACAGAGGGAAGGGGGGTCTCTCGGCATTTTTGACGGCATGTGATTCATCCCGGCAGCGTCTGTATCTCTGGCCTGATCACTTGCTCTATTTCGGGGGGGGGGGGAATCTTAGGGAGGAGTGGGGGCTGTTGCCTTGAGACGACAACGCTTCTCAGAGCTTACAAACTTTTCCCTCCTTTGCTTTAGACAAGCAGAGCCTGTAAAAGCGTAGGAACAGCCATTATGCTGATGGGAACAGACGGTGAGTCATACGTTAAAGAGGATTTAACATTATGGAAACTACATTCATGGAAGCTATGAGCAAGTGTGGGGGAGCCCATGCATTCCATACAAATATACATAAAGGCCAAGACTGGAAGATGTTCAGGAAGGTAACATTAGAACATATAAGTAGTCATGCTAAGCTTACTGTTTGCTGGAGGCAGTGAACAAACATTCATAAGAACTAAGAAAGGCCATGCTGGATCAGACCAGCCCTGCCCTGCCCTGTGGCTGGCCCTCCAGAGGAACTGGTTGGCCACTGGGAGAGACAGGATGCTGGACTGGATGGGCCCTCACTGGTCTGATCCAGCAGGGCTCTTCTTATGTTCTTATGTGAAGCTTTTTATTGCAGCCTTTCATCATCATAGATATATAACTAATGCAGGGACTAATACACTCTAGAATACATTCTGTGTGCATGTGTGTGTGTGTTGTTGCTGCTGTGTGCCATCAAGTCACAGCTGACTTATGGCGACCCCATAGGGTTTTCAAGGCAAGAGACGAACAGAGGTGGTTTGCCATTGCCTGCCTCTATGTAGCAGCCCTGGACTTCTGGTGGTCTCCCATCCAAATACTAACCAAGGCCAACCCTGCTTAGCTTCTGATTTCTGACGAGATCAGGCTAACCTGGGGCTATCAAGGGCAGGGCAAATAAACGCCTGCATACATGTAAAAGTCTTTTTAAACATGCTTGTGACCTTGATATTAGGTGTTGTGTACTGCACACATATTTTGTCCCTCTGTCCAACTACAAAAGATGTCGGAATAAAGAGCCTCTCAGGTTTCCTCGGGAGGTGGTAATCTCTCCTTCCCTGGAGGTTTTTAAGAAGAGGCTAGATGGCCATCTGTCAGCAATGCTGATTCTATGACCTTAAGCAGATGATGAGAGGGAGGGCATCTTGGCCATCTTCTGGGCATGGAGTATGGGTCACTGGGGGTGCAGGGGGGAGGTAGTTATGTATTTCCTGCATTGTGCAGGGGGTTGGACTAGATGACCCTGGTGGACCCTTCCAACTCTGTGATTCTATGATTCTATCCCATATCTGCCGCGTGGGATTTCTATGTGGCTTAATTTGGAGTTCCGCATTGCTCATCCCATCTATGAACGAGGCTACCAAAGCAGAAAAACGCTTTCCAAATTAGCTCCTGTCACTTAACGGACTGACACTTCCCATCACCAGCAATGACGGCTTGGGAGCTTTCCCATGCGTGCACATATGTCACTTCAATCTGACGTGCCTGGAAAGCAGGGAGCCGCAGACGGCCAGTGAGTGGACTCCCGACGCATGCCAGGGAGAACGACACGGCCCCGGAATATACTGCCATGGCCTAAACAATTGCTCACATATTTGTATCAGCAAAGTGATTTTTGGGAGTGACGGTGGAGTGACTGGACTGGAATTCTCCCCCACAAAGACACTCATGGTTGCCAGTCACAGCCCTTTTCTCCATCCAAGCTCAGAGCCCTCTGGTCACTCTTGAATCATGGCCACTAGCCTCAGTAACACAGCCAATTCCTTCCCACTTCTTCCAGCCTTCTAGGATGTATCCATGGAGCATCCATGATTTATTGGAAGTCATTTGGGCCCCCACAACATTTTGCCTGAGCAGAGACATGAGGACTCGCTTTGGGCAAAATCTTGAGGGCGCCCTTCCCCACCACAAAGGCACTTTGAAAGCATTTAGCTAGCGGTCATCACTACATCCTGCGGCAAAGGGTTCCCCAAATCCCAAATTAAGATCTCGCAATCTCATTCCAAAGTCCAAAAAAATGCTACTAAAGGAAAGATTTCCCTCAAATCTCCAACAGCCAATCAGAAGCCTTGATGGGCAAAAGCCCCACCTGGCCCCACCCACTGCCAATTTGTAAGAAAAACCGACTTTGTGTAGGCCTGGGCAACGGGTCCTTCCCCATAGCTGGTAACTCCCATTTTTGAAAGGTACAGGTTGTCACTGGGAAATGGGGTGCGGGTTGGGTAATTGGGAGTGCCAGAACAAGCACGTGTGTGTCCACACACATTTTGCTGACTTCCCCTTCAAGCATCTACAAATGCCCACTAAGCATTCTGAGAACCCGACCGGGGATGCTCACAAAAAATGCAAGCATGTTCAGAGTATGGGGATACCTGCCCATCACTCATTCAAAAAAGTGAGGACAGCCATCTCAAGGTGATTTCCAAGTCAGACGGGAAGAAGAGCTTTCAAAAACCACCGGCTCATGCGTATTTCCTTTGGAGCCCAGTGTCAGCCATTTATTAATAGGGCACATGGCCCAGTAACATACAAAAGAATAAAATCATCGTTGGCTAAAATCCCACTGATATTAAAAGCAGAAATTCCAGATATAAAAATATAAGATACATAAATACAAGTATAAAAAGTATAAAATACATAAAATCCTAAGAGGGAGTGACTATGTGTACAAGTTATAGGGGATGTTACCCCAGCAATTTGTACCTAATTTTAGTCGCAGAAGCACATAATTTAGCAATATCAAAGGTAACCCTTGGATTTTCATCCAAGAGAAGCTTCCTTGCCCTCTCCGCCTCCGAATTATCGGAGAGCTTGTTAATCCAGGGTCGGATATATTTGTCACGGATCTCTTCATAGTAAGGGCAGCAGATGAGAATATGCTCCATGGCTTCTATCTCCCCTATACCGCACTGGCATACTCTCTCTAAAATGGGGATTTTGAAGCCCAGTGGTCAAACGTTTTGGGGTTGCCTTATCCATTAAGATGCAGGTATTTATTTATTTGGAAAATCCCCATGTTGCTGCTCCAGGGAACTTGCCCAAGGCAAGTTATAAAAGAAAAGAAAAAGCCCAAACATCGCAAGTTATTATAAAACCCCACCATTCAAAACACAGCAGAATGTAAAAACCACATAAAACATGAAGCAGCTTAATATGGGTCTTCAAATATTTCTCAGGCTACAAAGAAATTATCACATGATGTGGGGAAAATATTGGACCCTTAGTTTGTTCAAGACCTTGGTCTAAGAACAGGGGGAAAGGGGGAAAAAAAGATGTATAAAATTATGCCTGGGATGAAAAAAGTGAATGGAGAATGGACACTCAGTTAAAAGCCTTGGTAAACAGAAATGGTTTGGCTTGGCACCTGAAAGAAAATAGTGTGGGCAACAGGCGGGCTTCTAAGGGAAGGGCATTCCACAGGCAAGTTGCCACCAATTATAACTCTGGTTGGCCCCCATCTCGCCACTAGGGGTGTGCATTTGGATATGCCAAACCAAAAAAAGAAGCACCATTTCAACAGAGCCGAAAGGCAAATCCGAAAAAAGCCGAATTTTAGGGGAGTTTGTCGGACGTTTCAAGTCTGTTTTACCTTAGGGGAATCTTTGCTGGGCTCAGGGGAAGCTGTGTTTTGAGGTAGAGGCACCAGATTTTCCAAATAGCTCCAGGTGATTCTCCTTAGAAGAACCATGAAGGTTGGTCAAGATTGGATCTGGAGGTATAATTTTATGGGCCCCAAAAGAGGGTACCCCCATCCATTCTCCAATGTTTCCAATGGAAAAAAATGGGCCCCAAAAATTTGGACCTCCTTACCCAATCTTCACCCAACTTGGGGGTTCTTGTAAGGAGAGTCACCAGCTGCTACGCTGCAAATTTGGTGTCTCTACCTCAAAAAACAGCCCCCCTCAGAGCCCCGCTGATTTCCTAATAGTTTCCTTATGCTGGACAATTTTTCTTTCTGTGATTCCCGGTTATGACATAGCTCAATGTTATGTCAGTAGTGGGGGGATCATTGAGGGGCTTTGTGGGGCTGATTTTCAAGATAGATGTGCCAAATGCTGGTAACTCTCCTCAGAAGAACCCCCATGTTTGGTGAAGATGGGATCCAGAAGTCCAATTTTATGGGCCTGCATTTTTCTCCATTTGGGGGCCCATAAAATTGGACCCCTGACTTAATCTTTATCCAACCTGGTGGTTCATCTTACGAGAGTCCCCTGAAGCTACACTGAAAACTGCCCTCCCAGAGCCCCACAAAGATTTCCCATAGTGTTTAATAGACCCAACATATTTTGGATATGTGAAAAAAGCCAGAAAACCCGAAACATATTGGTATGGGGATTTGGCTTTTTCGGATTTTCCCAAAAATGTTGGGTCTATTAAAACCAAATCTGAAAAAATACTGGAAAAAATGTTTCGATGCACACCCCTACTCACCACTGAAGGTGTGGGGGCACAGAGGTCACAGCTTGTAAGGAAGACGTTAGACAATATGGGAAGAGGCAGTCCTCTAGGTACCCTGGCCTTAGACCATTTAGGGCTTTATAGGCTAGAACCAGGACTTTGAATTGGGGTCAGAAACAAATTGGGCAGCCAGTGCAATGTAATTATCGCCACATTGGAGAGAAAGGGTATCAGTGATCGGACCCAGGAAAAAATAGACCCAGTTATTACCTAGAGGTTGGTATCCTTGTCTCGAGGGCCCCCCAAAGCTGCTCCTGCTTCCAAACCCACTCCCGTCAATCGAACCATAAGACATCTTCTTTTGGGTAGCTCCAAAGCCAAACCTTTGAAAGCAACAGAGAAATATGCACATTACAAAGCTGCAGATTAGATTAAAAAAATACTCAGCAATCCAGGGAAAAAGAAGATGAAGAGTTGGTTTTTATATGCCGACTTCCTCTACCACTTAAGGAAGAATCAAACCAGCTTACAATCACCTTCCCTTCCCCTCCCCTCAACAGACACCCTGTGAGGTAGGTGGGGTTGAGAGAGTGTGACTAGCCCAAAGTCACCTTGTTCTTGTTTGGAGATTCTAGCAGGGGGGCGCAGCGATCGTATACCCTTGACCGAAGAACGGTACACTCCTTCTATCTGGGATGGTCGTCCTCTTCCACCAAGCGTGCAGCTCCGGGAGGGACACACATGGAGCGGTGAGGGAGGGAGGGGACACGTGCCTAGCCAGCCTGATCAGCCGAATCAACCCTGGCGATCAATGGGGTGACAGATGTCACAGCCAGATCGCCCTCACATCCAAGCCCAAGGTTACTCAACTGGATTCATGTGTAGGAGTAGGGAAACAAATACAGTTCACCAAATTAGCTTCCGCCACTCATGTGGAGGAGTGGGGAATCAAACCTGGTTCTCCAGATCAGAGTTCACCGCTCCAAACTAGGGCTGTTGAAAAAAAAAATCGGTAAAATTTGGATTCAGCAAAATTCAGCCCATTTTAATTTGGGAAATGCCAAAGTCTGAACTCCCCTGATTCGGATCCGTGGAATTCGGCGCCAAGTTCTGAGTTCGGGGAAAAATTCGGCCGAATAAAGCCATTAAAAATGCATTCGCACCTTTCCGCGGCTCCAGGGGGGCATTTTTGGGGCTAGAGGTCCCAAACCTTCAGGGTAGCTTGAGGGGACCCTTCTTGCAAGAAGCCGCATGTTTTGTAAAGATTGGGTCAGGGGGTCCTGAGATATGGGGCCCGGAAGGTGTCGCCCCCCACAAAATCGCCCACAGGAATAAAGCCACTTAAAGCGCATTAGCGGCATTCCGTGGCTCCGGGGGGGGGCATTTTTGGAGGTAGAGTTCCCAAACTTTCAGGGTAGCGTGAGGGGATCCTTCTTGCAAGAACCCCCAGGTTTTGTAAAGATTGGGTCAGCGGGTCCCAAGATATGGGGCCCGGAAGGGGTCGCCCCACCCATCTGCTCGGCCGGGGGTCTGCCTGCCTCGGCAGTTGGGCCGTAACGCCAATGTGCTTTAAGTGGCTTTATTCCTGTGGGCGATTTTTTTGGGGGGGCGACCGCTTCCGGGCCCCATATCTCGGGACCCCCTGACCCAATCTTTACAAAACTTGGGGGTTCTTGCAAGAAGGGCCCCCTCAAGCTACCCTGTAATTTTGGGAACTCTACCTCCAAAACTGCCCCCCCGGAGCTGTGAAATTCCGCCAATGTGCACACCCCCCCCCCACGGAGATCTCTCTCACACACAAACAGACGCTCTCTCTTTCTCTCCCCGGGCCGCGCAGCAGCTGGGCTCATACACTCAACCGCGACTGATTGGCCAGAAGAAGACCCAGCTTGGCCACCGATTGGCTGCAGGAGAATGCTGCTAGTTGCTTACTAACTGACGGTTATGCTGCTGATTCGGAGACCCCGAATTTACGGAATTTATTCGGCGATCACTCCAAACTCGCCGAATTTGGCACATCGTTTTTCCTCCTTTTTTGAGTTCGGTAACATTCGAACTTAAAACCGCCGAATCGGGGAAATTCGCCTGTTTATTCGGTTCGGACAAACCGAATCGACAGCCCTACTCCAAACCACTGCTCTTAACCACTGCACCATGCTGAATGAATGTCAGCCTGTCCCACACCAAAAGCCTGCTTTGGGAGACACTGCTTTTTGAAGACAGGTGTTAAGCTATCAGGGATGGGACCTTTCCTGTAATTGTGCCCACTTTGTTAAGTTATCTACATAGGATGGCACAGTAAATCATGCAAAAACAACAGGAGTCATCCTGATCACCTTCATTAAATTAAATTAGAGTGACTACAGCAGGAGTCCTCAAATATTTTGAGCCTACGGGCACATTTGGAAATCCGACACAGCATCTTGGGCGCAGCCACAAAATGGCTGCTGCTGGAGGCGGAGCCAACCACAAAATGGCTGCTGCCAGAGCTTATCTTCAGTCACACGGTGAAAATCCATGTGCTGTGAAGTCAGTTGCTGCTAAAGCAACTTTAAAAAAAAATCTGCCCAGCCCATCAAATCTCCACTAGCCAAGCAGGAGCCATACTAGGCAAAAGCCCCACCTGGTTCCACCCACTTTATAAAAATAATAGATGGGGACAAGGAAAGGCATTGGGGATCCCGGGACCAGAGAATCCAATTTTGTTTGGTCCAGAATTCAGATTCCATTGGTGTAGAATCTCAGTAACAGTTAGTAATGCATAGTCCTGGATGTCGATTATTCCAGTACAAATTTAATTTCAAAACCTTTTTGTTTAAATATGCATTTCTGACGCGATCAAGGCAGATTTGTTTAAATATTTATATCCCACCTTCCCCCACATACATATACAAACATGGGCCCCGAGGCTGCATACAAAATACCCTGCACTCCCTCCCCCCTCCACCTAAAGGCACCAAGCAACATCACAGCATAAAACCCAAAAATGCAAAAGTAGTTTCCCATTAGAGGGAATGATGGTTGAATCAGGAATTCAGAAAGACAGAGATGACCACAGGCAATGTCAGAGTTTCTGCAAAATAAGGAAATTCTCTACACGTGCAGAAAAATATTATTTTGTAAATTAAAAAGAAGCAGCAGTAGCAGCAGCAGCAGAAGAATTGTTTTTTATATGCCAACTTTCTCTACCTTTAAGGAGACTCAAATCACCTTCCCTTCCTCTCCCCACAACAGACACCTTGTGAGGTAGGTGGGACTGAAAGAGTTCAGAGAGAACTGTGACTAGCCCAAGATCAAGTGATGGTATCGCTTTACTCTGGTCTGGTTAGACCTCACCTAGAGTACTGTGTTTAGTTTTGGGCACTACAATTTAAGAAAGATGTAGACAAGCTGGAACGTGCCCAGAGAAGGGCAACAAAGATGGTGAGGGGTCCAAAGACCAAGTCCTATGCGGAAAGGTTGAAGGAGCTGGGTATGTTTAGCCTGAAGAGGAGAAGACTGAGAGGGCATATGATAACCATCTTCAAGCACTTGAAGGGCTGTCATATACAGGATGGTGCCGAGTTGTTTTCTGTTGCCCCAGAAGGTCGGACCAGAAGCAACATGTTGAAATTAAATCAAAAGAGTTTCCGTCTAGACATTAGGAAGAATTTTCTAACAGTGGAACAGGCTTCCTCGGGAGGTGGTGAGCTCTCCTTCCCTGGAGGTTTTTAAGAAGTGATTAGATGGCCATCTGTCAGCAATGCTGATTCTATGACCTTAGGCAATAAGGTCTGAGAAAGAGGGCATCTTGGCCATCTTCTGGGCGTGGAGTAGGGGTCACTGGGGGTGTGTGGGGGAGGTAGTTTGGAATTTCCTGCATTGTGCAGGGGGTTGGACTAGACGATCCTGGTGGTCCCTTCCAACTCTATGATTCTATATATATCTTACAGCAGGCGATTCTAATTAAGCTATGAACTCTGTGAACCACATATTCTCCAAACTCATCCCCCTCCATCCCAGATCCTACAAGCATTTCAAAATTCAAACTAACCTGAAGTTTTCGGGGAAGAGGATGTCCTCGGACTTAATCACACCATTTCCCAAAGCCTCTAAGCTGTCAAGGGGACATAATCCCCCAACCGCTATTAAGATCCTGGAGTAAGTGGTGTGTGTGAAATTTCAGTGTGCTGACCCTACCACAAGCTTCCTGATTCCTCCTACCCCTCCATTAATGAACCCACAGAAAAGGTCACAGCAGTCAGAATAACCCCAAACAAAACCACAGATATTTGAATTAAGACTTAAACCGCAGACTGTGAACTCAGGCAGATAATTAGAGGGAGGGCAGGAAGGGTTGCATCAGTGTTTGGCTCTTGTGTCCCTTTCTTGCATGCCCAGGGAAATGCCGATCCTCACTTTGGAGTCCAGAAGCAAATTTCCTCCAGGCCAGGTTGGCCAGGGGTCCTTGAGGTGTTTTGCCTTCCTCTCGACATAAAGCATGGGTCATTGGGGGAGTGGGAGGGTCGTTGTGAATCTCCTACGTTGTGCAGGGGGTTAGGCTAGATGACGCCTGAGGTCCCTTCCAGCTCTTTGTTTCTCTGCTTTGGTTAGACCTCACCTAAAGTACTGTGTTCAGTTTTGGGCACTGCAGTTTAAGGAAGATGTAGACCAGCTGGAACATGTCCAGAGGAGGGCAACAAAGATGGTGAGGGATCTGAAGAACAAACCCTATGAGGAAAGGTTGAAGAAGCTGAGTATGTTTAGCCTAAAGAGGAGAAGACTGAGAGGGGATATGATAACCATCTTCAAGTACTTTATGGGCTGTCATATAGAGGAGGGTGCCGAGTTGTTTTCTATTGCCCCAGAAGGTCGGACCAGAACCAACAGGTTGAAATTAAATCAAAGGGTTTCCATCTAGACATTAGGAAGAATTTTCTAACAGTTAGAGTGGTTACTCAGTGGAACAGGCTTCCTCGGGAGGTGGTGAGCTCTCCTTCCCTGGAGATTTTTAAGAAGAGGTTAGATGGCCATCTGTCAGCAATGCTGATTCTATGACCTTCAGCAATGATGAGAGGGAGGGCACCTTGGCCATCTTCTGGGCATGGAGTAGGGGTCACTGGGGGTGTGGAGGGGAGGTAGTTGTGAATTTCCTGCATTTTGCAGGGGGTTGGACTAGGTGACCCTGGTGGTCCCTTCCAATTCTATGATTCTATGATAATCGCCAAACCCCTCGTTGATCCACCCCCACACCACCATTTTGGCAGCTACAAGCCTGTAACTAAAAAGGCAAACGCAGTCTTGGGCTGCATCAACAGAAGTATAGTGTCCAGATAACGCGAAGTGATGGTATCGCTTTACTCTGCTCTGGTTAGACCTCACCTAGAGTACTGTGTTCAGTTTTGGGAACCACAATTTAAGAAAGATGTAGACAAGCTGGAATGTGTCCAGAGAAGGGCAACAAAGATGGTGAGAGGTCTGGAGAACAAGTCCTATGAGGAAAGGTTGAAGGAGCTGGGTATGTTTAGCCTGAAGAGGAGAAGACTGAGAGGGGATATGATAACCATGTTCAAGTACTTGAAGGGCTGTCGTATAGAGGAGGGTGCCGAGTTGTTTTCTGTTGCTCAAGAAGGTCGGACCAGAACCAATGGGTTGAAATTGTATCAAAAGAGTTTCCGTCTAGACATTAGGAAGAATTTTCTAATGGTTAGAGCGGTTCTTCAGTGGAGCAGGCTTCCTCAGGAGGTGGTGAGCTCTCCTTCCCTGGAGGTTTTTAAGAAGAGGTTAGATGGCCATCTGTCAGCAATGCTGATTCTGTGACCTTAGGCAGATGATGAGAGGGAGGGCATCTTGGCCATCTTCTGGCCACTAGGGGTGTGCAGGGAGGGAGGTAGTTGTTAATTTCCTGCATTATGCAGGGGGTTGGACTTGATGGCCCAGGTGGTCCCTTCCAACTCCATGATTCTATGAAACCTAATCAGTGCAGAGCTGTGCCAAGCAGAGTCTCACTCAGGCAACTCATATCATTCGGAACACAGACAGAATTTTTGTCCTTTTTTTTTAGTTCCAAAATGCTCTTAAGCAGCAGGCTGCAAACTCTGATTCAAAGACCACAATGCCCGACGCGAAGAGTGGAAATGCATCATTTGCCGGATGAGACCAAAGGGTCCCGCTGCGTCCTGTTTTTGACAATGAGGCAATCGGCTTGTATTTGGGTAAATAGATCAATATTACAAAAGGCATCCCAACCTCCAGCATCCAAAAAGAAAAGAAAACCATCTAACGTTCCCTTTGGAATTCCTCGCTGCTTGGAGAAGCGGGAAGCGAATAACAATGTAACACATTATCCAAGCTACAGTGGCGCGGTAGACCTGTATTTGAAGAATTTTTAGAACATGGGGAGGGGCTGTGGCTCAGTGGTAGAGCCTCTGCTTGACATGCAGACGGTCCCAGGTTCAATCCCCGGCATCTCCATTGAGAGCCAGTGTGGCGTAGAGTTTAATCTTCTGAGGCCATATGATTGGCCACTGTGGGAAACAGGATGCTGGATTACATGGATTGATGGTCTGATCAAGCCCAGCTCTTTCAATATCACACATGAAGCTGCCACTATTGCAAACTCTTAACTTTGGCTTCCCTGTACTCAGTTATTCATTTCCCCCTTCTTTTTATTTTCTTTCTTTCTTTCTTTTAAAGGATAGCCAAGACAAACAGGGTGTTAGAGAAGCAAGAAAATTTAGCAGAGAAGACAGCACCAAGTAAAGAAAAAGCAAATCCGACATCTGGAAGTCGAAAATGGGTTAATCATTAAAAACCCAATTTTTCTTTTTTTCTTTTTTAATTGGGAAAAGTTCCTTATCAAGAGCAGGGTTTCTTAGAAGTCCACATTTTGGAGAAAATAATCAAACATTTAAGATCTGTTTAGTTAATCTTGAAAATATAGAATCATCATCGTCATCATAATGAAGATAGATAGATGGCAGCTATTACAGAAACAATAGAGATATGGATGGATGGATGGATGGATGGATGGATGGATGGATGGATGGATGGATGGATGGATTTTTTTTTCTGCCATCAAGTCACAGATCCTTATGGCGACCCCTAGGGTTTTCAATGTAAGAGGTATTGAAAGGTGGTCTGCCATTGCCTGCCTCTGCATCACACTCCTGGTATTCCTTGGAGGTCTCCTTGGAGGTCTCCCATCCAAATACCAGCCAGGGCCAAGGCTGAGATTGGGTGACTGGCCCAAGATTACCCAGCAAGCTTTCATAGCATGAGTCGGAATTCGAACCTGGGTTTCCCAAATCCTAGTCCAACATATTGTTGAAGGCTTTCACGGTCAGAGTTCATTGGTTCTTGTAGGTTATCCGGGCTGTGTAACCGTGGTCTTGGTATTTTCTTTCCTGACGTTTCGCCAGCAGCTGTGGCAGGCATCTTCAGAGGAGTAACACTGAAAGACACTGTCCTTCAGTGTTACTCCTCTGAAGATGCCTGCCACAGCTGCTGGCGAAACGTCAGGAAAGAAAATACCAAGACCACGGTTACACAGCCCGGATAACCTACAACAACCTAGTCCAACACCTTAATCACTACACCATGCTGGCTCTCTACCTAACAAACAGTTCGCTTTAAATTGTGTTGGACCTGGAAAGAGTCCAAAGGATATGTTCTGCACCGAGTTATCATCCCTCCCTGAATTCTATGGATGGATTTTTGGAAGCTGGGAAGGGATAACCTCTGCAGGAAAAGTATTGGAAAGGAGATTAAAAAAAGAAACTGATGATTTCAGCTCTTCCTTAAACACACACACACCCTCCTTCTTCTCTTGACCCTCTCTTGTACAAGATATAAAGGACCATCGTTTTCCTCCTCTGGGAAAATGGCTTCAGGCTTTTACTACGGCAAGCAAGCGCCTGAAACTCAAGTGGACATTATCAGCACCGCTAGCTAGGGAGATCATTCTTCGCCTGGAAGGAAAACCACTTACTGCTCTTTCCCCTGAGAAAGGGACAGATAACTGTATTTTCCTTACATTTCAAAAGCAAGCCATTTTTTTCTTTTGCCCCTCAACTCTGCAAAACTGAATGCAACCAGAGTGCACAAGCGGGAAGGCGGCTCAGTGGCGGGGCTGATCAAAGCTCTGGCTCAGAAAAGGGCAGCTTCATTTATTGCTAAAATGATATCCATGTATGAGCCACTCTAGTACTACTACTACTACTAGTAGTAGTAGTAGTAGTTGTTGTTGTTGTTGTTGTTGTAGGAGGAGGAGAAGAAGGAGGAGGAGAAGGAAAATGAGGAGGAGGAGGAGGAGGGGAGGAGGAGGAAGAAGAAGAAGAAGAAGCAGCAGCAGCAGCAGCAGCAGCAGCAACATATCATCACATTCTTGTCCGTTCCTAGCAATTTAGTCCTGCTAAGAGGGGGAATCATAATCCAAAGACCATCACTTGGAAGCAAGCCACCTTTGCTCACTGTGAAATCCAAACTTATGAGCCATGGCTATTGTTACAGTTCCTTTTGAAATATATATATTTCTCGACGGCAGGAACACAGCCGGGGAATAACTGTGCGAGGCCTTCTACTTCAGTGGAGCTTCAAACTGTATGTGTCAGAGGTCAATCAGCAGAGCTCCAGGGGATTCCCCCCCACACACACACACACACTTTCTTCTTGAAAAGACTTTGCCATTGAGCTAATTTCTGCCCTTTCCTTCATCTTCTGCGAAGCATGCGGCACTCTCCGAGTCCTTCAAGAAAAGCGCCGAGGGGACTTTTTAAGAAGTGATATGTCACAACTCTTCGGAATTACGCACTGCAGAGGGCCACTCAAGTGGTGCTGTCAAAAATGACATTTCAAGCGACGCAGGGCTTGCCAGACGTAGCACGATTCAGACGCAGCTGCAAACCAGGAACGCTCCCGAACATAAGAAAGGCCATGCTGGATCAGACCAAGGTCCATCAAGTCCAGCAGTCTGTTTGTGGGCTTCCTAAACAAGATGACTGCAGCAGCATTATCCTGCCTGTGTTCCACAGCACTCAATATAATATGCATGCTCCTCTGATCCTGAAGAGAACATGAGAACATAAGGAAAACCATGCTGGATCAGACCAAGGCCCATCAAGTCCAACAGTCTGCTCACACAGTGGCCAACCAGGTGCCTCTAGGAAGCCCACAAACAGGACAACTACAGCAGCACCATCCTGCCTGTGTTCCACAGCACCTAACAGAATAGGCCTGCTCCTCTGATCCTGGAGAGACTATTCCAGGGCTCCCTTGCCTGCTTCATTCCAAACCTTTGCTCTGTCTCCTGCAGTTTTGCTAACCTGAGCTCACAATCTAGTTGGTGTTAACCCCCGAACGACTGATTGGCTTCTGATTGGCTGTGCAGATTTTTTTAAAATATTGCTTTGTCAGCAGCTGCCACCACAGCACAAAGATCTGCACTGTGATACTGAAGTTAAGCTGTGGCTGGCTCCGCCTCCTGCAGCAGCCATTTTGTGGTAGCCACTGCCCGAGCAAGCAAACGGAAACAACCCACTTTAGAAGATGCCCTCCTCTTCAGAGCGAGAACCAACTCTTCTTCCTCCTCCTCTTCCTCCTCCTCCTTGCAGCTAGAGGTGCACATAAGGGCTACATGTGCATGTGTACCGCCTCACACACACACTTTTTCCTAGACAGCAAGTTGTCTGCTACCCAATCAGGACCTTCTGACCTGTGCGTGGAAGGTGCTGTCAGATGCCCCAGCGGAAATTATTTGACCAGAGTTTAGATGGATGGCCCTGGCTAGTCCGATCTGGTCAGATCTCAGAAGCTAAGCAGGGTGGGCCCTGGTTAGTACTTGGATGGGAGACCACCAAGGAAGCCCAAGGCAACTGTGCAGAGGAAGGCAATGGCAAACTACCTCTGTTCATCTGCTCTGACCTGGATGGCCCAGGCAAGCATGATCTGGTCAGATCTCGGCAGCTAAGCAGGGTGGGCCCTGGTTAGCACTTGGATGAGAGACCACCAAGGAATCCCAGGGTCGCTATGCAGAGGAAAGCGATGACAAACCACCTCTGTTAGTCTCTTGCTGTGACCTTCCGGGTTGCCATAAGTTGGCTGTGACTTGACAGCACTTTACACATGCATCGTTATTTACCAAAATGCAATCCCTGGTCAGTAGAGCACAAGAACATTGTAAAACTATATCAAGACCCTACAGGGTATTACAGAACTATGAAAAGAAAATAAATCATTTGAAGCTAACGTAGTTATACCGTCTCCGGTGTTACCTCGGCATCCCCTTGCTTGGAATGGATGCAAGGCTGCAGGAACTGTGAAAATAAAGGCTGGTCAAGAGAGACTTCACTTCGTTTATTCCTTGTTCCCAGACCACGGCTTTTGTGTTTCTGACAGGGTGTCCAGACTTTTAACTCTTTCCATCCCAGCTGGGCAGCTTTTAGTCTATTATGAAATTTGGAGCGGGTCCCAGGTATACTGCTCTGAACCCTTTCCCGGATGTCACAAAACTTTTATGACCCTACTCAGGATATCCAAACAGTAATCCATCTTGTCCCTTCCTGACAGGTGGGCAAATGGCCATTCTCATCCTGCCGATTTGTCTCCATAAAGAAAACTCATCTCCTCCAAGCCTGCAATCTGAGAAGCTTTATTGTTCCATTTCCAGAGGAGGGGAGGAATGTCTTCACTGAGACCAGAGCCTCCCTGAGTATTAATGATCGGGGCCCTGCACCAGCGTGGTGTAGTGGTTAAGAGCGGTGGTTTGGACTGGTGGACGCTGATCTGGAGAACTGGGTTCGATTCCCCACTCCTTCACATGAGCGGCGGTCGCTAATCTGGTGAACTGGATGTTTGCCCACTCCTCCACACGAAGGCAGCTGGGTGACCTCGGGCTAGTCACACTCTCTCAGCCCAACCTCCCTCACAGGGTGTCTGTTGTGGGGAGGGGAAGCAAAGGTGATTGTAAGCTGGTTTGATTCTTCCTTAAGTGGTAGAGAAAGTCGGCATATAAAAACCAAGTCTTCTTCTTCACACCAGCCTACTGTCCATGGTGCTGAAATGGTCATCCCGGATAAAGGGTGAATCTACTAGAATTGTGCCGAATTTCGCCAAGGTTTGTTTCTCTGAATCGAAAAGTGCCACAGGGTAAGGCACAAGGAATTGTAAAAATACCTTTGTACTAGAAAACCAATCATTAGGAAAGCAGGAGGGATCCTACTGTAGATGCCCCATCTATACACCTTTCACGAGGCCTCCAAAAGATTACTGAAATGTAGGAGCAGGGTTTCTTAGTAGGCAAAATTTTAGTTCATCCTATTTCCTCCTCCACCCCCAGATCAAACTTCTGCAAAGCAAAAAGGTAAATATTGTCCTAGATTGTAGGATATGAAGCAGTAAAGGTTCATGTTTGATTGCCCTCCCAACTAGAAAAAGCCCCTGAAAATGGGGGGGGGGGCACATCAAGGCGAAAGGTAGGCAGAACTGGAAAATATTTTTTTCTTGCTTACTTCATAGAATCATGGAGTTGGAAGGGACCACCAGGGTCATCTAGTCCAACTCCCTGCACAATGCATGAAATTCCAAACTACCTCCCCCCACACCCCCAGTGACCCATACTCCATGCCCACAAGAAGGCCAAGGTGCCCTCCCTCTCATGATCTGCCTAAGGTCATAGAATCACCATTGCTTCTACTTCCTTGCTTTGTTTTCACTACATATTCAGCACAACTAAGAAGAACAAGTAGAGTTGGTTTTTATACGCCAACTTTCTCTACCTTTTAAAGAGGATCAAACCGGCTTACAATCTCCTCCCCTTCTTCTCACCACAACAAACACCTTGTGAGGTAGGTGGGGCTGAGATTGTTCGGATAGAACTGTGACTGGCCCAAGGTCACCCAGCTGGCTTCATGTGAAGGAGCGGGGAAACCAACCCAGTTCACCAGATTAGAGTCCGCTGCTCATGTGGTGGAATGGGAAATCGAACCCGGTTCTCCAGATTAGAGTCCACTGCTCTTAATCACTACATTTCAACCCCCCACACACATACACACACTGGACCATACATTCCAGGCTCCTTGTGGGAGCTGTATCTCTGCATACTGTCCTCCGGGGGCGGGGGAGAGATTCCTTGCACAAAGGAAAACTGCCATTTCAGGGAGAAGGGATCAGTGTAGCCTGCTGCCTAAAATGCTACCGTTCTACATGCAGGAAGGCCAGGGGGGCACAGAAAAAAAAACGCACATACCTCGAAGGTGAAGTTTAATGATTCCAGTAAAGCGCTGCCGCTCTTGTTTACTTTACCCATTTAAATTATTTATAGTGTGCCTTTCTCGCCAAGACGCAACGCGGTTTATGCCTCCAATTGTATTAAGTAGTCAGTAAGTCTACTGAAAAGCTCCGTGGTGCAGAGCAGTAAACTGCAGTACTGCAGTCCAAGATCTGCTCTCGACCCAAGTTCAATCCCGATGGAAGTCATGGTTGGCTCAGCCCTCCATCCTTCCGAGGTTGGTAAAATGAGTCCCTGGCTTGCTGGGGGTAAAGTGTAGATAACTGGGGCTCTGGCAAACCACCCCGTAAATAAAATCTGCCTAGTAAACGTCATGATGTGACATCACCGCATGGGTCAGGAATGACCCGGTGCTTGCACAGGGGACTAGCTTTACCTTTAAGCCTACTTTCTTGCAAGCTTAGGACACAACACCTCCTTGCTTGCAAGAGGGAAGAAAAGAAGGAGAATTTGCTTCTCGAGTTTCCTGAGCCTGGAAACTGTCACCAGGTTGCAGCCAATTAATGGCAACCCCATAAGGTTTTCTAGGCAAGAGATGGATAGTGGTGGCTTGCCATCGCCTGCCTCTGAGTAGCAACCCGGGACTTCCCTGATGGTCTCCCATCCAAGTACTAACCAGGGCTGAGCCTGCTTAGCTTCCGAGATCCGATGAGATTAGGCTGGACTGCCCAGTCCAGATTAGAGCAAGTTTCCTAATAAATACTAAATTGACGGGTGTTTAATCTGTTGAGGTTTTCTGAGCATGCACACATGCCCTCGTGTTAAAACAAAAGCCTGTTGTTTATTGATATCTATCTCCCATTGTGCTGCATTCCCCCTTCCATGTTATTCCCGCTTCTGGAACCCCGCATCTAGCAGCACACCACACAAACACAGCGCTACTGCATATCTCAGTGAACAGCAAAATTAAAATCCTAGCTGTCACCGGCCCCCTCACGCCTGGTGAACGAGGAAGACAGCTCTGTTTGCTGTGAACAATACAGAAATGACAATACCTCGTATTTGATGCTTGGTCCACTACTATTTACGCTAAATGACGGGATTGTTTTGAGTGTGTGTGTGTGTGTGTGTGTGTGTGTGTGTGTGTGTGTTTTTCCAGAAAGCATAGAATTATGGAATTGGAAGGGACCACCAGAATCATCTAGTCCAACCCCTGCAAAATGCAGGAAATTCACAACTACCTACCCCTCACACACCCTGTGACCCCCTACTCCATGCCCAGAAGATGGCCAAGATGCCCTCCCTCTCACGGATCTGCCCAAGGTCATAGAATCAGCATTGATGACAAATGGTCATCCAACCTCTTATTAAAAACCTCCAGGGTTACCACCTCCCGAGGAAGCCTGTTCCACTGGGGAACCGCTCTAACTGTTAGAAAATTCTTCCTAATGTCTAGACGGAAACTCTTTTGATTTAATTTCAACCCGTTGGTTCTGGTCCAACCTTCTTGACCAACAGAAAACAACTCAGCACCTTCCTCTATATGACAGCCCTTCAAGTGCTTGAACATGGTTATCATATGCCCTCTCAGTCTTCTCCTCTTCAGGCTAAACATATCCAGCTCCTTCAACCTTTCCTCATAGGACTTGGTCTCCAGACCCCTCACCAGTTGCCCTGCTCTGGGCACATTCCAGCTTGTCTACATCCTTATCTACTGCGGTGCCCAAAACTGAACACAGTACTCTAGGTGAGGTCTAACCAGAGCAGAGTAAAGCGATACTATCACTTCACGTGATCTGGACACTGTACTTCTGTTGATGCAGCCCAAGATCACATTTGCCTTTTTATGTACTGCATCACACAGCTGACTCGTGTTCAGTGTTTGGTCTACTAAGACCCCAAGATCCTTTTCGCACACACTACTGCTCAGACAAGTCACCCCCAATATCAGCATTGTTTTGTTTTTGCTATAGAATTACTGTGCAGCCAGGACTTCCCCAGCTTGCACCTTTGCAATTCTGACACAGTATGGTGGGACCAGCCACAAAATGGCTGCTGCAGGAGGCGGAACCAACCACAAAATGCCTACCAAGGCTTACCTTCAATCAGACAGTAAAAAATCCTTGTGTTGTGGAGTGGTGGCAGCTGCCAAAACAGCAGGTTTAAAAACTCGTCACTGCCAATCAAATATCCAATGGCCAATCAGAAACACCTGGTCCTGGCCACGTTGGGGAACTTTGTTCTGTAGGAATTAACAGCCGCGCTCCTTAACTTTTTTGGCAAGACTGATGTAAAACTCAGAAAGGAGGAAGGAAGCCAACCGGCATTCAAATCATGAGTGGGCGCCCACCACTGAGAAGGGGATGGGAAGGATTTTCAGATTTTGCATTCATTCTCCTCTTTGCTCACATTAATTTGTTAGCAGTTAATTCATTGGACCATCTCAAGCAAAGCTGATTCAGGTGGTTCCTTTCCTTTTGCTCTGAGACACTCCTAAAATCTGCACTTCCAGCAACCAGGGAGAACCACTGGGTGTGTCAGAAGGGACAGCTCTGTCTCCAGTTGTGCTCTTTCCATAAGCCACTTGATGAGCTTTCTGGATCACAAGGTAGGTAGATAACAAAGACATCATAGGAGCATAAGAAAGGCCCTGCTGGATCAGACCAAGATCCATCAAGTCCGGCAGTCCATTCACACAGTGGCCAACCAGGTGCCCTTAGGAAGCCCACAAACAAGACAACTGCAGCAGCAATCTCCTGCCTGTGTACCACAGCACCTAATGCAACAGGCATGCTCCTCTGAGACTGGAGAGAATAGGTATGCATCATGACTAGTATCCATTTTACCTAGTAGCCATGAATACCCCTCTCCTCCATGAACATGTCCACTCCCCTCTTCAAGCCTACCAAGTTGGCAGCCATCACCACATCCTGGGGCAGGGAATTCCACAATTTAACTATGTCTTGTGTGACGAAATACTTCCTTTTCTCAGTTTTGAATCTCTCACCCTCCGGCTCCAGCAGATGAACCTATGTTGTAGCATTATGAGATAGGGAGGAAAGCTTCTCCCTGTCCACTATCTCCACCCCATGCATAATTTTATAGTCCTCCATCATGTCTCCTCTTAACCACCTTTTCTCCAAGCTAAACATCCCTAGGTGTTTTAACTGCTCCTCATAGGGCAGTTGCTCTAGTCCCCTGATCATTTTGGTTGCTCTTTTCTCCACCTTCCCACATCAATAAATATTTGCCATTCTGTGATTTTTCACATGTCCCTCAGGAGCCATTTGGTGTACTTATAAATTAAGAATTCAATGCATTGTGCAGGGGGTTGGACTAGATGACTCTGGTGGTCCCTTCCAACTCTATGATTCTGGTCCCATATAGTTGTGATAGTCACATTCCCAAATCTGCCGAATTATGACATTTGCATGTGATGACTTACAATCTCCAGTAGATTTTGTGAATATCCAAAAACAGATACAGAAACTTCGCACATTTCAGGCACACCCAACAAAGACTGACAACCGTGTTCAGAGAAACTGTCTATTGCTGTGTTCTTGTGGCATCATAGAACTGTCAATGGACAGTTAACATATATTTTACACACTACTATTTTACACTATTAGGTCTGGCCCTAATGAGTCCTCCCTCAAAGGCCAAAACAGCCCTGAAAAAGACTCTCCTCTACCAACAGAAACCAAAGCTTGAAGGATAGCAATACTGTCATAGTTGCCTACCAATCCCCACAATGGCTTGTCGTGGGCTTTCATTTATAAGCCATAAAGAGCACAAAGGAGCAATAAAACTGTATGGATGTGTAACATTTTCCTATTTGAAATTATTAAGATCATTTGTAAGCCTCATTAAAAGCCATATAAAGGCCTTTAAGCTGGACAAGCTTGGGCTTGTCTCCTATTCCATTCATTCAAAAGACAGGTCTGAAGACTTTTTCCTTCACTGTGAAGTGAATAGGAGGTATGCCAGATGGGCTAGTTTACAGTTGAAGATTAGTTAACAGTCACCTAGATGTGAACAGCTGAACGTGAATGCAACAAAGTATTCAAAAAAGATCTATGAGAATGGAAATTGTGCCAAGTCTGCTATCAGAGGGAATGCTTTGAAGTAGGCATTTCCCTTTTAACTCTTGGTGACTTCATAGTAGTGTCCTCCTATTCCACAGAAAACTACTCTATAGTAGCTAACTGCAAGATGCATTTCAATAGATGTTGTATAAATGATACGTTGTTTTCATATATGTTAGAATATTAGTAGAATATTAAGAACATGCTCATTTTTAACGTATTCCTTAGGATATAAAGGTTTGTAAAATGAAATATTATAAATGTGTGGATTAGTTGAAATAGCTGAATCTTGTACTGATTGTTCAAGTATGTTGTTTAGTCAGCAGACACCCTTGACTGGAAGAGGAAGTCCTTATACGGGGAGCATCCAAGGAGTACCTGAGTATAGGGATGCTGCAATGGATTTGGGTGAAAATGAACTCAGCTCAAAGTACAAACCATATTATTTAATTGAGGGGCAGATATAATATTATATTATATAATTTATATTATATAAAAGAGGGGCAGAAAAGCAGTGAGAGCTCCCTAGCCTGGGCGTTCTCACAGATCTCTCCAGCCCTTGCGTTAGCTGGAGGCTCAGTCCTTGCGTGGACTAGAGTTATTATGTCTCTCTAGCCCTTGCATGGGTTAGAGGTTCATAGAGCTTCCTAGTTTTTGCATGAAATAGGGGTTCACAAACAGATCTCTCTGATCTTTGCATAGATCAGAGGTCTCTCCAAACTATGGAAAGACTCAGTCCTTGAGAGGACTGAGACACACAGATTTCTCTGGTCTTTGCATATACCAGAGATTCTTAGATTTCTCCAACAAATGGAGAGTCTTAGAGGTCTACCCAGTCTTATGATGGACTGGGGACTCTCAGATATCTCTAGTCCTTATAGACTGGAGAGATTCACAGATGACATAATTGGGTAAAGTAAGCCTACTTACTTATATGCTATTCTAGATACTTTGAATTAAGATACTTTTAACTAAATCAGATCCTATTCACTGAACAAGGTACTTCTAACCATTTTTACAGATTTCTGTAACTGTTGTATTTTCTAAATGAAATATTATTACTGTTTTAGAGTTTAAGATAGAGGTTGCTTAAGAGATTGCTTGTAACATTAAATATGTTTAAGACTTAAATGTCTGAACTTTTTTAACATTAAAGACTTTGTATCCATCTACGTGTAGATACATATATACACATATATATTTTTAATTGAAGCACTTCAATAAAAAGACTTACACTCTTGTGTAAGTAAATTAAGTTGAGGTCTGCTTATTAGGCGTCTGGCTGAATAAGATAACATACTTCTTCTCAGGAAGGGGTCGATTCTAAGAGCATAGTCTCTGAAAGGCACTGACCCTCATCAGGCTGTGGAAGAGGGCATTTGTTTCTTAAAGGCACATCTCCTGATTTTATTGTTTTTAGGGGGGTTAACTCTAATAATAACCCCTATTATTGTTATTTTCGATTTCAATTTGTTTTGCAAACTTGGAGGACATTTCAGGTTTGTAGAAAGATCTGTTTTGTCTGTCCATGGCTCCAATGCCTGGATTAAAGTACCCACAAATTTGGCCATGTTGACAATTGGATATATTGATATTTAAACAATTAGAATATGTAGTAGCTACCACAACCTGTTTGTCTGGCTAATACCTGCTTTTGACTGCCTAAGTTAGTCCTTCTTTAATTCCAAATGCCTATTCCTTACAAACAGCAAACTGTGCCCACAACATGTAGTTTCTTTTCTCCCTCCATAATGGTCCGTTTTACTGTTCAGAATGCTTTAAAAGAAAATGTGTCCTTTTACTGACTCCCCACAAAATAAATGAATAATAACAGGGGGAGGAAAGAAAAAAGAAAAGAAAAAACAACTCTACAGAAAAGGAGAGAGGAAAACCAACACTCTCTCCAAACAATTTAAATATATGATTGCATCCATTTGCCCATTTTTCTTTTTTTACTGGAAAGAAAAGAAGTTATGGGAAGTTGTCCAAATCCAGCCCAGCACAGAGACAACAAAACCCGGGAGGGGGGAGAGAAAGCGATTGATGGCTACAAGCTGCCAACCTTGGGAAAGAAAGGGAGAAGAGTGTTTTGATGGGAAAGCAAAACCAAACAGAATAAAAAGCAACTCACGGATAAAAATGAAAAGCGTGAAATAGCTTGTCCCACAAGTGAAACATCCAAAAGAAATAGAGAATAACAGTGCCAACAAAGGAAAATAAATGTTTGGGAAGTGGTTAAGAAGAGATTTGTGAAATATCAATCATCCTATGGACTTGAAACAAAATTTAAAGTGTTCTTCTGCACTTATGTCTATCTGAAAAAACAGAAGATGTCTCCCATTATAGGTCAAGGCTCAATAGCTATGCGGGGAGATTCACAATGCAATCCTTTGCAGAATTACTCCCGTCTAAGCCCATTGAAAGTGACAGGTTTGGAAAGGAATAACGCTGCATAGGACCACGCTTTTAGAGTGCAATCCCACAGGAGGGGCTGTGGCTCAGTGCTTGGCATGCAAAGGTCCCAGGTTCAATTCCCGGCATCTCCGGCTAAAGGGACTAGGCAAGTAGGTGATGTGAAAGACCTTTCTCTGCCTGAGACCCTGGAGAACCACTGCCGGTCTGAGTAGACAATGCTGACTTTGATGGACCAAGGGTCTGATTCAGTAGAAGGCAGCTTCATGTGTTCATGTGAGGGTTACTCCAATCTATGCTCACCGGAATCAATGGGCTGAGACTGAATTAACTCTGCGTAGGACTGCACAGTTGGATGGAGCAGGAAGGCCAGGAGTCGAACTGGTGACAACCGCTGAGATGGAGAAGGGAGAGTAGCCATTGGCAGAGATTAAGCCATGGGGCCACCCAGGTTTTCCCCTCTCACAGTCCACCAGTCAGGGGCTAGAATCAGGGAGAGGCTCACCTTCCAGTTTCTCCTTTGCCAGTGCACTTATGAGCAATGCTGCAATGGAGAGGAGGGTCATACTCCTTCAATCCCTCTTTCCCCGACCTCTGTCTGCCCCCAGGCCTCAAGGATGCTTTTCTCTCTTACAAATATGCTTTTCTCTCTCATAGTACCAGAGTGTGGAGTCATCTGCTGAAGCTGGAGGGTGAGAGATTCAAAACAGATAAAAGGAGAGAGGCAAATTTATTTATTTATTTACTTATGTCATGGTGTAGTGGGTAAGAGCGGTGGTTTGGAGCGGTTGACTCTGATCTGGAGAACCGGGTTCGATTCCCCACTCCTCCACATGAGCGGCGGTGGCTAATCTGGTGAACTGGATTTGTTTCCCTACTCCTACACATGAAGCCAGCTGGGTGACCATGGGCTAGTCACAGCTCTCTAAGAGCTCTCGCAGCCCCACCTACCACACTGGATGTCCGTTGTGGGGAGGGGAAGGGAAGGTGATTGTCAGACAGTTTGATTCTTCCTTAAGTGGTAGAGAAAGCCGGAATATAAAAATCAACTCTTCTTCTCTCTAAAGAGGACCCGAAGTAGTTTACGTCCATCTCCTCTCCTCCATTTGGTTCTCACAACAACCCTGTGAGGCCAGTTAGTGTGAGAGTTTGAGAGTGGCCCAAGGTCCACCAGGAAGCTTCCAAGGCCAAATGGGGTTTTTGAACCTGGCTCTACCAGACCCTAGTCCAAAACTCTAAACGTTCCAGCATTTCTCTGATCCCAAACCCAACAGTGCCAATTTGTTTCTTTCTTGAAGAAAAGCAGACTGTGACTCGATAGGGAGGACCATCAAATAAAATCACATTTGAAAAGTCAATCAATGTTTTGGAAAGTCAATCCCAAAAGTCTGAGGACCGTCACATCCTTCATACATATTTCAAAGGCTCCCAAGGAAGTGGTCTTTAAAAAGAACCACAATACAGATGGATTCCCTGCCAATTGCTATAAAATATTTAGAGATCTGCAGTTGGAAAAAAACCTTCGTTCTTCTTTTTGCCAAACGGCATCAACAAAGTTCCCCACAACCTACTTCTTTTCTATGGGGTGGACATCCCATTCACTTATGCCGGGCTTGGTGTAAATCTCTAGTGATGCAGAAGTGAGATCCTACAGGTATAAAGATGCATGGCCGACCATTAGAATCGCAGAAGCCCTAGAAAAGGCTGTGTTGGTTTTCTGCCTTTCTTGGTGGTTCATTTAGATTCGAGTTGCCCCAGGAAGTGGTGATGGATGCCAATTTGGAAGGCTTTAAGAGGGGAGTGGACAAGTTCATAGAGGAGAGGGCTATCCACGGCTACTAGTAAAAATGGATACTAGTCATGATGCTTACTTATTCTCTCCAGTACCAGAGGAGCAGGCCTGTTCTATTAGCTGCTGTGGAAACAGGCAAGATAATGCTGCAGTTGTCTTGATTGTGGGCTTCCTAGAGGCACCTGGTTGGCCACTGTGTGAACAGACTGCTGGACTTGATGGGCCTTGGTCTGATCCAGCAGGGCTTTTCTTATGGTCTTATGGAGGATAGGACTAATGGCTACTAGTCAAAATGGATACTAGTCATGATGCATACCTGTTCTCTCCAGGATCAGAGGAACACGCCTATTATATGAGGTGTCGTGGAACACAGGCAGGACAAATGCTGCTGCAGTAGTCTTGCTTGTGGGCTTCCTAGAGGCACCTAGTTGGCTACCATGTGAACAGACTGCTGGACTTGAAGGGCCTTGGTCTGATCCAGCATAGCCTTTCTTATGCTGTTCTTATGAGTCTAGTAGCACCTTAAAGACCAACATGATTTTCAAGGCATAAGCTTTTGAGAGTCAAAGTTTCCTTCGTCAATTACCTAGGAAGCTCATACCCTGAAAATCTTGTTGGTTTCTAAGTCGTTATTGCACTTGATCCGAACTGTTCCACTGTAGACCAACATGACAACCCTCTGAAACGGCCTTGGTGGTTCGTGTTCCCTAAATTGAGGCTTGTTTGGATCATTTATAACAGCAGTTTCTATTGCAACATTTATGATGTTTTCATGTTGAATAGTTGTTTTAAATGCATTGATTTTTAGCTGCCCTGAACAAAGGGAAGAGAGATTTCTTTCTTTCTTTTTTAATGAACTGGCAAAGAAAACATGGGAGGCCCCGTAAGTCCTTAAGGTCTCTTTTAAAAGATGTCTTAACAATAGCTCTGCTTTCAAATGTATTAGCAGCCCAAATGGTCCAAGTTAGCCCAAGCTTGACAGTGCCTGACAACAAGCAGAGGCAGCCATGGTTAGTACTTGGACGGGAAACCACCAAGGAAGGCTGGGGTTGATGCTAGAGATGTGCACCTTGAAATATGTCATGTATTTTTGGGATCCCGATATCAGGGAGATGAAACATAATATTGATATTGCCAGTTATCTGAGTTCCAAATTCCGGTTTAGTATTAGGATCCAGGTTTTTTTTAGAGGTTCCAATAGTATTCAGCTCCATCATTACCTGTGGGAACTTTGGGGGGGGGCTGGAGGATAGTACTGCAGTCCAAGCTCTGCTCACAACCTGAGTTCGATCCCGACAGAAGTCGGTTCCAGGTAGCCGGCTCAAGGTTGACTCAGCCTTCCATCCTTCCGAGGTCGGTAAAATGAGGACCCAGCTTGCTGGGGGTAAAGGGAAGATGACTGGGGAAGGCACTGGCAAACCACCCCGTAAACAAAGTCTGCCTCGTAAACGTTGGCATGTGGCGTCACCCCAGGGTCAGGAATTACCTGGTGCTTGCACAGGAAACCTTTACCTTTTTTTAATGACACCAGAATTGAAGCAGAGCTGCTGGGGCCTGTCCAATAAATAATTCTCAAGTTTCAAGTGAACTGGGACAAAGGGTCCGATTCTATGGGCTCCTGAATAAGACACCCCCAGTTATCGTCCGTTTTTTCTGTGAGAGGGGGGGAATCTCTATCTTTCTCGAGGGAAACAGTAACCGAACACTCAAAAGCAAGCAAAATAGCCACTGGCCAAAAGCCTCCCAATGCAAACAGAAACAACAAGCACAAAGAACCGACACAGAACCAGTGAATCCCAGCAGAAGCACACAACAATGTGACAATGTGTGTAAAGTGCCATCAAGTCACAGCCAACTTATGACAAACCCAGCAAGGGGCTTTCAAGGCAAGTGAGAAGTTCCATCCACTCTCATCTCTGAAGTTGTACCCCATATCAGCTAAAAAGCTTTGACTACTGGAATACCATAGCCTAACCTCCTTTTTGGGGATGTTGTGAACGTAATATAACCCCATATGTGCCACTATCAGCTTCTTGGAGGAAAACTATCAAACAAATTTGCCGATTTTCATACAACTCCCCAAGGATATTTGTTGTTCAATAATGGAACAAATGCCTGGTATGGCTTTCTCCCTCTCTCATAATACTAGAACAAGGGGTCATCTGCTGAAGCTGGAGGGTGAGAGATTGAAAACAGGTAAAAGGAAGTCTTTCTTTACACAACACATAGTTGAATTGTGGAACTCCCTGCCCAAGGATGTGATGATGGCTGACAACTTGGAAGGCTTGAAGAGGGGAGTGGACAGGGAGGAGAGGGCTATCCATGGCTACTAATCAAAATGGATACTAGTCATGATGCATACCTATTATCTCCAGGATCAGAGGAGCAAGCCTATTATCTTAGGAGCTTGGAACACAGGCAGTATGGTGCTGCTGCAATCGTCTTGTTTGTTGGCTGCCTTGAGGCACCTGGTTGGCCGCTGTGTGAACAGACTGCTGGACTTGATGGACCTTGGTCTGATCCAGCAGGGCTTTTCTTATGTTCTTATGTCGTCTCCCTCTCTGACCAATTTCGCTAGCTGTAAGCATCCATCCAAACACATCTCTCCAACACAGCCAGGTTATCCACACCATAATAAATCATCGATACTTGCCATTCTATTTACAGCCCCAACACCATTTCCTAAGTATCGTTCCACAAGAAGAATCCACACTTTAACAGCCAACCGAGGCTGTAAATGCTTAACGGCCTATTCTCCTGGTATAGATTAACCTTTGCTATTCGAGTAAACCTCTTGGCATCATGTGAGTGCCCACACAACTCCATTATAGCCTGTTGAACTCATGCAGTCTTGTTGATTTATCAGCCAGAAGATGGTTAAATTCTCAAGCGCAGCAAAAGAAAATCACCCCTGTGCATTCTAAGGACCATAAATGGATATCTCATTTCGTATCATTACAGTAGACTGACCCTTAGCTTGGTTTCAGCATGTTCTGTTGCATTATCATTCATTACCAGCGGCTTTGTGGTTCATCGACTACCTTGGTAGGTTTCTCTCTCTCTCTCTCAAATCTTTGCACTCTATAAAATTGAATTAAGCTTCTGAGAGAAGGAGGAAAGCTCTGGTATGGTGAAAATACTGGAAAACTTGAAGAAAAAATATTTTATTCCATTTAGTTCTTGGTTATAAACATATATCAGTTTTATACCAGTTTAATTGTCTCAGCTTCGCCCAAAGAATCCTCAAAATGGCACTTTAAAAAGAATATCAGCTCAAGAGATTCTGAGTCATGCCCACAGGACTACAGTTCCCAGGATTCCTTGGGGTGAGGGAATGTTTATGAAAGAAGGTCTACTCTATGGTACAGACATGCCCAATTTGTTACAAATTAGCTTGAGGAGTATCTATAATGTAAGCCAAGTTCACTTTTGACATACTTCCACAATTGTGGAACTCCCTGCCCCAGGATGTGGTGATTGCTGCCAATATGGAAGGCTTTAAGAGAGGAGTGGACATGTTCATGTAAGAGAGGGATATTCATGGCTACTAGCCAAAATGAATACTAGTCATATTCCCTCCAGTGTTAGAGGAGCATGCCTATTATGTTAGGTACCCTGGAACACAGGCAGGACAATGCTGCTGCAATTGTCTTGTTTGTGGGCTTCCTAGAGGCACCTGGTTGGCCATTGTGTGAACAGACTGATGGACTTGATGGGCCTGGGTCTGATCCAGCATGGATTTTGTTATGACCAGATCATAGTTCATGGGGAAGGCTTTCTGCCTTGTACCCCGAAAATCTTGTGTCTGAGGTTGTACTGGACCCAAATCTCGATGTTAAACACTTGAAGCCACCTTATACTGAATCAGACCCTCGGTCCATCAAAGTCAGTATTGTCTACTCAGACCAGCAGCAGCTCTCCAGGGTCTCAGATAGAGGTCTTTCGCATCATCTACTTGCCTAATCCCTTTAAATGGAAATGCTGGGGATTGAACCTGGGACCTTCTGCATGCCAAGCAGATGCTCTACCACTGAGCCACAGCTCCTCCCCAATGTTCTACTGCAGACCAACATGGCTACCCTCTGAAACCGCCATCAAGCTTGTAAGCTTCCACGCTTTATTGCTCGGACTGAATGATCTCCCTGTTCCCCACTGGCTTTTGAGATGAGGCACTGAATATATGTTCAGGTGGTACTTCTGGAATTGATGGAGAAGGATGCCTTTCCAGTCAATGACAGGATTGCGCCGGTGAAAGCAAAGATCATCCGGCAGAAGCATGTTAGCCTCACAGCGCCTTTTGTCAAGCAGACAAATGGTTGCCCCATCAAACGATCGATTCCTCGTTACGTCGGACATATTTGAGCAAAGGTGTCTGACCTTTCCCATCCCGGGGAACCAGCGGGCAGTTTGCCAGAAGATCATTTTCACAGCAAATTAAATACCTGGGTTTAAATTGTAGCTGTGCAACCGTAGCTGTAATATTAAGAAAAATATCCTAAGCTTCAGAGAGACCAACAGACCTTTTTTTGCCATCAGATTGTAGAAGTCTCACCCGATTGTTATCCCAGAGGCATCTGACACCAACCCAGACCAGATTCGTACACCTACTTGGAATATTCGCTAACTCAATAAAATCTAATTGGCACTAAAGCCTTTCGCAGAGTTCGTTGTCAGATATTCCAGAAAGGCTTGGCTGGGGATTTTAACGTAATTAAAATGCACCCTCTCCCAAAGAATATATGTGTGTTCTGTTTAGATACAGAAAAAGACCAGCCACCACCCCCCGCCGTCAGACTGTAGGAGATGCTTCACAACCTTTCCCCTTCGGCTACATAAGTCTTACCGAACATTGGGCAGAACGGAAAGAGATCCAAAGAAGCTCTCTCGGCTGGAAGCAAGTCAAGGTCCAAATGTGATTGTTGAACTTGCAGGATGTGAGGAAGGGGGACAGCGAAGGACTTCCACAATCCCAGTCTCGCCCTTCCATGTCGGCTTAGCGCCTGTGCGAAATCATCACAGAGATGAGATTTTTTAGGGAACGTTTTATCCACTTGGGGCTCTCTCGGTCTGGTCTGATCAGATCCAGGGTAGCAGCTGCCAAAGGGTTGCCAACCTCCAGGAACTAGCTGGAGATCTCCTGCTGTTACAACTGATCTCCGGCCCGTAGAGATTAGTTCCCCTGGAGAAAATGCCCGCTTAGGCAATTGGACTCTATGGCACTGATGTCTCTCCCCTCCCAAAACCCCATCCTGCTCAGGCTCCACCCCAAAAACTTCCCGCTGGTGGCAAAGAGGGATCTAGCAACCCTAGAGAAGTTCCAGTTAATGGAATTTATGCCATATAGTATTGGAAGAGGAGAGCCAAACTAAACGTGATGGCAGCCATGGGTTGATCCCATGGCCAGCAATGCCATTTTTGAAGCAGTTGTCAATCTTTAAAAATGGCCACGAGTCCCCAGTTTAGATTGGGTGTGCAGCACGGTGACCCCAGGATCTCTTGTCCCCCCTTGCCTTTTCAGGTACTGAAACAACCCCCCTTGCTGTTTTGGTACATGAAAGGGCAGTGTAAAGACAATTTTTTGTTTAACGTACATTATAGTCCAAAGGTTATTCATCATGAAACAAGGATTAGTTTTTAATTATGTATCATGAGGCTGTATATTCATGCAATGTTTAATTTTTTTTGGTAAATGAATTCCATTAATCCATTCACAATGTCATGCTCTTCAAGAGGTTTCTGAAAGATTATTTGGGCCATTTTTTCCATCTAGAAGATATTATCACAGATGCTTGGTTTTGCAGTTCTCAAAACGGTGAATTTGTGTCTGCAGAGATAGCATGCCTCTTCACAGCAAAAACCTTAAAATTAATAGGGTTGCCAGGTTCCTCTTTGCCACTGGTGGGACATTTTTTGGGGCGGAGCCTGAGGAGGGTGGGGTTTGGGGAGGGACTTCAGTGCCATAGAGTCCAATTGCCATAGCGGCCATTTTCTCCAGGTAAACTGATCTCTATCGGCTGGAGATGAGTTGTAATAGAAGGAGATCTCCAGCTAGTACCTGGAGGCTGGCAACCCTACAATTTAAATTTACAAAGTTGAAATAAAGACCGTAATCCCATCCTTCCTTTGCAGACCTATGTACATAGAATCAACGCCTTACCCCTTAAGTGCTAACTTTCAAGAAGTTCAATGAATAAAGATTGTTTGGAGTGGAATAGATCTGCAAAAGGAGCTAAGTGTGAAGAGTGAGGGGGAGGCAGTAAAAATGAAAGGGAAACTGTTTGAGCAGAATACTCCACACGTTTTGGGATCTTTGTGTGTGTAGCCTGAGGTTTATTATATTGTTCTTGCCCTGGAGGAGAAAACCTATAATGGCAACAGGCTGTAAAAGAGACCCAGTTTGGGAATATTTTTAATGAAGTTCCTCTACCTATGGATAAGGCAGGCCTGCATGCAAAATGCAAACACTGCAACAAAGAAATGCAAGGCCTGGTGGCCCGAATGAAACTGGAGACCGATAATTATGAAATTACTGCAAGGTGAACTATCTATGTATTTCAAACAGTATAATCAAATCAGTCATTTTTATATATATAACTGTAAAACTAATCTGCAAAGTTATTATTCTAAAAATGAAACATTCATCTGGTTGTAAATATTAAGACTATACCAGCAAGAATGAGTCTTTACGTAGAAAACCACGATTTAAATCAAGTCTTAATGACTAGTGATTTAAATTGTGATTTAAATCGTGATTTATATTCATTTGATTTAAAATCAAATCCATAGGGTTGCCAGGCCCTTCTTCGCAACCGGTGGGAGATTTTGGGGGTGGAGCCTGAGGAGGGCAGGGTTTGGGGAGGGGAGGGACTTCAATGCCATAGAGTCCAACTGCCAAAGTGGCCATTTTCTCAGATGAAGATGAGTTGTAATAGAAGATCTCCAGCTAGTACCTGGAGGTTGGCAACCCTAAAAATCCACCCTGCTGCCCGGTAAGAGACATGCAGGGTGCAACCGTCTGCTCATCTGTTTTAGAATTTAGTTGCTTGTTGCGAGAAGAGGCCAGATTCCCAATAGTGGCTCTTTGGCTCTCCTCTCAGCTGAGCTCCTGAAAAAGGACTATTACAACCTAAGAAGAAAAGTCCCTTTTTATACCCTGCTTTTCTCTACCTTTAAGGAGGCGCAAAGCGGCTTACAATCGCCTTCCCTTCCTCTCCCCACAGCAGACACCTTGTGAGGTAGGTGGGGGCTGTGAGAGTTGACAGAACTGTGACTGGACCAAAGACACCCAGCTGGCTTCATTTGGAGTAGTGGGGAATCGAACCTGGTTCCCCAGATTAGAGTCCGCCACTCAGCCTCGACACCACGCTGGCTCTCCTGGCATGTGGCCATGACAAGACGCTGCAATGTCAAGAGCTCAACTAACATGCCGGGAGGAAAATTTGGAGGCAACGGAGATGAATTGCGGCTGCAATCCGGGGGAGACCATCAGCTCTACAAGGTGGATTATTTCCTCTGTGCCTTCCCTCCAGAGCAATGATTCTGTTTAAAATAAATGGTGATTGGCAGGGGGAAGAATCCCCTTCATCTGGTTTCACTGCTCTACCAGCAGGTAGGAAATGAAGGAGGAGGAGGAGGAAGAGGAGTTGGTTTTTATATGCCGACTTTCTGTCCCTTTTAAGGAGAACACCTTAAAGGGAGAGAAAAGCAGGGAGACCGCCAAGGAACCTTCTGCAGAGGAAGGCGATGGCAAACCACCTCTAAGACTCACTTGAAAGTGGGGTCACTCTAAGGTTGTGATATTTGTATTAGTTATACTTCTCTTTGTTGTTGAATGTCAAGGTTACAGTCCGAAGAAGGATATCGAAACGGGATACTAGCCGGCAGACCTGTCACTGTTGTGGTTCTATGTTATATTAGCAACGCTTTTGCTTTTTTGCATTTGCTCATAATTTGTACACTGTAATGCATATTTTGCAATTTATTTGAAGCTTTGTTGTTCCTACTATTTTGGAAAAATTTGGAGTAGCTACAAGTTATTAGATACACACTTTGTAACCTCTGGTGCTTCGCCCACTTTTTTTTCCTGACCCCTGCACTAGACCAACTGATGCAGAGAGATGGCTGGATTCACAGTGACACATGGCAAATCCAACAGAGCAACAACAATGCAGTTGTGCAGGCCTCAGTTTCTCTGGCAGGCAGCCCCATGACTCACGCAGAGCAGTTGTTGAGAAAGAGCTCCCGTTAAAAGACTCCCAAGTTCTCTCGCCTATATATAGCCTTGACATTTTGCTTTAGCGAATTGATTTCAGATTGATTATTTTTTTAAAGGACATGTACAATTAAGACTGACTGACAGATGAAAGGCATATTGGCATCGTGATCATTTGGGGGGGGGGGGAGAAATTAGCTGGCTAATTTTGGACCATATGAGCCAAAGCACAAGGATACACAAGAATGTCTTTTAGTAGGAGTGCAAACTTTCAGTATTATTATTATTACTGAAAAGGAATGAAGTAGATTAAAGAATCAGAACACGGGGTTTCTCCAGTTGGAAGAGTGCAAAACTGTGCTTTGAGAGAGAGATTCAAAACAGATAAAAGAAAGTATTTCTTCACAAAACGCATAGTGAAATTGTGCAACACCCTGCCCCAGGATGAGGTGATGGCTGTCAATTTGGAAGGCTTGAAGAGGGGAGTGGACATTTACAGGGAGGAGAGGGGTATCCATGGCTACTAGTCAAAATGGATACTAGTCATGATGCATACCTATTTCCAGGATCAGAGGAGCAGGCCTGTTATATTAGCTGCTGTAGTCTTCTTGTTTGTGGGCTTCCTAGAGGCACCTGGTTGGCCGCTGTGTGAACAAACTGCTGGACATGATGGACCTTGGCCTGATCCAGCAGGGCTTTTCTTATGTTCTTATGTACTTAAGGCTTTAATAGGGGAGTGCACATGTTCATGGAGGAGAGGGCTATCCATGGCTATCCATGTAGTCAAAATGGATACTAGTCATGATGCACACCTATTCTCTCCAGGATCAGAGGAGCATGCCTATTGTATTAGGTGCTGTGGAGCACAGGCAGGATAATGCTGCTGAAGTCGTCTTGTTTGTGGGCCTCCTAGAGGCACCTGGTTGGCCACTGTGTGAACAGACTGCTGGACTTGATGGGCCTTGGTCTGATCCAGCAGGGCTTTTCTTATGTTCTTATGACATCAGATTTTAAATACATACACTTATACACTGTTCCATACTCAAGTTCCACATCCTGTAGCTCCCCTCCCTACTTCTCTATCAACTGTTTCACCAGATCGGTCAGCCAAATGTCCCATCCTCTTAAATTCTATTCTGTGGAGCTGGACCATACAACTTTGGTCTGCTGGTGAAGTATGCATGCCCCTGCAAGTAGAAAAACGCCATGCCAAGGTTGGACACAGGAAACTGCAAACGTACATTTGCCCATCAGTTCCTAGGGTGAAGAAGAAGAGTTGGATTTTATATGCCAACTTTCTCTACCACTTAAGGGAGACTCAAACCGGCTTACCTTCCCCTCCCCACAACAGACACCCTGTGAGGTAGGTGGGACTGAGAGAGTGTGACTTGCCCAAGGTCACCCAGCTGGCTATGTGTAAGAGTGGGGAATCAAACCTGGTTCTCCAGATCACAGTCCACCGCTCTAAACCACTGCTCTTAAGCACTACACCATGCTGGCTCTCAGCATAGAGAAGGCACTGAATTTTCTATCTGCAGAACAGCCCAGATATGTAGCCTCACCTGCTGCCCACCTCTCCCAATTAGAGCTTGCAAGTGAGTTTGCTTGTGCTTCTGCCTCTCAGTGCAGTAGCAGGTCTCTGCCCTCACAGGATGGATGCAATTCCACCCTCCACCCCTACCCCTGCAAGGCTGTTAATGCAAGGTAGCGCTGACACCTGCTCTGGTCGTCTGTTGTGCAAGCCCCACCATCCTGGAGGTCTTCAACACTCTGCTGAAACACCTGAACTTGAGTGTAGATTTTGAGCTGGGCACCAAGTCTGTCTCCAGCGGCAGCATCGACACCCGCTCAAAGGAGCGGGAGGAAAAGATTGTCCAGAATGCCATCATTCAAACCATTGGTGAGTTGAATGTACTCCCTCTCCCAATTAGAGATCTTCAGACGCAGGAAAGCAGTCATCCTTGCCAGATGCCAAGCTCTTCCCTCGGCGGTTTTGGGTGGGAGATATAGAAAGGTTCCCTTGGAGGATAGGGTATGTCCCTGTGCTTTAAAGGAAACTGAAACAACGGAGGACGTTCTACTGCGCTGTCCACTATACCAAGAGGTTCGTTCTAAGTTTATCTCCCCCTGGCTTAGTCGGCATCCCGGCCATTCAGGTCTGGAGTATACTAAAATGTTGCTTGTAGATGGAAATCCAAAGGTTACAGCAGGACCAGCAAAGTTTTGCGCAGCGGCCTGTAGAATCCGTCAGACGCTGCTGAGAACGTCAGCATGCCAATAATTTTAATGGGTAGTATAAATAGTTTCTAATAATTGTGCAAATAACTATTTTGCAATTTGTATAAACCTGTGGGTAGAGTGTTATACTAGGGGTTTCAGTGATAAATTGTGTAGAGCTGTGCTGGGCTACAACTGTTTTAATAAAGATTGATTGACAATAATGATATAGTTATGTCATCTTCATGGTTAGCTTGACCTTACTTTTTTTCTTGCCCGCTATGTGTTACTTCTTATGTTGCTAAACTCATTTGTCTTATTCTATAACATTTCTCATACTATATGTTTGCACTAGTTAGTTGTATTAGAATTCTTAGTGCATGTATTCTTAACATATATCATAATTAGTAGTTTTAACATGTTCTACGGCATTTCATTGCATTAGTCTAAAAAAAAATATATATAATCATTAGTAAGTCAAATTAATATTCTTCACACCTATAGTAATCTCTGCTTTTCCTGGCACTCTTCCATAGCTCTTTTAACAACAGGACTCTCAACTTCCAGAGGAATACTTTCTCAATGCGGAGTTAAGGGCTTTCGGGGCCTCTTACTCTCCTTCCTCCCCTCATTTGCACATTTCAAAATGCAAACACGAAATGACAAACTGCTTCACACCACATCATTACTGGCCACCTCAGGAGCATATGATGAACTTCAGCAGCACAAATCATAAGACATCTCCAGAGGGCTATTTACACCCCAGAACTAATGAGGGACGATCCAGCAACACCGAAGGAAAGGCGACAGAGACAAGATTTAACCGCAGCCACTGCGACAACTTTGCACTGGGATGGAAATTTTCAAAGCCCCTGCTCTCAGGGAACCCTCTGCAGGCAAGCCCCAGTACTAAGGACCCTCTTCATGTTGCAAAGAATGCACATGTAGTGAACACGTGAAGCTGCCTTATACTGAATCAGACCCTTGGTCCACCAAAGTCATTATTGTCTACTCTCCAGGGTCTCAGGCAGAGGTCTTTCACGTCACCTGCTTGCCTAGTCCCTTTAACTGGAGATGTCAGGGGTGGAACATGGGACCTTCTGCATGCCAAGCAGATGCTCTACCACTGAGCCACAGCCCCTCTCCAAGCAAGATTTGAGTCCAGTAGCATCTTGGAGGACAAGATTTTCGGGACATTTCAACCAACTAATTTAACAATGACAATGAACAAACATTTTGAAGCAAAAACAATGAAAATCCACATGTGTATCTACTTGAAATATTTCTCCCTGCTCCTCAGTTAGGGTTGCCAATTGTGGTTTGGGAAATACCTGGAGATATTTTTTTGGGGGGTGGAGCCTGGGGAGGGCACGATTTGGGGAGCATAGGGGCCTTGGCAGGGTATAATGCCATACAATCCACTCTCCATGGCAGCCATTTTCTCCAGGGGGACTGTTTTAATTGAATTATTTGACAATTTTAAACTGTATTTTTTAATTGTTTGAACATTTTAATAGCATTTATGTTCGCCACCTCATAGATCTGATTGGGTAGAGAGGCAGCATAAAAATGAACACATGAAGCTGCCCTCTACTGAATCAGACCCTTGGTCTATCAAAGTCAGTATTGCCTGCTCAAACCGGCAGCGGCTCTCCAGGGTCTCTGGTAGAGGTCTTTCCCATCACCTATTACCTGGTCCCTTTAACTGGAGATGCCGGGGATTGAACCTGGGACCTTCTGTATGCCAAGCAGATGCTCTACCACTGAGCCGCAGCCAATCCCAATATGCACATGAAGCTGCCTTATGCTGAACCAGACCCTTGATCCATCACAGTCGGTATTGTCTGTTCAGACCAACAGCAGCTCTCCAGGGTTTCAGGCAGGGGTCTTTCACATCACCTACTTGCCTACTCCCTTTAACTGGAGATGCCAGGGATTGAAACTGGGACCCTCTGCACACCAAGCAGATGGCTCTACCATTGAGCCATGGCCCCTCTCCCAAATGTTTTAAATAAACAAATAAAATCTCTGTTGGGCAGAGATCAATTGTAATTCAGGGAGATCTCCAGGTCCCACCTGGAAGTTGGTAACCCTACCCTCAACCATTCACAGACCATTGGAAGTTGGTAACCATTCACCCTCAACCATTCACAGACTCATAGAATAATAGAGTTGGAAGTGTCCATAGAGGCCATCTAGTCTAACCCCCTGCTCAATGCAGGGTCAGCCTAGAGCATCCCTGACAAGTGTTTGTCCAGCCTCTGCTTAAAGGCTGCCAGTGAGGCGGAGCTCGCCACCTCCCTAGGTAACTGATTCCACTGAACAATTCTTACTGGATAAAATTCCTTCCCAATATCCAGCCGGTACCTTTCCACCTGCAATTTAAACCCTTTATTGTGAGTCCTATCCTCTGCTGCCAACAGGAACAGCTCCCTGCCCTCCTCTAAGTGACAGCCCTTCAAATACTTCAAGAGCGCAATCGTGTCCCCCCTCAACCTCCTCTTCTCCAGACTAAACATTCCCAGCTCCCTCAGCCTTTCCTTGTAGGGCTGGGTCTCCAGGTTCTCCTGATCATGCAGGTTCTATTCACAGAAGGCCAAAGGCCCCAAATGCCCCTGTGTCTTATTTGATCAACAGACATGCTCTGGACATGCCGTCTGAAAAACCCAGAGAGTTGGAGCAGGTAACCCATCGGATCTGTGAAAGCCTCCCTCCAGACACGTTCCTGAGAAGCAGCGGGCTTAATATAACTCGCCAAAAAATAATATCATTTGCAAATTGCCGGCTCCTTTTTTGGGGCGATTCCTAGAGGGAAAGGCAATGGGTGTCACGCTTTGAAAACGTACAATTTCTTCCTGAATTGGAAAAAAAAGAGACGTGATACACCAGTAACAGCATGTTAGGGGGCCTGAATATTAATAGAAGGTTTTATGTAAGAAGAAGCAATTTACAAAATTAGAACACGAAGGTTGGCCGTTTGTTTTCATTGCAAGATAAGGTAGCGTGTAAGGCACCGTTTGATACCCAGCTGCAAACTCCATTTGTGCCGAGGAGAAACAGGCCTAGCTGATTTAGAGGTGGCCGGCCTATGTTTGCACTGCCCAAGCTCAGGCGACAGGCAAAGAATCCCATCATGCAATGTCTCTGCCGATTCCTCCAAGACCCCCGCAACCAGAAATCTAAAGAACATAAGAACGGCCCTGCTGGATCAGACCAAGGCCCATCAGGTCCAGCAGTCTGTTCACACAGGGGCCAACCAGCAAGTCAGGGAGAAAATCTAGCAAGTCAGGGAGAAGGCTGGTTTAGAATTATTCTCTGCAACATCGGTTTTTCTACACGTGGGGAATTGTGTGAGCACCTAAGTGCTGTCTGAAATAGTATAGGTTTATCTCCACCCTGGGAAGCTGAGTTGTGGAACTCCCTGCCCCAGGATGTTGTGATGGCTACCAACTTGGAAGGCTTTAAGAGGGGAGTGGACATGTTCATGGAGGAGAGGGCTATTCATGGCTACTAGTAAAAATGGATGCTAGTTATGATGCACACCTATTCTCTCCAGGATCAGAGGAGCAGGCCCATTATATGAGGCGCTGTGGAACACAGGCAGGATGGTGCTGCTGCAGTTGTCTTGTTTCCTAGAGGCACCTGGTTGGCCACTGTGTGAACAGACTGCTGGACTTCATGGATTTTGGCCTGATCCAGCAGGGCCTTTCTTAGGTTCTTATGAGTTGTTTTGATTTTTTTAAAGAAGATCTAAGTTAATCCTTCCCCTTTGTAAGGATGAATACAGAGGAGTTGTGGTGTCTCAGAATATGATATTTCACAGTGGGTTTGGTGTTTTGGTTAGGGTTTTGTTCCCCTGGAGCTGGAAATGCTCTTCTATCCCAAAATCCTGTTCAAAGAGACATCTGCTGCCTCCCCCTTCCATGAGTAAACCTCCTTTATGTCATGTGCTGGGAATTATCCAGGAAGAGAACCACCGCTACCCATATCCGTGCATGGTACCATGAGCTGTCTCAGACTGAGTCAAATCATTGATCTGTCAAGCTCAGTATTGGCTCTACTGAGTGGCAGCCGCTCTCCAGGATCTTAAGGTAGAGAGAAAAAATTTTCCCTACACCTGAGATTCTTTTAATTGGAGATGCCAGGGATTGACCCTATAACCCCCTGCATGTAAACCAGGGTCTCTATCGTTCACTTATGGCCCAAGGAACTATTCAGCCTAATATCTCTGGACATCCAGCGTGGTGTTGTGGTTAGGGTATCGGACTAGGATCCGGGAGATCCAATTCGAATCCCTAATCTGCCATGGATGCTTGCTGGGCAGTCACACACTCCCATCTTAACCTACCTCACAGGGCTGTTGTGAGAACAAAATAAAGGTTGTAATAATTTCTATGAGGTAGATTGGCATCTGGCTTCACATATTGTTCCTGGTTGTTGCTGTTTTTTCATGATTAAATTATCTGCAGCAGCCACTTTGAGAAGACCATGCTGGAAAAGAGGGGTTCAGATGTTGAATTTGTGTCAAACTATTCCAAAGGACATTCTTGCTTCCATAGCAGATCATCTCTGTGGTTACATAGTAGGGAGGAATGTTTTTTTTAAAAAGACCAAGTTTCATTGTTCAGGTGCTCTCCATGTTCAGATATGGGCCACAAGATTTAACCAGCACTGGACCACAACCGGGTGACACCAGGGATTTATTTATTTATTTACAACAGTGGTTCCCAACCTTTTTTTGACCAGGGACCACTAGGACTTTTTTGTTCGGTGCAGGGACCCCAAGGTTCAAAATAAAAATTCAGAGAATTTGAAAATAAACTTTAATCGTAACTGTTAGTTAAACATTAAACTTAGAATAATATTTGAATATATATATATATTTATAATAGAGAACTTTTAATTGAAAATATTAATTTATTATGGGTTTATAACTTTGTTTCACGGACCTTAATTTAGTTCTCGCGGACCCCTGGGGGTCCACGGACCCCCGGTTGGGAACCAGTGCTTTACAACCACCTGCGGGAAATACAACTTCATTCCCAAGTCAGCTTTGGAGGATCGACTCTATGACATTCTGCCTTCCCCTCCGCAGGCTCTACCCCCCGAATCTCCAGGCATTTCCTAACCTGCAACTGGTAACCATCGAAGTTAGTTTATCAGAGGAGTTGTGAATAACGGAAAATCCTTCCAATCCTTCCCAAAGAAAGTTTAATCTTTGTAAAGAGCTGTTCGGCTGCAATCTAGCAGAGGAGGAAGTTCAGCGCAAACAGAAGGGGAGTGGGGAGGAAGCAGGTTTTAAAAACAGAGAGGAGGAAATGGAAATTCACACCCTATTAAGATTAGAATTCTCTAGTTATCATCTGAACGATCACCAAGATTCATGGGGGGAAATGACATATTTTAAGGGATAAAGTGGTTTGTTATTATCCATTTTTATCCTTCCCTTCCTCCACATAGCTTAGGGCTGTGAGCATGGCTCTCCCCCACATTTGTCCTCACAACAACCTTGTGAAGTGGGCAAGGCTCTAAGAGAGATCGGCAAAAAGTCTCCCGGTGGGTTTCATAATTGAAAAGGGATTTGATCTCCCTGGTTCTAGTTAAAGATTTAAAGCACTACGCCATGTTGGTTGGCTTCAACTGATTTTTATCTATAAACTAACTAATATTAGTTAGTTAGGGGACAGGAGCAACTGCCCTATGAGGAGCGGTTAAAATGCTTTGGGATGTTTACCTTGGAAAGGAGGCGGTTAAGGGGTGACATGATAAAATTATGCAGGGTATGGAGAGAGTAGACAGGGAGAAGCTTTTCTCCCTTTCTCATAATACCAGAACATGGGGTCATCTGCCAAAGCTGGAGGGTGAGAGACTCAAAACAGATAAAAGGAAGTACTTCTTCACACAATGCCTCGTGAAATTGTGGGTCTCCCTGCCCCAGGATGGGGTGATGGCTGCCAACTTGGAAGGCTTGAAGAGGGGAGTGGACATGTTCATGGAGGAGAGGGGTATTCACGGTCCCTCCCATAGTCTACCTCCCTACCTCTTCAGAGGCAGACTAGCTACCTATGGAGAATGCATTCTCCATACTAGTCAAAATGGATACTAGTCCTGATGCATACCTATTATCTCCAGGATCAGAGGAGCATGCCTCTCCTAATAGGTGCTGTGGAACACAGGCAGGAAGGTGCTGCTGCAGTCGTCTTGCTTGTGGACTTCCTAGAGGCACCTGGTTGGCCACTGAGTGAGAAGACTGATGGACTTGATGGACCTTGGCCTGATCCAGCAGGGCTTTTCTTATGTTCTTATGTACTTAAGGCTTTAATAGGGGAGTGGACATGTTCATGGAGGAGAGGGCTATCCGTGGCTACTAGTCAAAATGGATACTAGTCATGATGCACACCTATTCTCTCCAGGACCAGAGGAGCATGCCTATTGTATTAGGTGCTGTGGAACGCAGGCATGATAATGCTGCTGCAGTCGTCTTGTTTGGGGGCTTCCTAGAGGCACCAAGTTGGCCATTGTGTGAACAGACTGCTGGACTTGATGGGCCTGGGTCTGATGCAGCAGGGCTTTTCTTATGTCCTTATGTCCTTGTTCCTCACAACTGCACAGAAAAACTGGGAGGACAGGACCGGCGCCAGTGTTTCACAACAAAATGACAGCTGTCATTCTTGTGATACGGCCGAGTCACCCAGTGAAAACTTCACAGTCACTCAAACCAGGCCCATCAACCAGGTCCCTGTACGGTCGATTTGATTTCGACACATACTTAGCAAGAACGAAGAGGAAGGGCTCGGCAAGGTCTCGCCGCTATAAAGGAAGAATTAGGACAGTCTGAAGTTCATTCGGCTGAGATTAGATACTCACTTGCATTAATACTGCTGAAATCCGACAACCGGGGGGGGGGGGGGGAGAGGCGAAGCAAAATGAGAAAGCCCTCAAAGGCTTGTTTAGCATTAAAATAGATGTACCAAGGTACGTAACTCGGAGAGAAAGGGGGACTTTGGCGGAATAAATCACATTGTGTGCTCCATTTCGTTACCCATCATGAAGCTAATAGAGAATACAGAAGGAAGCAAAAAGAGGGGGAGGGGAGGGGGAGGCCTAGATGGTTTCCATTGTGAAGCCCGTCACACAGATCCTAGAAAACACTAGAAAACAAGCATAGGTGATGTGGCACATGTGTGTGCTTTGGGAATAGTGGAAAGTGCCATCAAATCAAGGCTGATTAAGGGGAAGGGGTCGTGGCTCAGTGGTAGAGCTTCTGCTTGGCATGCAGAAGGTCCCAGGTTCAATCCCCTGCATCTCCAGTTAAAGGGACCAGGCAAGTAGGTGATGTGAAAGACCCCCGTCTGAGACCCTGGAGAGCTGCTGCCGGTCTGAGTAGACAACACTGACTTTGATGGACCAAGAGGGGTCTGATTCAGTAGAAGGCAGCTTCATGTGTTCATGTGTTCAAGGGCAACACCATATGGTTTTCAGGGGAAGAGGTGGTTTGCCGTGGCCTGCCAGGGTGTAACAACTCTAGACTTCTCAGTGGTCTCTCATCAAAGGAGGAGGAGAAAGAAGAGGAAGAGGAAGAAGAAGAGTTGTTTTTTATACGCTGACTTTCTTGACCTTTTAAGGAAAATCAAAGCGGCTTACAATCGCCTTCCCTTCCTCTCCCCACAACAGACACCTTGTGAGGTAGGTGGGGCTAAGAGAGTTCAGAGAGAACTGTAACTAGCCCAAGGTCACCCAGCAGGCTTCATGTGGAGGAGTGGGGAAACAAATCCAGTTCACCAGATTAGAGTCCGCTGCCCCTAACCACTACACCCTGCTGGCCCTGCTCAGCTTTTGAGAACTGATATGATCAGGCCCGCTTGGGCCATCCAAGTCAGGGCCAATCCATTACTGGTGTAGTGGTTAAGAGTGGTGGTTTGGAGCGAGTCCCCACTCCTCCACACATGAAGCCAACTGGGTGACCTTGGGCTAGTCACACTCTCTTAGCCCCACCTACCTCACAGGGTGTCTGTTGTGGGGAGGGGGAAGGGAAGGTGACTGTAAGCCAGTTTGATTCTTCCTTAAGTGGTAAAGAAAGTCAGTGTATAAAAACCAACTCTTCTTCTACTGTGTGGGAAAAGTGTCATCAGGTTGCTGCTGGCCTTAGGGCAACCCCATAAGGTTTGCAAGGCAAGAGTTGGTTTGCCATTGCCTGCCTCTACTTAGCAACCCTGGACTTCCTTAGTGGTCTCCCATCCAAGTACTAACCAGGGCTAACCTTGTTTAGCGGTCTCTTCCTATTTTGCCACAATTCGCTATGTTAGACCCTAAACTTCTCAGAGCAGAGAAGGCATCTCCTTGACTCCGCAAAACCTGAAGGACGTTAATGGTGCTCAATAAATTATAAATAGCAATATCCATGAGGCCACCAACACAGATAATCAAAATAAATTACCTGCTTGCACCGGCGACACGCACAATTAGCAGAGCATAACCAGGTCTCTGAAAGAAGGCGGGGGGTTTCCCTTGCCTGGCACAAGCCTGTATCTTAAGGTTGCCAGGTCTTTCTTCGCCACCGGCGGGAGGTTTCTGGGGTGGAGCCTGAGGAGGGCGGGATTTGGGGAGGGGCTTCAATGCCATAGAGTCCAATTGCCAAAGCGGCCAGTTTCTCCAGGTGAACTGGTCTCTATTGGCTGGAGATCAGTTGTAAGAGCAGGAGATCTCCAGCTAGTACCTGGAGGTTGGCAACCCTACTGCATCCTGTTCTTGGAAGAAGGGCCCGAAGAAGCGTTTGCAGCCTTTCATAGGACGGCCACTTGATTCATACACTCACTTGCCATTTCCATTTAGGTCACTGACTGTTATGAGAAAGCCTGTCCCAGAGGAAGCCAACGTTTGGAATTCTGGAGGAGGGTGGTGGGCGCAATCCCAAAACGGCGATTGCAGGAGGTAGAGCCAGCCACAGAAAATGGCAGGGGGGAAGAAGAAGAAAAAGAAGAAAAAGAAGAAGAAAAAAGAAGAAGAAAGAAGAAAGAAAAGAAGAAAAAAGAAGAAAAGAAGAAAAAAGAAAGAAAAGAAGAAAAAAGAAGAAGAAAAGTTGGTTTTTATATGCCAACTTTCTCTACCACTTAAGGGAGACTCAATCAGGCTTACAATCACCTTCCCTCCCCCTCCCCACAACAGACACCCTGAAAGGTAGGTGGGGCTGAGAGAGTGAAACTAGCCCAAGGTCACCCAGTTGGTGTTGAGTGGGGAAACCAACCAACCCAGTTCACCAGATTAGCCTCTGCTGCTCATGTGGAGGTGTGGGGAATCAAACCCGGTTCTCCAGATCAAAATCCACCGCTCCAAACCACCGCTCTAAACTACTAAACCACGCTGGTATGTGATTCTGCATACCTCGAAGGGCGCTTTCACACATGCCAAATAATGCACTTTCAATCCACTTTTCATGCACTTTGCAGCTGTATTTTACTGTGTGGAACGGCACAGTCCACTTGCAAACGATCATTATAGCACAAAATCATTTGGTGTCGCTGCACCTCTTTTGGTAGGAAGCAAAACTGCTCATTCAGTGTTTTCAAGGGGGGGGGGACTAACAGAGGTACCTGGCTATTGTCTGCCTCTGCATAGCAACCCTGGACTTCCTTGGTGGTCTCCCATCTAAGCACCAACCATGGCTGCCCCTGCTTAGCTTCCGAGATCTGCAAAATCAGGCTAGCATGGGCCATCCAGGCCAGGGCAATGTTATAAATTAGGCAGTCACTAAGAAAAAAACATAAGAACATAGAATCATAGTGTTGGAAGGGACCACCAGGGTCATCTAGTCCAACCCCCTGCACAATGCAGGAAATTCACCCCCACACGCCCCCAGTGACCCCTACTCCATGCCCAGAAGATGGCCAAGATGCCCTCCCTCTCATCATCTGCTTAAGGTCATAGAATCAGCATTGCTAACAGATGGCCATCTAACCTAAGAAGTGCCCAGAGGAGCATTAACATCAGAAGCGCTCTGCTGGATCAGACCAGTGGTCCACTCATTCCAGCATCCTGTCTCACACAACAGCCATCCAGTTCCTCTGGAGATCCAACAATAGTTCATAGAGGCTGAGGCCTTCCCCTGATGTTGCCTCCTGGGACTGGTATCCGGAGGTAAACTGTCTCTGAACATGGAGGTTCCCTTCAGTCACCATGGCTAGGGGCCACTGACAGACCTCTCCTCCACAAACCTGCCCAATCCTCTTTTAAAGCCCTCTGTGCCTGTGGCTGTCACTGTATCCTCGGGCGAGAGGATACAAGCAACGCTAGCCATTACGCATTTAGTGGCACCCATCCAAAGTACAAGGACACGAAGCTGCCCTATACCCAGTCAGACTAATGGGGCCTCTAATCAGTCCTGTCTTCGGCGACCCCAACCACATCCCAGACCTGGAGATGCCAGGAACCGACCAAGGCCTTACGCATGCAAAGCGTGTCCTCTGACCCTGCGCCGCTTTCAACAACCACCACCCCCATCTCCCTGCAGTAATGATGTGCACCGGTAATGCTTGGGATCTTTAAAAAATGATTAGGGGTTTCTTCTTCTTCTCCTTAATATGTATCTTCAGACTCCTTTTGGTGAAAGTCTAATGGAAACGCGGCGTTTACACGGAGGCTGGGGAGCCATTCCCAAAAATACACTTAGACGAGGTCTCTGGGTCAACAAGAAAGAGTCTCGAGACCATCAAGCAAGCTGAAAAGAAGACAAACGAAGGCGGGCCAGCGAGAATGAGGGCTTTAAGAGGGGAGTGGACATATTCATGGAGGAGAGGGGTATTCATGGCTGTTAGTTAGAATGGATACTAGTCATGCTGCTTACCTATTCTCTCTAGTATCAGAGGAGCATGCCTATTATTTTGGGTGCGGTGGAACACAGGCAGGATGGTGCTGCTGCAGTCGTGTTGTTAGTGGCTTCCTAGAGGCACCTTGTCGGCCACTGTGTGAACAGACTGCGGGACTTGATGGGCCTTGGTCTGATCCAGCAGGGCCTTTCTTATCTTCTTATGAGACATCAAATGTCACAGAGACAGCATTTCATGGTTCTGCCGCGCAATCTACTTTCATTTGGGAGAAGAATGATGCACACCTATTCTCTCCAGGATCAGAGGAGCCTTGCCTATTATCTTAGGTGATGTGGAAGACAGGCAGGACAATGCTGCTGCAGTCGTCTTGTTTGTGGGCTTCCTAGAGGCACCTGGTTGGGCCACTGTGTGAACAGACTGCTGGACTTGATGGACCTTGGTCTGGTCCAGCATGGTCTTTCTTATATTCTTATGTTCCCATGTTAAACCTTTGGTTGTCTCTGCCCTGACCTGGATGGCCCAGGCTATCCTGATCTCATCAGATCTCGAAAGCTAAGCACGGTCTTAAGAAAAGGCAACACACCAAAACCTGAGGCATAGGTCCCTGGTAGAGTTGCCAACCTCCAGGTGCTGGCTGGAGACCTCCCTCTATTTGAACTGATCTCCAGGCAACAGAAATCAGATCCCCTGAAGAAAATAGCCACTTTGGAAGGGGGACTCTATGGCATTATGCCCCAGAGAAGCCCTTCCCCACTCCAAACCCTGCCCTCCTCAGGCTCCACCCCTAAAATCTCCAGGTATTTCCTACCTCAGAGCTGACAACCCTAGTCCATGGCATGGATTGAGGGGGGGTGTGCTTACTAGTATATACTGTGTGTGTTAAGTGCCGTCAAGTTGCTTCCGACTCATGGTGACCCTATGAATCAATGTCCTCCAAAATGTCCTATCATTGACAGCCTTGCTCAGATCTTGCAGATTGAGGGCTGAGGCTTCCTTTATTGAGTCAATCCATCTCTTGTTGGGTCTTCCTCTTTTCCCACTGCCCTCAACTTCTCCTAGCATGACTGTCTTTTCCAGTGACTCTTGTCTTCTCATAATGCGACCAAAATATGATAGCCTCAGTTTAGTCATTTTAGCTTCTAGGGTCGGTTCAGGCTTGATTTATACTAGACCTAAATAAAAGATACTAAGGTTGCAGCCAAATCTAATCTAGGACTATATGGCCATTTATGCATGGCTGTTTCCTCACAGTCACCCCACCGACCACTTCGAGGCTTTGCTTTGATGATGCTTGCATTTTGTGACCTTCAGAGGTCGCCTCGCTCTCCCCGCACATCTCCACACATTTTCTGGATGAGTGTTTAGCCAGTATCCAGAAAATGCAGCGAAAACGTGTGGGGAGAGCGAGGCAACCTCTGACGGTCAGCAAGCAATTTTCCTCCAGGCCAGGGATCCTGAAGGGTTTTTTGCCATCTTCTGGGCATGGAATAGGGGGTCACTGGAGGGGTGTGGGGGGGGAGGTAGTTGTGAATTGTCTGCATTGTGTAGGGGGTTGGACTAGATGACCCTGGGGTGACCCTCCAACTCTATGGTTCTAAGATGAGCAGAAGTGGCACTCGGTTCTGTGGGCAGACGCTGAGCGCCTCCTGTTTTAGATTTTGAATGAGTATTTTAATAGGATTGAACCTCCGTGGTTTTTTTAAATTGCGTGTATTATTGTTTTAATCGAGGTAACCCACTCCGAGCACAGCTTTGGCCAGGGATGAAGGGCGGGCTAGAAGTCTAAATAAAAATAAATAAAATACAAAAGTTAAATTTGGATCCTGGACAAGAAAACAAACTTAAGACGCCTGAAATTTTACTCTCTCTCTCTCTCTCTTTTAACACTGAAAATAAAACAAACCCCGTACCAGGAAAAAGCGGAGATATAAAACAAAATTATCATTGATGGCACAGAGCTCATTACGGACGCAAGTTCACAGATGACACCATTATATACTTAACATACCCTGTTATAACAGTGTCAAGCTTGATTTAAGAGCGTGACAGATCTGGAAAGCTATCAAGCAGCTCCGAGATTGAACTGGAACAAAAAGAAAGGGTTTTTTAAAAAAACAAACCAAAAAAAAAACCCCGTCACACTTCACTTTAAAGAGCAGAACTGCACAGGAGGAGGAGGAAAAGATCCAAAATTGTTACCCATATTTTTGGTCCTTGTTCGTCACTAGCATAAAATTCATTGGAGGAAGGAAGTTTCTTATCATTGTTTACGGCCGGAGTCCCCAATGTGGTGGCCTTGGCGCTCACCGACACCTTTCCTGGCACTAGGGTTGCCAGATCCCTCTATCACAGTGGTTCCCAACCTTTTTTTGACCAGGGACCACTAGGACTTTCTTGTTCGGTGCAGGGACCCCAAGGTTCAAAATAAAAATTCTGGGAATTTGAAAATAAACTTTAATCATAACTGTTAGTTAAACATCAAACTTAGAACTATATTTGAATATATATATTTTATAATAGAGAACTTTTAATTGAAAATATTAATTTATTATGGGTTTATAACTTTGTTTCGTGGACCTTAATTTAGTTCTCGCGGACCCCTGGGGGTCCATGGACCCCTGGTTGGGAACCAGTGCTCTATCACCACCGGTGGGAGGTTTTTGGGGTGCAGCCTGAGGAGGGTGGGGTTTGGGGAGGGGAGGGACTTCAATGCCATCGAGTCCAATGGCTTAAGCAGCCATCTTTCTCCGGGCGAACTGATCTCTATTGGCTGGAGATCAGTTGTAATAGCGGGAGATCTCCAGCTAGTACCTGGAGGTTAAGGGGAAAAAAGACACCTCTGTACTATTATCAGGAGGATGAGAAAACCAGTACAGGAGCAATGCTGCTAACAATGCCAATATATTATAGCTACGTATACACTTTACAGTATGTGGTAATGGAAACCACCAACAACACATACATTCAGTACAACAGTGGATGTACAAAATTTCCACAGCTCATTTGAATTCCATCAGGTAAGTATCAAATAAGTCCTTTGAAGTAATTATCTTAGTCTTTTCTCAAGACAGATGCTGCAAGATGAACAGTCAAGGAGAATACGACCGTTTCGGAGCACAAGGGCTCAGTTCTTCATCAGTTCTTCAAAAGATGCAATGCATGCAATCCTATATCAACATCCATGATATCAGGTTTCAAAGAATAACCTTTTCCAGAATAAAGTGCATGATATTTCCCCGGAGGGGTAAGATACTGAGTTCCTTCCACTCCTGGTAAGGACTGGGGTATAAAAACCAACTCTTCTTCCCATTCTCCTCCTTTTCCTTCTTATCCCACCTGCGAGCCAGCCAAGGCAGCCACCCCACCGCAATCTGGGCTGGCAAGGTGTGGTCCAGCCCGACCAAGTGATACTTATGTCATATCCGGTCCTCATAACAATTGAGTTCGACACCCCTGGTGTAGACTGTAGTTGAGGATCATGTTTGGAAAAGTTTTCCCAACACACACACACACACACAATATCCCCAAAAGTAATTACTAGCCCAGCAGACAGAAAGGTAGGCCAACCCCCTGCTCAATGCAGGATCAGTCTAAAGCCCCTCTGAGAAATGTTCATCCAACTACTTAGTGAAGACTGCCAGAGAGGGGGAGCTCACCACCTCCCTGGGAAGACAATTCCACTGCTGAACAAGTCTTCCTGTAAAATGTCTTCCTAATATCCAGCCAGTACCTTTCAGCCTGCAATTTAAACCCATTATTGTGAGTCTTATGATCCTCTGCTGCCAAAAGGAACAGCTCCCTGCCCTCCTCTAAGTGACAGCCCTTCAAATACTTAAAGAGAGCAATAAGGTCCCCCCTCAACCTCCTCTTCTCCAGACTAAACATTCCCACTCCCCCAGCCTTTCCTCGCAGGGCTTGGTCTCCAGGCCCCGGATCATCCTCGCCGCTCTCCTCTGCCCCCGCTCCATTCTGTCCACATCCTTTTTGAAACGAGGCCTCCAGAACTGCACAAAGCCATTTGGATGTTATGCTCCTTTTGATACACCCCAAGACTGCATTAGCCTTTTTTGCTGCTGCATCACACTGACTGCTCATATTCAACTTTCAATCCACCCATATCCCTGGATCCTGTTCACACACAGTGCTGCCCAGGAGTGTATCTCCAACCCATATGGTGTTTTTCTCATTTTTGTTACCCAGATGTAGAACTCTGCACTTATCCTTGTTGAACTATATCTTGTTCACATCCGCCCACTTTTCCAATATGCTCAGATCTCATTGAATTCTGTCTCTATCTTGCAGGGTGTTTGCTACTCGTCCCAGTAGGATAAAACCTGATATATAAGTCAACATTGTGCCATAAATTTTCAAATGAAGGTGCCCTCTTTTAATCATGTTCCCCCATTTCCCATGCATTGGGGAGGGACCGAGGCTCAGTGGTAGAGCACCTGCTTGGCATGCAGAAGGTCCCAGGTTCTATCCCTGGCATCTCCAGTTAAAGGGACTAGGCAAGTAGGTCATGTGAAAGGCCTCTGCCTGAGACCCTGGAGAGCCGCTGCCGGTCTGAGTAGACAAGACTGACTTTGATGGACCAAGGGACTGAATCAGTATAAGGCAGCTTCATGTGATCATGTGATCAAATGCATCAACTAGTGAAGAGTACAACTTCTCAAACATAAGGAAGGTTTCTCTTCTCCCTGAAAGCAAAATTATCATACTCCATAAGGTAAAAGGTAAAGGTCCCCTGTGCAAGCACCGGGTCATTTCTGACCCATGGGGTGACGTCACATCCCGATGTTTACTAGGCAGACTCTGTTTATGGCCGGGGTGGTTTGCCGGTGCCTTCCCCAGTCATCTACACTTTACCCCCAGCAAGCTGGGTACTCATTGTACCAACCTCAGAAGGATCAAAGGCTGAGTCAACCTTGAGCCGGCTACCTGAACCTGACTTCTGTCGAGATCGAACTCAGGTCGTGAGCTGAGCTTTTGACTGCAATACTGCAGCTTAACACTCTGCGCCACAGGGCTCCTATCGTAGCACCTCAAATTATCTCAGCCACTCCAAAATCTTGCAGAAATCCACAGTGCAACCCGAAAACCATGTGCCAACACCGATGAGGTATATCTCGGATCCTGGGAAGGTTTGATTTGTGCATAATATCGCCCAAGAACTTTGGAATCCTTAACGGTTTAGACATGACAGACGTTATTCATCCCCCAACCTACGCAAAGTACACAGGAAAGGTCCAGAGAATAACATGCGAGAGACCTCGTTACTCAGAGCTGAACCGAAACAGATGCTGAGCTATTTATGCTCCAACTAAAAACGGAGACTCATTGAGTTTGGCATCTTGGAGCTATTCCTCCACCCCCAACCGAGCAGGGAAAGATTGTTTTTTCCCCGCACCAAAGCAATGCCGGTTAAGTGTTCCAGATCTTTTGAATTCTAAACCAGTTGCCATTTTTTTAGAAGGAGTAAGATCCAAGTTAGTCACCCCCTTCCCCATCTCTTCTGCACCCTCCTGCCAGGTTTGGCTCTTTTTAAATGACCCGAAGGGAATCGAGAGAAGATTTCGAGATGAGCTGATCCACCGCTGGCCCTGATCCGAGATGTTTTCCAAGTCTTATTCAACAGGGAGGGGCTCTGGTTCAGTGGTAGAGCATCTGCTTTGCATGCAGGTAAAGGTCTTCTGGGCAAGCACCGGGTCATTCCTGACCCATGGGGTGACATCACATCCCGACGTTTACTAGGCAGACTCTGTTTACGGCCGGGGTGGTTTGCCAGTGCCTTCCCCAGTCATCTTCCCTTTACCCCCAGCAAGCCGGGTACTCATTGTACCGACCTCGGAAGGATGGAAGGCTGAGTCAACCTTGAGCTGGCTACCTGAAACCAACTTCCATCAGGATCAAACTCAGGTCGTGAGCAGAACTTGGACTGCAGTGCTGCAGCTTACCACTCTGCGCCATGCAGGAGCCAGGTTCAATCCCCGGCATCTCAGTTAAAAAAGCATCAGGTTCTCTGCCTGAGAAGCGGAAAGCAACTGCCAGTCTGAGTAGACTATACCGACCTTGGTGGAGCAGTGTGTGTGAATAAGACGTTGGAGTATGGGTGGACCGTAAGTTAATTATGAGCAATCAATGTGATGCAGCGACAAAAAAAGCTAATGTGATATTGGGGTGCAGCAACAGAGGAATAACATCCAAATCGCAAGATGTCATAGTCCCACTGTACACTGCATTAGTCAGCCAGCACCTGGAGTACTGTGTGCAGTTCTGGAGGCCCCACTTCAAAAAGGATGTGGACAGAATTGAGCCCATCCTCCTCTTCCTCCTCCTCCCCCTCCTCTTCTGCCTTAAACATGCCCCTGAGCCCTCTCTGCCACTGCAATTCTTGCCAACCGTGTTGCATGCCACCTACCAGATGAGAGGGAGGGCATCTTGGCCATCTTCTGGGCATGGAGTAGGGGTCACTGGGGGGTGGGGGGGTGGTTGTTGTGAATGTCCTGCACTGTGCAGGGGGTTGGACTAGATGGCCCTGGTGGTCCCTTCCAACTCTATGATTCTATGAACATTTCTGCTGCACGACTCAGCATTGCATTCAAATATCGAGAGTATGTATTTTTTCATAACCAAATTTATTCAACGTCACACTAGGAAAAAAAATCAATAAAATATAACATATAAAAAACAATATTTGCTAAATATAGCACTGTAAATTACCAAATGTGACCAGCCCTAGTTCAAAGTGAGATTAACAACCCTGAACTCTACTTGCCGGGGAATAATTTACCTATCAATTGCAAGTTAATAAGGATGAAATTGCCAGTATACGGCCTCCCTGGATCAAATCTGAATACACAGAACACAGATATGGGCCCGTGCTAGAACAGCCACAGTATGCAAGTGTTCGACCCCGTTCGCTCTACCAGTCATTTCCAGCATCGTTACCTTACAGATGTAAATTGAAACATGCTCAGTTAAACCAAACTGTCAAACTTTCAGGCTCATGGGTCCAATAGCAATTCGCTAGATATTAATTCAAAGGCACACTTAACAATAGAATTATACTCCCCTTGGGGTGTTTTTTTAGCATGGAGGGACATGAACACATGAAGCTGCCTTATACTGAATCAGACTCTCGGTCCATCAAAGTCAGTATTGTCTACTCAGACTGGCAGCGGCTCTCCAGGGTCTCAGGCGGAGGTCTTTGGCATCACCTACTGCCTGGTCCTTTTAACTGGAGATACCGGGGATTGAACCTGGGACCTTCTGCATGCCAAGTAGATGCTCTACCACTGAGTTGCGGCCCCTCCGTGGGACATAGAACAAGATTCCATCCTAGGGAGTTCAAATTCCACTGATCTTCCGATAGAAATGTTCTTGGACTGTGGGGATGGATTGCAAAATCTAATCTCAGGAGTGAGACCCAAAAGCAGAAGAAGAAGAGCAGGTTTTTATATGCCGACTTTCTCTACCTTTTAAGAAGAATCCAACCAGCTTACAATCTCCTTCTTTTCCTCTTCCCACAACAGACACCTTGTGAGGTAGGTGGGGCTGAGAGAGTCCCGAGAGAACTGTGACAAGCCCAAGGTCACCCAGCAGGCTCCATGCGCAGGAGTAGGGAAACCAACCTGGTTCACCAGGATTAGAGTCCTACTCTCTTTACCTTCATTCTCCGCTGTCACCCCTCATGGTAAAACACACAGTCAAATCCACTCAACCACGAACTCAAGAAGGAGCTCTCAAGAGTTTTCTCCCCAAACCAAAGAACAGCTCCCTTTTTTCAGATCCCACCCCAGGCGTGCTCCCGGGAGCTTCAGCCAATCCGGGGGCCAATCCTTGGGTTCGAGCCTGCCAAATTTGGACCCTCCAATAAAGAGGTGTTAACACCTCGGGGACTGGCGCTTTATCCCTCTCGGTTTGGAAAAGGACACTTTGTCTGTCAAAGAGCACCTTCTCCCCTGCTTCCTAGCTACCGAGACGTTTGGATCACCATAAACCAGAGTGGTATAGTGGTTAACAGCAGTGGTTTGGAGCAGTGGACTCTAATCTGAAGAACCGGGTTCGATTCCCCACTCCTCCACATGAGCGACGGAGGCTAATCTGGTGAACCGGGTTGGTTTCCCCACTCCTCCACATGAAGCCAGGTGGGTGAGCTTGGGCTAGTCACTGCTCTCTTAGAGCTCTCTCAGCTCCACCTCCCTCCCAGGGTGTCTGTTGTGAGAAAGGGAAGGGGTTTTGTAAACCGGTTTGATTCTCCATTAAGTGGTAGAGAAAGTCGCCATATAAAAACCAACTCTTCTTCTTTTTCATCACTGTCAAAGAATCTCTTGCCCCTTTGCCTCTCGTCCCATCACAGTGGCAGTGAAAACAAGACCCCCTAGCATGGTCAACTCCAGGCTGGGATATTCCTGGAGATTTTGGGAGTGGAGCCTTCAAGAGCCAACATTTGGGGAGGGAACTCAGCAGGTTTTGCCATAGAATCCAGCCTCCAAAGCAGTCATTTTGTCCATGAGAATTGACCTTTGCTGTCTGCAGATCAGTGGTAATTCCAGGAGATCTCTTTTTTTTTAATCAAGTTTTTATTTTCCACACTCCACATTGCAAAATACATAACACACAAACCTGATACACCACTAAAACAAGACCATATTCTGCTGTACTCGACGCGAGCCTATCTTACCTTCAACTCTTCTTAATGCACTTTACACGTATAAAACATAAGATATAGGTAAACCGTAGGGGGAGGAAGAGAAGGAAAAATTGAATATGTACTCAGAAATATCAATAACACAAATTACATTACCTATTGTGATACAGTACCGCATGTATATCATAGGCCAGTAATTGTATTTTCTATATTTTATATATTGTATTGTTAAATTGTATTATCTGTGTTGAAATTTTAGTATTATACTTGACTAATCCAATATTTCCATTATAGCAAAGTGACTTAATATACAGTACGTATATATTATGTTACTAGTCATATGTTATTAAACTACTATTCGATAATAGTTTCTACTGTAACAATTCATTTTATCATTTAGCCTTCCAGGAGATCTCCAGACACCACCTGGAGGTCGGCAACCCTAATAATGTCATAGGCCCATTCTTCAAAGCAGCCATTTTCTCCAGGGGAACTGATCCCTGTCGTCCGGAGATCATTGGTAATTCTTTTTTTAAAAAAAATAATCTTTATCATTTTTCTAACTCTATTATACATATGCATTGCTACAATTGTTAACAATCATACATTATATTGTTATTGAAAGTATATCCAATATAAAAAAAAAAAGAAAAAAAGAAAAAAAAAAGACTTCCCCTACATCTTCCTCCATCCATTAATAAACCTATGTACTCTTTAGTATAGGTAGTTCTAATCCTAATATTTTTAATTTTATTCATTAAACTAAATCACTAAACTAAACTAAATCACATGCAATTTTAAGAATAAAGTATTGAATATATTCATTAAGAAATTTAATTAATACTAACACAATTTTTTTAATAAGTCTCATTAATAGTAGATAGATTAGAATAATAGGTAACATTTAATGCCTACTTTAAAAGTCAATTTCTGTGTAAACCCTCCAGGGTAATTCCAGGAAATTTCCAAACCCCACCTGGAGGTTGGCAACCCTAATTAGCCATGAAGCAGGCATCTGGGGAGGGGCCGTGGCTCAGTGGTAGAGCATCTGCTTGGCATGCAGAAGGTCTCAGGTTCCATCCCCAGCATCTCCACTTAAAGGGACCAGGCAAGTAGGTGATCTGAAAGACCTCTAGCCTGAGACCCTGGAGAGCCGCTGCCGTTCTGAGTAGACAATACTGACTTTGATAGACCAAGGGTCTGATTCAGTATAAGGCAGCTCCATGTGTTCATTTTGATGGGAGAGAGGATTTGATGATCTATTTTCCTTCCCAATGCTAATAAAAGTGTGGGGAATCAGGATTCAATATGACAACCAAGCAGGAAGTTAGCCTAACTGAACTCATTTCCTTGAACACGCCATAAATGTCAGTGTGACAATTAAAAGAACAAGTACCAGGAAGAAACGTCAAAGGTACAAACAGATCAAGATTTGTCTCATCTGTCTTTTTGCAGGTCACATAACAAGACTTCTGTGCAGCGATTACCTTGTGTCAAAGTGAGATTTAGCAGCTTTTCACCCGATGCGTCCTCAAACCCAGTTATCCTGAACAGACAAATTTCTTCCCCAACCTACAACACAGAGAAATGTAATTCAAAAATCAAAATTTAACCAATTTTCGTTTTTTTCTGCCTACAATCCATGGCCTTTTATGCATTTTACATATTTTTATGTTTTCATTTCAGCTTACTGTAAGCTATCTTGAGCTGTAAAGTTGAAAGGTGGCTAATAAATATTGTTGAAGGCTTTCGCGGTCAGAGTTCATTGGTTCTTGTGGGTTATCCGGGCTGTGTAACCGTGGTCCTGGTATTTTCTTTCCTGACGTTTCGCCAGCAGCTGTGGCAGGCATCTTCAGAGGAGTAACACTGAAGGACAGTGTCTCTCAGTGTCAAGTGTGTAGGAAGAGTAATATATAGTCAGAAAGGGGTTGGGTTGAGCTGAATCATTGTCCTACAAAAAGTATCAAAGGTAATGTGCTAATCATTGTCCTGTAAGTATCAAGATAATGTGCTAATGAGGGTGTGGTATGTTAATATGGAACCATTGTATCCGGAAGTGATCTGATAATGTGTGAAATCCAAAGCTAATCTGCATGGCTATTGTGGACTGTAGTCTTTGTTAGTCTGGAAGTTTTCAGGACAGGAAGCCAAGCCTTATTCATTCTTAAATTCTCTTCTTTTCTGTTAAATTGTGCTGATGTTTATGAATTTCACACACTGAAAGACTGGACAATTCTACCAACTATTTTGTCAGATTGCACAGAGAAGCCATTGAAATTCATAAACATCAGTATAACTTTAATAGAAGAGAGTTTAAGAATGAATAAGGCTTGGCTTCCTTTCCTGAAAACCTCCAGACTAACAAAGACTACAGTCAACAATAGCCATGCGGATTAGCTTTGGATTGCACACATTATCAGAACACTTCAGGATACAATGGTTCCACATTAACATACCACACCCTCATTAGCACATTATCTTGATACTTACAGGACAATGATTAGCACATTACCTTTGATACTTTTTGCAGGACAATGATTCAGCTCAACCCAACCCCTTTCTGACTATATATTACTCTTCCTACACACTTGACACTGAGAGACCCTGTCCTTCAGTGTTACTCCTCTGAAGATGCCTGCCACAGCTGCTGGCGAAACGTCAGGAAAGAAAATTCCAAGACCACGGTTACACAGCCCGGATAACCCACAAGAACCAGTGGCTAATAAATGTTTTAAAATATATCAAATAATAATGATAAAAATAAAATAAACCACAGATGAGGGGGAAAGTGAAAGAAGCAAGCTGTTTGCTGGACTGGCATATGTTTATTGCATACACTCCCCACCCTGGTACCAACAACTGCAGATAAACACTCAGTTCCGTTAGCTGTAACGTGTGAAAGGAGGCAAACAGGTTGACCCGACTGTTGAATTGATTAAAGAATTATTTGTTGATCACCCAGTTAACCAGTGTGAGAACGAGGCTGAGCGAAAGAGTACCGAGGTTTTCTGACCAAAGCTTGATTCAGCCAAAAATCTGCATAGGCAAGCCATACTCTCCCAAATAAAAGTATTTCTTCATACAACACATAGTTAAATTGTGGAACTCCCTGCCCCAGGTTGTGGGGATGGCTGCCAACTTGAAAGGCTTTAAGAAGGGAGTAGACATGCTCATGGAGGAGAGGGATGTTCATGGATACTAGTAAAAATGGATACTAGTCATGATGCAGACTATTCTTTGCGGGCTTCCTAGAGGCACCTGGCTGGCCACTGTGTGAACAGACTGCTGGACTTGATGGACCTTGGTCTGATCCAGCAGGGCCTTTCTTATGTTCTTATGGAGGACAGGACTATAAAAGGCTACTAGTCATGATGCATACCTATTCTCTCCAGGATCAGTAAAAATTGATACTAGTCATGATGCATACCTATTCTCTCCAGGATCAGAGGAGCATGATGAACATATTAGGTGCTGAGAAACACAGGCAGGATGGTGCGGCTGCAGTAGTCTTGTTTGTGGGCTTCCTAGAGACACCTGGTTGGCCACTGTGTCTACAGACTGCTGGACTTGATGGACCCTGGTCTGATCAAGCATGGCCTTTCTTATGGTCTTATGATTCTGGGGATATTATAATGAGAATGTGAATACTGACCTACCTTGTAAGGATAACAGGATAGTGTACGTTAAGTGCCTTATTTATTTTAAAATTAAAAAAAATATCAACATTTGCAAATGTCATCTAAAAACATCACTATTAAAAGCCACAGGGTTTTTTTTGATACATTTTAATTGTATATTGTCCATACCGGGGTCCCTGACATTTTTGAGCCTGCGGGCACTAGGGCTGTCAATTCGGTTCGGTCCGAACTGAAAATCAACCGAATTTCTCCTGATTCGGTGATTTTCTGTTCGGACGGATCCGAACACAAAACTGGCGGGCAACCGGGGGGGGGCGAATTCAGCGAGTTCGGGAGTTCGCGAATAAATTCAGCCAATTCGGCCCCCCTTCAGGGGAGCCCGCTGAAAGGCGCGGGCTGCCCTTTAAACTGATCTGAGCCTCCCAGCTGGGAGGCGCAGGTCAGTTTAAAGGGCAGCCCGCCCCCCTTCAGCGGGCTCCGCTGGAGAGGCACGGGCTGCCCTTTAAACTGACCTGCGCCTCCGAGGCGCAGGTCAGTTTAAAGGGCAGCCCACCCCCCTTCAGCGGGCTCCGCTGGAGAGGCACGGGCTGCCCTTTAAACTGACCTGCGCCTCCCAGCTGGGAGGCTCAGATCAGTTAAAAGGGCAGCCCGAGCCTCTCCAGCGGAGCCCGCTGAAGGGGGGCGGGCTGCCCTTTAAACTCATCTGCGCCTCCGGGAGGCTCGGAGAGGCTCGGGCTGCCCTTTAAACTGATCTGAGCCTCCCAGCTGGCTCCGCCTCCTGTGGCAGCCATTTTTTGGCTGCGCCCACCACGCTGTGTCAGGATTTCAAAGGGTGCCCGCTAGGGCTGTCAAAAAAAAAAATTCGGTACAGTTCGGATTCGGCCGAATTTGACCCTTGTGGGTTCGGTACGTGCCGAAGTCTGAACTCCCCCGCTTCGGATCCCCGGTAATTCGGGGGGATCCGGAGTTCGGGGGAAAATTCGGCCGAAGCGCGCCTTCAGGGATTCCCTGAAGGCGCGCGGGGGCCCTTTAAACTGATCTGAGCCTCCCAGCTGGGAGGCGCAGATCAGTTTAAAGGGCAGCCCGCCCCCCTTCAGCGGGCTCCGCTGAAGGGGGGCGGGCTGCCCTTTAAACTCATCTGCGCCTCCCGGCCGGGAGGCACAGATGAGTTTAAATGACAGCCGCGCCTCTCCAGCGGAGCCCAGCTGGGAGGCTCAGATCAGTTTAAAGGGCCCCCGCGCGCCTTCAGGGAATCCCTGAAGGACCGCTTCGGCCGAATTTCCCCTCGAACTCCGGATCCCCCCCGAATTACCGGGGATCCGAAGCGGGGGAGTTCGGACTTCGGCACGTACCGAACCCACAAGGGTCAAATTCAGCTGAATCCGAACTGTACCGAATTTTTTTTTTTGACAGCCCTAGCGGGCACCCTTTGGAATCCTGACACAGCGTGGTGGGCGCAGCCAAAAAATGGCTGCCACAGGAGGCGGAGCCAGCCACAAAGTGGCTGCTGCAGCTTGCTTTGAATCACACAGTGAAGATCCTTGTGTTATGAAGCAGCTTCAATCCAAAATTAAAAAGAAAATCTGCACGCCCAGCCAGAAGCCTTGCTGGAGAAAAGCCCCACCTGGCTCTGCCCACTTCGAGGGCACCCGGAAAGATGTCGGAGGGCTTACCATGTCAGGGACCCCTGGTCTATACTTCTGAAATACTAAAGAAAAAATGGGATAAATCTTTGTATTAACAAGGCAACACACCACCCCTCCCATTCTCTATTACAGTCACACACCGGAACCTTTATTTTATTCATAAGTAAAGAAGCACGTCTCAGTTGCTGCCAAATTAATCATGCAAAGCTGAAGCCCATTTATCAACTAATTAATCCAATTAAGGCGTAGCAGCTCCAGCGATTCTTAGTCCTGCCCCCCAAACCCAAAGGCCTCGGTCAGGTAGCCGGCCTCTGAGCCCCATACAAAAATAAAGCGTGAAAATCGGTGAAAGCGATACAACACTGCAGTTGCTCAAACTCTCCTGGAGGAATCCTGCAATTATAACCATCGGGTCGACCTTTAAATAAAAACCTTACAGCAATTCTGAAAGATTCTCAGGTTTAGAAAGACCTCCTACTGGTATCTAGGCTGAGGATGCCGGGGAAATAGGACCCAGGAGGTTTACACCCGCCGTGGAACGAAGAGTAGAGGTTCTCAGACTCCAGAACCGAATGCGTAATTTAACTCCTTCGGTGTGCATGGATGTGACTGAGGGTTGCCATCCTCCAGGTGGCTGGAGATCTCCCGGGATTACCACTGATCTCCAGGCGACCAGAGATCAGTTCCCCTGGAGAAAATGGCCTCTTTGGAAGGTGGATTCTATGGAATTGAAGTCCCTCCCTTCCCCAAACCCTACCCTACCCAGGCTCCACCCCCAAAATCTCCAAGTATTTCCCAACCCGGAGCTGGCAACCCAGATGACCCTATACTGAATCAGACCCTCGGTCCATCAAATTCAGCACTGTCTACTCTGACCAGCAGCGGCTCTCCAGGGTCTCAGGAAGGGGTCTTTCAAGTCACCTACTTGCCTAGTCCCTTCAACTGGAGATGTCGGGTATTGAACCTGGGATCTTCTGCATGCCAAGCAGATGCTCTGCCACTGAGCCACGGCCCCTCCACCACTGATGGAGCCACCATAAAGGGGGGACAGTCAGTCAGCCTTCAAATGCATTTGGACCCAGCTCCAGCTCTCGACCCCTTCGCCTCAGAAGGTTTGTGTGGTGTAACGGTTACAGGGTTCGACCAGAATCTGGGAGACCCGGGTTCAAATCCCCACTCTGCCACGGAAGCTCTCTGGGTGACCTTGAGCCACTCACACACTCACCGCCTCACCGACCTCCGAGGGTTGTTGTGAGGATCAAACAGAGGAGAGGAGAACGGTGTAAGCTATTTTTGGGTCCCCGTGGAGGAGAAAGGCAAGGTATAAGTAAATAAGCAGTGTTGTTTACATCTTTAAAAATTCATTTGAGCTGCTTTGGGAACCAATTTTAGCTCAAAAGCAAAGCTACCTGTGTAGGGCTGAGGAGCAGTACTGTATAATCAGCCAATCAAATCTCCGATCAGTAGCCTTGTCCCACCCACTTCCTAAAAACACTTTGTGGGTGCCAGGACCTTGCTCTACCATTTATACCACACCACTCTGCCACGGAAGTCATTAACTATGGGTGACATTAACTATGGAAGACATTAACTATGGGTGAAAACGCATGGTTGCTTTATCCTCCTTTAATCCCTGTTTTAGCCAGGATCGAACGCACATTAGGCGAAACACATGTGTTCGATCCAGGCTGAATCCTGGCTGAAACAGGGATTAAAGGAGGATAAAGCGACCCTGCGTTTTCGCCCTATGCCATCTCCCCACTCCATGCACCACTCTTTATCCAGTCTGCGGCCCGTCTTGAAACCCAAGAGAGGCTGTTTTTGTTTCCCCTCGGATTCCAGCCCAGTGAATCCCGTTCCCCTAGTTCGCTCCTTAGCAAAACCAAGGAGTCCAGGGGGAAGAGACCCCGGGCCGTGCCGAAAAGTCAGCTCGGCCAAGCCACAAACAAGATGACAGATTAATGTTCGCCACTCTGCCCCGTTTCCACTCGAAGACGGCTCCCGCACGCCGCACCGACTCTACCCCTAATGCAGTTACGAGGCACCTATGCGCACACGGTCAAGCGTTGAAAGCACAGATCAGGCCGCCTCTTCGTTACCGGGAAAACACGGCGTGGCCCTTTTAGTAGCTTAATTACCACTTGTCCAGTGGCGCTCTGACCCCCGACTGTCATTTACAGATTTAATATGCATCCAGGATCGAGCGACCCCTCTTAAACTCTAAAGTCAGCATGCAAATGGAGTTTAATATAATTAGCTGGGACAGAAAGTCAGGGTCAACTGTATTTTTTTTTTAATCTGTCAGGCCAGATGAGACCGGACTCTAATTTAATGCTCCAAACCATCAAAAGGATTTTTTTTCCCCCTTCCCCACAGAACCACTTCTTTGAAAAGAGGGCATGTCTGATTCGGAAAGGGTTGGTGTCGGGATGAAATGTCCTTGCCGACAGTTGGGGGAGAGCAAATGGTCAGGACCAGTTGGGTCAGGAAAAACGAATATCACTTGGGGTGGGGCCGTGGCTGAGTGGTCGAGCATCTGCTTGGCATGCAGAAGTTCTCAGGTACAATCCCCAGCATCTCCAGTGAGAAGATCTCAGGCACCCACTGTTGGGAAAGACCTGACTCTGCCCTACACCCTGTAGGGGCCATGGCTCAGTGGCAGAGCATCTGCTTCGCATGCAGAAGGTCCCAGGTTCAATCCCCAGCATTTGACTAGGCAAGTAGGTGATTTGAAAGACCCCTGCCAGAGACCCTGGAGAGCCACTGCTGGTCTGAATAGACAATACTTTGATGGACCAAGGGTCTGATTCCAAATAAGGCAGCTTCATGTGCCTCCCCTTCCTCTCCCCACAACAAGCACCTTGTGAGGTAGGTGGGGCTGAGAGAGTTCAGAGAGAACTGTGACTAGCCCAAGGTCGCCCAGCTGGCTTCTCTGGGTTGGGAAATACCTGGAGATTTTTGGGGCAGAGATGGAGGAAGGCAGGGTTTGGGGAGGGGAGGGACTTAAATGCCACAGAGTCCACCCTCCAAAGCAGTCATTTTCTCCAGGTGAACTGATTTCTGTTGCCTGGAGATCAGTTGTAATAGCAGGAGATCTCCAGCACCTGGAGGTTGGCAACCCTAGATGTACTGATGGACACAGACACCGGCAATTTTAAAACAGGATAAGATAGATTCATGGAGGTGAGCTGTATCAGTGGCTACTAGCTGTGGTGAATGTGTTGTGGGACAATACTGGGGAAGATCTCAGCCTCTATGCCCTGTTGTTGGACCTCCAGAGCCATGGGTTAGCCATTCTGTGGAACAGGAAGCTAGACTAGATCCAGCAGGGCTCTTCTTAGGTTCTTATCATCCTTGACCTCGCCTCTGAAGCCAAACAAAATGTCAGCGTCAAGACGAGCCAGTGTGGTGCAGTGGTTAAGAGCAGTGGTTCGGAGTGGTGGACTCTGATCTGGAGAACCGGGTTTGATTCCCCACTCGTCCACATGAGCGGCGGACGCTACTCTGGTGAACTGGATGTGTTTCCCCACTCCTATACATGAAGCCAGCTGGGTGACCTTGGGCTAGTCCCAGTTCTCTTAGAGCTCTCTCAGCCCACCTACCCCGCAAGGTGCCTGTTGTGGGGAGGGGAAGGGAAGATGATTGTAAGCTGGTTTGATTCTTCCTTAAGTGGTAGAGATAATCTGTATACAAAACCAACTCCTCCTCCTCTTCCACTTCTTCGGAGTCAAGAGAGGGGTACAACCAAGGAGAACACAAATTCTGGTTGGCTACCAAGGCCAGCCAGAATCTGTTGACCCCTGAAGGCATCTTCCTGTAAGGGCACAGATAGAAGCATGGGCGACCCCCTCATCAAGCAGGAAAACCCCTCAGCATGGCCATATAAGCCACATAAACAAACCCCAAACAGATAGTTGCGGAAATTACATGAATCAGAGTGTTGTTATAGCAACGACGTCTCTGCTTCAGATCTAAAAACCCTGCACAGTTCACATAATAAACAGCATTAGGTATTAAAAAAAAAAGATATATAGTAAGATAAAAATGGATCGGCTCAACCTTGCAATAACCGCCCACGCTTCCCTCTCCAGTACCGTCACTTTGAAAGACTCTGACTTATTCACTATTTAAATACAAAATAAATGTGGGAAAGAAATCGGGGATGTGAGGGGGGAGGGAAATGGCGATTTCATAACAGGAGCGGCTGCCATTATCAAACCCCACAGTTACACAAGCAATGTTCATACTGAAGATACCAACGGAAGAAAATGAAATGAAATGCCAGATCCAAGCACGTACTTGGAATCCACGTGTTACCAGTTCATTCAGCTCATCTGTAATATGACTGGTGAAACTACTTCAGGGTCATTTCCCATGTTATGCCAAGGTAAACTTGGGTTTGTAAGCAGATAAACACTCAACAGGTAGATGGGCATCAACCAAGCCTTCCCCAAGAGTGTGATTGATTGAATGAATGAATAAAATAAAATAGAATAATGTAGAATATGATAGATAGAACAAGACAGAATGGCAATAGTTCAATAGTTTGATAGATCGGTAGTCTGATAGATCAACAGTTTGATAGATAGCTAGATCGATAGATAGCTAGATCGATAGCTAGCTAGATCGATAGATCGCTAGATAGGTAGGTAGGTAGGTAGATAGGTAGATACAAAGAAGAAGAGTTGGTTTTTATTTGCCGACTTTCTCTCCCACTTAAGGAAGAATCAAACTGGCTTACAATCACCTTCCCTTCCCCTCCCCACCACAGACACCCTGTGAGGTAGGTGGGGCTGAGAGACAGCTGTGATTAGCCCAAGGTCACCCAGCTGGCTTCATGCATAGGAGTGGGAAAACAAATCCAATTCACCAGATTAGCGCTGCCCGCCGCTCATGGGTAGGAGTGGGGAATCAAACCTGGTTCTCCAGATCAGAGTCCACAAAGGATCACAAGCAAAGAATACATTTTGAATTTCTTGGCTACATGACGGTTGTAACATGTTCGCCTAACTCATGGCTTTTCCCAACTAATTCCGCCTTCTGTATTGGGGCTCAGTTCCGTGCATTTAGGTCACCAAATGCCCAAGATCAATTAAAAAACAAACACTTTTTCCCCCTTTCCTCACGTGAAAGCCTCACCTTTACCTTCCCTTCCCATTCTGTCCGTACAGCACCAACCCTCTAATAAGCGTCTCCAAAGCAACCTAGGCTCACAAGACCTTCCCAAGAGGTCCCAATCCCAATAAAGCCAGAGATCAAGGGTTTAAGAGAGCCAGTGTGGTGTAGTGGTTAAGAGCGGTGGTTTGGAGCGGTGGACTCTGATCTGGTGAACTGGATTTGTTCCCCCACTCCTTCACATGAAGCCATCTGGGTGACCTTGGGTTGGCACAGCTCTCGTGGCCCCACCTACCTCACAGGATGTCTGTTATGGAGAAGGGAAGGTGATTGTAAACTGGTTTGAGTCTCCCTTAAATGGTAGAGAAATTTGGCATATAAAAACCAACTCCTCCTCTTCTTCTTCTTCTTCTAAGGATTTATCGATTACGCATGTATTTTAGAAAGAGATATTTTGGGAACAATCTACAAAGTAGAATTAAAGCAGAATGCTGGTAAAATAACAGAAAAGACAGCTGCAGGGTAATTTTTCCTGACGAACCTTATGCATCCCTACTCATAGGGACGAGTCCGAGACTGGGTTGTTAGAGATTAGACATATTCCATCCGTCCCCCAACATGGAACTGCAGAAACCTGCCTTTTGGTACACGAGGAACAATCTGCACCCCCGGCTACCGAATTGATGGACTTTCTCCCTCATCGGGGAGTTTCCTTCCTGAGCCAATCGGAACATGTGGTCGTCCTGGAAAGTGCCGTCAAAATTGTAGTTGATGTATGGCGATCCCACAGGGTTTTCAAGGCAAGAGACGACCAGAGGTGGTTGGCCATTGCCTACCACTGTGTAGTAAACCTGGACTTCATTGGTGGTCTCCCATCGATAGAATCATGGAGTTGGAAGGTACCACAAGGGTCATCTAGTCCAAGGCAGGAAATTCACCACTACCTCCTCCACATACAAACCCAGTGACCCCTACTCCATGCCCGGAAGATGGCCAAGATGCCCTCCCTCTCATCATCTGTCTAAGGTAATAGAACCAGCACTGGTGACAGATGGCCATCTAGCCTCTGCTTAAAAACCTCCGGGGAAGGAGAGCTCACCTCTCTCAGCAAAACCTCCCCAGTCCTTTTCAGCACCTGATCTTTTCTTCATACACTGGGACTGTCATGAGGACTAGCCCCATGGTCTTCCCTTCCATCTGATATGCCGCAGCCACCCCTCAACACCCTCTTTCACCTCCAACCATTCTTCCTAATGTCTAGACGGAAACTCTTTTGATTTAATTTCAACCCGTTGGTTCTGGTCCAACCTTCTATGGCAACAGAAAACAAATTAGCACCCTCCTCTACATGACAGCCCTTCAAGTACTTGAACATGGTTATCGTATCCCCTCTCAGTCTTCTCCTCTCCAGGCTAAACATACCCAGCTCCTTCAACCTTTCCTCATAGGACTTGGTCTCCAGACCCCGCACCATCTTTGTTGCTCTCCTCTGGGACACGTTCCAGCTTGTCTACACCTTTCTTAAATTGCAAGTCCCAAAACTGAACACAGTACTCTAGGTGAGGTCTAACCAGAGCAGAGTAAAGCAATACCATCACTTCGCGTGCTCAGGACACTATACTTCAGTTGATACAAGTACTAATCAGGGCTGATCCTGCTTAGCTCCTGAGAGCTGATGACATTGGGCTACCCTGGCCCATCCAGGTTCAGAAATCTCCTTCATGATGACCTCTGACCAGCCACAAGTACAGTTTAAAGGAGTTTCAGACACCGCACCAAAAAAGCATCCTGTGTGCAAATAAGTCCTGAGAGCAGAGGGTTGAGAGGGCCAGGAATAATTCATCGGGATAATTGACAGACCGGCCAACATCATAGAATTCTGCCTGTTCTTTCTTGCTGTTTCCCAGCTCATCCATCAGAATAAAAGCATTGGCCTCTTCCTCGAACGTAGCCAAGGGATCTTATTTCCCACTTCAACTAGATAAGCCCGTGTTACGTGTCTGTTGGAGCGAGCTAAAAGAATATTTACTATTCCATAATAACAGTCTCTGCCTCCTTGTCCAGAAGGTGGTTTTCCAAACATGGGTGAAGTCCAGGGAAAGCTGTGGACGCTGCCAGACTAAATTTCCATAAAGATATTAAATTTATGGTTCGCCGGTCATAAGTGCCTGTAGCTGCTGATGGGAAAGAAAGCTGCTACAGGCACCTGGAGACGTCCACCTCCTGCAGAGTGTCATTCAAAGAGTGCACTTGTATGATTATGTTTGTTGGACTCACGCGTTGTATTTTTTGGTATGTTCTAAACACCTTGTGTAATAAACAATTACACAAAACAGTCGAGATAAATAAATGCCTGGGCTTTTCTAGGAGAGCCGGCGTGGTGTAGTGGTTAAGAGCGCCGGACTCTAATCTGGAGAACCAGGTTCGATTCCCCACTCCTCCACGAGCGGCGGTCTCTGATCTGGAGAACCAGGTTCGATTCCCCACTCCTCCCCATGAGCGGTGGACTCTAACCTGGAGAACTGGTTTGGTTTCCCCACTCCTCCACAGGGGTGACCTTGGGCTAGTCACAGCTCTCTTAGAGCTCTCTCTGCCCCCCCTGCCTCACAAGGTGTCTGTTGTGGGGGGAGGAAGGGAAGGAGATTTTAAGCCGCTTTGAGATTCCTTAAAGGTAGAGAAAAGCAGGGTGTAAAAACCAACTCTTCTTCTTCCACTGAGCCACAGCCCTGCCCCAGGGTAACAAGGTGGTGGAAAGAGTTAACCGACCCCTCCAACTTATGAAGTTCCAGTGCAAATCACATTGCTCTTTCCCAGGGCCATTTCTCCAACGGAGCCATTTGAGTGACCAGAACATGTACACTGGCTTCCTATCTATTTTTAGGTCCAAATTGAGGCTCTGGGTTTGTCCTTGAGAGCCAGTATGGTGCACTGGTTAAAAGCGGCAGACTCTAATCTGGAGAGCCGGGCTGGTTTCCCCACTCTTCCACATGCAGACTGCTGGGTGGCCTTGGGCTAGGCACAGTTCTCTCTGAACTCTCTCAGCCCCACCTACCTCACAAGGTGTCTGTTGTGGGGAGAGGAAGGCGATTGTAAGCCGATTTGAGTCTCCTTAAAGGTAGAGAAAATCGGGGTACAAAAACCAACTCTTCTTCTTCTTCATGGGGCAGTGGAGTCTGATCTGGAGAACCGGGTTTGATTCCCCACTCCTCCACACGAGCGGCGGATCCTAATCTGGTGAACCGGGTTGGTTTCGCCACTCCTACACATGCAGCCTTGCTGGGGGACCTTGGGCTAGTCACAGCTCTCTAAGAACTCTCTCAGCCCCGCCTACCTCACAAGGTGTCTGTTGTGGGGAGAGGAAGGGAAGGTGAGTGTAAGCCGGCTTGAGACTCCTTAAAGGTAGAGAAATGTGGGGTATAAAAACCAACCTTTCATCGTCGTCTTCTTCTTCTAAGATGCAAACACACCTCGCAATGATCATGTTCTAACAAAAACGGTTCTACTGCAGTCCAACCCAGCTACCCTCCAGAAGAAACCAGAAGATACAAGCAAGGAGGCAGAATGAGCATTGGAACATTAATTTCATATAAAAGGGGAGGGGGACGGAAGAGAACCCAACTGCTACGTCTCAAAAAATAATTGCTGCTGTGCTAAAGAACATGTCGATCAGAAAAAAAGGTGATGAGATAATCATGGTTATTTCGGTGAGCCCAGCAGGAAAAACGCGGCAAGTTTTCAATGAAAAACACGCCACTGCTAAGCGAGAATTGTTTTTATGTAATTCCGACAACCGCATCAGGCCAAATTTCTGAGGGGGGGGGGGAGACCAGTTCTTCACCACCAGCCAAAAAGGATGTTCCATGTATGTCACGATCTTTCCAATCCGCACCTAACTACAGATTTCCGGAACAGAAATTATGGATAAAAGCATCTGTGTATGAAGTTTGACAAGGAAAAAATATACGCTCGGTACCGTATCATCCTCTTGAAGGAAACAGAGAGTGCTATTTTTGAAGGCACTGATTTCGGTAATATGGGAATGGCAGATTAATTCCCTGGCAGAGATAGCAGAAATCCGTTGCAAACTACTGCTTTCTTTAGAGTAGCTTATGGGTAATATCTCCGACTCAACCCTGTATTCAGGAAACACACAGCTGAAAACGACCATCTATGGAGACAACGCTTGCCAACAGGTGAGTCCGGCCACTGAGAGGGTACAGAGAAGGGAAACCAGGGGACCAAAGTCCAAAATTAGAACATAAGAATATAAGAAAGGCCATGGTGGATCAGACCCAGGCCCATCAAGTCCAGCAGTCTGTTCACACAGTGGCCAACCAGGTGCCTCCAGGAAGCCCCCAAACAAGACGACTGCAGCAGCACCATCCTGCCTCGGTTCCACAGCACCTAATATAATAGCCATGCTCTTCGGATCCTGGAGAGAATAGGTCTGCATCATGACTAGTATCCGTTTTAACTAGTAGCCATGAATAGCACTCTCCTCCATGAACATGTCCACTCCCCTCTTAAAGACTTCCAAGTTGGCAGCCATCCCCAGATCCTGGGGCAGGGAGTTCCACAATTTAACTATGCATTGTGTGAAAAAATACTTCCTTTTCTCTGTTTTGAATCTCTCACCCTCCAGCTTCAGCAGATGACCCCGTGTTCTAGTATTATCAGAGAGGGAGAAAAGCTTCTCCCTGTCCACTGTCTCCAAACCATGCTAAATTTTATATAATATTATATATCTTTTTGAACCTTTCCCAGCACGGCAATATCCTTTTTGCAATGCAGCACGCATTACCCCCGATGCAGCCGTGCCACAAAGACAGACGAGGACATTACGACATCAGCCATTTTTGTTTTCGGTCCTTCCCCTAACCTTTGAAGAAGCCCATCTCTTTATTCTATTGTCATCGCAACTGAAAAGGGCAGGCGCGTCCTTTGGTGGCAACTCCGGCCTGCAAACTCCTTTATTTATGAAAGGTGCCTCTTCCCGGTTCCTCAGAGGCCGGTCTAATGAGTCACCATTCCAGACGCGACTGTCAAGGGAAAGAGGTGCTTCGTAAATGCTGCTTTCTCGGCCAACATATCCTTTTAATCAGGCTTTGTTCTCAATAGGAAGTAAACCGGTTGTCTGGCCGGCCCCAGTTTAGAATGCAGTCGGAGATTTGTGTGGGGCAATACATAGGGTTATGGATACCATGGGCTGCCAAAAAAACAAATCAGTGGGTTCTAGATCAAATCAAGCCTGAACTGACCCTAGAAGCTAAAATGACTCAACCGAGGCTGTTGTACTTTGGTCCCATTATGAGAAGACAAGCGTCACTGGAAAAGACCATCATGCTAGGAAAAGTGGAGGCCAGCAGGAAAAGAGGAAGACCCAACAAGAGATGGATTGACTCTATCAAGGAAGCCACGGCCCTCAATTTGCAAGATCTGAGCAAGGCTGTCAAAGATAGGACGTTTTGGAGGACATTGATTCATAGGGTCGCCATGAGTCGGAAGCGACTTGACGGCACTTCACACACACAATACATAGAGTTGCCAGCTCTGGGTTGGAAAATTCCTGGAGATTTGTGGGTGGAGCATGAGGAGGGCAGGGTTTGGGGAGGGGACAGACTTCAGCAGGATATAATGCCATACAGTCCGCCTTCTGAAGCAGCCATTTTCTCCAAAAGGAGGAGGGGGAGAGTTGGTTTTTATACGCCAACTTTCTCTACCACTTAAGGAAGAACCAAACCAGCTTACAATCACCTTCCCTTCCCCTCCCCACAACCGACACCCTGTGAGGTAGGTGGGGCTGAGAGAGCTGTGACTAGCCCAAGGTCACCCAGCTGGCTTCATGCATAGGAGTGAGGAAACAAATGCAGTTCACCAGATTAGCCTCCGCTGCTCATGTGGAGGAATGGGGAATCAAACCCGGTTCTTCAGATCAGAGTCCACTCTATCGCCTGGCGATCAGTTGTAATCCCAGGACATCTCCAGCCACTACCTGGATGTTGGCAACTATAGCAATAAATCCTTACGAACAGAATTCTACACATGAAGCCAGTAAGATGGTTAGGCTGGGACCTTTTGCCCTGTCATGCTGTCTTTTTATGTGCAAGGACCTTCTTTTTGCACAGAGAAGTTAGTCATGCATTCACAAGTGGGACATCCCAGACTGAAGAGCTTGACCTGATGAGAATTAAACGATTACAGAGCTTAAACAGAAGATCCTTTGTTTTGGAAAGTCCTGAACACCAACCAGTCGCAGATTTCTCATCCGGCTTCTTCCTTTGCCGGCCGAGAAAACTAGTTTACTCAGATAACCCATGAACTTGTTAAGAACAGAACAACATAAGAAAGACCATGCTGGATCAAACCAAGGCCCATCAAGTCCAGCAGTCTGTTCACACAGTGGCCCAACCAGGTGCCTCTAGGAAGCCCCCAAACAAGATGACTGCAGCAGCATTGTCCTGCCTGTCTTCCACAGCAACTACTAATAGGTATGCTCCTCTGACACTGTATTAAGCTGCCTTACACTGAGAACCTAGGTCCATCAAGGTTAGTATTGTCCTACTGCCAGATCCTTTTTACTGGAGATGCTGGGGATTGAACCTGGAACTTTTTACGTGTCATGTAGATGCTCTGCCACTGAACTACGTATGGCCCCTCTCCATGGATCTCCAGGGTTGCAAGCAGAGGTCTTTCACATCACCGACTTCCTGATCCTTTTAACTGGAAATGCCGGGGATTGAACCTGGGACTCTCTGCATGCAAAGCAGAGGCTCTTCCACTGAGCCACGGCTTCAGGTCAAGGCTTGTCGCAAGCCTAAGAAAAGCAACTCAGTGGGTATTGGAAGGGTTCTAACAACATCAAGGCACGGGAGAGAGGGAACAGAGTTCTAAAGGAAAGGTGGGCTACATTTCCCCTGGAGCATGAAATACCTATTATACACAAGTGTATAACCTGCAAGGAATTGTGGAGCAGGGTGGATAATAAAAATTTAAACATAGGATTTTTTAATTTAAATTGGATTTTAAATAAAATGCTTTTTGAGCAAAAATCTATCTAAAGATAGTTTTTCTATTTAAGATACATTATAGTCCAAAGGTTATTCATCGTGAAATAAGGATTAGTTTTTAATTATGTAGCATGAGGCTGTATATTCATGCAATGTTTAAATTCTTTTGGTAAATGAATCCCATTAATCCATTCACAATGTCATGCTCTTCAAGAGGTTTCTGTATGATTATTTTAAGCAATTTTTTTCTATCTAGAAGATATTATCACAGATGCTTGGTTTTGCAGTTCTCAAAACTGCGAATTTGTGTCTGCAGAGATAACATGCCCTCTTCTTGACGGCAAAAATGTTATAAAATAAACATACAGAGTTTGAGAAAATGACTTTAATCCCATTATTCCATTGAAAATCTATATACACAGAATCAACCCTTTTACCTCTTAAGTGCTCTGTTTCAAGACGTTCAATGAATAGAAGATTGTTTGGTATGGAATAGATCTGCACAAGAAGAAAATTGTGAGGAGGGAGAAAACCATGATTTAAAGGTAGTCTTACTGGCTAGTGATTTAAATTGTCATTTAAATCGATTTGATTTAAATCAAATCCACCCTGTTGTGGGGTAGAAGAAGAAGAGGTTTTTATATGCCGACTTTCTCTACCACTTAAGGAAGAATCAAACCGGCTTACAATCGCCTTCTCTTCCCCTCCCGTGAGGTAGGTAGGGCAGAGAGAGCTCTGAGAGAGCTGTGACTAGCCCAAGGTTACCCAGCTGGCTTCATGTGGAGTGGGGAAACCAACCTGGTTCACCAGATTAGCACCTGCCACTCATGTGGAGGAGTGGGGAATCGAACCTGGTTCTCCAGATCAACCTCTCCAAACCACTGCTCTTACTCACTACACCACGCTGGCTCTCCTCCTTCTCTCCCCATCATACTTCTGTCCCTTTTCTTCCTTGTCTCATCATCATTATTCTTAATCCCATTCAGGTGGTGGGGGTCCTTCCTATAAAAAAGGCCTCAAGAATTGGACACTATACCCCAAATGGGGTCTCACTACTGCAGCGTTGGTACTCACTACTACAGCAGTGGTACTATCACATCTCGTGTTCTAACCACTATGCATCAGTCGGTACACCCAGATTGAATTTGCATTCTCTGCTGACACTCACACTGGCTACTCATACTCAATTTGCAGTCCACTGACACCCCAAGATCCCTTTCGCACACGCTAATTCCTTTCCCTCCTTCCTTCTCTTCGGAGGAACCAAGAGAGGGAGACAGTTACTCATCTGTACAGTATCGGGCAGAGGATGCGGGATGGAAGAAGAGATGCAATTTCCATGTCAGCCGATGGAGTACCGAAGGCTAAGCAAGCTGAATGGCTTGCTGCTGAAAGCCCAGATTCTCCTCCGTGGATTCCTGCAGAAGCGAGACCCGAGAAAGCAGACACGTACCGGGGGAATCCGCCGATAATGCACTCGAACTGAAAGCCTGTTTTACTGTAGCTACAGAAGGAGTCCTGAACTCCCTGGTAATAGGAAAGATAAAAAGTGAATTGTCCCCATGCGCTGACGCGTGTCGATTGCAATTCAGGTTATAAAGCAAAAAACCCAGCTTGGAGAAAGCTGTCTTTGCTCAATAAAGACTCTTCGCACAGTTGGAGAGGCAAAGAGAGGACATCTAGCCAGGGCAGCATTAAATGATCCACCCAAGGAACAAATTATAAGGCTGTCACTCAGATTAGCCCCTGAATTTTCGAATGCAAGGAGCTAAGGAGCTGGGCCAGCGTGGTGTAGAGGTTAAGAGCTGTGGTTTGGAGCAGTGGACTCGGATCTGGAGAGCCGGGTTTGATTCCCCACTCCTCCCCATGAGCGGCGGAGGCTAATCTGGTGAACTGGATTTGCTAGTCAGATTCGGATTTATTACTAATACGGCAAAGCCATTAAAATATTCATATCAATTGCAAGGTAGAATTAAAAGACACAATATCTAAAACTATGGAATATATAATTCTTAAATAAATTAAACAAATTACTATTAGCTAAAAACCTCAAATTAATATAACGTTTTCCCTTTTAGGTTAGATTGCCAAGACCCCGCTTTGCCTGACAGATCTTGTATATCGCAGAATTTAGCTGCCTGTTTCATTGTCTGGGCTGACCCTTCCCATAGGAGATTCCTCAGCCTCCCTTCCTCAGAGCTGTCCTTTGTTAGATTAAGGAGAGGGGGAAATTAGCTTAAATCTTGTTTCCTCATTGAAAAAGCATCTGAAGAAAAAGTGAGCAACAGACTCGACTTACAGGGACACCCAGGCTAGTCACATTTCTCTAGGGCTGTCAATTCGGTTCGGTCCGAACTGAAAATCAACCGAATTTCCCCTGATTCGGTGATTTTCTGTTCGGATGGATCCGAACTCAAAACTGGCAGGCAACCGGGGGGACCGAATTCAGCGAGTTCGGGAGTTCGCGAATAAATTCGGCAAATTTGGCCCCCCTTCAGGGGAGCCCGCTGAAAGGCGCGGGCTGCCCTTTAAACTGATCTGAGCCTCCCAGCTGGGAGGCGCAGGTCAGTTTAAAGGGCAGCCCGCCCCCCTTCAGCGGGCTCCGCTGGAGAGGCGCGGGCTGCCCTTTAAACTGACCTGCGCCTCCCAGCTGGGAGGCTCAGATCAGTTTAAAGGGCAGCCCGAGCCTCTCCAGCGGAGCCCGCTGAAGGGGGGCGGGCTGCCCTTTAAACTCATCTGCGCCTCCCAGCTGGGAGGCTCAGATCAGTTTAAAGGGCCCCCGCGCGCCTTCAGGGAATCCCTCTGAAGGCGCGCTGGGGCCGAATTTTCCCCCGAACTCCAGATCCCCCCGAATTACCGGGGATCCGAAGCGGGGGAGTTCGGACTTCGGCACGTACCGAACCCACAAGGGTCAAATTCGGCCGAATCCGAACTGTACCGAATTTTTTTTTTGACACCCTACATTTCTCTCAGAACTCTCTCAGCCCCACCTACCTGACAAGGAGTCTGTTGTGGGGAGGGGAAGGGAAGGAGATTGTAAGCCGCTTCGAGACTCCTTAAAGGTAGAGAAAAGTGGAGTATAAACACCAATTATTCCTCTGCTTTCTTTCGTCGTCTTCTTTCTTCTTCTTCCAAGCACATTTTGCAGCTTGTTCCTGGATTAATGACTCAGAGAGAGGCTAAAGTAACCATTACCTGAAGCTCTGGAGGCACATCTAGGAACAGACACACTGTACCCAGAGAAAATGCTCCGAAAATAATACATTTTTTCTGCTCTGCACAAAATAGTACAAAATGATATTGTGCTATCTTTGAAGAGACATAACAAAAAAAAACAGGCTTTAGGGGGAAATCTCTGGGGCTAAAACCCCCATCGGAATAGCAGGTACGGGGTTTGACAAAGGGGGAAATAAGAGAGGGCAGATCCAAAACAAGGTATGGGATGGGACCAAGAGGCAGAAATTAGATGAAGGTTGGGGAGAAAAAGATGGTGTAGAAACGGGGGCGGGCATAATGCCCCCTCCTCTTTTTCAGCTGGCTACACCGCGGACTGACCCCTGGAAGGGCCAGTCCAGCCTGACAGGAGGAGAAGTCAAAAAGCAGCCGAATTCAGGTGGATTTGTTCGATGGGGTGAGGGTTTAGAACCAGCCACCAAAATGTAGCATTGCACACACCGTTCCTTCTCCAAAGCCCAGCACCGCTTTTATTGCTCATGCTGGTTTTCCAAAGAGCCAGGCCACCGCATTAACCAGCTTGCCTTTGTGCGGAAAGCCGGTTTCCCTCCTCAATATGTGTGTAAGTGCCATCAAGTTACAGAGACCCCAGCAAGGGGCTTTCAAGGTAAGCAATTAAGCAGAGGAGGTGTGCCATCGCCTTCCTCTGCAGAGCCTTCCTTGGTGGTCTCCCATCCAAGTAAGGACCTTGCTTAGCTTCCGAGATCTGACACAGTCGGGCTAGAATAATAGAATCATAGACCTGGAAGGGGGTCGTAGAGGCCATCTAGTCCAACCCCCTGCTCAATGCAGGATCAGCCTAGAGCATCCCCCTGACAAGCGCTTGTCCAGCCTCAGGTCCATCAAAGTCAGTATTGTCTACTCAGACCGGCAGCAGCTCTCCAGGGTCTCAGGCAGGGGTCTTTCCCATCACCTACCTGCCTAGTCCCTTTAACTGGAGATGCCAGGAATGTAACCTGGGACCTTCTGCATGCCAAGCAGATGCTCTGCCACTGAGCCACGGCCCCTCCCCTAGTCCAATCCCCTGCACAATGCAGGAAACTCACAACGACCTCTCCCCGGACCCTCAGTGACCCCCTACTCCAGACAATCTAGTAATTTCCGAATGGGAGATGTCAGCAGGCAATTCATTTGGTAACGAATTTGCTACCCACAGAGGGAGTCTCTTGCTGTGCCCTGGCATGATTCACAGATCTGGCCTTCCTTCCTACTCCCGCCACCCTCTGCTGGACATGAGCAATTCTGTCCCGTCTCTGCATCATCCCACTGAAGACAAAGGACCTGCCCCCCTCAACAAAGTAGGCAGAAACACAGGGGGGGTAGAAAGTTGCACCTTCAGCAGGTGAACCTTCCCAGGTAGAAAAGAGACTCCAACTGTAATGCAGAGGGGAGAAGAGGAAGATGCATCAGTAATTCTGTTTAAGGAGCGGTGGGGGGGGGGAATGCCTTGATCGCTCACAGCAGCTTTCTTCTCAAAGCCAAGGAGCAAAAGAAAAGTTTATGCCTAACTGGGGTTTTTTTTTTCTTTAAACAGACCAGAATAGAAACGTATTTCTAAAGTAAATGGCTGGAAGTCCTGAGGACAGAAGTTCTGCTCGCCCGTCTTATCTGGGTCTCTGTCGTCGCAACCCACCCACCCCCAACCCCCGGTTCTCATCACTTATTCATCTCGCTGCGTAGCTGAAGGGACTCTGCGCAACGCAACCACCAGGGAATGGGAAAAATTCAACGACGGCCGCTTCCGTTAAGTAAAGAAATGTATTTGCTGAATATTTAAAGGGCAACAACCCCATAAATTATTCTCTCTCCATACTCGCCTATCTCGGAAAGATGCTAAGGGGCTGAATTAATAAAGTCTATTTCCAGCAGTTGAAGAGAAAGATAACGTAAAAAGCCTTTGGTTTCCCAGGCAAGAATAAAAAAAAAGAGCATATTTCTAGCTGCCCATTCTAAAACTCCGGGGAAGACTCGTCCATTTTAAATATTCCTATTGGCTTGGGATCCACCGTGTTATGACCTTACAAAAAACCCGCTGGGTAACTCCAGTGTCATTTAAGTTTTGTTGGTCTGAGCTATATGGGAGGCAGTCGAGAATTTTTGTCCCAATAAAGATAGCTTCAAGTGGACAGCCGTGTTGGTCGGCAGTAGAAGAGCCAAGATTTGAGTCGAGAAACGCCTTCAAGACCAACATGGTTTCCAAGATATAAGCTTTCATGAGTTCCTGACTAATGGAGTTTTGACTCATGGAAGTTTATATCCTGGATTTTTTGTTGGTCTTTAAGGCATTGCTGGACTCAAATCTTGCTCTTACCCTAATAAAAATATACCTTTGTAACAAAAGATGACCTTCTGTTGAGACAGAGGGTTTCTTACAGTACCCCTAGGAAGACCATGTATGGTAGGGTTGCCAACTCCAGGTTGGGAAATACCTGGAGATTTGGGGGAAGGGAGCCTGAGTTGTTTGAGTTGTTTTCTGTTGCCCAAGAAGGCCAGACCAGAACCAACGGGTTGAAATTAAATCAAAAGAGTTTCCGTCTAGACATTAGAAAGAATTTTCTAACAGTCAGAGCGGTTCCTCAGTGGGACAGGCTTCCTCAGGAGGTGGTAAGTGCTCCTTCCCTGGAGGTTTTTAAGAAGAGGTTAGATGGCCATCTGTCATCAATGCTGATTCTGTGACCTTAGGCATATGATGAGAGAGAGGGCATCTTGGCCATCTTCTGGTCACTAGGGATGTGGGGGGGGGGAGGTAGTTGTGAAATTCCTGCATTGTGCAGGGGGTTGGACTTGATGACCCTGGTGGTCCCTTCCAACTCTATGATTCTGTCAGGAAAGTGGAGTTTGGGGAGGGGAGGTATAATGCCATAGAGGTCTCCATGACCCCCTGAATCAGTTCTTCAGGGGAACTGATCTCCATCGTCTGGAGATCAGTTGTAATTCTGGGAGATCTCCCCACCTGGAGGTTGGCAAACCAAATCTAGGTTGCTCATTGGAAGACTGGCAATGATCTGGGAGATCTACATTCGAGTCCCCACACTGCCATGCAGTTCACTGCATAACCATGGGACAGCCCCTCCCTCTCCACCTAACCTACCTCACGGGGTTGTAGTGAGGAAAAAAGATGGAAGGGAGAATCATGGGCAACCCATGGTCAGTCCATCCAGGAATCAAACCCGGTTCTCCAGATCAGACTCCACCGCTCCAAACCACCGCTCTTATCCACTACACCACGCTGTAGTCCCGCATGACACGTGGTACTCAAGTTCAGAAACCGTAGAAGTGAACAAACTTCTTTCAAATGCCCTTAGAAAGAAAAAATGGCCAGTTTAAATAATGGCCAGTTTTCTCCCTCCCTCTCAACTGGGTTAACCTTAACGTCCCAAAGATGGCATAATGGTTAAGAGCGGCAGACTCTAATCTGGAGAACCGGGTTGGATTCCCCACTCCTCCACATGAAGCCAGCTGGGTGGGTGCCCTTGGGCTAGTCACAGCTCTCTCCGAGCTCTCTCAGCCCCACCTACCTCACAAAGTGTCTGTTGTGGGGATGGGAAGGCGATTGTAAGCCGGCTTGAGACTCCTCAAAAGGTAGAGAAAACCGGGGTATAAAAACCAACTCTTTTCTTCCTAGCTGTAGGGCTCCAAACGTGATTCTTAACTGGGGGTGGAATCCTGGGCTGGATTTGCTCTCCCAGCTGTGGTCCATCTGTGTTTCTGGAGCACTTGCTAACTCTTGTACTCTTCAGGTGTGACTAATTCCCAACACCTGCATTTTCTCTTGGCATCTGTTTCAAACGGCAAAAAATAAAAACCCCAAAATGCTCACTGGCCCTGAGACAAATGCAAACCCGACTTAATAAAACCTTGTTAGGAAATTTGGGGGGGGGGATGAAAGGGGAAGGGTTGTGGCTCAGTGGTAGAGCATCTCCTTGGCACGCAGAAGGTCCCCGGTTCAATCCCCGGCTTCTCCAGTCAAAGAGACTAGGCAAGTAGGTGATGGGAAAAACCTCTGCCCGAGACCCTGGAGAGCCGCTGCCGGTCTGAGTAGACAATACTGTCTTTGATGGACCAAGGGTCTGATTCAGTACAAGGCAGCTTAATGTGTTCATCATGGATCAACAGTCCTGATTCAGTGTTATGCACCTTTATAGGGAGGGGCTGTAGCTCAGTGATAGAGCATCTGCTTGGCATGCAGAAGGTCCCAGGTTCAATCCTCGGCATCTCCAATTAAAGGTACTAGGCAAGTAGGTGATATGAAAGGCCTCTGCCTGAGACCCTGGAGAGCCAATGCCAGTCTGAGTAGACAATACTGACTTTGATGGACCAAAGGTCTGATTCAGTATATGGCAGTGTTGTGTGTTCAAAAGAAGTTCACTACAGGGATGAATGCAATGGGGTGAAAGCAATGGGGAGAATCCCCACGATGTGGAAGCAACCCCAGACAGGTTTCTCCACAAGGTGGCTCTCCCACCTACTGGATATGTGAAAGACGTCAAACCAGCCAAGAGATGCAAACACCTCCCAAATGCCAGACAAGCAGAACACCCCACTTGTCAAATCGCGCCAACGGAGATATACCACAAAGAACAGAAGTCAACCCTCCACACACAGATGCTCACACTGGTTTCCCCAAGAGTAGTGCCATGGTGCGTCGGTTGTAAAGTGTCCGGGTTCAGGCAGGCATCTGAGGCAAGAGGCAACGGGTGAAGCCCAAACACAGTCCGGGCTCACCTCACAGTTACTCAGAAGTCCAAGAGTCCAACCAGAAGGGCAAACCTAAAATGCAGAAGCCAGGTCTCGGTCTAGGCCAGGAGTGTTAAACATATGAACATAGGAAAGGCCATGCTGGATCAGACCGAGGCCCATCAAGTCCAGCAGTCTATTCACACAGTAGCCAACCAGGTGCCTCTAGGAAGCCCACAAGCAAGACAACTGCAGCAGCATTTATCCTGCCTGAGTTCCACGGCACCTAATATAATGGGCATGCCCCTCTGATCCTGGGGAGAATAGGCATGAACATAAGAGAAGCCCTGCAGGATCAGACCCAGGCCCATCAAGTCCAGCAGTCTGTTCACACAGTGGCCAACCAGGTGCCACTAGGAAGCCCACAAACAAGACAACTGCAGCAGCACCATCCTGCCTGTGTTCCACAGCACCTCAGCATGCTCCTCTGATCCTGGAGAGAATAGGTATGCATCATGACTAGTAGGCATTTTGACTAGTAGCCATGGATAGCTGAGACCTCCATGGGTACAGTGGCAGCATCCTAGAGGAAATTCTCACTACTCCAGCAGCTGAGAAGTTTTTCCGCCTCTATCCACAAAGCAGCTATCGCCTAGGAACCCCGTTAAAAGCAGTCTAATCCCAAAAACTTGAATCTCCCTTTTTTCTTGACCCTTTTTTCATTGAATGCTGGTTTTGATGGGGGCAGGGAAAGGGGGAGGTTTCCCTGGCATTTCCCAGCAGAGGGCATCAGACAAGGACTCTGTGCCCAGACGGTTGATGCCGAGCCAGAATTGTGTCCTCAGAGGTGACGGGGGCAGGGGGCACAGCGAGGGAAATTTCCGGAAGCTGCCGTAACATACCGATCAACCAAAAGGGCCAGGCCTTTATAAACAAAGGGGCAGAAGCCAACAGGCATTTGATATCGAATCGGCGTGTATTAAAACGTGCTTGCCCTCCCCCCTCGGCAGGCTGTCGGAAAGATCAATTACAATGGATTTTGCACCCAGCATGGAAAGATGAGCAAACATTCGGAGAAAGAGGACGGCAGGGAGAATCGCCGCTCCGAACTGCAGCTTAGAGATGTCTGTGGAGAGAAAGAACCAACCATCGAATTCACCGAGGTCTGAAATCTTGCCCCAAACAAGCGAGTGTTCCTCCGCCAAAGTGGTTTTCGCAGGCTAAAGAAAGAAAATGCTCAGCAGGATGGCAGATGAAGCGGCGCGTCAGCACACAGCGAGGGGACCCCACGAGCAAATCCACATGGGGTTTGCATCGCAAAAGGGCCCCCGCTTCAAATGTTATCGCACAACCAGCCGGGTATTGGAAGCTCCCCGCCGCAAGAGCTGCATCGACGGGGGGAGGAGGACGAATAGCTAAGATCCCCAGCAAATGACGCCCCGGAGGTTCTGTCCATGGGCACTGTGGCACCCTCCAACACTTTTCTTGGTGCCCACCAAGTGTTTTTTTTTAGAAAGTGAATTGGGCCAAGCTGGGCTCGTGCCCAGCAGGGCTTCGGACTGGCCACTGGAGATCCAACTGGCTGTGCAGATCACACTCCCGTTTCAGCTGCAGCTGCCCCCAAAGTGCTGTTTTTATTGAACACATGAAGAACACATTAAGCTGCCTTCTAATGAATCAGGCCCTCGGTCCATCAAAGTCAGTATTGTCTACTCAGACCGGCAGCGGCTCTCCAGGGTCTCAGGCAGAGGTCTTTCACATCACCTACCGGCCTAGTCCCTTTAACTGGAGATGCCGGGGATTGAACCTGGGACCTTCTGCATGCCAAGCAGATGCCCTACCACTGAGCCACAGCCCCTCTCCATGGCTTTCCAGGGTCTCAGACGGAGGTCTTTCACATCACCTTATTTGCCTGGTTCCTTTAACTGGTGATACCGGGGATTGAACCTGGGACCTTCTGCATGCAAAGCAGATGCTCTACCACTGAGCCACGGCCCCTCCCCAAATAAGCTTTAGACAGACCATTGAGCACATGAACATATGAAGCTGCCTCATACTGAATCAGACCCTCAATCCATCAAAGTCAGTATTTTCTACTCAGACCAGCAGCGGCCCTCCAGGGTCTCAGGCAGGGGTCTTTTCCATCACCTACCTGCCTAGTCTCTTTAACTGGAGATGCCAGGGATTGAGACTCTGGAGGAGTGGGGAATCGAACCCAGTTCTCCAGATTAGAGTCCACCGCTCCAAGGCGCCGCTCTTAACCACTACACCACGCTGGCTCTAGCCACTATACCACGCTGGCTCTCAAACAGTTTTTATCATGCTTCAGGAGATGCAATTTGGAGGCCCGCAGACTTTAAGGATGGTTTATAGGCACCTATTGTAGATCTCTGTGTTATTAAAATAGTCTTTTACACTCCTGGTTTTGGAATGGGATAGGCCACACATTCTAATTCAGCAAGCAATGAACTAGACTCAGAATCCAAGGCAAAATCCAAGGAGAGACAGCATGGTGTAGTGATTAAGCATGGAGGACTCTAATCTGGAGAACCGGGTTGGATTCCCCACTCCTCCACATGAAGTCTGCCGGGTGACCTTGGGCTAGTCACAGTTCTCTCTGAACTCTCTCAGCCTCACCTACCTCACAAGGTGTTTGTTGTGGGGAGAGGAAGGAAAGGTGATTGTAAACCAGTTTGATTCTCCTTAGAAGGTAGGGAAGGTTGGTATATAAAACCAAAGCCGTCTTCTTCTAAATGATAAAGTTTCTCTATTAAAAAAAGAATTGCAACATGCCAGATAACCAGTAGGGGGAGTCAATGTCTACAGCTTTAAGACACTGCATAGAATGAAATTGTTCCTTTACTTCACCTAATTGCAAAAAGCAGAGTTTATGCCATCTCTAGGATTAGAAGGCCAAATAACTGGAGAATGCTCAGAAGAGGTTCACAGGCCTTAAAGCCCCACATGGGGCAATGGGTTTTGACTCGCCAAGTTTCAGCAGTGGAAGCGAAGCCCCAGATGACTCAGCCTTGTGGCTTTAAACCACCAAGAACCAATCTTCCAGACAGAGCAGCAAATGAGGATGTGAGCTCGAGAAATGCAGCTGTACTCCTTATGTAGCTTCCAGGAAAGCCTGCTAACGTCTCCGAGTTCTGCATCCTGCTTTAACAGGTGTGAAAAAGGCCATGCTGGCCATAATGACACGAGGAATAGAGGATAAAACTGCAGCTATCATACTGTCCTTGTACAAATCTATGGTGAGACCACACTTGGAAGACTGTGTACAGTTCTGGTCACCACACCTAAAAAAGGATATTGCAGAGCTTGAGAAGGTGCAGAAAAGAGCACCAAAATGATCAGGGGGCTAGAGCAACTGCCCTGTGAAGAGCGGTTAAAACACTTAGGGCTGTTTAGCCTGGAAAGAAGGCTGTTAAGGGGAGACATGATCAAGGTCTATCAAATTATGCATGGTATGGAGAGAGTGGACAGGGAAAAGCTTTCCTCCCTCTCTCATCATGCTAGAACGTGGGGTCATCTGCTGAAGCTGGAGGGTGAAAGATTCAAAACGGATAAAAGGAAGTATTTCTTCACACAACGCATAGTTCAATTGTGGGACTCCCTGCCCCAGGGTGTGGTGATGGCTGCCAACTTGGAAGGCTTGAAGAGGGGAGTGGACATGTTCATGGAGGAGAGGGCTATCCATGGCTACTAGTCAAAATGGACACTAGTCATGATGCATACCTATTCTCTCCAGGATCAGAGGAGCATGCCTATTATATTAGGTGCTGTGGAACACAGGCAGGATGGTGCTGCTGTAGTCGCTTGTTTGTGGGCTTCCTGGAGGCACCTGGTTGGCCACTGTGTGAACAGACTGCTGGACTTGATGGACCTTGTTTTTATGTGAAGCACAGGTGGGCCAGAGAATTTTCTGCTAGGGACTCTCAACCCAACATGGGCAGCCATTCAATGCTGATCCCAGAGGAGAAGAGAGGGGAGAGATGCGGGTAAGGCTAAGAGCATCTGCTTGGCCTGTTCTCCATGGGATTTACCCACCAAGCACCCGTGTCACCCAGCACTGAAATGCTGAGGAAAGCAATTGTTCGAACGACACACAGAATAATAGAGTTGGAAGGGACCACTAGGGTCATCTAGTCCAACCCCCTGCCCAATGCAGGAATTTCACAACTACCTCCCACACACACACCCAGTGACCCCTACTCCATGCCCAGAAGGTGGCCAACATGTGTTTTGGGTTACGTCAGGATTCTTGAGGGCTTCTCTCTCACACAAGTGTGATCTAATTAGGCCATCAATCTCTGGGATGCTTCTGCTGGTGACCAGGACTTCCCTGTGATTCTCTTCTGAGGGACAGCGCTGCTGCCTTCTATTTCCCCCCTGTTCCTTCTACTACGGTTCCAAAGGTTTTCCGACCTCCCTTTCCATCACTCCCAGAACTGGGTGAAGAAGAAACGACTCGCAGAGAACAATTCCGGTTATCAATCTCAATTTGGTCAATTGACATGTTCACTTTATGCACAGGAGGCTACTGGCCCCGATTTAGCTCCAAGTCATTTCGTTGAATGGGGTGGGGAAAACAAATTCGGGTAAATCTGCTTCTCTTTGGGAGGGACTGGGGCTCAGCAGTAGAACAGCTGTGTGGCACGCCGAAGGTCCCAGGTTGTCAGGCATGGGCCTGTGAATGGTATGTGGTGGTTTTGCCAGGTGCTGCCCAAGGTCGCTGTGCTATGCCGCTCTTAAGATGTTTAGACTGTATTCTGTGGGAAACTACCTCCAGCTCTGAACTTGCTCCGGGGAGGGGGGTTGCCTTGGTACTCTGAGCTGGCCTCCTTTCGTCCTTCTATATATGCTATGGGTTGTACAATTGACCCTTACTAGTATCCTCTTGATTCTCAGCTTCTGCTACCTGTAGAGTTTTCCTAATAAGTCAGCTTACGTTGGACTGTCTGTCTATTGAGTCTGTTTATGGGTTTACCACGGGACTAGAGCTCACACAGGTTCAATCCCTGGCATCTCCAGTTAAAGGGACCAGGCAGTAGGTGATGTGGGGGACCTCCACATGAGACCCTGGAGAGCTGCTGCCAGTCCCAGGAGACAATACTGACTTTGATGGACCAAGAAGAAACGTTGGTTTTTCTACCCCGATTTTCTCTACCTTTAAGGAGTCTCTAACCGGATTACAACTGCCTTTTCTTCCTCTCCCCACAAGAGACACCTTGAGGTGAGGCTGAGAGAGTTCGGAGAGAACTGTGACTGGCCCGAGGGCACCCACCACGCTTCATGTGGAGGAGCCAGGAATCAAACCCGGTTCTCCAGATTAGAGTCAAGCCGGTTTGATTCTTCCTCAAGTGGTAGAGAAAGTCGGCATATAAAACCAACTCTTCTTCTTCTCTTCCTGTCTTATGACTCTCATCGCATGACCAAAATGCCACACGTTTGCAGCTCAGCGTGTCCCCTGCTTCCACCGGAGCTTAAAGGTGACCCTTTCCTGGGTCTGGGAAGTTTGGAAAACCTCTGGCTTAGAACACAAATAATGATGTGAGTTGGGTTGCCAGGCAAATGGCAGGGGACGGGGTCTTACCAGCTGCTGGAAAAAGCCTAGGCCAGCAATGCAGCAACATAACTTCTGGCATGCACCGGAAGAGACATAATATGTCGCAGGTAGCACAGGTCGCTCTGTAATTTGGGCAAAAACTCCATTGTAGAATCATAGAATCACAGTTGGAAGGGACCACCAGGGTCATCTAGTCCAACCCCCTGCACAATGCAGGAAATCCACAACTACCCCCCACACCCCCAGTGACCCCTACTCCATACCTAGAGAAGGCAGAAGCTGTTTTTGCCCAAATATCAGAGCAACTCACATCGGCAATGATGTCACACTTCCAATAAGCGCCAGAAGTGATGTCGCAGGCTTTTATATCCCGACTTCCTCTGCAATTTAAAGAAGAATCATACCGGCTTACAATCACCTTCCCTTCCCCTCCCCATAACAGACACCCTGTGAGGAAGGTGGGGCTGAGAGAGTGAGACTAGCTCAAGGTCACCCAGCTGGTTTCATGTGTAGGAGTGGGGAAACCAATCTAGTTCACCAGATTAGCATCTGCCGCTCATGTGGAGGAGTAGGGAATTGAACCCGGTTCTCCAGATCAGAGCCTGCCTCTCCAAACCACCACTCTTACCCACTACACCAAGATGGCAGCTTATCCCTTTTCCTTGGGCCCAGAAGCCCAGTCTTCGACGGAGCGTCGTCTAGAGGTAGTGCTGAAGCCGTCACACAGGGATTCTCAGTTCAGCCGCACAACCACGCCCTAGCGAGCACAACGCGGAGATTGCAAACCCTCTTCGAAACGCGAGTTCCGATTCTGGTTGGGCACCCAATTGAAAACACCGTCAACCCAAACGTCACGCCAAACCCGAACTGGAGCTTCCTTAACTGTAGTTTCACGCGGCATCTGGCGTGCGAGAATCCTCGTCGAGCTCCTAACCTTCCACAAAACGCAAAACACTCAACAAGTCGAGGGATGTCAAACTGTGAGATGTCTGGAACGTGAGCGGCGCAGGTGTGTGTGTGTGTGGGGGGGGGACCGGTTGCCATGGTAGTCACCGCGAGACTTCATTAGCCAACTTCCAAAAGCTGGCAGGGAGGAGGAAGTGAGGTAGGCGTCGGGTTTTTTGACTGACAGCTGAAATCCTGCGAAGGGCTGTCAAAAGCCTGTTTAATACAGCAAGCCCTCAACATGGCATTATCTGCAGATTTAATTAGCCCAAATATGTAACTTTTGGAAGAGAATGTCATTTATCCATCAACACCAGGTGCGCAAGCGCCTCGTTTCTCGCCAAGGCAAGGAAAAATCTGTGCAATGGGAAGGGGACCGGAGGGGGGAGGGGGTTACTTGGCATTTCTGTTACCCTCATGCATGCACCTACTAGCCTAGTGCATTTCTACTAGCCCAGTGCAGGGTTGACCCAGGCTAGCCTGATCTTGTCTGATCTCCAAAGCAAAGCAGGATCAGCCTTGGTTAGTACTTGGACAGGAGACCCCCAAGGAAGTTCAAGGTAGCTACACAGACAGTGGCAAACCTCCTCTGAACGTCCCTTGCTTTCAAAAACCCAACCTTTTTGAACCTGCAGGATGATGAAGATGATGATGATGAAGATGATGCAGTTGGTTTTTATATGCCAAATTTTTCTAACTTTTAAGGAGAATCAAACCAGCTTACAATCTCCTTCCTTTCCTCTCCCCACAACAGACACCTTGTGAGGTAGGTGAGACTGAGAGAGCTCTAAGATAACTGCAAATAGACCAAGGTTACCCAGCTGGCTTCATGTGTAGGAGTGGGGACTCAAACCCGGTTCTCCAGATTAGAGCCCACTGTTCATGTGGAGGAGTGGGGAAGCAAACCCGGTTCTCCTCCACATGAGCGGCAGACTCTAATCTGGTGAATGAGGTTTGATTCCCCACTCCTACACATGAACGGTGGACTCTAATCTTGTGAGCCGGGTTGGCTTCCCCACTCCTCTACATGAAGCCAGCTGGGTGACCTTGGGTCACAGTTCTCTTAGCGCTCTCTCAGCCCCACCTACCTCACAGGGTGTCTGTTGTGGGGAAGGGAAGGAGATTGTAAGCAGGTTTGATTCTTTCTTAAGTGGTAGAGAAAGTCTGCATATAAAAACCAACTCTTCTTCTTCTTCGTCTTCATATTCTTTTTCTTCCCAGCTGCAGAAGATGGCACGGCTTGGCATTTGCTGGGGACCCTTGATACCAAAGGGGCCAACACCCAAAGAGGGTTGGCATTCTCATCTTGCATAGATCAGCCAAAAAAAGGACAAAATAGTGGGATAGAATTTTCAATTTATATGTCTCGCCTATTTTAGGTGAAGGGGTCAGGCAGGGCCCTCCCCACCATTCCCAGAAATTTCACCAGCCTCTTCATACAACACAAGTTGTCATGCTAAAGAAAAGAGCCACTGGGAAGAGGACTGAGAGGTGATATGATAACCATCTTCAAATACTTGAAGGGCTATTATGTTGTTTTCTGTTGCCCCAGAAGGTCGGAGCAGAACCAACGGGTTGAAATTAATTCAAAAGAGTTTCCGTCTAGACATTAGGAAGAATGCTCTAACAGTTAGAGCAGATCCTCAGTGGAACAGGCTTTTTCGGGAGGTGGTGAGCTCTCCTTCCCTGGAGGTTTTTAAGGAGAGGCTAGGTGGCCATCTGTCAGCAATGCTGATTCTATGACCTTAGGCAGGTGATGAGAGGGAGGGCATCTTGGCCATCTTCTGGGCATGGAGTAGGGGTCACTGGGGTGTGTGGGGGAGGTAGTTGTGAATTTCCTGCATGGTGCAGGGGGTTGGACTAGATGACCCTGGTGGTCCCTTCCAACTCTATGAGTCTAACGAGAATTCTCACAGGTTCCTCTGTTGACCTTCTTTTCGGGGGCCCAGATAGTAATGCAACCGGAGAGAGCATGCGCGTATGCAAAAGGGCACTGCTATTTTTCTTGAGTTTTTCTTCCCCTCCCACCCACCGAAAACAGAAGTCAGCCGGATGCTTTGAGAGAGATTTCTGATGGCATGGAACCATCTTCCTACAGTGTTTTCAATCCAAATATAGAATCGTACAGTTACACCAGGGGGAAAAGCGAAACTGATGAGAAGCATAAGGGAATATGAGTGGCATATTGTAATTTTCCACTCAGAGGGACATGGAGAGGGCGAACAGCATTCGGAGTTTAAGAGTTTTTAAACTGGTAGTTATTAACATCAGTTGCACACAGGAAGAACAGACTTAGCTTTAAAGAGATGGGGGGGGCTCACTCGTTTTAAACTGAAGGAATCCCACAACTAATTTATTCAGTGTTTATATCAGGCTGCTAAGAGAGGTCATCCAGACCTTTGGAGTCTGGTGTCATTGGTAAGATGGGGCTCCCACACTCGAGATTAAATCATCAGAGTCATCAGATGTGGTCAGTTTGGTGCTGAACCTATGAAGGGATGCCTTAGTCAACTGGCAGAACGCACGAAAGCTGGCGCGTGTCGGAAGCGACAGGTCCGCTTCTTCCGGATGGAGGAAAACAGCTTAATGCGAGCCCAGTAGCGCCTTAGAGACCAACAAGATTTTGGGAGTATAAGCTTTTGAGAAATGAGCCCCGTGGTGCAGAGAGTGGAAAGCTGCAGTACTGCAGTCAAAACCTCTGCTCATACCTTAGTTCAATCCCGACAGAAGTCGGTCTCAGGTAGGCGGCTCGAGGTTGACTCAGCCTTCCATCCTTCCGAGGTTGGTAAAATGAGCACCCAGCTTGCTGGGGGTAACATAGTCTGCCTAGGAAACATCGGGGTATGATGTCACACCATGCTCAGTAATGATCCGGTGCTTACAGAGGGGACTACCTTTACCTTTATAAGCTTTTGAGAGTCAAACCTCCCTTTGTTGGATAACTGGAGCTTTGACCCACAAAAGCTGACGCCCTGAAAATCTGGCAGGTCTCCAAGGTGCTACTGGGCTCAAATCTAGCTGTTCTGCTCAAATCAACACGGCTTGGATGGGAGACCACCTAGGAAGTCCAGGGTCGCTACCCAGAGGTAGGCAATGGCAAACCACCCATGTTCTTCTGCCTTGACCTGGATGGCCCCAGGCTGATCTCATCAGATCTACATCAGACGGCATTAAAATGTTTTAAATAAATAAATAAGGAGCTACCTTCTGAAACGATATGGATGCAGTAGAGCAGGGCTCCCCAACATGGTGTCCACGGGGACCTTTCCCAAAGCCCACTGTTTGTAGAAACTGTTTGTTAGACATCCTGAGACCGACCCAGGCCGGGTATTGAGGGTGGGATGCCAATCATTTTTTTAAAAAAAACGAAATAAAAAATAAAGTGGGTGGTCTCAAGTGGGGGAGGGGTTTGCCCAGCAAGCCTTCTGGCTGGCCGTTGGGGGTCTGATTGGCTGTGCAGGTTTTTTAAAACAGGCTCAAAAAGGTTGGGGGGCCCTGGGTTAGAGTTAATGCTTGCAGAGCAGGTGAAGAGCTTAGCAGGGATTATTCCTCCCTTGGTGAAAAGCAGGCTGGTCTAGCAGTCTAACAGTACATTCCTAAGGAGAGTTACTCCGGTCTAAGCCCATTCATTTCAATGGGCTTAGACTGGAGTTGCTCTCCTTAGGAATGCACTGTAGAAGTGCCTTCTATCAGCTGCATCGGATGTGCCAATTTTATCCTTTCCGACCCTGCTAACCTGGCCATGCTAATCCATGCTTCTGTAACCTCTTAACACACCCGCTGTAGGGTGCTCCTTATTTATTTATTTAAAACATTTTTATGACATCTGATGTAGATCTGATGAGATCGGACTAGCCCGGGGCCATCCAGGTCAAGGCAGAAGGAACATGGGTGGTTTGCCATTGCCCACCTCTGGATAGAGACCCTTGCCTTCCTTGGTCATCAGGGCCAAGCCTTCTTAGCTTATGAGATCTGATGAGATCCGACTAGCATAGGGCCACCCAGGTCAGGGCAGAAGAAGGGGGGGATTGATATTGCCTACCTCTGTGTAACAACCCTGGACTTCCTTGATGATCTCCCATCCAGTACTAACCAGGGCCAACCATTCTTAGCTTACGAGATCTGATGAGATCCGACTAGCATGGGGCCACCCAGGTCAGGGCAGAAGAACAAACGTGGTTTGCCATTGCCTGCCTCTGCATAACAACCCTGGGCTTTCTTGGTGATCTCCCATTCAGTACTAACCAGGGCTGACCCTTCTTAGCTTCTGATGAGATCGGACTAGCCTGGGGCCACCCAGTTCAGGGCAGAATAGATAGCCACCCAGCTCCAAATTCCTATCTGCACAGTCTCAAACATTCCTCGGTATTTGGAAGTAACTATATTTTATTTCAACCTGCACCATGCGTCAGATCCCATTAAAATAATGTTTTAGAAAAAATGCCCAATGAGGAGATTGCTGAAAAAATTCTCCTAACTAAGGGGAACCTATCACAAGATACACACTGCCTGCTAGGTAACATCTCCTGAAACAAGGTAATTTTTGCTTACAGATGAAGGTATTAGCATAAACTTCACTCACCGAATGGGGATTTAACAGGAGCGCTTTGCAGTTAACAACCGGCAGAAGTTTATTTTCATTACCATCAACATGGATCAGCGAGAAATAAGACAACACTCAACACACCGACGAGAACCCTTTTAGTGTAGCAATTTACGGCCCTATCGATGTTCGCCACCAGCTCACAAACCTCGAACGGCGCAATAACGGCATCCTTCAGCCACAGAGAAAATCAGCGATGAAAACAGGCATGGTGACACAATAACAACAACTTATGAAGAAGATTTGGTCTTTATACCCTGCTTTTCTTGACTTTAAGAAAGTCAAGCAGCTTACAAATACTCAAACCAGCTTATAAATACAATCCCTTCCTCTTCCCATAACAGACACCTTGTGAGCTAGGTGGGGCTGAAAGAGTTCAGAGAGAACTGTGACTGGTCCAAGGTTACTCAGCAGTAGGGGTGCCAACCTCCAGGTGGTGGCTGGAGATCTCCTGCTATTACAACTGCTCTCCAGCTGATAGAGATCAGTTCACCTGGAGAAAATGGCTGCTTTGGCAATTGGACTCTATGTCATTGTCAATTGGACTCTATGTCATTGAAGTCCCTCCCCAAACCCCGCCCTCCTCAGGCTCCGCCCCAAAAGCCTCCCGCCGGTGGCAAAGAGGGACTTGGCAACCCTACCCAGCAGGCTTCAGGTGGAAGAGAGGGGAAACAAACCCGGTTCTCTAGGTGAGAGTCAGCCACTCTCAAACGCTACACCACGCTGGCTCTCATGAAAACAAAGGAAAACTGTTACACCTGAAAACGCTAATTATTCCTTCCAGAACACAAGTACTCACAGAGATGGGTTTGCAACATGAATTCCGTTTACTCGCCCTGGTAACAAGCACACAGCCCCACACTACACAACTCAGCAGTCAGATAACTCTTGAGAAACGAAAGGAAAAGAAGGAACTGCAGACTCTAGTAGGTACAGCCCGCAATTGCTCAGTTAGTTTACTCTCTTCTTAATACTTTACTATACAAACAAAAAAAGGGCACGGTGAGTAAAGAACTGTACCTCAGCTGTCAAGAGAAAGACACCACTGAGACTCCTTTAGGTGACCAAGCAGATTTCTATTTTTTTCCTTGCCTAGAAATTGCACACATATGAAGCTGCCTTATACTGAGTCCATCCATTAGTCCATCAAGGTCATTATTGTCTGCTCAGACTGGCAGCGGCACTCCAGGATCTAAGGTCAAGGTCGTTCACATAAAAACATAAGAAAGGCACTGCTGGATCAGACCCAGGCCCATCAAGTCCAGCAGTCTGTTCACACAGTGGTCAACCAGGTGCCTCTAGGAAGCCACCAAACAAGACGACTGCAGCAGCATTATCCTGCCTGTGTTTCACAGCACCTAATATAATAGGCATGCTCCTCAGATACTGGAGAGAATAGGTATGCATCATGACTAGTATCCATTTTGACTAGTAGCCATGAATACCCCTCTCCTCCATGAACATGTCCACTCCTCTCTTAAAGCCTTCCAAGTTGGCAGTCATCCTGGGGCAGGGGGTTCCACAATTTAAGTATGCATTGTGTAAAGAAACATTTCCTTTTCTCGGTTTTGAATCTCTCACCCTCCAGCTTCAGCAGATGACTCTGCACTCTAGTATTATGAGAGAGGGGAAAAAACTTCTCCCTGTCCACTCTCTCCATACCGTGCAAAATTTTATAGACCTCTATCATGTCACGCATCACCTCCTGCCTGATCCTTTTAACTGGAGATGCCGGGGATTGAACCTGGAACCTTTTCCATAAGAAGCAGATGCTCTACCACTGAGCCACGGCCCCTTCCCAAATGGTGAGGGAGCTTCAGTGCACATGGAAGTTGCCACACACAGAACATTCATAAATGCATAAAGCTGCCTTCTAGTGAATCAGACCTTTGGTCGATCAAGGTCAATACTGTCTACTCTGATTGGTAGAAGCTTTCCAGGGTCTCAAATCAAGGTCTTTCACATCATCTACCGTCAACTGGAGATGCCAAGGATTGAACCTGGGACCTTCTGCATGCCAAGCAGAGGCTCTACCCACTGGGCCATGGCCCTTCCTCTCTTTCTCTGAGACTCAGAATCGACTTTGCAGCTTTCACACCAGCGGGAAAGAAAGAAAAGAGCTAACTGTATTGCGCAACACCACCAATGCATATTTCAATAGAGGCGCAGTACACCTTTTTTTAAAAAGAAACCTGACAAATCCAATTGATCAAAGATTACAGGTCCCATTTCAAACCAGGTAAATGGGTAATAAATAGTGAGCAAAAGAAGAAAGAAAAGCAGGCACAGCATTTTATTAAATAGAATCGCAGGGAGTCAACGTGTCAGCAAAGTTCCATTTCATCTACATTTTCCCCGTCGCTAAGAGGATAGATGGGGGAAGCTTTGCCCGCTGACTTATGACCGAGGCTTAAATCTAAAAGCACCTCAAATATCCAGAGCCCCGGCTGCACCCAAGAGCAATTATGGGACATGTCCTCCACCAGAAGGCCTAACCCCGGAGCCGAGGCCAGCGATCAGAATGATCTAAGGAAGCGTTCCGCCCGTTAACTTTGCATCCATTCCCTCTGAACGACAAGCACAAAGCGACCCACAGAAATTTAATTGCCACCCTTTTTATGAACTCCGACGGGAAGCCAGCCATTTATCGTGGGCGCCGTTAAAACATCTGTGCAAACCATACAGAAACAATGGGGAGAAGCCTGTGTGAACATGAGTTCCAAAGAAGCAGAGAGAACGTGCCTCTCTATGTCACATGAACACATGAAGCTGCTTTATACTGAATCAAACCCTTGGTCCATCAAACTCAGTATTGTCTACTCAGACCGGCAGTGGATCTCCAGGGTCTCAGGCTCACCTACTTGTCCGGTCCCTGTAACTGGAGACGCCGGGGATTGAACCTGGGACCTTCTGCATGCCAAGCAGAGGCTCTACCCCTGAGTCATGGCCCCTCCCATATACAGTCATGGCCCCTCCCATATACAGTGTGTGATTCCCCACTCCCCCACATGAGCAGTGCACTCTAATCTGGAGAACTGGGTTGGTTTCCCCACTCCCCCACATGAGTGGCAGACTCTAATCTGGTGGACCAGGTTTGATTCTCCATTCCTCCACATGAAGCCTGCTGGGTGACATTGGGCCAGTTGCAGTTCTCTTAGAGCTCTCTCAGCCCCACCTACCTCACAGGGTGTCTATTGTGAAGAGGGGAAGGGAAGGTAACTGCAAGCTAGTTTGATTCCTCCTTAAGTGGTAGAGAAAGTCAGCATATAAAAAACAAGTCTTCTTCTTAATAGCAGGAGAAGTAACTGTGAGCCTGTCAGGGACTGGAAGCAAAGTAGGGTCAGGGTTAGGACTTGGATGAGAGACCATCGAAGCAGTCCAGGGTTGCTATGCAGAGGCAGTGGCAAACCACCTCAGTTCATCTCTTGGGGAGGGGCTGTGGCTCAGTGGCAGAGCATCTGCTTAGCGTGCAGAAGGATCCAGGTTCAATTCCTGGCATCTCGTTTAAAGGATGAGGTAGCAGGTAAGCAAAAGACCTCCGCCTGGAAAGCAGCTGCCAGTCTGAGTAGACAATACTGACCTCAATGGATTGATGATTGGAGTCAGTATAAGGCAGCTTTATGTGTTCACCTGTGCATGGGTGACAAAACACCTGCTTTGCATCCAGAGGGTCGCAGGGTCAATCCCTGGCATCTCCAATTAGAAGAATCTCAGGTCTGGAGAAAGATCTCTCTGTCCTAGGACCCTGGAGAGCAGCTGCCAATCAGAACAGCCAGCACCGGGCTTGACAGATCTCTGATTTCAATTAGCCTAAAACAGCTCACTATGTCATACGTCCATATGGGATGCCTGCTCCTTTTCCTGGACGGTTCCCAGCACATGATCTGCCATACGAGTAGTTTACTCATGGAAGGGGGAGGCTGCAGATGACTCCTGGAATGTGGTTTTGAGATAGAAGAGCATTAGCAGTTCCAAGGAAAGGGGGGGGAGCGACATTAAAGAAATATCACATTCTATGATACTGTAACCTTTCTCTCTATTCATCCTTGTAATGAGGAAGGATTAGCTTAGTGTGCCAACTGCATCCATTCCCGGGTCAGTCAGATCTAGCCACAGTGATCCATGCCTTAGTTACATCCAGAGTCAGCATGGTGTAGTGGTTAAGAGCGGTAGTTTGGAGTGGTGGTCTCTAATCTGGAGAACCGGGGTCGATTCCCCACTCCTCCACATGAGCGGTGGACGCTAATCTGGTGAACCCGGTTGGCTTCCCCACTCCTCCACACGAAGCCAGCTGGGTGACTTTGGGCTAGTCACAGCTCTCTTAGAGCTCTCTCAGCTCCACCTCCCTCATAGGGTGTCTGTGGTGGGGAGGGGAAGGGAAGGTGATTGTAAGCTGGTTTGATTCTGCCTTAAGGGGTAGAGAAAGTCGGCATAGAAAAACCAACTCTTCTTCTTCTTACATCCAGACTGGACTACAGCAATGCGCTATATTTGGGGCTGCCCTTGAAGAAGAACACTAGTGCAGAACACTGCCGCTAAAGTGTTGGTCGGGAACAACTATCGGGAGCAGGTGACCCCGATATTACAGCAATCACTCTGGCTACTGATCCACTCATGAGCCCAATTCCAGGTGTTGGTTGCGGCCTTTAAAGCCCTACCTGGCTTGGGACCGGGGTATCTGAAGAAACATCTTCTCCCATATATTCCTGCCCGGGAATTAAGATCACAGGAAAAGGCCCTCCTGACTGAACACCAACCAGGAAGCATGTCTTGTGGACACATGTGAAAGGGCCTTTTCGGTGGTAGCCCCATGATTATGGAACAGCCCCTCACTTTCAACCTCTAGGAGGTGGTTGAAGACAATTTTATTTAGGACTGCATTTGGCTAAGTTCATAGCAGTCCTGAGTAGTGATATTAAATTGTAGTTTTATGTATGTAATGTGTTTTATTCTATGTGTTTTACCAATGTGTGTGCCTTGAGCTCTGCGGGGAAGAGAGGCAGCTAATAAGTGTTTCAAATAAATAAAAAGAACAAAATCCCATCCTGATGAACCCCTCTGTGGCTCCCCTTAAGGTGACTCTAGAGGAAGCCCATGGATGCCTCTACTCATTGTAGCACACTTTGAACAATGGGTGAGAAGAAAGCCAGCTGCTAGTAGCCAGCACCCTGTCAATTGCCCCAAGGGAGAGGAGGAACAAGCATCTGTTGGGGGCTATGGCTCAGTGGTAGAGCATCAGCTTTTTATGGAGAAGGTCCCAGGTTCAGACCCCGGCATCTCCAGTTAAAGGGACTAGGGAAGTAAGGTGATGTGAAAGACCTCTGTCTGAGACCTTAGAGATTCATGAAGAGGGGCTGGAGCTCAGTGGTAGAGCATCTGCTGGGCATGCAGAAGGTCGCAGGTTCAATCCCCGACATCTCCAGTTAAAGGGACTAGGCAAGTAAGGTGATGTGAAAGACCTCTGCCTGAGACCCTGGAGAGCCGCTGCCAGTCTGAGTAGACAATACTGACTTTGATGGGCCAAGGGTCTGATTCTGTATAAGGCGGCTTCATGTGTTTTTCTGTGAGTGAGAGATACTCTCTTTTTCTTCCGACGTGCTGCTGAGTTCCTATCCAGCATCCAGAGGTTCACCCATAACAATATATCAATAGAGCAGTAGAAGGGATTGTCCACATGTACACATGAAGACCAAGCCCAACGAGGAAAGGCTGAGGGTCTTGGAAACATTCAATCTGGAGAAAAGGAGGTTGAGAGGGGACATGATTGCTCTCTTGAAGTATTTGAAGGGCAGTCGCTTAGAGGAGGGCAGGGAGCTGTTCCTGTTGGCAGCAGAGGTTAGGACTCAAAATAATGGGTTTAAATTGTGGAAGGAAAGGCACCGGCTGGATATTACGAAAAATATTTTTATAGTAAGAGTTGTTCAGTAGTGGAATCAACTGTCTAGGGAGGTGGTAAATTCCCCTCTCTGGCAGTCTTTAAGCAGCCGCTGGACAAACACTTGTCTGAGACACTCTAGGCTGACCCTGCATTAAGCAGGGGGATGGACTAGAAGGCGTGAATGGCCCTTTCCAACTCTATGATTCTGTGATTCTATGATTTTTTTTTAATTCTAAGCTGTCTTCTACTGAATCAGATCCATAGTCCATCGCAATCAGTACTGTGTACTCAGACTGGCAGCGGCTCTCCAGGGTCCCAGGTCTTTCCTAACACCTACAGTCTGGTCCTCTTAATTGGAGATGCTGGGCATTGAACCTGGGACCTTCGGCATGCCAGTTAGTTGCTCTACCACGGAGCCACGGCCCTTCCCAAAAAGAAGAAAAGTTGGTTTTTACATGCTGATTTTCTCTACCACTTAAGGAAGAATAAAACCAGCTTACAATCACCTTCCCTTCCCCTCCCCATAACAGACACCCTGTGAGGTAGGTGGGGCTGAGAGAGATCTAAGAGAGCTGTGACTGGCCCAAAATCACCCAGCTGGCTTCATGAGGAGGCGTTGGGAAACCAACTCGGATCACCAGATTAGTGTCCACCGCTCATGTGGAGGAGTGGGGAATCAAACCTGGTTCTCCGGATTAGAGTCCACCGCTCCAAACCACCACTCTTAACCCCTACACCATGCTGGCTCTCAAAAAATGCCAGTCTCCTGCAGAAAAAAACAAGTGTTTCTGAAGCAGCCCCCAAAGTCTTCCAAATTCAGTTCTCGAAGGCACTGGAGCTTTGCCTTCTGATCAGATCAACAGAACTGGGAAGGGAGGGAAGAGAGAGAAACTGCATATAAAAATGGGGACTAGGACGATTATACGGGGAATGTTTGTGGGTAACTGACACATGGAAAGACATCCTGGCAGGTTGAAATAACTTGGGGGGAACGGGTGGAGAGACGTCACAAACACAGGAGTGGGAAGAAAATGAAAAGGGAACACCGAAGCCGGAGTTCCTGATGAGCAGAAGGGGAAAAGCAACTCTCTATAAGGTCAGAGATGTAGGCTGAGGCTGAGTCATCGCCGTTAACTTAAATGGCTCGAACTATCAGTTCTGACACACCAAACGCCGTATCTGCTCCACTGCCAGCCGGAGTGTCTATGTGGCATTCTAGCCCTGCCCGTCACCTGGAGAAATGTCAGTTTAATTAAAGAGGATACTCTTGAGAAGTAAGACAAAGTCCCACAAAGGAAGGGCAAGGGCCGTGGCTCAGTGGTGGAGCATCTGCTTGGCATGCAGAAGGTCCCGGGTTCAATCCCCGGATTCTCCAGTTTAAAAAGACCAAGCAGTCAGTGATCTGAAAGACTTCTACTTGAAACTCTGGAGAGACTCTGGGGAGGGGCCGTGGCTCAGTAGTAGAGCATCTGCTTGGCACGAAGAAGGTCCCAGGTTCAATCCCCGGCATCTCCAGTTAAAGGGACCAGGCAAGTAGGTGATGTGAAAGACCTCTACCTGAGACCCTGGAGAACCAATGCCAGTCGGAGTAGACAATACTGACTTTGATGGACCAAGGGTCTGATTCAGTATAAGGCAGCTTCATGTGTTCATGTGAGACCCTGCCAGTCTGAGTAGCCAATACTGACCTTGAATGAACTGATGGTCTGATTCGGCATAAGGCAGCTTCATGTGTTCAGGGAGGGGCCGTGTCTCCTCGGCAGAGCATCTGCTCGACATGCAGAAGGTCCCGGGTTCAATCCCTGGCATGTCCAGTTAAAAAGATCAGGCAGTAATGATGGAAAGACCTCGGCCTGCCAGCCTGGAGAGCTGCTGCCAGTCTGAGTAGACAATACTAACCTTGATGGTCAAGTGGCTTGATTCAGTATAAGGCAGCTTCATGAATGGGGAGGAGCCATGTCTCAGTGGAAGAGCACCTGTTTTGCAGGCAGAAGGTACCAGGTTCAATCCCCGGCATCTTCAGTTAAAAAGACCAAATAGGAGGGGATGTGAAAGACCTCTGTCTGAGACGCTGGAGAGCAGCTGCTGGTCTGAGTAGACAAGACTAACCTCCACCTGGAGGTTGGCAACCCCACTGTCAAGGTGCAGCATCCTTCACCTTTGTGATCCACTCCACCCCCTTTTAAATGCACTTCTGTGAGACTATCTATCCTACTTTCCAACGGATGGCGCTACCTGCTGGGGAGAACCTCGACACCCAAAGCCTCATTGAAATGAATGGGATTTTCTCTCCGATGCTTTAATATGAGTTAATACCAAGGCTAAGAGAGGAAATTTTTCAAGATTTTTTGTCATCAGCAAAAAGAAGCGTTCTGTTTTCAGTGTTGTGTTTCTTCCCCCAGAGATAGTGCCAGAAGGTGGAAAAAAATGCTTTGCCCGTTTGGAAACTTAATTTGCAGGCAGGTTCATCATTAGCTGCTCACCCAGAATGGAGGAGTGGTAAGAGTAAAAATGGATAGTAGTCATGATGCATGCCTATTTTCTCCAGGGTCAGAGGAGGATGCCTATTACCTTAGGTGCCGTGGAAAGCAGGCAGGATAATTCTGCTGCAGTCGTCTTGTCTGTGGGCTTCCTAGAGGCACCTGGTTGGCCACTGCATGAACAGACTGCTGGACTTGATGGCCCTTGGTCTGATCCAGCAGGGCCTTTCTTATGTTCCCATGTTAAACCTTCGTTTGTCCCTGCCCTGACCTGGATGGCCCAGGCTAGTTCATCAGATCTCGGAAGCTAAACAGGGTCAACCTTGGTGAGTACTTGGGTGGAAGACCATCAAGGAACTCCAGGGTCGCTATGCAGAGGAAGGCAATAGCAAACCACCTCTGTTTATCTCTTGTCTTGAAAATACTACGGGATCGCCATAAATTTAGCTGCAACTTGGCAGCTCTCTCCACTACCATATATCCCTTTATTATCCTGAATTGCCCAGACTAGTGTGAGCTCATCACAGCTTGGAAGCTAAGCAGGGTCAGCCCTGGTAAGTATTTGGATGGGAGACCACCGAGGAAGTCCAAGGTTGCTATGCAGAGGTAGGCAATGGCAAACCACCTCTTGCCTTGGAAACTTTATAGAGTCACCATAAGTCAGCTGTGACTTGACAGCCCTTTCCACCACTGTCTGTATAGAAATCCTTTTACATGGGGGAAGGGGGCTTGAGCACAGAATTCATACATCCAAACACAGCTGCAAAGGCTACCTCCAATTCTACAGCCTCTAAAATTCAACTAAAAAAAAATGAACAGAGAGAAGTTGGTGTTTTGTTTCATTTCCTTTTGTTTTTCAAAACCATAAAAGTTTCATTAGGTCTTGTAAAACACACCTAATTTTGTTCCTCCCCGGGCCCTCAATAGAAACAACCAGCTAATATTCTCAGCTCACAATACCACTCAATATTTAAACAATAAGCATCGATCCATCAAAGAATTAAAACGCTATGCTTACTTTTCTCCTGCAACACGCGGTCCAACCGGAGACGTAAAGTCAAAGCCAGATGAACCGGCCAGGCTCAAATCAATTATGCTACGTGAAAAGAAACTGAAACCTCAAAACACAGAATTGGATCCTATTCCTCTAATGCAAGAACCCTTCCACTAGTGAGGATAGTTTCAGGTGGATAGCTATGTTGATCTGCAGTGGAAGAGCTAGATTCAAATCCAGCAGCCCATTAGAGACAAACATTTTGGGGTATAAGCTTTTAAGGGTCAAGGGAGCTTTGACTTTCAAAAGCTTATAACCCAAAAATCTTGTTGGTCTCCAAGACACTACTGGACTTGAATCCAGCCCTTCCACTAAGGTGTCAGCAATGCCTGAAGGATTTATGCACAGAAGTGTGAAAAATTATAGTACAGGTTGGGTATTCCTTATCCGAAATGCTTGGGACCAGAAGTCTTTCTGATTGTGGAATATTTGTTTATACATAATGACATATTATGTTTAAGTAAATATAAGAGAGCCAGCATGGTATAGTGGTTAAGAGCAGTGGACTCTAATCTGGAGAATGGGTTTGATTCCCCACTCCTCCACATGAGCAGCAGACAATAATCTGGTGAACCGGGTTGGCTTCTCCACTCTTACACATGAAGCCAGCTGGGTGACCTTGGGCTAGTTCCAGTTTTCTCTGAACTCACTAAGCCCCACCTACCTTACAGGGTGTCTGTTGTGAGGAGAAGATGGGAAGGTGATTGTAAGCCAGTTTGATTCTTCCTTAAGTGGTAGAGAAAGTAGGCATATAAAAACCAACTCTTCTTCTTCTTCATATCTTGGGGATGGGACCCAAGTCTAAACACGAAATTCATTTCTATCTTATATACACCTTATACACATAGCCCGAAGGTAATTTTATACAATATCTTTAATAATGTTGTGCATGAAACAAAGTTCGTGAACAAATCCAGAAACTACCCCCGGCAACAAGACACAGCATCTTCAACATCGGCCACACCATGAAGGGCTCATTCACCGACACACCACCTAACATTGTATATGCCACAAGTCCCCAATGTTCTGAGCCTGTTGCCAAATCTGGAATTCGGACACAAGGTAGTGGGCACAGCCACAACCCGGCCCTCATGGATATGGAGCCAACCACAAAATGGCTGCCAGGAGAGGCAGAGCAACACTCAATGGAAGGACGAGGGGAATATTTTTTAAAAAATACACTGGGAAAGAGCGGTGAGAAAGAGAAAACCAAAACTGTAGTGGGAACAATATTAGAATCATAGAATTGGAAGGGACAACCAGGGTCATCTAGTCCAACCCCCTGCACAATGCAGGAAATTCACAATTACCTCCCCCCACACCCCCAGTGACCCCTATTCCATGCCCAGAAGATGACCAAGATGCCCTCCCTTCATTCATCTGCTTAAGATCATAGAATCAGCATTGCTGACAGATGGCCATCTAACATCTTCTTAAAAACTTCCAGGGAAGGAGAGCTTACCACCTCCCGAGGAAGTCGGTTCCATTGAGGAACTGCTCTAACTGTTAGAAAATTCTTCCTAATGTCTAGACGGAAACTCTTTTGATTTAATTTCAACCCGTTGGTTCTGGTCCGACCTTCTGGGGCAACAGAAAACAACTCGGCACCCTCCTCTATATGACAGCCCTTCAGGTACTTGGAGATGGTTATCATATCCCCTGTCAGTCTTCTCCTCTTCAGGCTAAACATACCCAGCTCCTTCAACCTTTCCTTATAGGACTTGGTCCTATGTGCACAACCAATAAGGTTTCCAGTGGCCAATCAGAAGTCTTGCTGGGCAGCAGCCCCCACCCCACCCCGGCCCCACCCATGTTCTAAAAACAGTTGGCAAGCATCAGAAAAGATGGTGGGAGCTATGGCGGCCGCAGGCACTACATTGGGGATCTATGCTATATGCCGGCCAAGGCCAGCAAAGCCGTTCTGCCACTTTCCCGGCAAACTGGAACACTCTCCCGGCAAGAGAATAAACAGGCATCAAAATCAGACATTAAAAATTTGATATGCTCAGAAACCAGCAGGAGAATATTTCAATCTCTTGTGAAATTCTGCAGACAGAGCGACTGGAGAGCAGTCACCCTTCAACAACCAAGTTCACAAGGAGATCCGGCGGAAAGCTGCCATGATGGAAATCATTTGCAAACCTAACACGGTCTGACTTAATGAGCTCAATAGAGATAGTGAGCCTTTAGCACACTACGATAGTAATTGTTTCCTTGGGGTTTTTTTACTAGAAGCATACAAACAGGTTAAAAAAATCTTATATACATCAATGCCATATATCTTCTATAAAGCATATATTACGGTCTATGTTTATCTGTAGCCTACATCAAAAGTGAAGGCAGCATGGTAATCTCATAAAATCACGGAAGCTAAGCAGGGTCGGTACTCGGTTGGGAGACCACAAAGGTAGACTCTGCAGAGGAAGGCGATGGTAAACCACCTCTGCTTCTCACTTGCCTTGAAAAGCCCTTGCTGGGGGTCGCCATAAATTGGTTGCAACTTCATAGAATTGAAGAGTTGCAAGGGAATACCAGGGTCATCTAGTCGGACCCCCTGCACAATGCACAAAATTCACAACTACCTCCCCCCACACCCCCAGTGGCCCCTACTCCATGAACAGAAGAGGGCAAAAAAAAATCCTCCAGGATCCCTGGCCAATCTGACCTGAAGGAAAATTGCTTCCTGACCCAAAGTGGAAATCAGCATAACTCTAGGCATGCAAGAAAGGGCCACGAGAGCCAAACACTGATGCAACCCTTCCTGCCCTCCCTTTCATGATCTTCCTAAATTCATAGAATGCATGAACATAAGAAGCTGCCTTATACTGAATCAGTCCCTTGGTCCATCAAAGTCAGTATTGTCTGCTCAGACCGGCAGCGGCTCTCCAGGGTCCCAGGTTGAGGTCTTTCACATCACCTACTTGCCTGGTTCCTTTAACTGGAGATGCTGGGGATTGAACCTGGGACCTTCTGCATGCCGAGCAGATGCTCTACCACGGAGCCACAGCCCCTCCCCAATCAGCCTTGCTGTCAGATGGCCATCTAGCCTATGCTTAAAAACCTCCACGGAAGGAGAGCTCTTCATGACACTTACATACACAGACTATAACACTTCTTTCTTTATAAATGCCTCGAGGTTGCTGTTTTAGCACACAATAAAAAGGGACTAAAGTTTGACGAAGAGCAAATGTATACATAACTTTAAAATAATATGTTTCCCAATAAGAGTAAGTGTTGTGTAGTGATTGTGTGTACATGTGTGTGTGTGTGTGTGTGTGTGTGTGTTAAGTGCCATCAAGTCGCTTCCAGCTCATAGCGACCCTATGAATCAATGTTCTCCAAAACATCCTATCCTTAACAGCCTTGCTCGGGTCTTGCAAATTGAGGGTCGTGGCTTCCTTTATGGAGCCGATCCATCTCTTGCTGGGTCTTCCTCTTTTCCTGCGGCCCTCAACTTTTCCTAGCATTACTGTCTTTTCCAGTGACTCTTGTCGTCTCATAATGTGACCAAAGTACGATAGCCTCTGTTTAGTCTATAGTGGTTAGAGTACAGTATTAGGATCCGGGAGAACCAGGTTCAAATCCCCACTCTACCGTGGAAACTTGCTGGCTGACTTTGGCCAATCAGACACTCTCAGCCTTAGCTACCTCACAGGGTCATTGTGAGGATAAAATGAGGACTGAAGAACAATGTCGCCCACTTTGGGTCCAGAGTGAGGAGAAAGGCCAGGCGAGATGAATGAAACAAATATATTTCTTAATCAGACCTCAGTCTTCAGGGGGAAGTAGCTGCTTCCAACTGATAGAGGTCTATAAAATTATGCATGGTATGGAGGGAGTGGACAGGGAGAAGCTTTTCTCCCTCTCTCATAATACTAGAACACGGGGTCATCTACTGAAGCTGGAGGGTCTGAGATTCAAAACAGATAAAAGGAAGTATTTGGTCATGCAACACATAGTTAAATTGTGGAACTCCCTGCCCCAGGGTGTGGTGATGGCTGCCAATTTGGAAGGCTTTAAGAGGGGAGTAGACATGTTCATGGAGGAGAGGAGTATTCTTGGCTACTAGTAAAAATGGATACTAGTCATGATGCATACCTATTCTCTCCACGATCAGATGAGCATATCGAATATATTAGGTGCTTTGGACCTCAGGCAGGACAATGCTGCTGCAGTTGTCTTGTTTGTGGGCTTCCTAGAGGAACCTGGTTGGCCACTGTGTGAACAGATGGCTGGACTTGATGGGCCTTGGCCTGATCCAGAAGGGCCTTTCTTATGTTCTTATGATCCTTTTTAGTTGTTGTTGTTTTTCGGTGCACAGCTACTGATCATGCATGGCCAACTGAAAGTCAATCCCACCCACTCTGATTTAAATCTTTTTATTCTGCCGGCTGGATTTCGTTTTCCTTCGTCCTCTGCACAAGCAGCCTCGCATCACGCAACCTTTCGGGCTGCCTTATCAAAACACTGGGACAGGCACTGACCTTCTCAGTACATTCATACATCTCACAAAGCCAACTCCCACACACCAAGACTCACGCCACAACCCTCCTAGTTCACTGTGTGACATGGAAACTTGTCAGACAAGGAAAGGAGGGGCGCCTTCTGAGAAACTGGACTGCCGGAATGCGAAGGGCTTTACATTTGCAACCAGAAAAGAATGTGATTGTGGTGTAGTGGCTAAAAGGGGTGGGTTGGAGCAGTGGACTCTGATCTGGAGAACCGGGTTCGATTCCTCACTCCTCCGCATGAGCGGTCGACGCTAATCTGGTGAATGGGGTTAGTTTCCCCACTGCTACAAATGAAGCCAGCTGGGTTACCTTGGTCTAGTCACACTCTCTCAGCCCCACCTACCTCACAGGGTGTCTGTTGGGGCGAGGGGAAGGGAAGGTGACTGTAAGCTGGTTTGATTCCTCCTTAAGTGGTAGAGGAAATCGGCATATAAAAACCAACTCTTCTTCTTCTTCAGAGAGAACATAGAAACAAAGAGCTGGAAGGGTCTTAAGGGACATCTAGTCTAACCCCCTGCACAATGCAGAAAATTCTTAACTCCCTCCCCCCCCCCGCCACAAACACACCTATGTTCAGAAGATGGGGGGGAAAAACCCAGGATCCCTGGCCAATCTGGCCTGGAGGAAAATTCCTTCCTGACCCCGAAGTGGTGATCGGCGTTACCCTGGACATTCAAGAAAGGGCCATGAGAGCCAAATACTGATGTAACCCTTCCTGCCCTCCCTCTCATGATCTGCCTAAGTTCACAGGATCAGTCTTGCTGACAGATGGTTATCTAGCCATTGCTTAAAAACCTCCAGGGAAGGAGACATCACCACCTCCCGAGGAAGCCTGTTCCACTGAGGAACTGCTCTGTTAGAAAATTCTTCCTAATGTCTAGACGGAAACTCTTTGGATTTAATTTCGACCCGTTGGTTCTCGTTCGACCTTCTGGGGCAACAAAAAACAACTTGGCACCATCCTCTCTATGACAGCCCTTCAAGAACTTGAAGATGGTTATCTTATCACCTCTCAATCGTCTCCTCTAAACATATCTGCCACAATCCAAGAATCCCAGAGGTTGTAGTTTGCTGAGCATTATGAGAATTGTCTTTCCCAGGACTACAATTCCCTGGGTTCCCTGGGAGTTTACTCTGCAATGTAAATATCTCCTTTCTCCTCTGTATCCTTTACTATTTATCAGATGTGGTACCCAGAAGTGGACCCTTTACCCTTTCCATATGCCATCCCAGTTGTGCCACAAAGTCTGACTGTGTTACGTTCTAACCATTGGAAACATGACTCCAGTCGAATCAACCTAAATGGTGCCCGCCTCCTATGCACAGAAGACTCTTCTGGAATCCAAAAATAGATATGTTGCTATGGAGTAAGTCAAGGATCATGTGAGGAGCAGCAGTTTCATAGTTTGAAGGGGGGGAATCGCTCTCTGAAACAAACAGGGATTTCCCACCTCTAAGAATAATTATATTACCATCACATGAACCTACAAAATTGCGTGATTGAAGATTGGATCATTGGTCTGCCAACTTGGAAAGCTTGACGAGGAGAGTGGACATGTTCATGGAGGAGAGGGCTATCCATGGCTACTAGTCAAAATGGATACTAGTCATGACGCATACCTATTCTCTCCACAATCAGAGGAGCATGCCTATTATATTAGGTGCTGAGAAACACAGGCAGGATGGTGCTGCTGCAGCCGTCTTGTTTGGGGGCTTCCTAGAGGCAGCTGGTTGGCCACTATGTGAACAGACTGCTGGCCTTGATGGGCCTGGGTCTGACCCAGCAGGCCTTTTCTTATGTAGGATAGGGCTATCCATGGCTACTAGTCAAAATGAATACTAGTCATGATGCTTGCCTATTCTCTCCAAGATCAGAGGAGCTTGCCTATTATATGAGGTGCTGTGGAACACAGGCAGGACGGTGCTGCTGCAGTCGTCTTGTTTGTGGGCTTCCTAGAGGCACCTGGTTGGCCACTGTGTGAACAGACTGCTGGACCTGATGGGCCTTGGTCTGATCCAGCAGGGCCTTTCTTATGTTCTTATGTCCACCAGTGATCTACTGAGCTCTCCAGGAACTTGGACAGAGAAAGCTCTTTTGCCATCCTCCTTTAACCGGAGATGCCAGGCGTGGAACCTGGGATGTAGAAGAAGAAGAAGAGTTGGTTTTTATACGCCAACTTTCTCTACCACTTAAGGGAGAATCAAACCAGCTTACAATCACCTTCCCTTCCCCTCCCCACAACAGACACCTTGTGAGGTAGTTGGGGCTGAGAGAGCTCGAAGAGAACTGTGATTAGCCCACGGTCACCCAGCTGGCTTCATGTGTAGGAGTGGGGAAACCAAACTGGTTCACCAGATTAGCGTCCGCCGCTCATGTGGAGCAGTGGGGAATCAAACCTGGTTCTCCAGATTAGAGTCCACTGCTCCAAGCCACCGTTCTTAACCACTACACCACGCTGGCTCCCTATTACTATTACAGTCACGCTTGCCTCCCTCTGGGTTGGACCCAGAGTTCTCCTGGAATTGCAACTGCTCTCCGGATGGCACAGATCGGTTCCCCGGGAAGAAATGGCAGCTTTGGGAGGGAGGCAACCTCGGTGTCAGGGTTCCCCAGTGTGTTGCCCACGGGCTCCATGGAGCCTGCCAGTAATTCCCCAGTTGCCCCCCAATCTTCTCAGAAAGTGGGCAGGCCATAGTAAGGTAGGGCTTTTTTATAGGCTGCCTTCATTCAAACGAAAAGGGCTACTGAAGGATCAGGACTACAGGCAAACAACACAACTTGCAATTCCATCCCTTGTTTGGGCTTTTATTTTTTTAATTCCCCCTTCTTTCCTCCCTGGGGAGCGTTGTCTACTCAGGCTCGCAGCTCGCCAGGGTATGGAGCAGAGGTCTAAGATTTCAGAATATGCCTGAGCAATGAATCCTTCTGACAAGCGTCACAACTCCTTCAGCTGGCACATGAATACTCACGATGCTGCCCTATACTGAAGTACATTAAGGTCAATATTGTCTATTCAGACCGGCAGCGGCTCTCCGGGGTCTCAGGCTGAGGTCTTTCACAAGACCTATTATCGGGTCCTTTTTAACTGGAGATACCAGGGATTGAACCTGGGACCCTGAATCATAGAATCACAGGGTTGGAAGGGGCCATACAGGCCAACCCCCTGCTCAACGCAGGATCAGTCTAAAGCAGGGGTGTTGGACAATTGTTACAAGGGCCAGATATGACATAAATTTCACTCGGTCGGGCCGGGCCACGCCAGCCCAGATTGAGAGTGGAGGGAGGTGGGCTGTCTCGTCTGGCTCGTGGGTCGGATAAGAGCTCTCAAGGGGCCAGATCCGGCCATCAGGCCTTATGTTTGACACCCCTGGTTAAAGCATCCCTGACAAATGTTCATCCAGTTACTGCTTGAAGACTGCCGGTGAGGGGGATCTCACCACCGCCCTAGGTAGCCAATTCCACCGTTGAACTACTCTCACTGCTTAAAAAAAAAAATCTTAATAAAAAATGTAATTCCCCCCCCCCCCAATATCCAGCCGGTTCCTTTCTGTCTGTAATTTAAACCCATTATTGCAAATAAACCCATTATTGCACGCCAAACAGATGCTCTACCGCTTAGCCACGGCCCCTCCCTACAGTACTGAACAACGAAATTCAGCATGCAACCTGAGCTCCCAATGGGTGGGGGGGGGGGAGAAATAAGCAAGTCTGTAGTCCCTGAAGCTGCCCAGAATGAATTCAAAACATGAAACAACTCATACGCCTAAGAAGGGTTTTCAAAATCTCAGCACCCTCCGTTGTTGTTTTTAACTTGTACATTTTCCCCCTACCAAACATACCCAGCTAACAAAAGCAGTTTAAAATCAACAGAGGTGCCGTAATCCAACAACAACACTAGCAAGATTTAACTGCTCAGACCCTCTTTTTCCCTGTGCCCACCAGAAGGGAAACCACGCCAATTAAATCTATGTGTAATTTCTTAACACATATTGCGAATTTCAGTTCAGCAAATTCTCTGGGTTCATTTCCCCCCCCCTGAATTTGCAAAGCTTCAACATCCCACCAAGCGAAGGTGGTTTGAACAACAGGAAATTTGCCGTGCAATCCTATGCAAAATTGCCCCCGTCTACACCCACGGGATTAGACTGGTGTAAGTCTGCACAGCATTTCACAGCAACACAATGCCACGATGATCCCCTGATAGTCATGCGGCAGTCAGATAAAATCAATTATAAGAAGCAAACCAGCAGATTCAATAGCAGCATAGAATATACTACAGCCTTGGCTATATAGGTAATACAATCCTCCTGACTTTCTGAGATTCCCCAACCTCAAAGGCATTTCTTGGAGCCCAGTGTGACGAAACAGGAAGCCACATTCAGTACACGCCGGCAGGGTCAGGGAAGTCCTGATTTACCGATCTCCGTCAGGCCTCCAGAGCAACTGGTTGGCAGCTGTTTTAAACAGGATAAACCTACCAATCGTTGATGGCTCTTCTTATGCTCTCAAGTACACATTTGACTGGGAGCTTTTCCTGAGGGGAACGTTAAAGCACAGCCGGTTCGCCACCTTCTCCACCTCCCCTATGAACCAGGTCCAGAATATCTCCGTTGCACAACTGCCCAGGTGACCAAAAGACCATCTAGACCATAAGAAAAGCCCTACTGGATCAGACCAAGGTCCATCAAGTCACACATGAAGATGCCTTCTACTGAATCAGACCCTTGGTCCAGCAAAGTCACTACTGTCGACTCGGACACCCTGTGTGGTAGGTGGGGCTGAGAGAGCTGGGACTAGCCCAAGGTCACCCAGCTGGCTTTGTGTGTAGGAGTGGGGAAACAAATCCAGTTCACCAAATTAGCCTCTGCCACTCATGTGGAGGAGTGGGGAATCAAACCCGGTTCTCCAGATCAGACTCCACCGCTCTTAACCACTATACCACACTGGCTCTAGGGACTAGGCAAATAGGTGGTGTGAAAGACCTCTGCCTGAGACCCTGGAGAGCCGCTGCCGGTTTGAGTAGACAATACTGACTTTGATGGACCAAGGGTCTGATTCAGAATAAGGCAGCTTCATGTGTTCACGTGTGTTCATGTGGACTTCCTTGGTGGTCTCCCATCCAGCTACTAACTAGGGCCGACCCCTCTTTGCTTCCGAGATATTATGAGATTGGGCCAGCTTGGCCCATCCAGATCGGGATAAAATTCATTTCCCATCTAAGTGAATTTTTGTCACTAACGTCTGTGGGGTGGGGGGAATAAAGCAGTGTACCAGGAAGTTTCTTCTAAAGTTGAAGCCTAGCAAGTTTGGTTTGTTTGTTTGTTTTAAGAAAGAGATAAAGGAGAACAATTAGAAAGCGAGTGCTACTATCTTTTCACCTTCATTTTATCTTCCTTCCTTCCTGTCAATTCTGGTTCTTGTGCTCATGAATCAGCTGCGCATAGCTGCAGTTGATACTTGTGCAATGGGGGAGAAACTCAGAATGAACTTAGGACAAACAGCTAAGAAACCCCGACATAGCAAGGACCAAACCATCCACCCCTGTTGGACCTTACTGACATGGACATCACAAGCAGATCTGCAATAGACCTCTGTGCCTACGGCAGCACAGAGACATACCCCACTCCGAAAGTCATGCAGGTATAGAAGTGTCCTTTGACACACAGGAACGTCTGTCATAACAGAAGGCATTTTGCTAGTTATTTTCCCAAGCGTTTGGTTGAACTGCCTGTGTTTTCTCTTCCCCAAACTGCTCCGATCTGTATCATTTTAGGCTTCTGCCTTTATTCGTTTTAATGTACTATTTTAAAAATTATTTTAGATAACCTTTGCTCGATCTTTAAAACACAGATTGATTTCTGTGCAGCCGCGTGTTATATTTATATATAGATATCATATCCATTCTATTTAATTGATCTATGCTTTAATGATCTGACGTGGCATCTGACAAAGGGAGTTTTGGCTCTTGAAAGCTCATACCCCACAAGTCTTGCTGGTTTCAAATGTGCTACCGGACTCAGATCCAGATGCTTTAATGATGGGTGTTGTAAGCCACCTCAGGTACTTTTAAAATGAAGAGTGAATAGTATTTATTTATAATTAGCACATACAGTATTCCAGTGCTTAACAAACACTGCCTCGGCAATCCACACAACAACCCTGCAAGGTAGGCTAATATTATTATCCTCATATTGCAGTGTGTTATTTTGAGATCCCGCATGGTGCAGTGGTTAAGAGGGGCGGACTCTAATCTGGAGAACCAGGTTTGATTCCCCGCTCCTCCACATGAGTGACGGACTCTAATCTGGAGAACCAGGTTTGATTCCCCGCTCCTCCACATGCACGGCAGACTCTAATCCGGTGAACCTGGGTTGGTTTCCCCACTCCTCCACACGAAGCCAGCAGGCTGACCTTGGGCCAGTCACAGTTCTTCCCGAACTCTCTCAGCCCCACCTACCTCACAAGGTGTCTGTTATGAGGAGAGGAAGGGAAGGAGATTTTACACCGATTTGAAACTCCTTTCGTAAGGGAAAATCAGCGTATAAAAAACAACTCTTCTTCTTACGTCCTTTGAGCAAGCGCGCAGAGGAAGTGAAAGTTCAATCCGGGGAACCCCAGGTAACATACTTAACGGTTAGACCGGTGCATCTGGAGGATGTTGGGGAAGTCCTCTGGCCTCCATCAGCTTGGGACTGTACCACTTCAGAACAGCAGGTAAGAAATTCATCTTTGAATGCTCCCCACCTGAACGCTGCCGAGGGGAAAGAACCCAACATGTTGGGAAGAAAGCGTCCATCCTAACTGGCTCCCTGCCATGCTGATATTTTGCTTGTGACACGTTTTTCCATCTACCACAATGTGATTTTCTCCACCACCAACCCCATCGCAGCCTCTTCAGTTGCACTGGGACTCTCCCATCTCCTCCTGGCATACAAATGAAGTGGATGTACAAGGTAAGGATTTTATACCCGGAGTGGACTGGCCACCCAGGCCGGTGGGAAAAGTCCTAGTGGACCAGTGTGACTCCCAGCCCTGGACTGCCCCCCTTGAGAGACAGAAATGAGCCACAGCCTTGCGGGAGGTGGTTATGAGCTGAGCTGCTGCAACCATGCTTTAGGACTCCCGATCTGCCCTTGTTTATATCCCCTCCTTGGGTTGCTACCCAAAAGTGGCCACTTGAACAAGAAGCATGCATAGGGTGGCATGTGGCTTTTTGCATGGTAAAAAGGGCAAGATTGCATCCTTCTATGCTAGCCTTCCAGCTAATGGTGCACAGAATAAAGAACTCTGCTACTAAATACTTGCCCTGACCTGGATAGCTCCAGCTGCCCCAATCGCGTCAGATCCCATAAGCTAAGCAGGGTTGGCCCTGGTTAGTACTTGGATGGGGGACCACCAAGGAAGCCCAGGGTTGCTACGTAGAGGGAAGCAATGGCAAACCACCTCTGCGTGTATTCTGCCCTGACCTGGATGGCCCAGGCTAGCCTGATCTCATCAGATGTCGGAAGCTAAGCAGGGTCAGCCATGGTTAGTACTTGGATGGGAGACGATTGAGGAAGTCCAGGGTTGCTACATAGAGGCAGACAATGGCAAACCACCTCTGTTCAACTCTTGCCTTGAGAACCCTACAGGGTCACCATAATTGCAACCTGACAGCACTTTCCACCTTGCCCTGACCTGGATGGGAGACCACCAAGGAAGCCCAGGGTTGCTACGTAGAGGGAAGCAATGGCAAACCACCTCTGTATGTATTCTGCCCTGACCTGGATGGCCCAGGCTAGCCTGATCTCATCAGATGTCGGAAGCTAAGCAGGGTCAGCCATGGTTAGTCCTTGGATGAGAGACCATCAAGGAAGCCCAGGGTTGCTACACAGAGGCAGGCAATGGCAAACCACGGCTGTATGTATTCTGCCCTGACCTGGATGGCCCGGGCTAGCCTAATCTCATCAATCGCAGAAGCTAAGCAGGGTCAGCCATGGTTAGTACTTGGATGGGAGACGATTGAGGAAGTCCAGGGTTGCTACATAGAGGCAGGCAATGGCAAACCACCTCTGAATGCCTCTTGCCTTGAAAACCCTAAGGGGTTGCCATAAATTGGCTGTACTTTCTGGCACTTAATTATTACCCTGACCTGGATTGTCCAGGCTAGCCCAATCTCATCAGACCTCAGAAGCTAACCAGAAGTCCCTGGTTAGCACTTGGGTGGGAGACCACCAAGGAAGTCCAGGGTTGCTATGCAGAGGCAGGCAATGGCAAACCACCTCTGTTCGACTTTTGCCATAAACCCTATTATTATTATTCAATTATTTTATTCCATTTATACCATCACAAGGAATGTTTATGAACCATATTTTGCCAAATTCCTCTGTGGAGCTGGGGGCGGGGGTTTCCTACAGTTCCAGAAATATTTTCCAGGCTGGAACTCAGAACCTGTTGCTCTTCTGTTCTGTATTCCCAACGTGCTTGCACAAAAAATAGAGGAAAAATATTAACTCCTTCCAAATTAGCCCTTCATAGTAAAAACAGCATAATAATAAAAAATATGCTAGGAAAAGCTGAGGGCAGCAGGAAAAAAGGAAGACCCAACAAGAGATGGGTGGACTCAACAAAGGAAGCCACAGCCTTCAATTTGCAAGATCTGAGCAAGGCTGTCAAAGATAGGACATTTTGGAGGGCTTTGATTCATAGGGTCGCCATGAGTCGGAAGCAACCTGAGGGCACTTAACACACACAATAAAAAGTAATAATAATAAAAAGTAGTGTTTTTTCCCCAAACACAGAAACTTTGTAAACAGACAAAGCATTTTTTCACTGCTTTGGGGGCTGTATAGAAGCATAACCAAGTTTTTCACTACCACAAATAAACAAAAAACAGGAATTGCTTGAAAACACACCCTTGATTTGCCAAAACAACAACCACCACCTTTTATAAATTAAAGCAACTGTTCAGCACACAAGGGAAGGGGTTTTTGGAGCGATGCTACACAGGACAGGTGCTCTTCTGTCGTCCATCTGCAGAAAGAAAACTCGCAGTTCACTGTCCCCCCCTTGGGAAATCTGATTTCTAAGGATCCCAAGGAATAAACTTTCTTCCTCGAGCAAAATCTGTTGCCATCTTCCCAACGTTTTTGGCTTTCAGAACCCAAGCAAGAACCCAACTACAGGATAGGCGAGCGGAACTGAGGGGATCTGATGACCCAGAGGGCCAGCCCCCACCCCCATCCCACCCCCACCCCCAATCTAACTGCTTGGCAGAGCCAAGACTAAAGGGTCCCAAATTCTACCCACGCAAGCTTCAAAAGTCACCAAACTGCAGGTAAAACTTTCCCCCTCTGCAAATAAAAAGGTATGCTGTGTGTGGTCCAGAGGCCTCTAAAGCCCTTTTTTCCATTTCTGTTCAGTCCAGGGAGGCCCTCTGCCCATGCTCAGAGACAACCCCACCCAAATGTCAAACCTTGAGACAACCAATTGCACACCAGGGCCCAAGCCAGATGTCAATCCATGAGTCAGCCTCCTCCTGCGCGTAAACATTCCCCAGCGCCCCACTGCTAGTACACTTATTATCCCGTGTATACCGATCCACACGAGCTCTCCTCTGCAGGAAACGCCCGGATACTAACAGAATAGATATATATGGGAAAAACCCTTCCTGCAAAGGGCCTGCCTTCGACCCACCCCACCGCAAAAGACAATGCAAGAGAGGAGGCGAGGAGGAAAATGCATTTGCCAGTGCGCTGACATGCAAGGGGGCGCTTGCAAAATGCAAGCATCAACGCACCCCCCGCAGGGTCGACCCCTCCAGCAGGAAAAGATCCCGGGCCAATGACTCATGCAAAAAAAAAATACACCACCCCGGGCAAGGAAAAAAGCCTCCATTGCGCGCGCAGCTCCTCACCTGCCAACCGCGCGCGCGCGTAAAAAGGGACTCCGGGAGCAACCCTGGAGAAGGCGAAAGGAGGCGGGCGGGCGGGCGCCACTGCGCCTGCGCCGCCCGGGCTGCGGCTTGTCCCCGCCCCTTTGTCAGCTGCCGGCCCTCCCGTTGGCTGTAGTTCGCAGGCGCGCCGGCCGCTTTGGGAAAGGAGGCTGGGAGGACTACAAGGGCCAGCATGCCAAGCGCCGAGGGAGGCCCGGCGGGAGGGGCGGGCCCGGCATCGGCCAATCCGGGGCTGCTCCGCGCTGGTCGGGAGTTCCATTCACAAAAAAGGGTAAAGGGGAGAGAGTGTGTGTAGTCATTTGTCACGTGGCTGCTCTTCAAGGGGGAGCCCATTCACGCGCAAGGGGGATTCCAGCCCAGGAGACGTTATGTAGGTCTGGACATTTTTTTCCAGTATTGAAAGTACAACAAAAAGAGTCCTTATTTTTCATGCAACTGACTAAATTAGCGACCTCCCCTCCCCCAGAGTTAAGCCTTTATTTTCAACATCTATTAGGGTTGCCAACCTCCAGGTGCTAGCTGGAGATCTCTTGCTATTACAACTGATCTCCAGCCGATAGCTGTCATTGAAGAAAGTAGTTTCCTTTGAAATGTGGTGTTGGGGGAGAGTGTTACAGATACCGTGGACTACCAAAAAAAACAAAAACAGATCAGTGGGTTCTAGCTCAAATCAAGCCTGTACTGACCCTAAAAGCTAAAATGACTAAACTGAGACTGTCGTGCTTTGGTCGCATTAGGAAGAGACAAGGGTCACTGGAAAAGGCAATCATGCTAGTCCTTTTAATCAGAGATGCTGGGAATTGGACCTAGGACCATCTCCATGCCAATATGCTCTTCCATTGAACTACAGTCCCTCCCCAACACATGAAGCTGCTTTTTATTGAATCAGACCCTTGGTCCATCAAGGTCAGTATTGTCTACTCAGACTGGCAGTGGCTCTCCAGGGTCTCAGGCAGGGGTATTTTACTTTCACATCACCTACTACCTGGTCCTTTAACTGGAGATGTTGGGGGTTGAACTTGGGGCCTTCTGCATGCCAAGCAGATTCTCTGCCACTGAGCCACAGCCCCTCCCCATGGCTCTCCAGGGTTCCTGGCAGAGGTCTTTCACATCACATACTTGCCTAGTCCCTTTAACTGGAGATGTTGGGGACTGAATTTGGGGGCTTCTGCATGCCAAGCAGAGGCTGTACCACTGAGCCATGGCCCCTTCCTTTGTATCAAACAAGACATGGGAAAATGGCCCAAAGTGTAAATCACACCAGTTAGAAACAGTTCAAAAGCCATTACATGTACTGTGCTGATTATCAGGAATAATAAATTATCGGACAGAGACATTTCTACTGGACAAGAACAAGAGTCTTATGGTGCTTTAAAGAGTACCACATCTATTATGGCAAAACCTTTCATGAGTCAAAGCCCATGTCCAGACTGTCAGCATTATTCAAAATTCATCCACCACCCCACACACACACTTTTTTCCTTTTTTTAAATGCTGCCAATCAAGACCTGGCACTTTAAAATACCCGATATACCCATTTCTTCTCTCTGTCCTAATCCAGTTACTCAGATAATTAAGATTTCACTTGCTACCACATAACAACCAATAATCATGTTTATTAAAATATCTCTACAATTGTTACAAATTATGTACCTTCCTGAAATCTTAATTGCTGCCTGCGCATAGTTGCCAGGTGTAGGAGAGTAAGGGGGGAAGAACAGCCAAAGATTTTAATTGTATCATTATCCTCAATTTGTGGGAAATAATCCTGCTTGTTAGTGGAGTTAGTGTGCCTAATCTTTAGAAAGCAGAACAAAGATTCCAGAAGAGAAACTATCAAAACTACCAGAACAGACAGGCTGAAATTAAATTAAGAGAGTTTTCGACTAAACATTAGGAAGAATTTTCTGATAGAGTGTAAGGTTGCCAACCTCCAGGTACAAGCTGGAGATCTCCTGCTATTACAACTGATCTCCAGGCAACAGAGATCAGCTCACCTGGAGAAAATGGCTGCTTTGCCAATTGGACTCTATGGCATTGAACTCCCTCCTCTTTCCAAACCCCACCCTCCTCAGGCTCTGCCCAAAAAACCTCCCATCGGTGGTGAAGAGGTACCTGGCAACCCTATCTCCAGGCACTAGAGATAATTCACCATGAGAAAATGGCCGTTGGAGCAATTGGTCTTTATGGGATTGAAGTCCCTCCCCAAACCCCGCCCTCCTCAGGCTCTGCCCCAAAAACCTCCTGCCAGTGGCAAAGAGGGACCTGGCAACCCTATCAGAGTGGTTTCTCAGTGGAAGAGGCTTCCTCGGGAGGTGGTGGGCTCTCCTTCCTTGGGGGATTTTAAGCAAGGGTTAGATGGCCATATGTCAGCAGTGCTGATTCTGTGAACTTAGGCAGATCATGAAAGGGAGGGCGGGAAGGGTTGCATCCATGTTTGGCTCTCATGGTCCTTTCTTGCAAGCCCAGGGTAGTGCTGATCGCCACTTTGGGGTCAGGAAGCAATTTTCTTCGAATTTGGCTTTAGGTAAAAATCAGTGACTACCTAAAACCATCTAGGAAAGAACTCTGCAGGAATCCAGATCTCCACTGCATTCATTAAGAAGAAGAGTAGGTTTTTATACCCAAATTTTCTCTACTTTTAAGGAGTCTCAAACCGGCTTACAGTCACCTTCTCCACAACAGACACTCTGTGAGGTAGGTGGGGCTGAGAGAGCTGTGAGTAGCCCAAGGTCACCCAACAGGTTTCATGTGTAGGAGTGGGGAATCAAATCCAGTTCACCAGATTAGAGTCCCCCACTCATGGGGAGGAGTGGGGAACCAAACATAGTTCTTCAGATAAGAGTCCACTGCTCTTAACCACTACACCACATGCCTTTCGGTCTGTGTCTTCTTAATCTCTCCTGCACTGAGATCTCAGCAAAGAAAGGAAACAGGCCGGTAGGGATATTTTGGAAATCGTCCTTGTAATGACATTTTGTTTAAACAAGGGCTGTTTGACAAGCTGCATGCTTCTCCAGTGATGCTGCATCACGCATCGGTGGCGCCTGCCAAAAGTTTTATAAGAGCCGAGGCCACCTAAACCTCCATAAACATCTCGTTTTTATAACCCCAAACCGCCACCTGAGCTCTTTCTGTGTCCTTTTGCTGCATGGGTAAATCATTTCTCAGCATGACTCCTGAAGAAGACACCTTCGGGGCAGGAGCCTCATAAACATGGATTGGCTTAAAACTGCGGCTTTCTTCTCTGCACTCTGCAAACTTCCCCTTATCGCTTCCCATTAAGCACTAACAGCATCTGTCAGGTAGTTTGGCTGGGTTTTCCCTCCCCTCTTTGACACAAGAACAAAAATAGCCCTGGTGCATACGGTTGTCAGCTCCGGCTTAAGAAATTGCTGGAGATTTAGGGACAGAGGCTGGGGAGGGCGGAGTTTGAGGCGGGATCTCAGTGGGGAATTCGATGCTACACAGTTAGGGTTACCAACCTTCAGGTGGTGGCTGGAGATCTCCTGGTATTACAACTGATCTCCAAGCGACAGAGATCAGTTCGCCTGGAGAAAACGGCTGCTTTGGAAGGTGGACTCTGTGGCGTTATATCCTTCCACTCCCCCAAACCGCACCCTCGCCATGCTCCACCCCACCCACCCCAAATCTTCAGGTAAATCCCAACCCAGAGCTGGCAACTTTACATTCAGTCCACCCTCCAAAGCTGCCATTTCCTCCAGAGGAACTGATCTGGAGTTAGTGTGGATATCAATTGTGACTTTGGAAGAATTTCAGATGTCACCTGGAGGCTGATAACCCTAATTTGTACAATGTTCTGGTGTTGGTCTCTTTTTTTAAATAATAACTGATATAGCATAGGCTGACAAGGGTTTTGATGGGAAATGTTGGTAATGCCAAAATACAGATGCAGCATTTCATCATATGGGGTGGATTTGGAAAAGGGCAAGAAAATATTGGATAATGATACACAATGAAATGCAGGGAATATTGAAAATTAAGTTTGTGTTAGAGCCAAAAGACCTGTTATTAAACATTAAGAGTCTAAGCAATAAATGTATTATTAGATATACAAATATAATTACAATCAATGTCCTCCAAAATGTCCTATCTTTGACAGCCTTGCTCAGCTTGCAAGCTGAAGGCTGCAGCTTCCTTTATTGAGTCAATCCATCTCTTGTTGGGTCTTCCTTTTTTCCTGCTGCCCTCAACTTTTCCTAAGATGATTGTCTTTTCCAGTGACTAGCCCGATTCTCATAAGGACATAAGAAAAGCCCTGCTGGATCAAACCAAGGCCCATCAAGTCCAGCAGTCTGTTCACACAGTGGCCAACCAGGTGCCTCTAGGAAGCCCCCAAACAAGACGACTGCAGCAGCACCATCCTGCCTGTGTTCCACAGCACCTAATATAATAGGCATGCTCCTCTGATCCTGGAGAGAATAGGTGTGCATCATGACTAGTATCGATTTTTCCACTGGAGAAAATGGCTGCTTTGGAGGGTGGACTCCATGGCATTATATCCTGCTGAAGTCCCTCCCCTCCCCAAACCGCACCCTCCCCAGGTTCCACCCTCAAATCTCCAGGAATTTCCCAAACCAGAGTTGGCAACCCTACATTAAGACTGTGATTTGTTTTTAAACACACTGCTCAGAGTAGCAGTTCCAGTGCTGTTCTTTGCCCATGCCCACTGCACACAAATGCACTCAACAGATCCATGTCAGAAGTGAATGGGCGGAACATAGGGTTGCCAACCTCCAGGTGGTGGCTGGAAATAGCCGCTATTACAACTGCTCTCCAGGCAACAGAGATCATTTTCCCTGGAGAAAATGGCTGTTTTGGCAATTGGACTCTATGGCATTGAAGTCCCTCCCCAAACCCTGCCTTCCTCAGGCTCCACCCCCAAAATCTCCAGGTATTTCCCAACCTGGAGCTGGTAACCCGAGCTGAATATCTCACTTTTCTCTGTTGGGGGGTGGTGGAGAGGAATGGTCGATGTGGAACTGGGCTCGGATTTGAGCTATCTCACCTAATCAGATGTAGCGGAGTTTCTTAACTAACTCTTAATTAGATTCTAAATCAGCTCCTTTGTAGCAAGCTAAGCAGGAGCTGCCGAGATGACCATATATATCAGAGAGAGGAGGGGAAAAGAGGAATATTCATAGCTCAGACTCTGGCGCTGCCTGAGAACAAAGCAACCTAAAGGAAATGAAACACTTTGTTTTGGTTGGTATATGTTGGGAATTTGAAAGTATCTGGCTGGCTTTTCATGGTTGAAATGTTTCAAGAAAACCCAGAGTAGAAACGTGGCTTAAAAACACCACCTGGTGAAGTCTTGTTACTCCTGTAAACTCCAGGTCACCTTTGACAAGCAAAGGACTTCTCACTCTCTCCCATCACATGCCAGGAGGTTAATAATTTTGTCCTGCCTTGCAGGTCTGTTTCTACTGGAATAATATGTGAATTTTTTCCCCAAATGTTTCAATGCATTATACAAAGGCTACGTATTATTCGATGTATGATCCCTGCTTCCAGTCCTCGACAATAGCCTTCCCAATGTTTCTGGATAGTTCCACCTAGGGTTGTGCAAAAAAAAAAAATGTTTTTCCGGTAAATTTCGGGTTTGGGTTTTTTCGGCCTGATTTTTTTTGGTAAACCCAAAATAAGCCGAATACCCATACTGGTAAATATTGGTATTCTGCTTATTTTCAGGTTTCCTGAAAAATTCGTGCCCATTAAAGTCAATGGGGATTTTTCAGAACTCCTAGGGGGGACATTTTTGGAGCTAGAGTCCGCAAATTTGTAGCGTGGCTGCAAGGGGGTCCAATTTTATGGGCCCACAAAGGGGTCACCCCCATCCTCCATGCATTTGCAAGACGAGCTGTCCATCAGGTTCAAGAGTTCAGCGTTGCCGAGGACTGGCAGAAAGATCTGATTCCAGGCTGGCACCTCAAAGTCTGGGGGCTGCCTTCATTTCTGGGTTGCTTTGCATGATCTGCTGCTGGGTGCCCAAGGCTGGGTAGAAATAATATATATAATTATATATATATATAATTATATTTATATATAATTCAGGTTTTCATGGGGGGGTGATTCCGGAGCCGACTGAAGTCATGACCACGGGGGCTGTCTGAAGGAGATTGCTCTGTGGATGAAGAAATCTCCTTCTGAAGCCAGTGGGTGGCTGTTGAAGCCGGCTCTTTTAGTTGGAGGGTATATCCCTCCAGACGGGACTGGGTGAGGCCCCATCTTTTAAATAACCCTATGTCAAAAGGGCCCCAGCTATGGGGCACTAACAAAACCAGTCAAAAAAGGAAGAAAAGGGGAAGAAAGCACAGAGCCATGCCTCTGAGCAAAGGCATATAGCCAAACCCGAAAAGACTAATTTCTACAAGCACATATTTCTTCCATTTGCAGGTTCAAGGCCAGCTGTGGGCTTGACTCCCGCACGTTCCTATTATTAATGCTCAATTTGTGCCCAGAGAGATTGTTAAAGTGTGGCAGTCCCAATTCAACTGGTGTGTCTCTTTACTAAAAAATGTAGTGAATGTTCTAGGAGAGTTTTCTTTTCTTTTTGTCTGCACTGATGGAATCCAATTTATCTTTTCTCTGGGCTCAGTTTCACCCCATTAATTTTAATTGCCTTTTTTTTGTGGGGGGAGCTAACCTTAAAACCGATCACCCTTCTGCTAGAATTTTTTTTTTGTACTTCATGGAGGCTTATCATATTGCCCTCGAGTTGTCTTTTTAGCTGAAAAGTGTTTATTGTTTGTCATTTCCAGCCTTCTCTTTGCAGATCAAGATGCCTTCTGGCCTTTAATCAACCCCACTTGCCTCTTTGAAGCCCTTCTCTAATTTGTCTGCTTCCCCTGACATATTTCTCCTGGCTGGGGCCTGTCATAAAGCATATTTTGGCCTTCCAGGGAAAGTGAGAGACTTCGAGACAAAATGAGCTTTAGATTGGTCAGTTTTCTACAGAATTTCAGAGACTTTCCTTCCCATAGATTCAGCTGAAGAATGACCAGTGAAGACGGTCATCTGTTATATTTAATTCTACATTTTGTCCCCAATTCATGTCATGAACATGTGGACATACATGAACACATGAAGCTGTCAGACCCTTGATCCATCAAGGTCGGTACTGTCTACTCCGACTAGCAGTGGCTCTCTAGGTTCTCAGACAGAGGTCTTTCCATCACCTAGTCCCCTGTGCAAGCACGGGGTCATTACTGACCCATGGGGTGACATCACATCCCAATGTTTACTAGGCAGACTGTGTTTACGGGGTGGTTTGCCATTGCCTTCCTCATCATCCACGCTTACCCCTAGCAAGCTGGGCACTCATTTTACCGACCTCAGAAGGATGGAAGGCTGAGTCAACCTTGAGCCAGCTACCTGAAACCGACTTCCGTTGGGATCGAACTCAGGTCGTGAGCAGAGCTTTTGATTGCAGTACTGCAGCTTACTACTCTGTGCCACAGGGCTCTTATCACCTAGTACCTGATCCTTAATTGGAGATGCTTGCTGGGGATTGAACCTGGGACCTTCTGCATGCCAAGAATATGCTGTACCACTAAGCCAGGACCCCTCAATTCAGTTGATTTGAAATGGGCTTAACTGCATTGAGGAAAACTGGTCCCAATGGCTTATAATGAACCAGAAGAGCCTCTTCCATCAGAGGAAAGTTCCTTAAATTGATGGAAAACTTCCGATGTGGTAAAGTGGAGTGGTAGGATACAAACCAACAATTTTAACGAGTGTGGTTACTTTTTTGGGAGGAGCCACACCTCAGTGGTAGAGCATCTGGTTGGGATGCAGAAGGTCCCAGGTTCAATCCCTGGCATCTCCAGATGAGAGATCTGGCAGTAGATCCTGTGAAAGACCTCACTCATGACCATAGAGAGCCACTGCTAGTCTCAGTAGACAGTACTGATTTTGACGGACCAGTGGTGTGGTTTAGTATTTTTACCATAGACATGCAATTGATGCCCAAATGGGCACTGATATTAGCAGTCATATTTCTATGGACTGTCATGAATATTGTCCAGAAGTAGGACTATGGAAATTGTGTCCCAGTTGGGAACAACCCATATCAGAAAATGAACACTTGCACATAAAAGCATGAAGCTGCCTTAAAGAGCCAGTATGGTGTAGTGGTTAAGAGCAGAAAAAGTCGGCATATAAAAACCAACTCTCTTCCTCCTCCTCCTCCTCCTCCTCCTCCTCCTCCTCCTCCTCCTCTTTCTCCTCCTCCCTGCCAAAGTCATATCAGGCATGACTAAGGCTGCCAGCCTCCAGGTGGCGGCTGGAGATCTCCCGGTATTATGACAAATCTCCAGGCAACAGAGATCAGTTCCCCTGGAGAAAATGGCGGAGTTGGAAAGTGGACTCGATGGCATTATACCCCATTGAAGTCCCTCGCCTTTCCATACCCAGCTTTCCTCAGGCTCCACCCCCCCCAAATGGGGAGTAGATTGTAAGCCGCTTTGAGACTCCTTAAAGGTAGAGAAAAGTGGGATATAAAAACCAACTCCTCCTCCTCCTGCTGCTCTTCTTCTTCTTCTTTTTTGTTGGGGTCAACAATGGCCTTCTGATCATCCCTTTTTGTTCAACATCGGAGAAGTTTCTAAGGAAGAGGGGGCTGTGTTGATTCATGCTGGCCGAGAACCCGCCTCAATCCATCCATTATGTTTCAATGTCCTCATGAACTTCAGCGTTACGCCGAGGTGACTCATTAATAACTATTAAGAGTGATTAATTTTCATCTGCTTGATGGATTAGCCGCCACAGCCATCCATCAATCCCATTTTCGCTCTGCGCTGCTTGTACATACAAGTGACATTTAATTTTGTACATTGGGTGGAATTCACGAGCCCGTTAAACCGTGCGTCCTGCTCCTTAAAACGGGAGGAGGGTACAGCGAGATTCAGTAAGGAAAGTTAATTGAATGCTTGCTGGTAAATCTGGCAACAACAACAAAAACCCCCACTAAGTTATCCAGTTCACTGGTAATTTATATAATAATTAAGTGCCGTCAAGTCACAACCAACTTGTGGAGGGCTTTCATGGGGTTTTCAAGGCAAGAAATGAGCAGATGTGGTTTCTTGTTGCCTTCCTCTGCAGGTCTTCCTTTGTGGTCTCCCATCCACATACTAACAGGGCTGACCCTGCTTTGCTCCTGAGCTCTGAGCCTAGCCTGGGTTATTCATTTAAATGTATAATCCACCCCCCTGGTCCTTCAGACAGAGTTGTGGGGCTTGAAATGGGCATACGGAAAGCCAATCCCAAGCACTTAACTGCAATCACTTGCCAAAGAAGTGAGATTCTGACTTGCTCTCTGTTGCCCTTTGGCACCACCAAGATGCATAGCCAGAGTGTAGTACTGCAGCTGCCAGTTCAGCAAGGCTCTCGTTGATGGAAGGAGGCAATAAGAAACCATCTGGTCACATAGAGGCTTTGAATCTGGCCTAGGTCCTGAGTCTGCCCCAGGATGTGGTGATGGCTGCCAACTTGGTAGGCTTTAAGAGGGGAGTGGACATGTACAAGGAGGAGAAGGCTATTCATGGATACTAGTCCAAATGATTGGTCTGTACGAGCACTGTTTCCAGAGCATCGACACAGCTAAGTACTAGGGTTGTGCCAAAAAACAAAAAATTGGTAAATTTAGGGTTTGGGTTTATTTTGGGTTTTTTTCTTCAGTAAAACCAGAATGAGATGAATACCATACTGGTAAATTTGTACTTCGGCTTTATTTCCGGGTTTACCCCAAAAAAATTAAAGGTGAGGTAAAGGTCCCCCGTGCAAGCACCGGGTCATTCCTGACCCATGGGGTGACGTCACATCCCAACATTTCCTAGGCAGACTTTGTTTACGGGGTGGTTTGCCAGTGCCTTCCCCAGTCGTCTACACTTTACCCCCAGCAAGCTGGGTACTCATCCATTATATTATATGGGGATTTTTTAGAAGCTCCTGTGGGGGCATTGTTGGAGGTAGAGTTCCCAAATTTTCAGGGTAGCTTCAAGGGACTCTCCCTGCATGAACCCCAAAGTTTGGTAAAGTTTGGGTCAGGGGGTCCAATTTTATGGGGTCCAGAAGGGGTCGCCCCATCCTCCATAGAGAAGCATTGTAAACTTTACCATATTTCTCTATGGAGGAGGGGGCAATGCCTTCTGGACCCCATACAATCGAACCCCCTGACCCAATCTTCACCAAACTTCAGGGTTCATGCAAGGAAAATCCCTTCAAGCTACCCTGAAAACTTGGGAACTCTACCTCTAAAAACGCCTCCCCCAGAGCTCATTAAAAAATTCCCATAAGGAAAAGCCTGGGGAAAGCCGAAAAAAGCCAAATACCTATTTGGCTGGTTCAGCGATTGGCTTTTTGGCTTCATGTTTATTCCCAGGTTTTGGCATTCAGTAAAACCGAGACCTGAATATTGCCGAAACAGCTAATTTTGGATTTATTTTCGGTTCGGGTTTATCGATACGCACAACCCTACTAGGTAGTCATATGTGTAAAGTGATGTCAAGTCACAGCTGACTTATGGCAACCCCAGCAAGGGGCTTTCAAGTCATGGGAAGTAGAGGTGGTTTGTCATTGCTTCCCTCTGCGGAATCTTCCTTGGCGGTCTCCCTTCCGTGTGCGTGTGTGTGTGTGTGTGGGGGGGGTCATTTTATCACAAAATATGCACATGGATTAGGAGATGTAAACCCTCCCCTTCTTCAGATTCATTTATTGCCTTTACTAGGAGTTTTATGCTTTTAATCTACATGTGCACCTTATTAAAATTTATATATTTGTAATTTTAGCATTTTTTAGCTCAACTACTTTGGTTAGCAGTCTCCTAAATCTGCCTTCTAGGATCGCTGAGGGTAGGGCAGAGCTTCTAGCAAGCGAAAAAGCCTTTACACCCCCCTCTCCTGTGGAGAGAGGACATGTAGGATTGCTTCGGATTGTTTTTCTTCAACCTTGGATAGTTTACCTTCTTCTAATGGCTCTCTATAAAAAGTGTGTCTCTTGGGGCACAAAAATAATTGACAAACATAAAGAGTGCCTATATTGCTTGGGAGAGGGTCCCATCCCGGCCTCATGCCAGGCTTGCGGCCAATTTACCCAAAAATCCTGCCAGGAGAGGGAGTCTTGCTTGAAGTTCTCTCTTTGCCGTGGCTGGCCTGCTCATGCACCGTTCCCATGTTGAACTGCACAGAAGCTATGACGATGAAAAACAGAGTTGCTTACCTGTAATTGTTGTTCATCAAGTAGTCTTCTGTGCAAGTATTTGATAACTGAACCCTCTGCCAGGCAGCAAATAGGCTAGTTTTCCGATATTGAAGGTTTCTTATTCAAATAAGCTTTTGCAATTTATTTTTTATTTATTTTTATATTTAAAATGTTACAGATGGGAAAGAGAAAGAAGAGGGGAGGGGGAAATTTGAGAAGTGATATACAATACATTCTTTTCTTTTTCTTCCATGGCACCCAAAATATATTATAGTACTCACTAATACAATAAAAACTACCTATTACAAATAATATCAGGTATGTTCAATGTTTCTTCTCCAATCTTCTTTTCTTCTCTTCATGTTTTCATTTCTTCTCTTCTTAATACACAAACTTGATTACTACCCAAATCAGATTATACTGAACATAACACAATGTGACCTACCTAAGCAAGTGAGTATTTACGATACAATTTAAAATATGACTTATTGTATATATTACTATATATTTCTATAAGCTCTAATATCTAATATCTTTTAAAGATAAAGATAGTAAAGTCAATATTAATTTGGGACTAGTCTTCTTCTGTCAATCTAATATCAAGATTTAGACTTTATAACTGTCATCTCAGCCTTCTGCTGCCAGTTTTAATTCAGATTCATTTTTTGTGCTTCTGCTTTGTATTTATTGACTTCATTCCTACCCCACTTTACTCATAGCAAGGGTTGTCAGCCTCCAAGTACTAGCTGGAGATCTCCTGCTATTACAACTGATCTCCAGTCAATAGAGATCCGTTCTTCTGGAGAAAATGGCCGCTTTGGCAATTGGACTCTATGGCGTTGAAGTCCCTCCCTTCCCCAAACTCCGCCCTCTTCAGGCTCCGCCCCAAAAAACCTCCTGCCAGTGGGGAAGAGAGACCTGGCAACCCTACTCATAGCCTTCTCTTGGCCTCCATTTTATCTTTACAACAACCCTGTGTGGTAGGTTAGGCTGAGAGTGTTTGACTGGCCCAAGGGCACCTGGCAAGCTTCAGTAGCAGAGGCAGGATTCGAACCCCCCTGCCTCGATTCCTTCTGCTCTTTTTAACATTGTTAGATTGCCTGTGTCGTTTTAGACGACACTGATTTCCCATGTTTTATTGGAAATCACCTTGAACACATTTGGAGAGCAGCATAAAAATACTTTATACAAATAACGGGAGCCAAATCCTTTCCTATAATTCACCAAGCCGCGACGCTGTCGGAGGGAATCTCAGGTCACCTTCGCGCGGTGCTGAGAACCGGAGGAAAAAAAGCTGCCCTTCTGTGTCTTCAAGGAGCCTTCCTCCACCAGTTTCTTCCTTCTTGTCTCCCTCGGTTCCTTTTGCTTGAACGGTTTGTTACGTGAGGTATCTGACTGGAAAATAGCCTTTTGTCCGAGTGCAACCGGTTTTACTAGCCGTGCAGTTCACTGTTAAAGGGCTGGATTTAAAAGTTAAGTACCAAGGCCAAAGGTGTTTCAACGATGCTGTGAAACAGTTTCTATGCATACTCACTCTCTCTCTCTCTCTTTCTCTCATTCTGTTAGCAGACACTGCCTACCCTAGGTAAAGATGCCAACCTCCAGGTACTAGCTGGAGATCTCCTGCTATTACAACTGATCTCCAGCCGATAGAGATCAATTCACCTGGAGAAAACGGCCACTTTGGCAATTAGACTCTATGGAATTGACGTCCCTCCCCTCCCCGAACCCTGCCCTCCTCTACATCGTGGAGGGGGTTGGACCAGATGACCCTTCAACTCCCTTCCAGCTCTCTGTTTCTATGTTCCATATCTGATTATCAGCTCTGCATATTGAGGATGGGATTGGGATGCATATAGAGGTCACCTGAAAAAGGCCCAATATAGATTTTTTTTTTTAAATGGCTTACCATGTCGGTTTTTTCAGTGTTGCATCTATGCGAATCCCTTTCAAATGTCCACAAATGACACACCACCTAAATGAAGATAGTTTCAGAGGGGAGCCATGTTGGTCAGCAGTAAAACAGCTGATTCAAATCCAGTTGCACCCCAGAAACCAACCAGATTTGGGAGTAATGAACTTTTGAGAATCAAATGCACTTTGTCAGATACCTTCATCAGATATCTGACAAAGGGAATGTTGACTCTTGGAGGAAAATACTCTCTATGCTGCCACTGGACTCGTATCTCGCTATTCAACTAAAGGACTGCAGCAGAACAAAATGCCCCCTGCATCCATCAACTACTTCCAACCTCACCTTTCTATGTGTATTAGACTCATCTGATGTACTCTTTACCGTAGCTCACAGGATGTGCCCTACTGACTGCACATAAACCAGTCGATAAGGAGAAGCAAAGTCTCTCCAGAGACAGCAGTGAAGAGCATTTCAGCCTTATTGTGAATAATCTAATTCTGCTTCTAACGGCAGGAAAACTAGGGAACCTCTACTAGGGTGGTATAGTAATAGCTTCCAGAGACGACAGCAGCACTGCTTCCGTGTCCCCCTCCAGGCATGAGGGATCAGGTCCTCAAACCTATGGCACCATTGGGATGCTAGGAAGAAGGGTCACGAGAAGGTGAATGCCCAACCTGTTAAACGATCCGGATCTAGCATGGAGCTGAGAGCCCCACTTTGGTGTCTGTCTGGGTACCTTCCCCTTAGTATGGCTGGCCTGTTTCTGAAGCACAAAAAAAATGCAACTCACTAAAAAGTGCAACAGCACAAAAGGCGGGGGTGGGTGGGACCCAACTACCCACCAAGGAAAAATGCATGAAAAGTCCAGTTTGGGAAACAGATACAGTTATATAGAGGAATTCCCTGAATTCACAAAAAGTCCATTTTGAAAAAAGGGTACGGTTACATAGATAATTCCCCAAATGCATAGAAAGTCCATTTGGGGAAAAATATACAGTTACATAGAATAATCCCCTAGATCTCCCTGGAAGGAGTTAAAAAAGGGTTGCCAGGTCCCTCTTCACCACCGGTGAGAGGTTTTTGGGGCAGAGCCAGAGGAAAGTGGGGTTTGGGAAGGGGAGGGACTTCAGTGTCATAGAGTCCAATTGCCAAAGCAGCCATTTTCTCCAGGTGAATTGATCTCTATTGGCTGGAGATCAGTTCTAATAGCAGGAGATCTCCAGCTAGTACCTGGAGGTTGGCAACCCTAAGTCAAACCATCCTCGTATTTCTCCCTCCTGCAAGTCCCGCAGCAACGCAGGGCCTTCTCCCTTACGAGATATAATGCCGTGCCATCTTCAATTTTGCACGGGAGATTTCAAAATCTACCCCACTCAGCAAGGAATTCCCCCTGTGGGAAAAGCTGCATTGAAACGATTTCACATATGCTCTTCTGATGCTGCTGCCGCCGCCGTCTTGTTTGTGGGCTTCCTAGAGGCACCTGGTCGGCCACTGTGTGAGCAGACTGCTAGACTTGATGGACCTTGGTCTGATCCGGCATGGCTTTTCTTATGTTCTTATGTTCTGTTGCTCCTACTATGATGAAATTTGATCAAAATGTGTAACACCCATCTTGGTAAACGAAACTGGATTATCTGATTCTGTAAAGGTGTCTTTTCTCTGGAATAATCGCTCTCCCATCATCATTGAGAAAGTGGCCAAATTCTTTCAGAGCATCATAAAAGTTCGACATGTCAAAACTCAGGGATGAATACTGTTTATGATTATAATGTGATTTGATCTACATGTAATATATTTTTATTGTTTAATTTAAGATTTTAAGCCATTAAAGGTTTTGGTGTTGGCACTGGCATTGGTTGGAATAATCCCCTAAGTATACAAAAAGTCTATCTTGAAAAACATACATAGTTACATAGGAGAAATACATACATCCAGAACAGGAAAATCCAACGGCTACTCACAAGAAAACACGAATGAGAAAATGACAGAAGAATGGCATGACATCATTAAAAAAATCAGCCACAAATCAAAAAGCGGGAAGCCTAATGAATGACTGATATTATGGCTGCTAGCAGGATGTTTCAAATTATCTTCTTGAGAGAAATATATGTTACTCTTTTCTTCAAATATGAAGTGTGCTTCTTTCTTTCTTGCCGGAAGCTACCAATCAAATGAAGAGCTGAAGATACCTGTTGCTCTCTTACAGGCTTACTCGCCACAAGGTCCCACAAGTGCCCTGATTTTTGCTGTTTGGCTGGGGACACCACTGGACTCGTGGGGGGGGGATGTTTGTCTCTCCAAGGGTATAAGCTATCTTTGGATTGAGCAGACTAATTTTCCCACTCCTGAAGCAGTATGTGTGTGAGAGACGGGGGGTGTTAGATTCATGAGAGCTGGGTTCAGATCCCCACGCTGCTCTGAAACTTGCTGGGTGACCTCAGGGTAGTCACTATTAGCCTAACCTACTTCACGAGGTTGTTGTTAATGGGAGAATCACACACACCACTGGAAACTCCTTAGAAGAAAGGTGCAATAAAAAATGCATTGGGGTGGATCCAACCATCCTCTGCCTAACCTTCTGTCAGGCTGCTATCTCGGTTTCGTTATTGCCTCTGTCTCTGTGCTGTATTGTCTGCCCCCCAAGGTCGCATACCTAGGCCTGGGAACTCAGCTCCTGGGAAACTGTATTCATGCGTGTAATCTCCCGCCTTTCCTGCCTTATAATATCTCCCAGCTAGTGAGCCTCTCATAGCTGTCATTTTATTCGTTTGCACTGTATGCCTATTTGATCAGTAAAAGCCATCTGTTTGGACTCTATATGACTTTGTGGTGATTTCTGGTTCTGTGGGCCAAGGGCTGACATTATGACAGCTATCCCTCATCTTCACCGTTCTCCTAGCCAGGCTGGAGCCCAGGGGGGTTCGCCTGCCACTTGGATGGGAGCTGTGCAGCTCTCCAGGTGATCTACTACCCTGGAGCCCTTCTCAGAGGACCCTACTCTGTTACAAGACTTAATCGCTGAACTTTTCCGGACGACCCGAGAGGTTTGCCGCTTGAGGGGACTGGTACAGGCGCAGTGGCAATCTCTTACAGGACGTCTCTGGATGTTAACATCGGAGGATACTGATGCTCGTTTAGATCTTCAGGACTTGGATCAATTACTGGACGATGCCCGATTGGCGACTGAGGATTTACAAATATTAACTGGACTTTTGGATAATCTTATTTCTCGACAAACTCTTTCTACCATGGCGGGAGCCCCGCCGGAGGGTTTTTCCCTGATCCCGGATACGGCCAGCTGCCAGGCTGAGGCCAAGCGAGTCGCTATTAGCACCGCTCTTCTCCTTGTGGAATGTACAAAGGACACCCCGGTAGCCACCTTGGCTCAAGTTTTGACCCCGACGTTTGGAGCCGAGGCATCCGCACTGGCGGTTCGAGTACAACCTCTGCTGGGCGGGGAACCTGACCCCATACTCTTGCTCCTCGAGACAGAACTTTTGCCGCGCATTACGGCAGAGACTGCCCTAAGACTTGAGAACGCCAAAGTTCTTGCGGATCAGCAAGCCGCCGAAGCGGCTAGGGTCGCAAGAGAGAGAGAGGCGGCGGAAGCAGCCAGGGCGGCTGCAGCAAGGATTAGGAATCAGGCGAACGTGGACACGCGCCCCAAGGACTATGTACTGGGACTATCAGGTCTAACTTTTTCCCCGGCGTTTGTCCCGTCGCGTGCGACCCAACGCGCACGCCGTTTGGCTGACCGACGTCGAGACTCAGATGAGTCTGAAGACGAGGATTTATATGGGGATAGCTCTCAATGGGCCACGAGCTTCCGAACCAGTAAGCCTCATCTTACTGGTGGCCCAAGTGAGGAGGTTCATCTTTTACGAGCCCAGAATCGGGAGCTCTCCGACCGTGTTGATCAACTCCAGGAAGTAATGGAACTTATGCTTCAAGAGAACAGGCAATTACAACAAACCCTGATAGCTCAGAGACAGCCCGTTCCGATACCGGGTCAGGGGGTACCCGTACAACCACCCGCTAATGTGCCTGCTCCACCCTTACCTCCTGGAGCTCCTGTTGCTCCTCCGCCCGGACCACCCGTGCAACCACCTGCTAATGTGCCTGCTCCACCCTTGCCTCCTGGAGCTCCTGTTGCTCCTCCGCCCGGACCACCCGTGCAACCGGGTCAACCCGCGCCCGGCCCTTGGAAGCAACTCAAATTGAGGACTACGTATGACGGATCTCTTGAGACTTTGCCTTGTTTCTTGCATCAAGTGGACAGTTATATGCGAGAACAAGGTCAACTTTTCCCCACGGAAGATAGCCGGGTGCGGTACGTAGCTTCCCTCCTGACAGGCAAAGCGGCTGACTGGATGGTCCTCCAGTTTGACACCCGCTCTCGTGCGATTCGTTCCCTCAACAACTTCATGACTGCCCTGAGAAGGAGGTTTGAGGACCCCTTCCTGGGGGAAAGAGCCAAAACGGAACTCTTACAATTAAAACAAGGCTCTGCTACAGTTCGGGAATTTGCCGATGAATTTCAGCGACTGGCAAGTAAAATTGTAGGTTGGCCCGAGACCACCCTAATCCATCATTTCAGGGAAGCCTTGCATCCTGACATTCTGAACTGGTCTTACATGCGGGGCGATCCCGATACCCTCGAAGGCTGGATCCTATTAGCCGAGGAAGTGGAAAGCCGCCGCCGCTTTATTTCTCTCGTCCGTCAAAAGCACAAGGAGAAGGGCACCCAAAAGCCTCAACCCAAGGCACCACTGCTCGTCCCACGAAATCCCCCACGTCCGCTCCAGGAACGTGAAGCCCGATTTCAGAGGGGTGCCTGTCTTACATGCGGAGAAATGGGCCACTTTGCAGCCGTTTGCCCACGCCGCCAGGAATTATTTCGTCCCAGCACGACAACCCGCGCCCGAGGTCGTCCACCACGCAGAGGCACCGCGGCCACCCGCAGCGCAGCTCCGGGAAGGCCCACACCCTCTGCATTCCATGCCGGGGACCCAGCCTCCCTGCCTGCTTCCAACGACCCCGCCGGGTCTCGGATTACAAGTGCCCCATTGGGGGACAGCTTTCCCTCTTCGGATGAGGAAAACCCTTGGATTTCTCCAGCCTTAAACCTGGAATCTCCCCTCGACTTGTCAAAAAACGGCTCCGGTCTGTGGTGAATGGAGCATCTCCACAGACCTCTCAGGATCTTCCTATCAAACCGAATGCTCCTACCAAAATCAAAGAAGTGGACTCCACCGTCTACGTGGATGCAGTTTTACAACAACTTAACGGAGGTCCACAAATCCCCGTCAAAGCACTAATTGACTCCGGTTGCTGTCGCACTCTCATAAGCGAAGCCACGTTTGCTGCACTCAGAGCCGACTCAGAGGCTTTACCCGCCCCCGTCCAATTTGCTCAAATGGACGGGAGCCAATTCCAGGGGGGTCCAGTTGATCACCGCACCATAGGGGTGGCAATGGGAATTGGTTCCCACTGGGAACAAATAGACTTCACTATAGCCCCTATCCGATTTGAAGTGGTCTTGGGAATTAACTGGATTAAAGGACATAGTCCCAGTATTGATTGGGAAACAAACACTATCTCTTTCGCTAGTCCCACCTGCGACCAGCATCGGCAAAACTTTGCTCTGCCATTTCCGCCCGTTCCAGCATTAACCTCTACTGCCCCAGTACCACCGGCTCTACCCGCTGTATACCGGGACTTTGAAGATGTCTTCGACCTTAGGGAATGTGATGCCTTACCCCCCCACCGGGCCTCAGACTGTGCGATTGAAGTAGTAAAGGACTGCACATTAACCAAAAGTAAGATTTACCCTATGAGCGCTTCCGAGCGCACTGTCCTCCGGGACTTTTTGGACAAAAACCTCGCCAGAGGGTTCATTCGCCCTTCGAATGCCCCAAACTCGGCCCCCGCGTTTTTCGTCCGGAAAAAAGAGGGCGACCTTCGCCTGTGCATTGACTTCAGAAAGCTCAATGCGGTTACCCAGACCAACGCCTATCCTATCCCATTAATATCGGATATTTTGGGACAATTACAGGAAGGCCGTGTGTTCTCTAAATTAGACTTGGTGGAAGCCTACTACCGAGTCCGTATCCGCGAAGGAGATGAACACCTCACTGCCTTCTCTAGCTGTTTCAGAATGTATGAATTCCTTGTAATGCCATTCGGATTAAAAGGGGCCCCGGGGGTCTTCATGCAACTCATCAATGAAATCCTACATGACCTTCTATATCGTGGGGTGGTGGTCTACTTAGATGACATTCTCATTTATTCGAAAACTGTGGACGAGCATGTGACTCTGGTCAGGGAAGTTCTACAACGCCTGCGTAACCATCAACTGTTCGCTAAACTAGCTAAGTGTGAATTTCACCAAAGCAAACTCACGTTTTTGGGATACATCATCTCCCACCAAGGTCTTCGCATGGACCCCGCCAAAGTCCAAGCCGTCCTCGATTGGACTCCCCCCACCAACCGTAAGCAAGTACAGCAATTTCTGGGATTTGCAAACTTCTATCGGGGATTCATCCCTAACTTCGCCCAAGTGGCTCTACCCATTACGGACCTGCTGAAAACTAAGGGAAAAGTAAGCTCGGCTGCCTTGCCCTCCGCAAAAATCCTATGGACTGAGCAATGCCAAGCCGCCTTTCTGGCCCTCAAACGCCTCTTCACTTCGGAGCCGGTGCTACGGCACCCAGACCCAAATCAAATGTTCATTGTGCAAGTCGATGCTTCCGATGTAGCCATGGGAGGGGCTCTCCTCCAGCAAGGACCGGACGGTCTTCTTCACCCTTGCGCTTACTTTTCAAAAAAATTTGCGCACGCTCAATTAAACTGGCCCATCTGGGAGAAAGAGGCCTCTGCAGTTCATCATGCACTGACTTTATGGCGGCAATTCTTGGAAGGGTCTAAAGTACCCTTTGAAGTTTGGACCGATCACAAAAATCTAGCTGCCCTCACGGGGTCCCATAAGCTATCGGCGAAACAACAACGGTGGGCGGAGTTCTTTGCTCAGTTCCGTTTCACCCTGAAGCACGTCCCTGGGAAGCAGAACGTTCTCGCGGATGCCCTCTCCCGTTTACCACAATATCCGGTAAAACTCGAAAGACCCACCAACTCTCTGTTCACCCCTATGCAACGTGGGGCCCTACCTATGCTGGCTGTGCAAACCCGATCCCAGCATCAGCACACCTTCCCTAACTCGCAAGCTCCGCCAGCCCAACCGGCTGCCCAGCCGCCACCGCAACAGACCGGAGTTCCCGCCCCTCCTACCCCTCCGACCGCTCAGCCGCCTGCAGTCTGCGCGCCGCCGCACGTAAGCACTAGCCCTATAACTGTTTCTCAGATCTCCATGACCGACGGGGGGGCTCCCTCCAAAATCCCCATCTCCGAATCCTTTTTAACTGTCCTTCGGGACCAGTGCCTTTTAGAACGTTCCGCTCATACCCTACCTCCTGGTGTTTTGGAACAAGGGGGGTCCTGGTACAAAGACTCAAAATTGTATGTACCCAAAGCTCTCCGGAAGGACGTTTTACATTTAGCTCATGGAGCCAAAACAGCTGGGCACTTTGGGTTTCTGAAGACCCTTCACTTATTGCGCAGACAGTTCTGGTGGGGGGGAATGCGTTCCGACATTGACTCCTTCATCCGCAGCTGTCCCGTTTGTGCCGCTGCGAAACGATCGCAGGGCAAACCCCCGGGACTGCTACAACCTCTTGAAACGCCCAGCAGACCTTGGGAAGTGATTGCTATGGACTTCATGACTGATCTCCCTCTCAGTGGGGGTAAAACTGTATTGTGGGTTGTTACTGATTTGTTTTCTAAGCAAATACATTTGATTCCATGCGCAGGGATCCCCTCTGCTCAGAAACTGGCCCGCCTCTTCGTGACGCATATCTTTCGTTTACATTCGTTTCCGCGTAAAATAATTTGTGACCGCGGAAGTGGTTTCGTTTCTAAGTTTTGGAAAGCTTTCCTCAAGTTGGTGGGGGTGGAACAGGGATTGTCTAGTGCATACCATCCTCAAACTGATGGTCAAACTGAACGTGTCAATGCTGTACTTGAATGTTATTTGCGTTGTTATGTTAACTACCACCAGGATAACTGGGTGGAACTGTTACCTTTAGCAGAATATGCCTACAATAATGCCATGCATCAATCCACAGGTTTTAGCCCGTTTTTTGCTGTGTATGGACAAGATTTCAGTCCCATCGCTCCTACAGATGATGTAGAGGGGGAGGGGAACCCCGACATTGCCTCCTGGGCACACGCCCTCCGTACCACTTGGCCCTGGCTCGTTAGCAACCTCGACCGGGCCAAACGTAAATACAAAGCGCAAGCTGACAAACATCGCTCCCCCGGGGGTGATCTGCAAGTGGGTGCTTTGGTTTACCTTTCCACCAAAAATCTCCGTTCCACCCAACCGTGCCATAAGCTCAGCGCCAAATTCATTGGCCCTTTCCCCATTACTCGGGTCATAAACCCTGTCACAGTGGAACTGGCTCTCCCCAAATCCTTGAGGCGTGTGCATCCTGTTTTCCACATAAGCCTCCTCAAACCCCATGTTGCTTCTCCACGGTGGCATCCGGACCCACCGCCTGCGCAACCCATCATGGTGGGGGGGGAAGAACACTTCGAAGTCTCCAAGATCCTTGACTCCCGTATTCACCATGGCAATCTGCAATATCTAGTTCGTTGGAAACATTTCCCCCCTGCCTATGACGAATGGGTGCGCGCACGGGATGTCTCCGCCCCCGACCTCGTCGACGCCTTTCACATTGCTTACCCGGACAGGCCAGCCCCCTTGCGAACTGGGAGGGGGCCTTGAGGGGAGCAGAATGTCAGGCTGCTATCTCGGTTTCGTTATTGCCTCTGTCTCTGTGCTGTATTGTCTGCCCCCCAAGGTCGCATACCTAGGCCTGGGAACTCAGCTCCTGGGAAACTGTATTCATGCGTGTAATCTCCCGCCTTTCCTGCCTTATAATATCTCCCACCTAGTGAGCCTCTCATAGCTGTCATTTTATTCGTTTGCACTGTATGCCTATTTGATCAGTAAAAGCCATCTGTTTGGACTCTATATGACTTTGTGGTGATTTCTGGTTCTGTGGGCCAAGGGCTGACATCTTCCTCCAACTTAAGTGCCTTTTCCTCCAGTGGAACCGCCACTTAAGTTGGAGATAAGCTGCTTAGACCAGAGGAAAATATCAGACTTGAGCTGAAAGGAAAGGTGGATTGTAGATACTTAGATAAATGAATAAACTTTGCACCATGGAGTGGGAGGATAGGGGTAGGATCTACCCCGCTAGATCAATACCCCCCCCCATTTATTCTTTAACTGACTCTGGACTGATGGCTGCATGCTAGATGGCATAGAGGGCTTGTATGGCCCCTTCCAACCCGATCGTTTTATTATTCTAAGGACATGGATTGCCAATGAGGGGCTTCTTGTCTAAGGCCACCGAATGAATTCCAAGGTGAGATTTGAACACGTGGAGTAGGGTTGCCAACCTCCAGCTGGCATGTGGCGATCTCCCACTATTACAGACAACCAAGATCAGTTCCCCTGGAGAAAATGGCTGCTCTGGAGGGTAGACTCTATGGCATCATACCCTGCTGATGTCTCTCCCCTCCCCAACCCTCCCCCTTCCCAGGCTCCACCCCCAAAACCTCCAGGTATTTCCCAACCCAGACCTGGCAACCCTAATGGGGGCAGAAGTTTAGCCGCTTTCATATACCAACTCTTGATGTAGTGCGAATCCGTCCTTCTGGTAGCTCTACAGGAAATATCCAGGAATGCAGACATGCCTTATGTAGAAGGCAGAAGACCCAAACCGTTGAAAGCATTCCTTCAACATCAGATGCATTGTTTCACTTAAGAGATGTGATTTTTTTTGTATGAATATGTATAAGGGGAATAAATAAAATATTGTGTGAGAAATGAATAAATGATAGCTTGCACAATCTAACTGATTTATCTACCATGTTTGTGTCAAAGAGAAGGCATGGAATGCTTCCGATGAACCTAATGCACACACAGATGCTATATTTAGGTTATTTGATGGCTTTATTGAAGCAAGGGGTGTTAAAGAGGAGGGGCATTTTGCTCTGCGGTAGGGAAACTGAGAAATTTGTGGCAAATATGACAGTCAAAGTCTTTCATAAAACAGGCCTAGGGTTGCCAGCGCTGAGTTGAAAAATTCCTGGAGATTGGGGGGGGGGGAGTAAGGACGGTAGGGTTGCCAGGTCTATCTCCGCCACCAACTGGAGGTTTTTGGGGCAGAGCCTGAGGAGGGTGGAGTTTGGGAGGGGAGGGACTTCAATGCCATAGAGTCCAATGGCCAAAGCGGCCATTTTCTCCAGGGGAACTGATCTCTGTTGGCTGGAGATCAGCTGTAATAGCAGGAGATCTCCAGCTAGTTCCAGCTAGAGCCACCGTGATGTAGTGGTTAAGAGCGGTGGTTTGGAGCAGTGGACTCTGAACTGGAGAACCGGGTTTGATTTCCCGCTCCTCCGCATGAGGGGCACAGACTAATCTGGTGAACTGGATTTGTTTTCCCCACTCCTACACACGAAGCCAGCTGGGTGACCTTGGGCTAGTCACACTCTCTCAGCCCCACCTACCTCACAGGGTGTCTGTTGTGGGGTGGGGAAGGGAAGGTGATTTTAAGCCTTCTCTCTCTCTCTTTCAGCTGTCGGTGTGCCAGACAGCTTTGGAGTCGCGCAGTCGCTGCAAAGTGTGGAGTTTCATTCCTTTCTGCTTTAGAGCCACTTCTCTTCCTGCGCAGCGGATGAAATTGATTTTCCTTCAGCATCATGGATTGTTGGGTAGGGTAATTAAATGATGCCTGAGGGTGTGTGTGTGTGTGTGGAAAACTGCAACTTCTATGGGGCTCTACAAAAACGTGTGTGAACTGCTGCAGAGCCAGACAGACTAGCGATCATTAACCTTGATTGGCCAAGCAGAGGGGCCGCGGCTCAGTGGTCTGCTCGACATGGAAAAAGTCCCAGGTTCAATCCCTGGCATCTCCACTTAAAAGGATCAGGCAGCAAGTGATGTGAAAGACCCCTGCCAGAGACCCTGGAGAGCCCTGCCAGTCCAAGTTAGGGTTGCCAGGTCCCTCCGCCACCAACGGGAGGTTTTTGGGGTGGAGCCTGAGGAGGGCAGAGTTGCCATTTTCTCAAGGCAAACTGATCTCTGTCGACTGGAGATCAGTTGTAATAGCAGGAGATCTCCAGCTAGTACCTGGAGGTTGGCAACCCTACCTGCCCCCCATCCCCCACTGGTGGCCAGGGGAGACCTGGCAAGCCTAGGATGGAGCCTGGGAAGGGGAGGAAGATCAGCAGGGATGTATATCACTATTGGATAGGCATTTTCTCCAGGGGAACTGATCTCTGTTGGCTGGAGATCAGTTGTACCGGTAATAGCGGGAGATCCCCAGCTAGTACTTGGAGGTTTGGCAACCCTACCGATACAGATCAGTTCACCTGGAGAAAATGGCCGCCTTGGCAATTGGACTCTATGGCATTGAAGTCCCTCCCCAAACCCCGCCCTCCTCAGGCTCTGCCCAAAAAATCTCCAGGTATTTCCCAACCCGGAGCTGGCAACCCTAGGCCTCGCTCTGGGGACCCTGAGCATGGTGTAGGGTTGCTAACCTCCAGGTAGTAGCTGGAGGTCTATTACAATTGATCTTCAGCCAATAGAGGTCAGTTCACCTGGAGAAGCCCCTCCCCAAACCTCACCCTCCTCAGGCTCCGCCCCAAAAACCTCCCGCCTGTGGCAAAGAGAGACCTGGCAACCCTGGCATGGTGAGATCCATTTCCTGCTCTGTGGAGTTTCCATAGTATTCTAAAGAGGACCCCAGACAGTACTTACTGGCCAGATACTCCAAACCCCATTTCAATTTCACGTCTCCCTTGTGTGAATCAAAACAGCGATGCTTGATTTTTTGGCACCATTTTCTGTTTTCTTCCGCCGATGTTTCCCCTGTAAAACATTGCTCTTTTCCCAACGTTATCAGCGCATCGATAAATCAAGGTTCTGCATGGCACGTATGCATTTATATCATATCTACAAAACCAATGGCAGAGAACCAAAACATTTAAAATATAAATGTATACCCAAAGAGAAATGAAATGGAGACCATTTGTTCATTCCAGTTTGAAAATGAGAAGTAGGGTGGAAATATAATAAAGTGAGACAGAAGCTCAATAATTCAGTTACTGCCATGTCTTAATTTCGGGAAATTGTAAGACCTTTTTTGTTTTTTGTCCAGACCTCTGCCTGAAACATGTATCAACGTGAGATGACTTTCCTCCCCACACAAAGTGACCCAACATTCCACCCTAAATCCTTGTATCGGTGCAATAACATCATGTAAGACTAGGGTTGCCAACCTCCAGGTAGTAGCTGGAGATCTCCCGCTATTACAACTTCTTCTTCTTAAAAAATTCTCCCTTCCTCCATTTTATCCCTGCAACAACCCAGTGAAGTAGTTTAGCTTCATGAACACATGAAGCTGCCTTCTACTGAATCAGACCCTTGGTCAATCAAAGTCAGAATTGTCTACTCAGACCGGCAGCGGCTCTCCAGGGCCTCAGGCAGAGGTCTTTCATGCCACCTACTTGCCTAGTCCCTTTAACTAGAGATGCTGGGGATTGAACCTGGGACCTTCTGCATGCCAAGCAGATGCTCTACCACTGAGCTACGGCCCTTCCTCCAACTGGCACAACGTCACCCAGCAAGTGCCCGTGGCAGAGAGGGGATTCAAACCTGGGTCTCCCACATCCTAGTCCAACAGTCTAATCACTACCCCACTCTGGCTCTCACTTTGCACAATTTTAGTCATTCCCAGGCTGATCTTACCTCCAACTACAGGTCCAGTGGAACAAGGCTCCCGTCTTGCAGATTGTTATAACGCTACCTTTGCTTTTAAAAAATGAAACATATGGGACTCATTTGGAATCTTAAGAGACAGAGGTTGACAGGGTTGGTTGCGTGTAATTTGCTACATGCTGTGATGAGGGGTGGCGCAGATGCTAATCTGTGTTTTGACAGCACAGGTATATTTACTGCTAACAACTCAGATTTGTCTCTCTTTATTCTCAGAAATGGTTACGCAAACATTTCTGGCAGCTGTAATGCAGAGAGACAGAGCCTGAAAAAGGCACACTTGTGGATTATGACGAAAAAGACACTGACAAGAATTAAAAATACACAATTCCCCGGGGTTGCATTTATTTAGAATATTCCTATCTCGCTTTTCAAAACTCTTTCCAAATCCAAAGTCTTTCCAGAGCACTCAAGGGGGCTTGCAAATGTTTTTAAAAGCATGTTACCTAAAATAATTAATAGAACACAAAGACCCCCCATATTAACAGTGGCTTTTAGGTTGTATTAGAGGTCAGGGGATAAGTGCTTTGTCAGGGGTTCCCAGTTTGGTTCCTGTGGGCACCGATACCCCTCCTGGTGATCCTGGTGTTTTTAGAAAGTGGGTGGAGCCACGGGACGGGGGGCTTTTGACCAGCAAAGCTTTTGACTGACCATTGGAGATCTTATGGACGCTGCAAACTTTTAAAAAGTTGCTTAAACATCAGCTGGAGGAGGAGGAGGAGGAATTGGTTTTTATACCCCAATTTTCTCTACCTTTTAAGGAGTCTTAAACCGGCTTAGAATCACCTTTCCTTCCTTTCCCCACAACAGACACCTTGTGAGGTCGGTGGGGCTGAGAGAGTTCAGAGAGAACTGTAATTATCCCATATGATAAAAATGTGGGGAATTTGCAAGGAAAATTCAAGAAAATGGAGGATATTTCCTCTGGGGTCACACCATACCCAAACTCTAGTTCTCTTTATGTCCTCCTGGTTGTCTCTGTTGCCTTTCACCTAGTCTCATGCCCTTCTGGATGGTAATTTGCTGACACTGTGAGCTCCAGCCACCACCTGGAGGTTGAGAAAAATATGCACAAGTACTACTGGGATAGTAGTGGAAATATAGTACTAGGCTCAAACCAATTAATTTAAATAATACACAAGCAAACTATGCAAACATATATTGTGAACAATGTGTAACATCTACAGACAAGTGAAAACAGCAGTGATAGTATGTACAAGCAAATCCAAGATGGAAAGTCTTTTTCAAGGTAAGTAAGTCTTATCTCTAGGTTGTTTTCTTCAAAAAGCAACACGAGGAAGGCTGAAAAATTGAAGAAGTCCACAGTAACGCGGTCCGGATGCACACTAGCGTTTTCACTGCAAAATTGCAGCTTCATCAGCTGGAATCTTCATAGATATTAATTGATTTGTCTTTATAAAGTGTAATAAATAATTAATAAAAATAAATGCTATTTTATACAAAAAGTCAAAGCATTCCTTAATCTTATAAAAATATATATAGAGAGACATACCTTTGTAGATGCAATAATAGCAATCTAATACAGAGAGAATAATTCAGTCTTGTTGCACCAAAAAGGCTGCTCAAAATGGCTATGGCTAAAGTTGCATAGAAAATGCTAGCCAATTTATACATATAAAATGGGAAAATCAGTGGCAAGGAACAAATTCTGAAAAAACTTATCAACACCTTATAAGTAACAAGAGAAGTCTAACTCATTATTAAGGCCAAAAGGAAAATAGGATTTAAATAAATGAATGAACTTGCTTTCCTGTCTCAATAGAGACAGTTCTCTCTGTACTCTCTCAGCCCCACCTAGCTCACAAGGTGTCTGTTGTGGAGAGAGGAAGGTGATTGTAAGCCAATTTGAGACTACTTAGGTAGAGAAAATCGGGGTATAAAAAACTAACTCTTCTTCTTCTTCTTCTTCTTCTTCTTCTTCTAATTATGCTGAAACACAAACCCAACCATTATCTTGATATCTGTAACATTAAAATCTTACCGAGAATGATAACAGTGAAGAGAAGATCATCATGTTATGATTATATCTTGTTCCATTAATCCTTTTGTTAGCACGTACAAAGGATGTCCCAGCAATTTACCACGAATTAACTTCATATATGGTTACTATCACAATAGTACGCTATGCAAACTATAGGAGGCAATTATCTGTTCCATCATTAGCTGAGTGAGAAAACAAAACGTACGGTTATGCTATTGTGTCAAAACTGACAAGTTATGTTACAGGGAAAGAAGAAAGACTTAAGATTTAGCCATTTCACACCGAATTCATGTGTTTGTCCCCTCCCCTCCCCTTTCAGTTATTGGTAAAACAAGGTCCATGCTTCTAGTAAAAAAGACACATGTGTTTAATTTATTGCAGTGGTATTGTAATTTGTTATATTAAACTCATAAAATAGAAGATGGTGACATAAATAAGATAAAAGCAGTGCTTAAAAAACCATATACATAGGGTTGCCAATACCAAGTAATGGCGGGCAACTGCCCACCAATTAAGGGAGCTGTGTGGCACCCCTCAGCTGGTCAACAGGCAGAAGCAGGCCAGCTCAAGGGGAGCAATTAACGTCACTTGTAGGGTAAACCCGGACGTGACAGGGACACTCTAGGGAAGGGGCTGTGGCTCAGTGATAGAGCTTCTGCTTGGCATGCAGAAGTTCCCAGGTTCAATCCCGGCATCTCCAGATAAAGGGACCAGGCAGGTAGGTGATGTAAAAGACCCTTGCATGAGTCCCTGGAGAGCTTCTGCCAGTCCGAGTATACAATACTAGTGTTGATGGACTAATTCAGTATAATTAGCTTCATGTGGTTCTTGTAGGTTATCCGGGCTGTGTAACCGTGGTCTTGGTATTTTCTTTCCTGACGTTTCGCCAGCAGCTGTGACAGTGTTACTCCTCTGACGTTGCCTGCCACAGCTGCTGGCGAAACGTCAGGAAAGAAAATACCAAGACCACGGTTACACAGCCCAAATAACCTACAAGAACCAATGAACTCTGACCGTGAAAGCCTTCAGCAGCTTCATGTGTTCATGTGTATGTGTGCATTCCTCTAAAAACTCTATGAAAGAGAGACCTCAACAAGGTATAATGCCATTGAATCCAACCTCCAAAGAACATAAGAAAGACCATGCTCGATCAGACCAAGATCCATCAAGTCCGGCAGTCTGTTCACACAATGGCCAACCAGGTGCCTCTAGGAAGCCCCCAAACAAGACAACTGCAGCAGCACCATCCTGCCTGTGTTCCACAGCATCTAATAGAATAGGCATGCTCCTCTGATCCTGGAGAGAATAGTTGTGCATCATGACTAGTATCCATTTTTACTAGTAGCCATGAATACCCTCTCTCCTCCATGAACATGTCCACTCCCCTCTTAAAGCCTTAAAGCCCTCTTAAAGCCACTCCCCTCTTAAAACCACATCCTGGGGCAGGGAGTTCCACAATTCCCGGTAATTCCTAGAACTACCCTTTTCACTTCCAGGTAGTTCTAGGAATTGCCAGGAACTTACTTTAAAGAACTTCCTGTAAGTAGATGAGGCCCCAGTACCTGGGGATGGAGGATTTCCTACTGCCACCGGGAAAAACCAACAAAGAGACCTACTGTGGTCCAGGTGGATTTCTCTAGGGATAGTTCTCCTGGTTCAGACTGATGTCTCCGGTACAGACTGGTGAGGCAGACGCTGGAAAGATTACCTGGATTGACTGAAGGAAAGAATGGGATGCTATACAGTTGAATGTCTACGTGAGCATCTCTGAGAGCATGCATCACTCTGGGCAACTGTTGCTATGGAACTGGTGTATTGGGAGTGGAGAGGATACAGAAATGTGTGATGGGGGAGAGGAAAGGACCCAGGAAAAGGTGAGGAAGAAACGGAGAACAACCAAGAGGAGGAACCCCATGAAGAAGAAGAGTTGGTTTTTATACCCCAATTTTCTCTACCTTTAAGGAGACTCAAACCGGTTTACAATCGCCTTCACTTCCTCTCCCCACAACAGACACCTTTTGAGGTAGGTGGGGCTGAGAGTTCAGAGAGAATTGTGACTAATGCAAGATCACCAAGCAGGCTTCATGTGTAGGAGTGGGGAAACCAACTTGGTTCACCAGATTAGCACCCACCACTCATGTGGAAGAGTGGGGAATCAAACCCGGTTCTCCAGATTAGAGTCCGCCTGTAAACTCTAGTCCCGTGATAATCCCATAAACAACACCAGCAGAACGACAGTCCAAAGAAAGTTGGTTTATTGGAAAATCTACAGGTAGCAGAAGCCAGGAGTCAGATGGACACTAGTGAAAACTACTGGTACAGTACAGGGCATATATGGTAGAGCAAAGGGCAAATTGGGGTAGATCTGGATACTATGGCAACCCCCCTCCCCGGAGCTGTCAGAGAGCTAGGAGCATTCCCACAGAGAGCAGTCTAAACACACTGGGCGAAAACGCATGGTCGCTTTATCCTCCTTTAATCCCTGTTTTAGCCAGGAATCGAACGCACATTAGGCGAAACGCATGCGTTCGATCCTGGCTGAAACAGGGATTAAAGCAGGATAAAGCGACCGTGTGTTTTCGCTCACTGTTTACAGGATACAGAGCCAGCCAAGGCCATTACCTGGAGAAACCACAACATTCCTTTCTCAGACCATGCCTGACACCACCGTTCTTAACCACTACAGCATGCTGGCTCTCAGGGGGGATCATAAATTGTGATTTCACTTCTGGATTGGTTTGCCAACTGCAGGATGGGAAATTCCTGGAGATTTTGGAACCTGGGGATTGGGAAGGAAAAGGAAAAAGGGTTATAGTGCCTTAGAATCCACTTTCCAAAGCACTCACTTTTTCCAGGGAAGATGATCCATGTCGTCTGAAGATCAGTTGTGATTTCTGGAGATCTCCGGGGCCCACCTGGAGGATGGCAACCCCACTTCTGGACAGTGGGGTCCCAATCCTATGGGACACCAGACAGGTACGTCCCTACCCCCAAAACTCATCCACAAGTTTCCGGCCTCAGGCTATTGTATAGAAATCACACCCTCCTATGCCCAATACTTAACTTATGGAACTAGCATAGCGTAGCCTTAGTATTTCACAAATTCTTTGTATTCGGCACATACATACATACACAATAACACCAGTGTCTACCCCTTCACCATGTAACTATATCACTAATTATCACATGTAACTATATCACTAATTATAAATTAATAGAGCAAGATTGTTTGTTTTTATAATTAGTGATATAATTACATGGTGAACGGGTAGACACTGGTGTTATTGTGTGTGTATGTATGTGCCGAATACAAAGAATTTGTGAAATACTAAGGCCATGCTATGCTAGTTCCATAATTCTACAGGTACGGCATCTTTAAGTACTGGTAGCCTGCTCATGGAGTGGAGGGGCCTATAGATCCACCTTCTTGAAGGTGAACTGAGGCCTTAAATACTCTTGTATTTAAACCCTCAGTACCTCTTCAGTCCTGACCTGGATGGCTTCTGCTCGCCTGATCTCGTTCGATCTCAGAAGCGAAGCAGGGTCGGCCCTTGTTAGTACTTGGATGGGAGACCACCAAGGAAACCCTACCTTCTGGACTTCAACCAGATTCCCCTCCCCACCCATTTTCCTCCTCATGCCTTGGAAGATTGGCAGCATTGTGTGCCTCGCCAAGCATGCTCAGTCTTCATCTGACTCTTTGGATTTATTTTCATTTTTTTCTTCATGTCTAGGGAATCCCCCCGAGCATGCAAACATCCTGTCATTTGCAGGCGAGCCCCTTCTCTGTTATCATGAAGACAAGTACTTGGCCATGAAATTTTTCATTAGGCGGAAGGATGATCGCTGCCTGTCTCAAAAGTATAATCAAATCCCTGGCTCCGGTCTGTTTTAATCTACCGACCAGGCGGTTTTGCTGGTGTGTTCTCTTGCTTCCCAATAAAGTTGTTTAACTCATGTTGGGGAGACTTCTGCCCAGGCTGGGAGGTTTTTAATCATCTTGAATTTTGACAAAGACAAATTATGATTGAGCCAAGAAGTTGGGTGTGAGGCAAATTGCTTTGGGGTATCTTTAATGTTAGTTCCAAGCTTGACTGTTGCTTTTTTCTCTGGTGGCCTTTTGCTGAGTGACTCAGGCAATTGGATGCTCACTAGCAGATTATTATGACTCCTGCGACTCTCTTTGTGCTCTTGGCACAACAGGAGAGAAGCAAAGGACACATCCATCGGCAAAGCTTTAGACTTCTAGTTAGAACTCCCACCAGTTACAACCAGCCCAATTCCAGTTTATATAGGGTTGCCAACCTCCAGGTGGGAGGGTGGAGATCTCCCAGCATTACAGCTGATCTCCAGACGGCAGAAGTCAGTTCCCCTGGATAAATGACTGCTTTGGAAGGTGGACTCTGCGGCATTATGCACCACTGAGGTCCTGCCCCTCCCCAAACCCCACCCTTCTTAGGCTCCGCCTCTCAAATCTCCAGGTCTTTCCCAGGTGGGAGCTGGCAACCCTAAGTTCATATGATCTTAGAGTCCTACATTTCCAGATTTAGAAGGAGCCTTACATGACTACCTAGTCCAAACCCTTGCTCAATACAAAAAAATAGTTCATTTAGGTGTCAGGGTTGCCAGTCTCCAGGTGGTGGCTGGAGATCTTCTGGGATTTATTTATTTATTTTTATTTTACTACATTTCTACCCTGCCATCCCCAATCAAGGCCAGGCTCAGCTGGTCTCCACATAATGTTCTTGTTGACAAGTTGGTAAAATGTGGTTTGCATCGTACTACTGTTAGGTGGATCTGTAACAGGTTGACAAATCATACCCAAAGAGTGCTTGTTAATGGTTCCTCATCCACTTGGAGAGGAGTGACTAGTGGAGTGCCTCAGGGATCTGTCCTGGGCCCTGTGTTGTTCAACTTCTTTATAAATGATTTGGATGAAGGAATAGAGAAGATGCTTATTAAATTTGCTGATGATATTAATTGGGAGGATTAGTAAATATGGTAGAAGACAGAGCCAGGATACAGGATGATCTTGACAGGCTGTGAAAACGGAGCTAAAACAAATAAAATGAATTTCAATGGAGATAAATGTAAAGTTTTGCATTTAGATAGAAAAAATCAAATGCATAATTGTAGGATGGGGGAGACTTGTCTTGGCAGTAGTGTGTGTGAAAAGGGTCTAGGGGTTTTAGTAGATAATACACTGAACATGAGTCAGCAGTGTGATGCAGTAGTAGCTACAAAGGCAAATGTGATTTTGGGCTGCATCAACAGAAGTAGTGTCCAGATCATGCAAAGTGATGGTATCACTTTACTCTGTTCTGGTTAGACCTCACCTAGAGTACTGTGTTCAGTTTTGGACACCACAACTTAAGAGGGATGTAGTCAAGCTGGAACGTGTCCAGAGGAGGGCAACAAAAATGGTGAAGGGTCTGGAGACCAAGTCCTATGAAGGTTGAAGGAGCTGGGTATGTTTAGCCTGAAGAGGAGATGACTGAGAGGTGATATGATAACCAGCTTCAAGTACTTGAAGGGCAGTCATATAGAGGATGGTGCTGAGTTGTTTTCTGTTGCCCTAGAAGGTCGGACCGGAACCAATGTGTTGAAATTAAATCTGAAGGGTTTTCGGCCAAACATTAGGAAGAACCTTTTGACAGAGTGATTCCTCAGTGGAATAGGTTTCCTGGGAAGGTGGTGGGCTCCCCTTCTTTGGAAGTTTTTAAGCAGAGGCTAGATGGCCATCTGAAAACAATGCCGATTCTATGAACTTAGGCAGATCGTGAGAGGGAGGGCAGGAAGAGATGAACCAATGCCTGGCTCTCGTGACCCTTTCTCACATGCCCAGGGTAATGCTGATTGCCACTTTGAGGTCAGGAGGGAATTTTCCTTCAGGTCACATTGGCCCAGGGATCCTGGAGGTTTTATTGCCTTCTTCTGGGCATAGTACAAGGGTCACTGGGGGATTGGGAGGAGAGGGTAGTTGTGAATTTCCTGCATTGTGCAGGGGGTTGGACTAGATGACCCTGGTGGTCCCTTCCAACTCTATGTTTCTATGAGGAGAGTGGAAGATGGGAGGGGGCGTGGCATGTAGAAGGTCCCATGTTCAATCCCTGGAATCTCCAGGTAAAAAGATCAGGTAGGTGGCAATGTGAAAGACCTCTACCTAAGTCCCTGGAGAGCTGCTGCCACTTTGAGTAGACAATGCTGACTTTGATGAATCAAGAGTCTAATTCAGTATAAGACAGCTTTGTGTGTTTATGTGTTCAAGATATACCCAGAGCTGTATTTCCCATTGGAACAAATGGAAATGGGGGGGGGGGGTTCCATTCCTCCAGGGGGGGAATCTGTATCACATGAAGCTGACTTATACGGAATCAGTCCCTTAGTCCAACAAAGTATTTTCATACTCTAGCCCTCCCTCCCCCAGCCAAGGCCGGGCTCAGGGCGGGTTGTCTACTCCGACTAGCAGTGGCTCTCCAGGGTCTCAGGCTGAGGTCTTTTACATCACCTACTTGCCTAGTCCCTGTAACTGAAGATGCCGGGGATTGAACCTGGGACCTTCTGCATGGCCCCTCCTTCTGTTGCCCACTGTCAGTCTGAGCAGCAGAGGGAGAGTTAAAAGACGAAGACAACGAAGAAGAAGAGTTGCTTTTTACATGCCAACTTTCTCTACCATTTAAGGAAGAATCACACCGGCTTACAGTCACCTTTCCCTTCCCTTCCCTGCAACAGACACCCTGTGAGGTAGGTGGGGCTGAGAGAGCTCTGAGAGAACTATGACCAGCCCAAGGTCACCCAGCTGGCTTCATGTGGAGAAGTGGGGAATCAAACCTGGTTCTCCAGATTAGAGTCCATCACTCCAAACCACTGCTCTTAACCACTACACCACAGCTCTAAACCACTATATTAAACAGTGCAATAGGATTACAGTTGTAGAACCAACCAGAAATCTAAAAACAGAACTGAAGCAAAGCATAAATATTAACATGATGCAAATATTACAAAGTGAGATCCTAGTTTCAGAAAGCTAAACACAGTAGTATAGACCACAGTCTCGAATGACTTATCCAAGTAACTTTGTGAATCATTTAGTACAGTGATTTCCTAATATATTTGGCTTCAGTTTCAACAGGGAAAAATCTGTCTCTGGTTCTGAAAATGACAAATGACTCAGATTCAAATACAATGCCATTTGTGTGTGCTTTTCTGTGAGCACACCTCTATGCCTTCCCAGAAATATCCTTGACCTTACTGTACCTCCATGAAAGGCTGACTGGGGTAGTCATAATGTTACCCAATATAGAGAGCGATCCTAAGTAGGTCTGCTCAGAGGTAAGCTCCATTTAATTCAATGAGGCTTCCAGGACAATGCTTGTAGGAAAGCAGCCATAATCATAGAATCAGAGTTAGGAGAGGCCATAAAGGCCATGTAGTCCAACCCCCTGCTCAATCTAGGATCAGCCCTGAGCATCCCTGACAAGGGCTTGTCCAGCCTCTGCTTAAAGACTGCCAGTGAGGGGGCGCTCACCGCCCCCCCTAGGTAGCTGATTCCACTGTCGAATAACTCTTAATGTAATTTCCCCCCTAAATATCCAGCTGGTGCCTTCCGCCCATAATTTAAACCCATCATTGTGAGTCCTGTCCTCTGCTGCCAACAGGAACAGCTCCCTGCCCTCCTCTAAGTGGCAGCCCTTCAAATACTTCCAATGTTTTCCCAAACCAGAATTGGCAACCCCACCTCCTCTTCCTTCAGCAATCCCTTCATTTCTTTTTCACAGGAACAACCACTTCCTTGGCCGGTATCCTGTTCCTGATATATCTGAAGAAATACTTATTTTTTTTTGTCAACGTTTTTAGCAATCCAGTCCTCAATTCTCTTTTTGCTCCTCTGACTGGTCACTTACATTTCTTTTGGCGGAACCTGTCCTCTTTTCTTTTTACCTCATTTGGGGAAAATCCCCCTTTCAAAATGAAGCCATCTTGCCTTTTATTGCTTCCTTGGCTTGGGTCATTAACCACGAAGTCACCTTCTTAGACCTGGTGATACCTTTCCCAACTTGAGGTATGCATTCTATTTGGGCCTCAATTAGTATGGTTTTAAATAGTTTCCAGGCATCCTGGAGAGATCTGACTCTCTTAATGCTCCTTTTTTAACTTCCTTCTGAGTGAGTAGTCTTCTCATTTTTGTAAAGTTCCCCCTTTTGATGCCGTACGTGTTAGTTTTGGATTTAGGTGGGGGGGCAACTTACTGTTAAGATGAATGATGAACTTAAGAACATTGAAAACCACCGTACTCGTGCATTCTCTGTTGTGATTCCTACGTTATAGAATGACCTCATTGACTAGGGTTACCAGGTCCCCCTGGCCAATGGTGGGAGATGAGGGGGTAGTAGAGTTGCCAGGTCCCTCTTCGCCATGAGCGGGAAGTTTTGGGGGCGGAGCCTGAGAAGGATGGAGTTTGGGGAGGGGAGGGACTTCAACGCCATAGAGTCCAATTCCCAAAGCTGCCATTTTTTCCAGGCGAACTGATCTCTATCGGCTGGAGATCCGTTGTAATAGCAGGAGATGTCCAGCTACTACTTGGAGGTTGGCTATCCTAGGGGGTAGGGTCAGCAGATCCAGGTTGGGAAACTCCTTGTGATTTGGGGATGGAGCCTACCGAGGAGTGGGACCAATATGGGGTACAATGCCATAGAGTCTACCCTCCAAAGATCTATTATCTCCAGGGGAACTGATCTCTGTAGTCTGGGATGAGCTGTAATTCTGGGGGATCCCCAGGTCCCACCTAGAGGCGGGCATTCCTATCCTTTTCAAGGTTAAGAAGGCTCCCCCGCTCCTGACTTTCTGTAAACTATTCAAAACAGAATTAATCAAGAAATCTATTTTTGTACAGGTAACTAGGATGGTACTGTAATGTAATGGTTCCGAAAGCTGCATTAGTCAAGGGATAGGGAATGTGGCCCATAATACTGTATTGCTGCCTATGACTGTAAGTGTACGCCAGAGAGCCAGTGTGGTGTAGAGAAGAAGAAGAGTTGGTTTTTGATATGCCAACTTTCTCTTCCATTTAAGGAAGAATCAAACCAGCTTAAAATCACCTTCCCTTCCTCTCCCCACAACAGACACCTTGTGAGATCGGTGGGGCTGAGAGAGTGTGACTAGCCCAAGGTCACCTAGCTGGCTTCATGTGTAGGAGTGGGGAAACCAACCCGATTCACCAGATTAGCGTCCGCCGTTTATGTAGAGGAGTGGGGAATCGAACCCGGTTCTCCAGATTGGAGTCCACCGCTCCTAACCACTATACCATGCTGGCTGTAAGCCCTTCTTCCTTGGACTTCTCGGATGGCAGTTTGGTAGCTGTCGGGAAAGGAACTCTGTCCTGAAACCACAACGAAAGAACGCCTCTGCTCTTTCTGGCCGTGATGAATTACAGCAGTGACTGGGCAAATTTGCAGCGATGTTTTAATTGTGCTGAGAGCTAACTGCCCGACAGAGACGGTGAATAAACCGATAAAAATACACATCCATAGATCTTCCATGCCCCCTTAAAATAAGAAGGAAGAGTCCCATTTATTCCATATTTATTTATTCAAGTTGCCATTTTAGGTTATATTGATAGTGGCTTCTTGCCATGTTTCAAAAGGGGGCACAAGCAGGTGCAATTCTAAGGAGAGTTTTTCCAGCATGGTGTAGTGGTTAGGAGTGGTAGACTCTAAACTGAAGAACCGTGTTTGATTCCCCACCCTTCCACATGAGTGGTAGAGTCTAATCTGGAGAACTGGGTTTGATTCCCCACTCCTCCACATGAGTGGCAGACTCTAATATGGAGAACTGGGTTTGATTTCCCATTCCTTCATATGAGTGGCAGACTCTAATCTGGAGAACTGGGTTTGATTTCCCATTCCTTCATATGAGTGGCAGAGTCTAATCTGGAGAACCATGTTTGATTCCCCACTCCTTCACATGAGTGGCAGAGTCTAATATGGAGAACCATGTTTGATTCCCCACTCCTCCACATGAGTGGCAGAGTCTAATCTGGAGAACTGGGCTTGATTCCCCACTCCTCCATATGATTGGCAGACTCTAATCAGGAGAACAGTGTTTGATTACCCAGATTTCTACAGGGCCTAGTCCTGCGGGTTGCCTGTGAGGTACCCTGTCCTGTCTCACCGGCCCCATTTAAACACACCCAGGACTTCATCTCCATACAGTCCTTCCCAGATATGGAATTTGATAGAGTTATATAAAATCACATTTGCAAACAGAACATTAGGGTTGCCAAATCTGGGTTCAGAAATACCTGGAGATTTGAGCGTGAAGACTGGGAGGATGGGGTTTAGGGAAGGGAGGGAACTCAGTAGGGTATAATGCCATACCGTCCACCTTCTAAAGCAGCCATTTTCTTCAGAAGAAGTGGAATAAACGTGTTAGATGAATAAATAACAGACACAGCAACTTGTGTCGTCTGGAGATCAGTTGTAACTCTGGCAGATGTCCAGCCCCTACCTGGAGGTTGGCAACCGTACAAGAGCATGAAAGTGCTTTGCTGGAACCTGTCCCCGGAACCCGGTCCTCAGAGGTACGTTGCCTTTGAACTTCCAGGTTTCACGTAGCGGCTGTGGCCAACAGACACCGCTTAGACGTATCCTCCCCACATTAGGCTTAATTGAATTAATTTGTCTGCCTTTATGACCAATATAGCCTGAGCCACTACAAAATATATAATTGGCTACTTCTCGCCCCGGAGACCAATTTCGATGGTTCTGACTCATACAGGGGTATATGTTCCAAACCTCCCCTCGGATCCCTGGGGCGAACACTTTGACTTCTGTTTGAGTTAATGATGTCGCTTTGTACTAGGAGAACAACATTCTTCCCCCCCTCCGTTACATGATTGAAGGGCTGATTTGGTGGGAGCTACACTTTCAATGCGCTCCCTCGGCCAAGCAGCAAATTACTGTGTTGTGTCGCTGTTCACAACCTCAGAAATAGCAACCGGCAGCAGTAACAGAGTTGTCAAAGGCCTTTCTCTTGGTTTTAGGGTTGCCAGCCTCCAGGTAGTAGCTGGCGATCTCCCGCTGTGACAACTGATCTCGTTGATGGAGATCAGTTCACCTGAAGACAATCGCCACTTTGGCAATTGGACTTTGGCAATTGGAGAGCCAGAGTGGTGTAGTGGTTAAGAGCAGTGGTTTGGACTGGTGGACTCTAATCTGGAGAACCGGGTCTGATTCCCCACTCCTTCATATGAGCGGCGGAGGCTAATCTGGTGAACTGGGCAAGCTGGGTGACCTTGGGCAAGTCACAGCTCTATTAGAGCTCTCTCAGCCCCACCTACCTCACAGGCTGTCTATTGTGGGGAGGAGAAGGGAAGGTGATTGTAAGCCAGTTTGAGTCTCCCTTAAGTGGTAGAGAAAGTCAGCATATAAAAACCAACTCTTCTTCTTCTTCTTCTTCTTCTTCTTCTTCTTCTTCTTCTTCTTCTTCTTCTTCTTCTTCTTCTTCTTCTTCTTCTTCTTCTTCTTCTTCTTCTAACCCTGCCCTCCTCAGGCACCACCCTTATAACCTCCCACCAGTGGCTAAGAGGGATCTGGCAACCCTACTTAGTTTACTTGCGAGAAAGTTCAGGTTCTGTATTTCCTGTGCAAAGTCACAGATGATGATATCCTGGCGTTGGCAAATAGTACCCCTGTTCCTAGGGGTGTGCATGTCAGGTTTGCTGAATCGAAAATAAACCCGAAAAAGGCCTTTTTCGCATCTTTCGGGTTTAATTTCAGCGAAATATTAAAACTGGGAATTACGGTAAGCCTAAACCGGACAGCCGATCACTGAAAAAGCTGAATAGCTTTTTTCGGCTTTGGCTTTCCCCAGGCTTTTCCTATGGAGAATGGGGGATGACCACTTCGGGGAACCGTAACATTGAACCCCCTGTCCCAAACTTCCCCCCTAGGGCTCCCAAAACAAAATCCATATATACTATAATGGTCCCGATAATTTTTTTTTTGGGGGGGGGACCTGGAAATTAATCTGAGTTACCTATTAACTGGTATGGGTATTCAGATTACTTTGGGTCCCCCCCAAAAAAAATTGGGTTCAATCAACTTGAACCCAAAATTTTTTGTTTTTTGGGTTTTTTTGCACAGCCGTACGTGCTCCGTTTAAATCAATTAAGCAAAAACCTGCCTGGCTGTGTCTTGATAACTGCAATACCAGGCAGCCTCTCATCTGTAAGAATGAGTTTCTGCAGATTGGGGTCCCCAGCCTTTTTGAGCCTGCGGGCACCTTTGGAAATCTGACACGGCCATTCAAAATTGCAATTCTATTGTCAGCCTCATTAAATGACATTGCTCTTTGTCTATAACAAGCTTCATATATGTTGTTATATTGAGTTTGTGTTTTAACGTTTTAACGTGTTTGTGGTGTTTGTTTGTGATTCCTAAAATAAAATTGTGTTTTAAAAACAAAGAAATCTGACACAGTGGGATGGGCCCAGCCACAACATGGCTGCTGCAGGAGGCGGAGCCAGCCACATAATGGGGGCAGCGTGCCCTCAGTCACACAGTGGAGATCCTTGTACTGTGCTGGCAGCTGCTGCCAAAGCAACATTTTTTTAAAAATCTGCAAAGCCACTCAAATCTCTAATGGCCAATCAGAAGCCTTGCCATGCAAAAGTCCATCCTGACCCCGCCTACTTTCTAAAAACTCCCGGAAGGCACCAGGAATGGTATTGGTGGGCACCATGGCATCCCAAGCACCACATTGGGGACCCCATGCTGTAGATAGGGTTGCCAGCCTCCAGGTACTTAAACAAGAAATATCCAAGTCAGGAAAATCACAATGCAAAACTTGCAGTTAGAATAATGTATTGGAACATAGGAAACAAAGCCACTTCTAACGCAACAATTATACCATTAGAACAAATTTCCAAAACAAATACAAATTGTAAGGCTATGCCGGCAGTGCTCAGCTAAATTCAGTTCGTAGTCTGTAGTGTGCTTCACAGTCACATCATAAAGCACCAGGAACCAAGAGTAGAGTAGCAATGGAAATCCGGTAAAGTTCCATTTCGTATAGACTTTCTCAAGCCTTCTGATTGTTCCGTGCAATATTCATTCAAAGTTTGAAGGAGTGTACCTTTCCTTTTTCTTTGGACGACAGAAGTAAGACGCCTCCAGCCGATAGAGATCAGTTCCCCTGGAGACAATAATCCTACAGGGGAATGAAGGTACTAAAATGTCCAATAAACAAGCCTCTGTCAAGTAGTACCCTCTGTCTGGGAGTATAACTTGTTAATGATTTCTAACAAATCTCTTTAAATGAAATTACCCATATTCAGGTTGCTAATTATATACAACTTCGACTTTAACTGTTTACATTTATAATTGAAACAGAAAACGTACAGATGACACATCAGAGTTAATACAGTGATAGTTCCAAACAAATATACAGCAGGCTAATCCAACAGGTAGAGTTCTGTGTTACAGATATTGTTCTGTGTTGTACACCCTCAAACCACAAGTCAAATAATATATTTCAAAATAAATTCCAAATATAATGTACTGTCTTTTCGCAAGTCAATATTATTTGACTTGTGGTTTGAGGGTGTACAACCCAGAACAATATCTGTAACACAGAACTCTACCTGTTGGATTAGCTTGTTGTATATTTATTTGGGACTAAAGGTAAAAAAGGGGGTAAAGGTCCCCTGTGCAAGCACTGGGTCATTCCTGACCCATGGGGTGACGTCCCATCCCGACGTTTACTAGGCAGACTTTGTTTACAGGGTGGTTTGACAGTGCCTTCCCCAGTTGTCTATCCTTTACCCCCAGCAAGCTGGGTACTCATTTGACCGACCTCGGAAGGATGGAAGGCTGAGTCAACCTTGAGCCGGCTACCTGAAACCGACTTCCGTTGGGATCGAACTCAGGTCATGAGCAGAGTTTGGACTGCAGTACTGCAGCTGACCACTCTGCGCCACGGGACTACCACTGTATTAACTCTGATGTGTCATCTGTAAGTTTTCTGTTTCAATTATAAATGTAAATAGTTAAAGTCGAAGTTGTATATAATTTGGAACTCTCCCTGGTGAATGAGCAACCTGAATATGGGTAATTTCATTTAAAGAGATTTGTTAGAAATCACCTGGAGACAATGGCAGCTTTGGTAATTGGAGTCTATGGCGTTGAAGTCCCTCCCCTCCCCAAACCCCTGCCCTCCTCAGGCTCCGCCCCCAAAACCTCCCTCCAGTGGCAAAGAGGGACCTGGCAACCCTAGCTGTAGATCAAACAGCATAGATTTCTTCACTCCCTCACATCCAATGGGATGTTTTTCCGTCCCTTGTCAATCAGGCAACCACCTTTGACACATGACAGATGCACCACAAAAGCATTGGAAGTCTAGAATTAGCTACCCAAATGTGAAGAGACGGAGACTGGAAAATGGCCAAACATTGTGATGTGTCTCCGCTTAATGAAATATAAATGATGCTGCATCCTCTTTGGTCACTCCAGATCGAGGGGATCTCACTTTGTATGTTTTCCCCTGTGTGGTTAATGCTATCACCGGTAAGGAAGGCAATTGTGTAAATAGGGCTGGTCTCCAAGTGCGGTTGCCAAGCTTTGAATGGTCACCTCCGTAGCTGCTTTTGGCATTTGGGTGGTGGGGGGGAACGCAGGAAATCCTGGTCGTGCTTGAGAGCTGTTGTGATATAATAGTTAGAATGTCAGACTAGGATCTGGGAGACCCAAGTTTGAAAGCACACTCTACCATGGAAGCTTGCTGGGTGACCTATGGGCCTAGGGTTGCCAGCCTCCAGGTATTAGCGGGAGATCTCCTGCTATTACAACTGATCTCCAGCCGATAGAGATCAGTTCACCTGGAGAAAAGTATTTTTTTTAAAAAAAAACCACTTTAAAAGACCTCAGAAATTGGTCTGATGAGGACTAAATATTCCCCAGAAAGGATGGAATGCTGAGACCAAATGAGCATCCATTAAAGGGTGAGAAGTAGGGAGGAGAAATTAGCCTCCTCAAGCCTCTAAAAGCTTACAATGTACTGAAGGAGAAGAACTTTGCACACTGCCCTGAGTTTTGTTTTGTTTTTTTGGCAGAAAGGCAGAATGAAAATGTTGTCCATAACAATTCTTGAAATTTTTATTCCCATTGGACAGAAAGACAGACAGGCAGAAAGAAAGAATGAGGTCAGCAACAGTACAAAGGAAGGAAGGAAGGAAGGAAGGAAGGAAGGAAGGAAGGAAGGAAGGAAAGAAAGAAAGAAAGAAAGAAAGAAAGAAAGAAAGAAAGAAAGAAAGAAAGAAAGAAAGAAAGAAAGAAAGAAAGAAAAGCCTGGTGACATTTCTTTGCAATGTGCTTCTTAAAACCAGCGGAGAAACGAAAACAGCCATGCATGAATGTAATGACAAGGGAAGTACAAATTAATAATATATTTTTAAAAAATGACAGAAAAATGGGAGAAATGCATACCCCCTAACCAGAAGTGTAGATAATATTCCCAGTTTACCTTACCACAAAGCTTAATGGTGCAGGCTGTGCTCATTTTATATGCTGTACCACTTACTCATTGCCCACATGCAGTTAAGACTTCTCACAAGTACCTGGATAGTGTGGGCACAGCAAGGTGCTGTGCTCAGGTTTCTGTCAAAGAAATTACGATGGCAGCCAAGCACCCAATGAAGGAAAGGTTACCTACTTTGGCAGAAGTGTATGAACCAGCCAAGGAACATCTGGCTTATGAAAATTGCAAGAAGCCAAAGATTGGGAGAGCGGGTGGAGATTTTTTGGAAAGCTTAGTTCCCTCTTGAATCCAAAGACGTCAGCATTTTAGTGAAAAGGTGAGAAAGGAGTGAGAGGAAATATTGCCCAAGCAGGTGGAAATCTTGGACAACTGCTTCTGGCTTTTAAAAATTTCGAAAGAAAGAAAGAAAGAAAGAAAGAAAGAAAGAAAGAAAGAAAGAAAGAAAGAAAGAAAGAAAGAAAGAAAGAAAGAAAGAAAGAAAGACAACAAGCCAAACGATCAAAATCCAGCAACTAAACAGGGTTTTAAAAAAAGATGGAAAAAGTAAAAAATATAGAAGAGTTGGTTTTTATATGCTGACTTTCTCTGTCACTTAAGGGAGAATCAAACCGGCTTACAGTCACCTTCCCCTCCCCTCCCCACAACAGACACCCTGTGAAGTAAGTGGGGCTGAGAGAGTGTGACTAGCTCAAGGTCACCCAGCTGGCTTCGTGTGTAGCAGTGGGGAAACAAATCCAGTTCACCAGATTAGCCTCCACCACTCATGCACCCCAGTGTTTGGTAAAGTTTGGGATAGGGGGTCCAATTTTATGGGGTCTCGAAGGGTTTGACCCCCTCCCTCATAGAAAAGCATTGTAAACCATGCTTCTCTATGGAGGAGTGGGGTGACCCCTTGTAGACACCATAAAATCAGAACCCCTTACCAAATCTTTACAAAACTTTGGGGTTCATGCAAGGAGAGTCCCTTGAAGCTACCCTGAAAGTTTGGGAACTCTACCTCTAAAAATGCCCTCAAAGGAGCTTCAAAACATCCTCATAGACTATAATGGACCCAATTTTGGGTGGGGGGGGGAACCTGGAGATAAAGCTGAAATACCCCTTTAACGGTATGAGTATTCGGCTTATTCTGGGTTTACCCAAAAAAAATTGGGCCTAATAAACCCAAACCCGAAATTTACTGATTTTTTTTTGCACAACTCTGCCAGTGAGGAGAAGAAACCATCCTCCTGAATCTATGCTATTGCCCATCACTATGGCCCCTAGCAGTGAATCCCACAATTTAATTCCTCATGGAGCACAGGAGTACTAACATCATGTGGATTTCCCATAAAAACTGAGTGAGCAAATGGTGACGAAGCAGTCAGTGTGGAACCATCTGCGGCCTGAAGATATATGTATGCCGTTGCCTCCTCCATGGCAAATGTGCATATATTTCATACTTGGTATGCATGCCGAGTTCAGTGAATCTTGTAAGAACTAGACCTTTGAGAATTGAGTTCTAAATGTCAACATTGGAGCCTGGTATCAATTATTAAAAATTTTGGCGTTATTTGATATTTGACGGGAGGGGGGAGATTCTCTGCTGGGCACTTAATGTCAGCTGTTTTGTGGAATGATACATCTTGAAATGATTGAACATGAAAGTGTCAGAAAAGTCACTGTTGCAGCTTGGCTGCAATTCCTTTCGTGGTTTGTTCATTGGCAACCAGTGTGGTACAATAGACCCCATGGTATTAGCCCCACGGTATTAGCAAATCGTTGTACGGCAGATGGCAAAACACCCTGCAGCCCTCAAGGTTCTACACTTGGATCTGCTCATCATGGGATCAGGAACTACCAGAATCATGATCATTTTCCTCCTGGATTTTCTTATCCATGTAGGAAAATCCAGGTGAATGGTTTGAGCCAGCGTGGTGTCGTGGTTAGGAGCGGTGGACTCTAATCTGGAGAACCGGGTTTGTTTCGCCACTCCTCCACAGGAAGCCTGCTGGGTGACCTTGGGCTAGTCACAGTTCTCTCCGAACTCTCTCAGCCCCACAAATCCCACAAGAGGTCTATTATGGGGAGAGGGAAGGCGATTGTAATCTGGTTTGAGACTCCTAAAAGGTAGAGAACATCAGGGTATAAAAACCAACCACTCTTCTTCTTCTTCTTCTTCTTCTTCTTCTTCTTCTTCTTCTTCTTCTTCTCCAATATCCAACAAGTTGAATCAATTACTGAGTGACTAGTATTAGAAACAATGTAATCATCCTGAATACTAGCAATGCATATTAAGACCCACCTGTTTTCCTTATAAAAGAAAAATGCCGAAAAGCGTTAGTTTGCAGTGTGTTGAGTTTTTAATTGGATTTTATTGAAATTAGGGTTTTATTATTTATTTATTTGATTTATATTTCCCCCTTGCATTTTTTAAAAATGTCTGAATTTTAAAGAGTTGGTGTGTATTGACAGTTGTTCACCACCTAGGCAACTGTAGCTACCATGAATTGGTTTCAAGCATATAATAGTATTATTGCACTGTGGCTTACTTTGCATGGTGTTTTTTTGGGTAAAAAGCTACAAAAAACTTTGCCAAATTTGAAATGCTATTACAAAAAGTTAGAACCTGCAGGGATTACACGCCACCTACACAACCCAGTCAAGACTGTCCCAGCAGACATTTGCAAAAATTTGCCAAGGACCTAAATACAACATCAAGTTGATTCATGCCGTCATATTCCCTATGACTATGTATGGGTGTGAAAGCTGGACATTGAAGAAAGCTGATAGGAAGAAAGTAGATTCCTTTGAAATGTGGTATTGGAGGAGAGTGTTACGGATACGCTGGACTGCCAAAAAAACCCAAAAAAAACCCCAAATCAGTGGGTTCTAGATCAAATCAAGCCTGAACTAATCCCTAGAAGCTAAAATGGCTAAACTGAGGCTATCATACTTTGGTCACATTCTGGGAAGACCAGAGTCACTGGAAAAGACAATCATGCTAGGAAAAGGACAATCATGCTGGGAAGACAAGAGTCACTGGAAAAAACAATCATGAAGGCAGCAGGAAAAGAGGAAGACCCAACAAGAGATAGATTGGCTCTAGAAAGGAAGCCACTGCCCTCAGTTTGCAAGATCTGAGCAAGGCAGTTAAGGATAGGATGTTTTGGAGGACATTGATTCACAGGGTTGCCATGAGTCAGAAGCGACTTGATGGCAAATAACACACACACCATGTGTACAGGCCAGAATATTCAGACTGTGTCCAAGATTTTTTTAAAAAATTTTTTTAGGTAGGTTTGTATTATTTCAGACCTTGACCCCCTTCAGGATCAGGTTAAAAATCTGTGCTCTGAAACTGTGGTTAACATGACTACTCCTCTCCTATTTTTTATATGTAATTTCTCCTCCTTCAGAATCCTGATATTTTCCTTTGAATTGTTTTCAGTCCACCATTTCATTCAATTTGTCATGGATAGATTTGTAATTAGAAAGAGGAAAGTCCTTTCTGCAGCTGAAGATTCCTCTTGTACATAAAATCCTAGGTGGCATAACTGTGCTTGTACTCACTTATAGGATATGAGTTTGAAGTGAAAAGAAGAAGATTGCTACTACTCTGAACTCTGTACGTTGCTCAGGAAATGGAGGGCACAGCAACTGTTTCATATTCTGCCCTGGCTCAGAGATAGGGTTGCCAACATCCAGGAACTACCTGGAGATCTCTTGCTATTACAACTGATCGCCAGCTGATAGAGATCAGTTCACCTGGAGAAAATGGGCCACAAACCCCACCCTTCTCAGGCTCCACCCCCAAAATCTCCAGGTATTTCCCAACCAGGTCCTGGCAACCCTACTCAGAGACTTCAACCATGCATTTACCCAATGAAGGCCTCTGTGATGCCATAATTTAGTAAATTTCAGTACTGAGTCAGCCTTATGAATCAGGCAGATACAAGACTCCTGTAAATGAATGTCCAGGAAAACTTTAAAAATATTCCCCTACAGGTTTTTCTGTGTTGCCTTTCTTAGTGTCATATTTGTGACCATTAGTTTGTCTTATGCACGTGGTATGTATAGTTGCAGATGTTAAGGTGACTATCCTAAAAGTGAATTTCAAAAACAGGACACAGCAGGAGGTCGCTGGGATACCACTATAATACCTGGCCAATTCCCACCTTTTCCTAGGTTTGGCCCAGCCCAGAGGCATTTTAGAGGGCTGCCGGGGACCCCCTAAATTTCTGAGGTGCCCCGCCCTAAATCCCCCATGCCCTGCCTCCATAAATAGTGGCAATGGTGGCCCCTCCCTGGGATATCACCGGCTCCTCCCTATGTTATCGTTGCAATACCTCAGGCCCAGCTCCAGCCCCCCCCCCGTAGGGTTGCCAACCTCCAGCTACTGGCTGAAAATCTCCTGCTAATTACAACTGATCTCCAGCTGATAGAGATCAGTTCACCTGGAGAAAATGGTGCTTTGGCATTGGACTCTATGGCATTGAAATCCCTCCCCTCCCCAAACCCTGCCCTTCTCAGGATCCACCCCCAAAAACCTCCCGCTGCTGGCGAAGACGGACCTGGCAACCCTACCTCCCTGGGAAATTGGAAAGTCTACGCCCCAGAAACTGTCCGTAGACTGTGGGTCTATGGCATGCTAAAGCATTCTTAAAACACACTCAGAGGATATCACTTTCCAATTATATATTTTTTTTCCAAAACAGGGACAGTGCACAGTAACAATATACATTTCCTTTCTTTTTAATGAGCTGAACATAATTCTAATTGGGGTAGGAGCTGGGTTGTTGAAAACATTACAGTCAAACCGTGCCACCTACGTTTTTAATTAGCCGCTGTCTAAAAGGACCTCCAGGTCTCTTAAAATATACTTTAAATAGGGGAGAGAAAATTGTTTTGTCTTTCCTTCAGTATTCAACCCTCTGCAATATACACATGAAAGACATAGCGCAATTTGTTCTGCTCCCGACGAGACCTGGGAGGAGGCATGATACACATTTACTCGCGTTCAATGAAAGAGAACTGCGCATGCAGCTGTCGCGGTACGCCCAGGCTCTCTTAAAATGGATGGATGTTTTCTCGTCTTCCTGGGGCCACAAATTGAACAGCATGCTTGTAGCCAGGATGGGGGCTATTCATTTGAAAGTCCCCACTGGGTCGTACTTTCTTGCGCTTGTGTTAGGGAAGCTTCGCCACCTAGGGAAGCTTTGCCACCTAGGAGACATGAAAGAGGTCTATAAAATTATGCATGGTATGGGGAGAGTGGACAGGGAGAAGCATTTCCCCCTCTCTCATAATACTAGAAGCTGGAGGGTGAGAGATTCAAAATAGATAAAAGGAAGTATTTCTTCCTTTTAAACGCATAGATAAATTGTGGAACTCCCTGCCCCGTGGAACTCCCTGCCCCAGGATTTGGGGATGGCTGACAACTGTTTAAGAGGGGAGTGGACATGTTCATGGAGGAGAGAGGTATCCATGGCTACAAGTCAAGATGAATGCTAGTCATGATGCATCCTTATTCTCTCCAGGATCAGAGGAGCATGCCTATTCTGTTAGGTGCTGAGGGAGACAGGCAGGAGAATGGTGCAATCGTACTGTTTGTGGGCTTCCTAGAGGCACCTGGTTGTCCACTATGTGAACAGACTGCTGGACTTGATGGACCTTGGTCTGATCCAGCATGGTCTTTCTTATGTAGGGTTGTCAATAGGGTGGCCAGGTCCCTCCTCGGAACTGTTGGGAGGTTTAGGGAGGCAGGGTTGGAGGTGGCGATTGGTGTCATCTGCGTGACGATGTCACTTCCAGTTTATGTGGAAATGCCGGCATCATGCTGGGGGGCGTGAGTGCTAGAGCCTCCCCACCCCGAGCAATGCTGGCACTTCCACTTAAACCAGAAATGACGTCATTGCATAGATGACAGAGATAGGCACCCTCTCTCCACCCCAGGCCTGCTTCCGCCCATCGACCAGCTGAGGGTCGGTGGGCAGCCCTGTTAATTGGTGGGCAATTGGGAGGTCTCCCAGCATTACAACTGATTCCCGGACTACAAATATTGCTTCCCCTGGAGAAAAGTGCTGCTTTCGAGGGAACAGTCTATGGCATTGTACCCCACTGAGGTTCATCCTGTTCCTGAACCCTCCCTTCCCCAGGCCCCACCCTCAAATCTCCAGGAATCACCAACAGTGTATAAGTCAGGGGAGAGGAGAGAGAGGATCGTAGGAGAGAGATTGAAAGATTGATGTTTGACAGGCTAGGATCTGGAGTGAGGTAAGATACGGGATAAGGAGAGCCTAGATCTCACAAACAGCAAATGAGTGGTTATACCTGTGTTTGCACAGTTCACACTGTAGAGGTGGGAATCACATGATTAAATACTCCTTTTTTTTTAAGCCTGCACATGAAAAGTAGCACAACAGGAAGAATGCTATCTGAAGACACTTCTCTCTATCCTGTTTATCTTCTAGATACAGGGATATTTTAAAAGATGTAGAAGCAGCCAGTCATGTGACCCCTAAGATACACCCTGCAGTCTGAGGTAGTACAGTCCAGATACAGGTATAATGATATATCATTGAAGAAACTAGGTCTAAGCATACATGTTGACAATAAAAGTTGATGGCCTACAGCCATATAGATTGTTTGGCAGATCATCAAGCTGGACTCCATGTGACCTCAGTCAGGGCTCCTACGGGCTCCATGTGACATTTGTCCTTTGTTGGGATGGCAGGTGCAATGCCACCTTTGGCCATCTGCAATGGTGGTGCTAGAGTACAAATTACAGTGCAATTCTATGCAGAGCTACTCCAGTCTAAGACCATTGAAAATGAATGGACTTAGACTGAAGTAACTCTCCTTAGGATTTCACTATAAAATATTTATAAGCCTGACTTGCTCTCAAATAAAGGAAGCCCAAGGTGGATTAAAAACTTTGTAATTTTTTTTTAAAAAAAGAAACAGATGATTAAAAACAGCCAACAAAAATCTTTTTTTTTTATAATAATTTTATTGGTTTTTATAATACAAATTTTCCATGATAGTAAACAACAATAAAAGCAATATGAAATTCAAAATTCTAACTCTATGTTGTTATAGTTTCTTGAATTCATAACAAAAAAAAAACAAATTAGAGGAAAATTTATGACTTCCCCATCACCTCTCTCCGCCTCTTAATAAAATATTCATCCCATCGTAATTGGTCTGATCTTAACTATCATAAATTCATTTAACTTTCATAAAACATCTTCTATTAATATAAATGATTATAACTCTTAATATTAATTGTGTCCTCTAGATCAGATTAATAAGTATTCTTCCATTTTCCCCAGTTTTAATTCATATTCACAATATTTCATCCAATCCTCCCATTCCCCTAAAAATCGAACATTGTCTTTTTCATTTAAAATGGCTGTAAGTTTTGCCATTTCCACCAATTCAAACATTTTCCCAATCCAGTCTTTTTTCTCGGGAATTTCTGCCCCCTTCCATTTTGCTGCATAAAGCAGTCTCGCAGCTGTTGTAGCATAGATCAAAAAAGTTCTTTGTATTAGCAAGTCGTCAGGTATCATACTTAATAGCATCATTTCTGGTGTTTTGGGTATATTTTTTTGTACTATTAGTCTCAGTTCATTGTATATCATATCCCAAAAATCTTTAGCTTTATCACAAGTCCACCACATATGGTAAAAGGAACCAAAAAGGAACAAAAATCATTATCCTCATCTGCATTAGATCTGCCACAGTGCTACAGGAAGTCAAACCAAAAATTCTTCGCTTGGGCCTCCTGCGAACATAGAGTGTCAGGAAGAGGAAGACAACCCCATCGATCCTTTTAGCTGGAAGGATCTGTGTGTGCACAGCTATAAGGATGAATAATCCACCGTGATGATGTCGTCGATGCTCAGGAGAGAGTGTAAATAGCCTGGCAACGCAATGTGAGACATTTCATACAGGTGAGATAATTAACTCGGTCGCAATTTGTATTTGCTTGTGTTGGGTGGTAAAATACTGCATAAAAAGCTGTATACATTTCATACTCCCAGATTACAGATGCTGGGCATTAATTTTATTGGAGTGATGGAAAACCATACAGGATTACTATAGGGAAATTATTTCAGTCTTGATAGGAATCCCTGGGACTTGTGATGGTTGCATGAACGCTTTTTATATAAAAAAGGATAATTGATGTATTTGCAGTAAGACTTGGGTTTAGATATAAATATAATTTTCTGAAGGCTTGGAAAAGAATGTTTGGAGGGCTGTTTTGATGTAGCGGGATTCCAAACAAGGCTGCTGTGCCTTGAAAATATATTAGCTTTTTAATAAACATTGCTCCATTTAAACAGCACTTGGAGACAGGCCTTACTAATTGAAGCGGCTGAGAGCCATAGCTTTGCTGGACGGACCATCAGCAGGTATGTGGTTGATGTCATTGGCCTCAGACCCTATTAGACAAGAAGAGGAGATGTGGAATGATATGATATAACCCAGTCTTGTCAGGTCTTGGAACCAAGCAGGGACGGTAATTGGATGGGAGACCACCAATGAAGGCTCTGCAGAAGAATCATAGAGTTGGAAGGGACCACTAGGATCATCTGGTCCAACCCCTGGCACAATGCAGGAAATTCACAACTACGTCCCCTTCACACCCCCAGTGACCCCTACTCCATGCCCAGAATATAGCAACAAAAACCCTCCAGGATCCGTGGCCAATCTGGCCTGGAGGAAAATTGCTTCCTGACCCTAAAGGCAAACCCACCTCTGCTTCTCAATTGCCTAGAAAGCCCCTTGCTGGGGCTGTCATAAGTTGGTTGTGACTTAATGGCACATATGTTCTTAGTGTGTGTGTGGTGTAGTAGTAGAAATAGACAGGAGAAAGCAAGCAATATTCCTTCTGTGAATGATACTGTGCTCACAGGATACAGACCATTGTTACCTGCCCATAGTAAAGCATAACCCACAAAGGCGTTGCAAGACACTATGTTTTCTTTGTAGCTCCTAGTTATATTATACGGCCAGTTAGCTGGGGAATGAGATATGGAATGGTATGGTACAGCCCGATCTTATCAGGTCTCAGAAGCTAAGAAGGGTTGTTACTCAGATGGGAGACCACCAAGGAAGACGCTGCAGAGGAAGGCCATGGCAAACCACCTCTGGTTCTCAATTGCCTTGAAGGCCCCTTGCTGGGGTCACCATAAGACAGTTGTGACCTGATAGCACTTACATATGTAGACAAGAGAAGAGGCTCAGATCTCACTGGCTGGGACTGCACCCATAGATATGGAAGGGCTAATGATTATTGCATAAGATGAGCCCTGCTGGATCAGGTCTATCTAGTACAGCATCCTGTTGCCAACAATGGCCAGCCAAATAGGAGTAGGGGTCACTGGGGGTGTGGGGGAGGTAGTTGTGAATTTTCTGCATTGTGCAGGGGTTGGGCTAGGTGACCCTGGTGGTCCCTTCCATCTCTATGATTCTAAATGCTTCTAGGAAGACCACAAGGGTTACCCTACTTCTGTTCTTTGGCCCTTAGAAAGGACTATTCAGTTTTGGTTACAATCTTTATCTCCTACTGTAACCAACTGGACTTTGCGACAGTGAGGGAAAAGAGTAAGTTAATGAGGAGGTTTAAATAGTTTCCCAGGCTGGGAACGCTTTTTATCATTACCTTCTGACTTGTAGGGAGAGAAACAAGATGGCCCTCCCTCCAAGCGAGGAGAGAGATTTGAAGAGAAATTAATCTTCTGAGGGGAGTCAGCAGGACACTGTTCACACTTGTCTCAACTCTAGTTTCAGATCTTCAAGAAAGGTGGGACATAACAGAAGGACCAGGGGTCTCTGAAGGTGGTCCCATAACCCCATAAGACTCCACTTCTAAGAGAGTTGAAATGAGTGTATCAGAATCACATTGCAGTGCATATGGTTTGGTTTCGGTTCCCTCCCAGTAACTGAGAAGATTCCATTCCCTTCAGGACCATTTAATTCATTTATGCATTCATATATTTTACAGCCAGGCTCAAACATTAGGGTTTTCTCAGATAAAATTGGAGGCATCATTCATCTCACTCAATGAATTATGTCCCAGAGTCCATAAGAGTCTGAATCGACTGCTCTCAGATAAGCCCTGTGACTCTGCACGATGCACTGCCGTGGGCATGACTTTAGAAGGTGACAAGCCAAGAGCAGTGACTCATGCAGAGATGCAACAGTCCTCCTTCATGCTTGGATACAATTCAGCTACAGATCTGCTCTCCGAGGCACATTTTGAATGTTCATTACCATTTGCCTTGGGCTTTAGGCCTGGGAAACCACAGAGTACTTTATTTGAAAGTAGAAAATAGAAATTAAAATAAAGGTTGCTTTTGCTGAGGGCAGGGATATCTGTAGGGCTGTGTACCAAATATTTTATTCTGTATTTTTCAGATTCAGGTTTATTCAACCGAAACTTTTTTGGCTTTTTTTCAGCTTTTTGACATTTTTTTACTCTATTAAAGTGTATGGGGAATGTTTTCGAGGCTCGGGGGGTGCTGTTCTTCAAGGTAGAGGCACCAAATTTGCAGCATAGCTCCTTAGAAGAACTCCCAACTTTGGCGGTTCTTCTAAGGAGAGTCACCTGAAGCTACACTGCAAATGTGGTGCCTCTACCTTGAAAAATAGCCCCCCAGGAGGCCCCAAATCTCCCTATAGCGCGGGGGAGTGAATCAAGGTATGTTTTCTGAATGGCTGGGTTTGCGCTCAAGTTTTCAACATGCCTTGTCCAGGATAGGCATTGCTGGGCAGCAGCCAGGGCCTCATGGTACTGTGCTCCAAAAACCATGCTAACTTTAGGGCATGGAGTAGGGGTCACTGGGGGTGTGTGGGCGGTAGTTTGGAATTTCCTGCATTGTGTAGGGGGTTGGACTAGATGACCTTGGTCATCCCTTCCAACTCTATGATTTTAGGATTCTAATGATGCCATCTATGATGATTCCATGATGCCAACTTTTGGGCACAAAGCAGGGGTCACTGGGGGTGTGGTGGGTAGTTGTGATTTTCCTGCATTGTGCAGGGGGTTGGACTAGATGACCTTGGTGGTCCCTTCCACCTCTATGATTCTAATTGTCTGCCTTCTCTCCCTGCTTGCCTTGAACAGGGGCTGGAGTGAGAGTTTGTACTCCACAGTCTCAGCCTGGTTTCCAACTCTGGTTTGGGAAATTGGGGAGGGGCTGTGGCTCAGTGGTAGAGCATCTGCTTGGCATGCAGAAGGTCCCAGGTTCAATCCCCAGCATCTACAGTTCAGGGGACCAGGCAAGTAGGTGATATGAAAGACCTCAGCCTGAGACCCTGGAGAGTTGCCTGTCTGCTTAGACAACACTGACTTTGATGGACCAAGGGTCTGATTCAGTATAAGGCAGCTTCATGTGTTCATGTGAAATTCCTGGATCTTTTGGGGTGGGGGCAGAGCCTGGGGAGGACAGGACTTCAGCTGGGTATGATACCATACAGTCTACCCACAAAGCAGCCATTTTCTCAAAAAGAGTTGATTTCTGTCATCTGGAGATCAGTTGTAAGTCCAGGAGATCTCCAGGCCCCGTCTGAAGGTTGGCAACCCTACCTCAGACACAGCCAACTCGGTGGGAACCACATACTACAGATGAAAGTTTCGGAGACCCCTGATGTCTGACATCGCTACAGCTAAAAATAATATTAATTGGTGTTTCACATTCTCTCGTGCACTCCAGAAATGTACTTACAGAGAATTAGCTTTTTTGTTTTTGAAGAGCGGCTCTGCAATCTCCGGAGAGGAACGCGACGTCTTAGAGAATTTATTTTTACATTGGAATTGCAAAAGGTGAGCTTGGTTTGCACGCCTACACAGAGACAGATGCATGCACACACACACACACACACACACACACACACACACACCGGGAGGGGAAGACAACCAGGAATGGAGCTTTTCATTTGCCGGTGCGGAAAGCTTGCAAATTGCCACCTACAAGGAGGAGGGTGTTTGAAATCACTCCTAAAGAGCCGATGGGAGCAAGACCCGTCAACTGCCATGATGATTGGCACGCTTACTTTCGAGTGCCCAGGTGGGTGTTTGCCCTGAATGTTAAAGCTTCCTAGGCAGGGAAGAAAAGACTTAGGAAGGCGATGGGGAAACTTAAGGGTATGGCTGAAAGGTCATGTGGCAAAATTCCTGGCAATTCAGGGGTGGAGCCTGAGAAGGGCGGGGTTCAGGGAGCGGAGGGACTTCGTTAGGGTATAATGCCATACAGTCCTGACTCCAAAGCAGCTATTTTCACCTAAGCAGCTATTTTCATAGTTGAATTGTGGAACTCTCTGGCTCAGGATGTGGGGATGGCTGCCAACTTTGAAGGCTTTAAGAGGGGAGTGAACATGTTCATGGAGGAGAGGGGTAGGGCTGTCGATTTGGTTCGTCTGAACCGAACAAACAGCCGAATTTCCCCTGATTTGGGGGTTTTCAGTTCAGATGGAACCGAACTCAAAAAAAGGTGGGAAAAAGACGCGCCGAATTCGGTGAGTTCGGCAATCGCCGGATAAATTTGGCAGGTTCGGCATTCCCTGAACCTGCCCTTTCCCGCCTTTAAAGCCCCCCCCCCGCCTGGTTTCCTGGGAGTCCCAGGAAACCGGGCAGGGGAGGGTCTTTAAACTGCTCGAAGTGGAGCAGTTTGAAGACCAACAGCTGAGTGTCGGGATCCAGGCAGCGGAGCAGTTTAAACCCTCCCCCCGGCATCCCGGGAGTCCCGGGAAAGAGGGCTGGGGGGGGGTTAAACTGCTCTGTGCTGCCTGGGCAGGCAGCGTGGAGCAATTTAAACCCCCAACGCCTGCTTTCCCGGGACTCCTGGGAAGGGGGGCGGTGGGTCTTTAAAGCCTGGGCAGGCAGCACGGAGCACTTTAACCCCCCCCCCACTTTCCCGGGACTCCCGGGAAGCCGGGTGGTGGTGGTGGGGTTTAAACTGCTCCGCTGCCTGGGTCCTGACGCTCAGCTGTTAGGCGGGGGAACCGCAGCGGAGCAATTTGCCCCCCCCCCGCTTCCCGGGAGTCCCGGGAAACCGGGCGGGGGGGGTCTTTAAACCGAATTTGTTCGGGAATGCCAAATTTCCCACCGAATTAAGCATTGCTGAACGGGGGGGTGGGGGGGTGTCGGAATTTGGCCAAAATGGACCCAAGTCGGGCCGGGTTCGGCTGAATCCGAACCGGCCAGAATTTTTTTTCCAACAGCCCTAGAGAGGGGTATTAATGGCTATTAGTTAGAATGGATACTAGTCATGCTGCATATCTATTCTCTCCCGGGCCAGAGAAGCATGCCTATTATATTAGGAGCTGTGGAACACAGGCAGGATAATACTGCTGCAGTCTTCTTGTTTGTGGCTTCCTAGAGGCACCTGGTTGGCCACTGTGTGAACAGACTGCTGGACCTGATGGGCCTTGGTCTGATCCAGCATGGCCTTTCTTACGTTCTTATGAGGGGCTGATCTCTGTAGTCTGGAGACCAGCTGGAATTCCAGGAGGTCCCACCTGGAAGATGACAAGCCTAGAGGAAGGTGACTCGGAGACACTTGTTTTGTTTGTTTCATCCAAACTCCTTTGGGTGCTTTTCAGCATACTACAAGCAGAAAATTACAGATTTGTTTCCGTTTCATGTGGATGGAGTCCATGATTGCTCTTTGACACAGCCAGTAATGAACCTGTCGAACTCACTGCCACATGATGGGGTTATGCCCACTACTACTGGTGGCTTGCAAAAGGGATTAGACACATTCATGGAGGGCAGGTCCATTATCAGGATGGGAGGGAAGGTGGCCTAATCTCATCAGATCTCAGAAGACTCTGGTACCACCAGAGTCGGTGGGAGACCACCAAGGAAGACTGCAGAGGCAGGCAATGGTAGATTTATTAAATACAGTCATTGACCAGCATAACAATAAAAAAGCAATCATAATAGAACAAAATCGTACAATAGTATAATTAGCAAGCTGCTTCACATTGCCACAAAGATCTCCTTATTCTGGTAGCAACATAGCAAAACTTTGTCACTGGATGTGAGACGGTGGGATTCTTGTCTTCAAGCAGAAAATTCACCATTAAAACACTACCATGACTGGAGTGGCTAGTGTACACATGAACACATGAAGCTGCCTTATACTGAATCAGACTCATGGTTCATCAAAGTCAGTATCATCCATTCGGACTGGCAGCAGCTCTCCAGGGTCTCAGGCAGAGGTCTTTCACATCACCTACTTGCCTAGCCCCTTTAACTGGAGATGCCAGGGATTGAACCTGGGACCTTCCACATGCCAAGCAGATGCCCTACCACTGAGCCACAGCCCCTTCCCATGTATCTAGGGAACTTGTAGTGTATCTAAGGAACCTGGACAGCAGAGGCGAGATTACGTGATTTCTGAGATCCCTATAAAATTCACAGTTCAATCAAGTGACTTAATCTTGTTTGCACTGCAGGGACATAACCGTGCCTCCATAGGCCAGCATTGCAATCTCCCACTAAGCAGGGGCTGATGGAAAGGCATTAAACTGAGCTCTAGAGAAAGCCCATCTGTATTTAGAGAAGGAGATAGCAGTTAAATATGGTGTAGCAGAGATTCCCACCCATAACTTTAAAAACCTGTATAAGTTTGGAAGGAGAGCTGTTGTGCAGCTCAGTGTCGGTAAGGTAATGGCAAACCATCATTGCTTTTCACTTGCCTTGAAAGCGTCTTGCTGGGAGAAGCAAAGCAGGGTCAGTACTGGGATGGGAGACTACCAAGGCAGATTCTGCAGAGGAAGGCAATGGCAAACCATCATTGCTTCTCACTTGCCTTGAAAGCCCCTTGCTGGGGTTGTCAGAAGTTCTCTGGCTATCAGTGCTTTATCCTTTAGCCTCCATACCCTGCTTGCATGTTTCCTGGGTTTCTCATTAGGTACTGGGGGAGGTGATTTTAAGCCTCTTTGAGACTTTTTTTCAGTAGAGAAAAGCAGGGTATAAAAACCAATTCTACTTCTTCATCATCACCCGCTACCATATCCCTTTAACTGGAGTTGCCAGGGATTGAATCTGGGACCTTCTGCATGCCAAGCAGATGCTCTGCCACTGAGTCACAGCCCCTCTCCATACACAAAGCTGCCTTATATTGACTCTGAGCCTTGGTCCATCAAAGTCAGTATTGTCTACTCAGAGTGGCAGCAGCTCTCCAGGGCCTCAGTCTGAGGTCTGTCACATCAACTGCTGCCTGGTCCTTTTAACTGGAGATGTCGAGGATTGAACCTGGCACCTTCTGCATGCCAAGCAGATGCTCTGCCACTGAGCCACAGCCCCTCCCTTTGCATGGAGAACAATCTTGGGTGAGCGTCAGAATATTGCTATGCTGATTGAGAACCTGGAGCACTATGGAAATTGTAGTGCGGGTAAGAACCACCTAACCATTCAAACCCAAAGCAATCCTTATTGTCTTCCAAAAAGAGGGCATTCGATATTTTCCCTGTCACTTGGTCCCTGTGAAATCCAGAGCTTCATGCCTAGACTGGAACCTGGCTGGTTTTGGTGCTGCTGTCTCCCACAGCCTCTCTGTGATCTTGTAACCTAATACAAAATTATGTTCCTGCCCGAGGCCTTTAGCGTTGCCATTTGCCGTATTACAATTTTTTGTTCTTAATTAGCCTTTCAGACATACTGCACAGGGTGGTTCCCCCCCCTTCCTTTCTCTTCCTTCTCGCACACCTCCTGATATCGCTTCACTTAAGACTCTTGGAGCCTGCCCGGGAAGGCCTTGTTAATAGAAATGAATCAGCTAATTAAAGGAACTTAGCCTGGTGTTGTGGCTGGGACTGTAAATGCCTTGAAATGCAGAAAGATTTTCCACCATGGGGAAACTGGAACACTGGGGGCAAAGCCTTTAAATATGGGGTGGGGAGGCACATTCTAAACCTCAAGAACCATCATTTGGAACTAGAAGAAAAAGGGAATCTTCAGTGAAAAGTGCTTATACTTGAACGTAGAAATGCACATATGTGAGCCAGATGATCATCATGTTGGTCTGTATTGGAAGAGCTGATTCGACTCTGGTAGACCCTTAGGACCAATAAGATTTTCGAGGTGTAAGATTTGGAGAGTTAAAGCCCTCTGTGGTCATTTATGCATGGGTACTTTCACTCACGTTCGCTCCCGATCGGTGTCAGTTGTTCCTTGGAGTTATGCATGAGTTTTCCATTCATTAGAGGCGACCTTGCAGCCAGCCCTCGCAATGTCCGGGTCTTCCCATTCCGCTGTTAACCCAACTCTTCCATCATCCCTGAGCAAAGTCCAGGTGAAATCCCCATGCAGAAGGCAAAGTGCAGGACACCCAAGTTTGGTTTCTCTCACAGCCAATTACAAAGCAGCATGTAAAGAGGCGGGGATTAAAATACTTCCTGCTTCCTCTGAGCTCTTTCTGAGCAAAAGAAAGGTTTTTTAAAACAGTGGCTTGGATTCTCCCCCCCCCCTTTCAGATTGCTCCATTTATTTTTGTTCTTAAAATTCTTTTTTATGTGGCAATTGGGTTTGGGGGAGGAATTTTCTTTCACAGTAAGCACTACAAGTAAGCCAATTACAAAGCAGCATTTCAAGGGGCGGACACTTGATTCAAGCTGGGAGATTGCTGGTGCAGAGATTCCCAACCGGAAAGTGTGGGTCCAGGGAGAAACAAACCTCAGGTAAAACTCCCAGGCATAAACGACACATCAGACACATCAGCCAGTGTGGCATTTTTGGTTAGCGGGTTGGGCTTGGAAGACCCGGGTCCAAATCTTCACTCAGTCATGAAGCTCTCTGGGTGAGCTTGGGCCACTCTTTCCTCACCTAAACTACCTCCCAGGGTTGTTATGAGAACAAAATGGAGGAAGGGAGACCCAGATGTGCTTCCCTGATCTCCTTGGATAAAAGGTAGGATAAAAATATGATAGATACATGAATAGGAAGCTGTCTTGCAGTGACTGAGACTCTCTAGCTGAGAGCCAGAATGGTTCGATTCCCCACCTCCTCTGCATGAAGCCAGTTGGGTGACCTTAGGCTAGTCACAGCTCTCTTAGAGCTCTCTCAGCCCCACCTACCTCACAGAGTGTCTGTTGTGGGGGAGGGAAGGGAAGTTGATTGCAAGCCAGTTTAATTCTTCCTTAATTGGTAGAGAAAGTTGGCGTATAAAAAACAACTCTTCTTCTCCTTCTCCTTCTTCTTGGACTTCACTCTAATCTAAAGATCAAGCTTCAAGCAAATTGGGTCAACAGATACCTTGCAAGGTAGGTGGGGTTGAGAGCAGAGAGAACTGTGACTAGCCCAAAGTCACCCAGCTGGCTTCATGTGCAGGAATGGGGAATCAAACCTGGTTCTCCAGATTAGAGTCCACCGCTCATGTGAAGGCGTGGGGAATCAAACTTGGTTCTCCAGATCAGAGTCCACTGCTCATGTGGAGGAGTGGGGAATCAAACCCGGTTCTCCAGATTGGAGTCCACCGCTCATGTGGAAGAGCGGGAAAAAAACCCCAATTCTCCAGATTAGGGTCCACCATTCCTAACCTCTACACCACTCTGGGTGAACAAGTATGGAAGCAACTTATCCAACTCATCTGCTGTCCTGCATCTTCAACCTCAGTGTTGTGTTTGACCTTCTAGACTGTGATCTGGCTTGGGCTCATTGGATTTGCTCTTCTGGTTTGATGCTTGGACTTCTGAAATAGCTGCGTTTTGACCTTGGATTGTGTTTGGGACTATGCTTGTTGTCTCTTGCCCCAATGTCTGTCTAACCCTGGACACACACACACATCCGGTGTGGATTCGTGTGGTCACCCATGGCTGCAACTGGATCTTGTCGCTGTCCTAGCACATAGGTGATTTTGTGGCAATGGTCTGAGTTCAACTGGATCTTCAATTGATCTTGTCACTGTCCTAGCACAATTGTGACTTTGTGGCAACGGCCCGAGTTATCCAGTTCCCCTGGCACTAGCCTAACACCCACTCTTGGTAAATGTAAGATGGAAGCTAACCTAACGGGTTGCGGCACTAATCTTGTCAAAAATCTCAGTGGACAATCAGGCACAAGAATGAAGTGCCACCTTCATGATTGGCACTAATTGGTTTCCTTGTTGGCAGGATTTCTTGAGCGGAAGGGCTGAGAAAGAATCTGGAGACGAAGCAGCCCCCTCACTCCTGTAGGGGACAGCCGAGACTGAAGCGATTGGGCGTCTGGGTTTCGATGATTTGGCCTTGCCTGGGGAAAAGCTAAAGGGCGAAAGGAACAAATCGGTGTTAAATACACCTCAAACCAGAGATGCAAAACCCCCAAACTGACATTCTTGGCTTTTGCTTTGACTCAGCAGTTTTCCAATAGGCCCGGCATAGGCTGAGTCAGCAACTCATTTCTCTTTGCCCCCAATGAATTCTTAACTTTCCCAAACCCACTTTGGAAGGGGGGGGAGGTGACATTTTTTATTATGTAAGAGGTGCTTTCTCACTCCCAGGTACTGTGATTCACACTGCACCAAACTGACGGAACACTTGTTATTCTGCACAATCCCATTTGAAATCCAGCACAAATATTTCGGCACCTGTTGTACGTGGTGGAGGTGGTATGGAAGATGCAGGTCAGTCTGAAATCCAGCACAACTATTTCAGCACCTGTTGGACATGATGATGTTGGTTTGGGAAACGCAGGTCAGTTTTGACCAGAGTTATGTTTCCTTTGTCCAGAAACCTAGATCAATTGCCCAGTTAAATATTGCCTGGGTAGTTCAGGCATTTGGAGGGAAGGCAGCATGATTTAGCTCTCTTCAGATCTTGGAAGCTAAGCAGGGACTCTACTTGGAAGAGAGACCTCCAAGGAAGACTCGGCAGAGGAAGGCAATGGCAATCCGCCTCTGCTTAATCGCTTGCCTTGAAAGCCTTTTGCTGGGGTTGCCATAAGTTGGTTGCAACTTAATGGTGCATATGTTCTTAGTGTGCAGTGTGTAGTGTGTGTGCAGTAGACAGGGGAAAGCAAGCGATATCCCTTCTGTGAATGATACTGTGCTTACAGGATACAGCCCATTGTTACCAGCCCATAGTAAAACATAACCCACAAAGACGTTGCGAGGCACTGTATGTTTTCTTTTAGCTCCTGGTTATATAATATGCCCTGTTACCTGGGGACTAGAGCAACTGCCCTATGAGGAGTGGTTAAAACGCTTAGGGCTGTTTAGCTTGGAAAGAAGGAGGTTAAGGGGAGACATGAAAGAGGTCTATAAAATTATGCATGGTATGGAGAGTGGGGACAGGGAGACGTTTTTCTCCCTCTCTCATAATACTAGAATGCGGGGGTCATCTGCTGAAGCTGGAGAGCGAGAGATTCAAAATAGATCAAGGGAAGTATTTCTTCACACAACGCATAGTTAAATTGTGGAACTCCCTGCCCCAGGATGTGGTGATGGCTGCCAGCTTGGAATGCTTGAAGAGGGGAGTGGAAATGTTCATGGAGGAGAGGGCTATTCATGGCTACTAGTATAAATGCATACTAGTCACGATGAATACCTCTCCTCTCTAGGATCAGAGGAGCATGCCTATTATATGAGGTGCTTTGGAACACAGGCAGGATAAGGCTGCTAGAGTTGTCTTATTTGTGGGCTTTATAGAGGCACCTGGTTGGCCACTATGTGAACAGACTGCTGGACTTAATGGACCTTCGTCTGATCCAGCATGGCCTTTCTTATGTTCTTAATGGGATGTAGAATGGGATGGTATAGCCTGATCTCAGAAGCTAAGCAGGGTTGGTACTTGGAAGGGAGACCACCAAGGAAGACTCTGCAGAGGAAGGCGATGGCAAACTACCTCTCCTTGATTATTTGTCTTGAAAGCCCCTTGCTGAGTTTGCCATAAGTCGACTGCGACTTGATGGCACTTTGTACATGCACTGTTCAGGAACTGATCAATAAGAGAAATCTATACTAATCAGTGACTGGCAAACCCCTTCTCCCTCATTTTGGAACAGCCTCAGCTATTATCAGTTATTTTAAAAAACTGGTAAATGACCCATATTGTTTCTGAGGTCATTCCAAGATTCAGACCACTCGCGCTCCCAGATACTTAGCTGGGAATGTGAAAAGGCTTAAATGCCTCCCCTAAATCCCAGAAGCTCCTTAAGTACTGTCCCCATTTCTTATCTCGAAGTGTCTGTAATGGTACTGGCAGTGGGATGGCCTTGCAGGTAGGTATTGTAAGAGACTGCAGTTACTTGCTGCTGAAGTGACAACATCCCAGGCACCAGTGACATGTAGTTTCCTGGGAAACCTGGTATTTAGTAGGACATCATGTGCCCTGACAAGCATGCCCATGACAAACCCAGCTGCAAGCAGCTCAGGAGCATGTGGTCCCTGATATCCCCACTGTAGCCAGTGTGGTATAGTGGTTAACAGCGGTGGACTCTAATCTGGAGAACTGGGTTTGATTCCCCACTCCTCCACATGAAGCCTGCTGGGTGACCTTGGGCTAGTCACAATTCTGTTTGAACTCTCTCATCCTCACCTACCTCACAAGGTGTCTGTTGTGGGGAGAGGAAGGGAAGGAGATTGTAAGCCAGTTTGCGACTCCTTTAAAAAGGTAGAGAAAATTGGAAATAAAAATCAACTCTTCTTCTTCTTCTTCTTCTTCTTCTTCTTCTTCTTCTTCTTCTTCTTCTTCTTCTTCTTCTTCTTCTTCTTCTTTCTGTATGTTGTCAGAGTCAACATTTTCAGCCTGCCTGGTTCTCTTATTCCTGTTCATATTTGTGCCTTAACAGGGAAAATTCCTTTAACAGGGAAAATTTAGCATGAGGAAAGAGAAATGGGTATGAAAATAAAGTGTCCTTGGTTTTGCAAGAGAGAAAGGAAATCAAAATAGCAGCCTTTGAATGAAAGAAGACAGCTTACGAAATGCATTCACAGAAGAGATGGGATTTGAATTGGGGAGGCTCCCAGATTACCACTTATCTGCTTAGACACAATGCTGCGCTAACATCACACAGAAATGCACACGTAACAGGTAGATTGTGCTGTAAATGGAGATGCTCACACGCCATCTTTGCACACTGATCATCTTGAGTCAGCCAGAAAAACTCCAACAATAAACGGCTTATTTCTAGCCTTAGCTTAAAAAAAAAAAATTCACAGGTGTCCTCTGAAGCCGCGATTCAACATTTCTTGTTCCAGTTTTCACAGAGAGGGGAAAAAATGCTCACACAAGGGGAAAAAAAGACTGCTTGATTAAACACAAGGCAGCCACATTATTCTGGATTCGTTTCCCTTGTTATTTCAGCATTGTTCACTTTAACGGCCACGCAGAAAAATGTAACACTACCGTGTCATGTAATTACGGAGGGGAAAAATACTCCCTCTACAGAAAAGGGTATTGATTTTTCGAGCATATTTAAGACAGTGTATACTCAATGCGAAGTGTACTCCCCCGTAACGGACTGCTGAGATAAGTCGATATTATGCACATTATATGGATGAGTAACTGAGGCTGAAAAGAGATCAGTGACTTGTCCAAGGCTGTCCACTAAATCCTCAGCTAGTGCTGAATCCCATCCCTTTGAAGTCCCGCCTGGTTCTGAATAGTTTGCAAGGTTAGTTCAGAGGTCTGCCTGAATCTCATGTCTTCAGAGGGAGCTCAGACATCCTCCTGGGTTGTGATTTATTGTATAGCATGCCTAACCTGTATGTGGCAGGTTAGCTCGATTTCATAGAAGAAGAAGAAGAAGAAGAAGAAGAAGAAGAAGAAGAAGAAGAAGAAGAAGAACAACAACAACAACAACAACAACAACAACAACAACAACAACAACTCTTTCAGCAGATCCTGGAAGCTAAGCAGGGTCGGCCATGGTTAATGGGAGACCATCAAGGAAGTCCAGGGTTACTTTGCAGAGGTAGGCAATGGCAAACCACCTCTGTGTTGTTGTTTTTTAATGGAAACCCTAAGGGGTTGCCATAAGTTGGTTGTGACTTGACGGCACTTTTCACCACCACCATGGATAACTAGTGTTGATTAAATGTTGAGATTCTAACTGTCATTGTGCTAGACTTGATGGGCCTTGGTCTGATCCAGCAGGGCTTTTCTTATATTCTTATGATAGAAACCGAAAATTAAATTTTAAAAAATCCATCTCCAGATGAGAACCTCCATCCTGTCCAGCTTCAAACAGTCAACACTATCTTCATTGTAAGGAGTAAGCTCTAATACTCTACTCCTACATCTCGCTTAGACCCTGCCCCCTCCGAACCCTCCTAAAGTCATTGGCTGAATTAGCATTGCACACAAGAGCTAGATGTTCTTATCCTTGGCAAGAGTTTCTTCAGAGCTCTGGACTCACCATATAAGATGCAATTGGTGAAATGGGATCCATCCATGTTTTAGTATTGAAGCAGTCCTGTGATTATCACTCTCTTGTTTTCAATCTCCTTTTACACCCCAGCTTTTTGTTTGTTTGACTGACTGATTGATATCTCATCTCTCCCTGACCTATTGTTATCATCCATATGTCATATCTTCCTAATATTTGTGAAGAAATGCTTGCCTTTCATGATAGTTCCATTTTCCAATAGGATCTGCCCTTGTGGGTCTGGCAGTATAGGTACAATAAGTCATTTGTTTTTTCATTGTCTGTTGTTTGAGGTTGAGAGACAGAGGCAGGTTGAGTCATTTGATAATGGAAAGAAGGCACTCATCAAATCATAGAGTTCGAAGGGACCACCAGGGTCAACTAGTCCAACCCCCTGTACAACATAGGAAATTCACAACTACCTCTTCCCACACCTCCAGTGACCGCTACTCCATGCCCAGAAGATGGTCAAGGTGCCCTCCCTCTCATTATCTGCCTAAGGCCAGGAATATATATATATACACACACACATATGTATGTGTGTGTATATATATATATATGTGTGTGTGTGTGTGTATAGAGAGAGACTTATTGATCATTCGAGCAGAATCATTAAAGTAAAACCTTGCATGATATTACCATAAACAGGTTTGACCCTGGTGCAGTTGAGCCCATAACCACACACCAAGGGGCTGAAAGGAAAAAAGTTTATTTCTGTGCACACAAATAAGGTTCCTCATCCCCCCAGCTCAAGGGGCTGTTGAAGAGAGAAGCACACCGCTACTCACGATCATAAACAATCTAAAGCATTTCATTTCCTCCTTCTGTTATACATATTTGGAAATCCAGTTGCCAGTTGGAACACCATTATTATTCAAACATTCGTACAGCTTACTAACTTACTTAATTAAACTCCCACTGCGATTGCGCAGCACTCCAAGGAGGACCACTAGAAGAAGAAAAAGAAGAGTTGGTTTTTATATGCCAACTTTCTCTACCACTTAAGGGAGACTCGAACCGGCTTACAATCACCTTCCCTTCCTCTCCCCTCAACATACACCCTGTGAGGTAGGTGGGGCTGAGAGAGCTACAAGAGAGCTGTAACTTGCCCAAGGTCACCCAGCTGGCTTCATGTGTAGGAGTGGGGAAGCAAACCCAGTTCACCAGATTAGCCTCTGCCGCTCATGTGGAGGAGTGAGGAATCAAACACGGTTCTCCAGATCAGAGTCTACCACTCCAAACCACAGCTGTTAACCACTACACCACGCTGGCTCTCTAACAAGAGGTGTGTTCTGGCCAACTTTACATCACTAAGTAACTCTCGGTCACTTTCTACAAGGTCGACCTGAGCTTGTTGTGATTTTAGAAATGTTTATGAAACTTCAGATGTGCACATGAACACATGAAGCTGCCTTATCCTGAACCAGACCCTTGGTCCATCAAAGTCAGTATTGTCTACTCAGACTGGCAGCGGCTCTCCAGGGTCTCAGGCGGAGGTCTTTCACATCACCTACTTGCCCAGTCCCTTTAACTGGAGATGCTGGGGATTGAACTTGGGACCTTCTGCATGCCAAGCAGATGCTCTATCACTGAGCCACAGCCCCTCCTTTCCTCATGATCTATGATTCCCCAGCAAAGCTGTGAATGCTGGACGCATCTAAACTTTACTTCAGTCAGGCCTTTTTGCTATGCACTTTTGAGCCTAATGACACCTTCATCCAGTATGTGGGTCTGAATCTTTATGTAAAACCTGGGTATCAATATTGCACATTTATGATATTTTCCCTGGAAAAAATATATATGGATACGTCATTTTTCACAAGGGAAAACTCGTTCCAAAGGTCTATTGGCACTTTCGTTCACCATTCTAACATAACCACCCTATTCAAAATGTTGACCGGCATGCCATCGAACAAGTGCCAGACTGTTGCACAAAGACCAGTCTATTGCACAAAGACCAGTGTATTACACTTCTGTCAAAAGAAGCTTGGCCTTTGCGTTTCTTCTTGCTATTCTTTGTTTTTTAAATATCTGGTTCGATGTTCTGGAAAACTCAACCACTTGCACATTATATTAGCTGGTCTAATTAAAGCATATGACCAACTGAAATCTTACCCATAGTGATTCTTGGACATACAGGTAAGGCTGAAATACAGAAACTTCTCATGGTCTATGACCACAAAACAGACACCCAGCCCCTGCTTTGAGTCATGGTATGCCTTTTCGACTTTTCAAAGTGGACAGTGAATTATCTGTCCTTATGAGATGCATCTCTGACGGACGTGATGAATGTTCAGTTCCTCCTGAGTGAGTATTTCATCCAAATAATTAGGGCTATTTACTAGCGCAGCTACGTTGGGGAGGATGAATGGTGTACTGTAAAACAACAAGACGGCTTCATAAATTTCATTAATCCAGATGTCCTTCTTCTGCTAAGTTACAAAATTATTCAGCTTCTGATTTACCAGGCATGCAATAAATAAAATTATTCTGTCTCCCAGTATTGGATAGCCATAATCACTCCTGTTCAAATTAAAACAAATGATGCCACTAAAAATTGGCATGTTCTATAAATGGCCCTGTGCTGGAGCTGGATTGGGTATGCATCACACTTGTTGACATTTCTAACTATATTTCAACAGCATGGTATAGTGGTTAAGAGCTGTGGTTAGGAGTGGTGGACTCTAATCTAGAGAACCGGGTTTGATTCCCCACTCCTCTACATGAGCAGCAGACTTTAATCTGGTGAACCGGTTTGGTTTCCCTACTCCAGCTGGGTGACCTTGGGCTAGTCACAGTTCTCTCTGAACTCTCAGCCCCACCTACCTCACAGGGTGTCTGTTGTGGGGAGGGGAAGGGAAGGAGATTGTAAGCCTGTTTGATTCTTCCTTAAGTGGTAGAGAAAGTCGGCATATAAAAACCAACTTTTCTTCTAAACCCCCCCAAAAAACTTCACACACAAGGGTGGATCCAGAAGATCCATTCTAACAATTGTTCCATTTCCCACAGCCACAAGGCATGTGAGGCTGACATAAGGGGTTCTGTTTGCAAAAATTTGGGTCCCACCTTTCCATCTACCTCCAGGAGGTGGTGGTGGTGGAAAGTTCTGTCAAGTCACAACCAATTTATGGCAACCCTGTAGGGTTTGATAGGCAAGAGATGAACAGATGTGGTTTGTCATTGCCTATCTCCATGTAGCACCCCTGTAGCACATGAAAACTGGAGTTCCAGGATCTTGAAGAGTTGTTGTCCAGCATGAGCTCTCTGTGTGTAAAGTGTTGTCAAGTCGCAGCTGACTTAAGGCAACCCTGTAGGGTTTTCAAGGCAAGAGACTAACAGAGGTGATTTGCCATTGCCTTCCTCTGTACAATGACCCTAGCACTCCTTGGTCGTCTCCCATCCAACTACTAACCAGGGCCAACCCTGCTTAGCTTCTGAGATCTGATGAGATCGGGCTAGGGTGGAACATCCAGATCAGGGCATATCTCAAGGCTGGCAATGGTTAAAAACCAGTGCACCAGAATGGCAAACAAAAACCCAAGAGATGCTGAGAGCTTTGTAACAAATGTCGTCAGCTGACAAACACTGGTTTGGAAAGCCATGGTGAACCCTCATGAACTGAGCCTGAGATCTCCAGACTCTGACGAACAAGTCTAATAGCTTTGTGATGGCCCAGTAGCTGTGGTGGTGGAGTTTCATTTCACTTTTTCTCTTCTACAGCATCTGAAATTGATTTTCTGCCAGCCAGAACACACAATACTGAGCTAGGTGGACCAATAGTCTAACTTGGCTTAAGGTAGTTCCTTGTATATATCACTGAATGGAAACCCTTTGGACACAATGACGGCCCAAAAGGCAGTAAAAAATCCTCCCACGGCACAGTTGACAGGAGAGCTTTAGACCATGTGGGGGAGATGTTCCTTGACTTCAGTTGCCTATTGGTTTTTTTTGAAATTGTTCAATACTTTCTATTCCTTGGCTCCATCCTCAACCCAAAGGGAGACTGCAGCCAAGAAATCAAAAGGAGATTGAGACAGGGAAGGGCAGCCATGAAGGAGCTAGAAAAGATTCTTAAGTGTAAGGATGTCTCACTGGCAACCAAGATCAAGTTAATTCATGCCATAGCATTCTCTATTACGATGTATGGGTATTGAAAGCTGGACAATGAAGAAAGCAGATAGGAAGAAAGTTCATTCCTTTGACGTGTGGTGTTGGAGGAGAGTGTTATGGATACAGTGGACTGCCCAAAAAAGACCTCTGTGGGTGGCACATTAATTCTGAAGGCTTTTTAAAAGCACCCTCTTCATAGCTTTCTGGGCCAACAAGATTTTGATCAGACATACATGCTGTTTTCTGTTGTGTTCCATTCACATGTTGCTATCTGGGTCGCTTTTGTGTTCACCACACAGTCAACGTCCCCTGTGCTGGCAACTCAAACCCTGAACACTAATTGGATTCCTATTATACTTTCCTAATTTGCGCAGGGACGTCGAGTTAATTTGAGTTGAATGGTACCCTTTGGGAATCCTGGAAATCTTCTGGTTGTGATCATGATGAGCATCATAGAATACGATCTCCAACACAGATTCAGCTGATCAGGAAATGGAGCCAGTGTGTGAAAAATGGGGTGCGGTGGGGAGATTTTATTTGCTGGGTAGAATTAGAGTAGGCAGGAACACAAAGATGACCTGGCTCAATGAGCATCTCGTTTTGATGCACTAAAAGGTCTTTGGTTCAATTCCTGATGTCTTCGGTTAAAGGATCTCAGAGAGTAGAGCAGCATGGTGTAGTGGTTAAGAGCAGTGGTTTGGAGCAGTGGACTCTGATCTGGAGAACCGGGTCTGATTCCCAGCTCCTCCACATGAGCAGCCGAGGCTAATCTGGTGAACTGGATTTGTTTCCCCACTCCTCCACATGAAGCCAGCTGGGTGACCTTGGGCTAGTCACACGCTCTCAGCCCCACCTACACGCTCTCAGCCCCACAGGGTGTCTGTTGCAGGGAGGGGAGGGGAAGGTGATTGTAAGCTGGTTTGATTCTTCCTTAAGTGGTAGAGAAAGTTGGCATATAAAAACCAACTCTCCTCCTCCTCCCCCTCCTCCTCTGTTTAAGACCTTGGAGAATCACCAGCAGTCAGCACAGACAATACTAAAGTAGATGAGCCAATGATTTTGCTCAGTGAGGAGTGGGTAGAGATTGTGACTCAGGAATGCCAGGTTCAGTCCGTGGATCTCAGGTAACAATTGTTGGAAAATGTCTTTCTGTGGCTGAGATCTTTTCCCTCCCAACTGTATTACATTCTAAATAACAGTACATTTCAACACATCTATCTTGCATACAGCTTTCTTGAAGTACATTGACTTTAAAATGAAATGCAAAAAATGAAGACGGTTACAAGGGTATGGAGAAAACTCTACAGAAAATAGTTTCTTAGGGGAAGGGGGGAAGGGGGTCTTTTATTTATTTCATTATTATTTTTTTAAGCCAAATCCAGGCCTAAAAACAGCACATTGTATTCAGAATGTTGCAGGGGGGGAAGGGGAGGGGGGAGGACTTTGTGCCTGAGATCTTGACCCCAAATGAACACATAGTGCTGCCTTCTACTGAATCAGATCTTTGGTCCATCAAGATCAGTACTGTATACTCAGACTAAAACCAGCTCTCCAGGGTCTCAGGCAGAGGTCTTTCCCATCACCTACTGCCTGATCCTTAGGTACTAGCTATAGATACTAGCTATAGCTATAGATCTCCTGCTATTACAGCTGATCTCCAACCGATAGAGATCAGTTCACCTGAAGAAAATGGCCACTTTGGCAATTGGACTCTATGGCATTGAAGTCCCTCCCCTCCCCAAACCCCGCCCTCCTCAGGTTCTGCCCCCAAAACCTCCCGCCGCTGGCGAAGAGGGACCTGGCAACCCTACTGATCGTTGTAACTGGAGATGCCAGGGATTGAACCTGGGATCTTCTGCATGTCAAGCAGCACCCCTCATGGGGAGCTGCTGCCCATCAGAGAAGACAATATTGACCTGGATGGACCAGAAATCTGACAAAAGATAAAAAGCTTCATATTTCCCTGTAAGACCTTCTCTGTAGCACTCCAATCCCTGAGTTTTGTGCAGATACTAACTACACATTCCCGCTGAACTTAAAAAAAAAAAAAAAGGAATTCTAAGATTCTTTTTTTTTTATAATAATTTTATTGGTTTTTATAATACAAATTTTCCATGATAGTAAACAACAATAAAGGCAATATGAAATTCAAAATTCTAACTCTATGTTGTTATGGTTTCTTAAATTCATAACAAAAAAAAACAATTAAAGGAAAATTTATGACTTCCCCATCGCCTCTCTCCGCCTCTTAATAAAGTATTCATCCCATCGTAATTGGTCTGATCTTAACTATCATAAATTCATTTAACTTTCATAAAACATCTTCTATTAATATAAATGATTATAACTCTTAATATTAGATTCTTGGGATACCAGATTCTGCCACAGAAATTAGACCCTGGTCTAGGGTTGCCAGGTGCCTCTTAGCCATCAGGGAGATGTTTTGGGGGCATAGCCTGAGGAGGGCAGTGTTATGTCCGCGTGGGGAGGACACACGAGGTCGAGACGGAGTTCCAACAACAACGCTTTATTGTGGTGAAGAACTGAACTGGGCATACAGTGGAAATGGCCCCGCTTATATGCTACCCTGGCCACCCGCGGCCACTCCCCCCCGATCCGTGATAGGGGGTTCACAACCCCTGGGTGCCAACGCCGCATGCCAGCTTAGGACCAATGGCGCTTGCTGGCAGGGGGCCAATCGCGTGTGCAGGGTTTAGGATCCTTCGTCCAAGACTCGAGCTCCTCCGTTCCCCTGCCTGTCTGCCAACTATGTACTGTACATATACAACAGGCAGGGTTTGGGGAGGGTGGGGTTTGGGGAGGGGAGGGACTTCAATGACATAGAGTCCAATGGCCAACGAGGCCATTTTCTCCAGGTGAACTGATCTCTATCAGCTGAAGATCAGTTGTAATAGCCGGAGGTTGGCATCCTGACCCTGGCTCCAGAAATCAAACCACAAGTGAGCAGAATACATACAGCCTTATCCACGATACACCGGACATCAGTGTATAAAGATGTTACTGACTTAGACAGGCCAGCTTGTGGGTAGGGGTCATGTTTGAAGGCCTGCTGGCTAGACAGTGCTCCAGACTGACAGCGTGGAGGTCTGCACTCCCCTCAAGCAGCCATTTAGAGAATGAAAGAGCCAGGCACTCAAGGCAAGGCAAAACAAGTGGATTTTTTTAAAAAAAATACAAAGAAAGTATTTTCCAAAGGAAAAGGCAGAGGCTCTGCAGCAGCTCTTCATTTTCTGCCACTTTGTTCTGCCCAAAAGGATGTCTGGAGAAAGGGATAAAAAGACTTTTTAGATGGGCATTAGAACTGAAAAAGCAGGGCAGCAACGCCATGGGTGTATCACGTGTCAGAAAGCACACATCACCTTTGACGTGGCATTTCTGTGCTGTCTGCAGAAGGCTTGTCCCTTAATGTATGTATGTATGTGTGCGTGTGTGTGTATGTATTGAGTTTGTATCCTTCTCTATATCCCGGCCTCAGAGTGCCTAACAGTCATAAAAATATACATAATACATACAACATACATACATTTAAAACATAATAATATCAGTTAAAAGCTAGGTCGAATAACAATAAATTATTAAACCAGCTGGCGCTATTTCATCGGAGAAGTCCATGGTGAGCCCGGGGAGAAGCAATCTGGATCCCCAGTTTTAACTTGTAGATTGAAATTTTTAGAAAGGGGGGGGGACAGGAAAGGGTGGCCAGCTGAGATGGATACCATCTCTGCCCTCAATTGTAAAGGTAGGTAAAGGTATTCTCCAGTGCAAGCACTGGGTCATTACAGACCCATGGGGTGATGTCACATCCCAACATTGACTAGGCAAACTATGTTTAAGGGGTGGTCTTCCCCAGTCATCTACACTTTACCCCCAGCAAACTGGGGTGGAGACTGAGGAGGGCGGGGGTTTGGGGAGGGACTTCAATGCCATAGAGTCCAATTGCCAAAGCGGCCATTTTTTTGCAAGTGAACTGAGCTCTATCGGCTGGAGATCAGTTGTAATAGCACAAGACCTCCAGCGAGGACCTGGAGGTTGGCAACCCTAGTTGGCAACCCTATGGCTCTGGCTCCATGTTCAGCCGGCTAACTCAGATTCTGCCAAGACGCCTCCTGCTTAGAAGAGATCTCATCGTGAAAATTTTACGATGCTTCCCCTGGTATACCAGTGACAGAACATTTGATTTAGGAGTTGATTCTGGCAAATACAAAGGGAATGAGGAAAGAATGAGAGGGATCATGGGTGAAGGATCAGAACCTAGGAGGGGGGGGAATCACCCCAACGCCCTGGTAAACCAGAAAATACAAGTCCATCCTCAAGTCTCCGTGTCCCCTGCTGAGTTTAATTTTCAGTCTGCCTCTTCCTAGCTGCACTCCCCATGAGCGGTAATAACCATGCAAAGCAGTTTTTATCTGTACAGGTCAACTTCAGTGCAGCGTTGTATTTCATGGTTTTTGGGGAAGAATTTGCTGCGTGGCAAGGAGGAATCACAATCTGGTCGTTCCCTGTTACTGCTTGCCTCCCCGCGGCTCATACGTTAAGGAGCAGATAACCAGAGAAAGGGAGGAGGGGCAGATGCCTTGCAGATACTCGCCGCATTGCTTTAAGGGTGCCCCTTGCCATATTTTATGCCATTATATGCCATTGAAGTCCCTTCCCAAACCCCACACTTCTCAGGCTCCACCGCCCAAATCTCCAGGTATTTCCCTACCTAGAGCTGGCAACCCTACTGAATACCTGATCCTGTGCTCAGGCTATGCCTCGTCATAGTGGTACCTTTCTTCCCCCCTCTCCAGGTTTACCTCCCCCCCCCCAAGAGGATTTCCAATTGAAGAAATGATGCCTGTGAAATCCTTATTCCCCTTCCTCCCAAGTTTCATGGCCTCATTTTTGGAAAATTTCCCGGAACCCTGGCCCACCTTCCTCTCCCCTTTTGCCAATATGTGGGCATACCAACAAGCTTTGAATTCCCTCTCCCTACTCACTAAGCTGTGGAAAAATAATATATTCTTTTTAATAATAATTGGAGCCAGAAAATGACTCCCAAAGCATCATTCTGCCCTGTTCCAGAGCACCCATATTATGGAACTGTTCAAGAGCCAGTGTGGTGTAGTGGTTAAGAGTTGTGGTTGGGAGTGGTCGACTCTGATCTGGAGAACCGTGTTCGATTCCCCACACCTCCACATGAGCGGCAGACGCTAATCTGGTGAACCAGGAAGGTTTCCCCACTCCTCCACATGAAGCCAGCTGGGTGACCTTGGGCTAGTCACAGTTCTATTAAGAGCTCTCTCAGCCCCACCTACCTCACAGGGTGTCTGTTGTGGGGAGGGGAAGGGAAGGTGATTGTAAGTTGGTTTGATTCTTTCTTAAGTGGTAGAGAAAGTCAGCATATTAAAACCAACTCTCCTCCTCCTCCTCCTCCTCCTCCTCCTCCTCCTCTTCTTCTTCTTCTTCTTCTTCTTCTTCTTCTTCTTCTTCTTCTTCTCAGGGTGTCTGTTTTGGGGAGGGGAAGGGAAGGTGATTGTAAGCTGGGTTGATTCTTCCTTAAGTGGTAGAGAAAATCAGCATATAAAAACTAACTTTTTCTTCTCTTGCTTTTTTCTACTGCTACCTCACAGGGTTGTTGTGAGGATAAAATGGAGGAGAGGAGAATTATAAGCCAGCTAGGTTCCCCATTGGGGAGAAAGGTGCGGTATAAATGAAGTAAATGAAATAAATCGCATTAAACTCATCATCTTAAATTGCTCCAAATTTCTCAGGGTAGGACAAGATGGATTTGGCAGTGGTTCATTTTAAAGCACTAACAACAATGCAAAAATATGGCCATGTGCAGAAGTTTCAATATTTTCTGGGTGCGGTTAAGCTTTGGGCAGGTGCATGAGCAGATACAGGTTCCTGTGTGCCAACAGGCCTGGCTTGGCCCCTGTGGGCGGGAGACAAGTCCTGCCAGGGAATTTCCATGCCCTTGGCGAAGCTGGAGGTCATGATGGATGGGGAAGACAACTTCCTCCTTGGCTGAGTGCTCCAGGCTTAAGCAGGGGGTCCCCTCTCCTCAGCCAAGCCCGCCTCCATGCTGAGGGGGAAGAAAAGATTGCCGGCTTTTTGTTCCCCCCATTGTCCCAACTTAATTTAAAGATTTTTCCCAGAGAGTCTAGACATTCCCCCAAGTCCATTCAAAGAGTTTCTTCCTTCCCTCTCCACTTCCGCTTCATTAATCCTCTAACTCGGCCTGGAGTTGTTGACGCCCTTCTGTTCAGCCCCTGGTGAGTTACAGTTTCAATGACAACTGCAGAAACTTCTTGGCACCTTCCTGTCCCCCCTTCTTTTCTTTCAATACTCTGAAAAGGGAACAGGGTTGCCAGCCTCCAGCTACTAGCTGGAGATCTCCCGCTATTACGACTGATCTCCAGCCAACAGAGATCAGTTCCCCTGGAGAAAATGACCGCTTTGGCAACAGGACACTATGGCATTGAAGTCCCTCCCTTCCCCAAACCCCGTCCTTTTCAGGTTCCGCCCTCCAAACCTCCTGCCAGTGGTGAAGAGGTGAACCCTCTGATGTCTTCTCCTCCAGGCAGCAGGCAGGAAGGAATCCAACTCAAGCAGCAGGTTGTAATCCACCAGGTCAGGATGAGGCACTAGGATCCAGGATCGCAGAGGAAGAATCAGGCAGCAGGAGCTAAAGCCAAGCTATGCCACCAAATTCGCTCAAACGGCCTGGTCTGGGAACCAGACCTGCTTTTATAGTCTTTGGGCAAGCACAGAAAAGTTTGAAAATAGTTGTGATTGGTGAAAGAACACTGTTCTTCCTTACCTGGGTTCCTATTGGCCACTGAGAATTCATGGCCTGCCTCCCTTCTCCTGTCTATGTAGTCCTCTGTTGCAATCCAGGTAGACTGCACCAGCTGGCTTTGCAGCAATGCAAAATGCATTGCTGCCACTGGCCACATGGGAAGCTCCAGTGAGCCTTCTTTTTGGCCACTGCAACATTCCTGCTCCCTCTCCCCTGCTGCCCCGGAAACCGGCCAGGCGGCAGGAATACGAAGAAAGGAGATGGCTCTGCTTTAAGCACAACATGGGCCACAAAATGGAGACTCCACAAAAGGTGAATAGCCGAAACCCAAAAGGCTGAATATCTATTCAGCTTTTTCAGGAATCGCTTATTCGGCTTTGGGCAGATTCCCAGGTTTTGGTCTTTGGTTGTCCCAAAACCTGACTATTACCGAAATGGCTAATTTCAGGTTTATTTTCGGTTTGTGTATATCGATAGAAAGATGTAGACAAGCTGGAACGTGTCCAGAGGAGGGCAACAAAGATGGTGAGGGGTCTGGAGACCAAGTCCTATGAGGAAAGCTTGAAAAAGCTGGGTATGTTTAGCCTGAAGAGGAGAAGACTGAGAGGTGATTTGATAACCATCTTCAAGTACTTGAAAGGCTGTCATAGAGAGGAGGATGTCGAGTTGTTTTCTGTTGCCCCAGGTCAGACCAGAACAGACGGGTTGAAATGAAATCAAAAGAGTTTCTGTCTAGATATTAGGAAGAATTTTCTAACAGTTAGAGTGGTTCCTCGGTGGAACAGGCTTCCTCGGGAGGTGGTGAGCTCTCCTTCCCTGGAGGTTTTTAAGCAAAGGCTAGATGGCCATTTGTCAGCAATGCTGATTCTATGACCTTAGGCAGTTCATGAGAGGCAGTTCATGAGAGGGAAGGCATCTTGGCCATCTTCTGGGCATGGAGTAGGGGTCAGTGGGGGTGTGGGGGGTAGTTTGGAATTTCCTGCATTGTGCAGGGGGTTGGACTAGATAACCCTGGTGGTCCCTTCCAACTCTATGATTCTATGATATGCACAACCCTACGTCCTCACAAAGCAAGAAGTCCTACTGATATCAATGGGACTTGTTTCTGGACTCCTGTGTGAAACAACCCTGATCCTACAGCAATTTCAAATGTCATTTCATGACAACTTTTGTTTGATACAGAGAAACCACTCTGTCCAGGGAGCTTCACTCATCTGTAACATCATATAATGGCCATAGAGCCTCTATCCTCCATTTGCAGAGCGTTTGCCGACTGCTCAAAATTCAGCCAGCTCAAATAATTTTTTGTATTTGTTATATTTGGAGGAAAGAGCTCTGAGAGACGTTTGAGCCTTACAGAGAGAGGCAGGGCCCAACGCCTCCTCTGGATCTTGATAGCTACCTGGGAATTACTTAGCCTGCTGAGCAATGTTTTCCGAAGTGCTCAGTGAAATTTCTTCTCCACAATTCCACTATATTAAATGAAAAGCCCTTGCTTATTGCTTTCCATCTCGGTCAGAAAAGTAATGTTGTCCTTGAGTGGGTTTCCGACGCGCCTCCTCCACACTTAAAAGCCTCCCTTCTCCTAAATATTGAGGCTGCTATCTGGACAGAAGGCTACAATAAGAACACCAGAAGAGCCTTGTTGGATCAGACCAGTGATCCATCTCGTCCCATCTCACACAGTGGCCAACCATTTCCTCTGGGGCTTGGAAAGAAAGCAGTTGAGGGGAGACATGATAGAGGTCTATAAATTTATGCATGGTATGGAGAGAGCGGACAGGGTGAAGCTTTTTTCCCTCTCTCATAATATCAGAACAAGGGGTCATCTGCTGGAGCTGGAAGGTAAGAGATTCAAAACAGATGAAAGGAAGTCTGTCTTCACACAACACAGTTAAATTGTGGAACTCCCTGCCCCAGGATGTGGTGATGATGGCTGCCAACTTGGAAGGCTTTAAGAGGTGAGTGGACATGTTCATGGAGGAGAGGGCTATTCATGGCTGCTAGTAAAAATGGATACTAGTCATGATGCAGACCTATTCTCTCCAGGATCAGTGGAGCATGCCCATTATATTAAGTGCTGTGGAACACAGGCAGGATAATGGTGCTCCAGTTGTCTTGTATGTGGGCTTCCTAGAGGTACCTGGTTGGCCACTGTGTGAACAGACTGCTGGACTTGATTGGCTGTGGTCTGATCCAGCAGGGCTTTTCTTATGTTCTTATGAGATCCAACAACAGGGCACAGAGGCCAAGACTTCCCCTGATAAGAACCTAAGAAGAGCCAGTTGCTGGCCATATGTTGTCAGCTTTAGTCACAGCTCACCCATCCTCTGGGCTCTCCATCATTTCAAGATGGGCTAACATTGGGGAATGGAGCTCAGAAGAGTCATAGGTGGCTGCCAAGCTACTTAGTGACAGTATCACTGTTCTGGACCTTCTAAAGTCTTCCAGACCAAGAATGGCTGGCCATTCTTGGAAGCTGGGAGATCCACTATTGTTTCCACTGATGTCACTGATACTTAGGGTTGCCAGCCTCCAGGTGGGGCTGCCAGAATGATCACTGCTGTTCAGGCTACAGAGATCAGTCCCCCAGGGGGACTCAGTCCCTCCTACCTCACAGGGTGTCTGTTGTGGGGAGGGGAAGGGAAGGTGATTGTAAGCCGGTTTGATTCTTCCTTAAATGGTAGAGAAAGTCGGCATATAAAAACCAACTCCTCCTCCTATATACCCCTTCTGGGTTCAGATTTTGAGTTTTAACATCCAGGTGGTGGCTGGAGATCTCCCGCTATTACATCTGATCTCCAGGCGCTAGACATCAGTACCCCTGGAGAAAATGGCCACTTTGGCAATTGGACTCAATGGCATTGAATCCCTCCTCTCTCCAAACCCCACCCTCCTCAACTCCATCCCCCAAAGTCTCCAGGAATTTCCCAACCCACAGTTGGCAACCCTACACATTGGATTTGGGCACGACATCTGCAGTCTCTCAAGCTCTTTCTGAATTGAATAGCACCTAACTTCAGACCATCACTGTAACTCTTGTTAGCTTAAGCTTGGCTTTGTCAATGTGGACTTTGCCTGTTTACAGGTAGGCAGAACTGTATCATGAGGAGGTAAAGAGTAGAAGATGATGATGATGAAGAAGAGTTGGTTTTTATATGCCGACTTTCTCTACCACTTAAGGGAGAATCAAACCGGCTTACAGTCACCTTCCCTTTCCCTCACCACAACAGACACCCTGTGAGGTAGGTGGGACTCCATGAATATGTCCACTCCCCTCATTTCTAACTGGGATTCCTCATGTGAGAGGGAAAGGAGAGAAAGTCCAGGTATCCAGGAACAAAAACATAGAATTTATCGGTTCTTGTAGGTTATCCGGGCTGTGTAACCGTGGTCTTGGAATTTTCTTTCCTGACGTTTCGCCAGCAACTGTGGCAGGCATCTTCAGAGGAGTAACACTGAAGGACAGTGTCTCTCAGTGTCAAGGGTGTAGGAAGAGTAATATATAGTCAGAAAGGGGTTGGGTTTGAGCTGAGTACTGTCCTGCAAAAGTAATGTGCTAATCATTGTCCTGTAGGTATCAAGATAATGTGCTAATGAGGGTATGGTATGTTAATATGGAACCATTGTATCCTGAAGTGATCTGTTAATGTGTGTAATCCAGAGCTAATCTGCATGGCTATTGTTGAATGTTGTCTTTGTTAGTCTGGAGGTTTTCAGAACAGGAAGCCAAGCCTTATTCATTCTTAAACTCTCCTCTTTTCTGTTAAAGTTGTGCTGATGTTTATGAATTTCAATGGCTTCTCTGTGCAATCTGACAAAAAAGTTGGTAGAATTGTCCAGTCTTTCAGTGTCTTGCAATAAGACCCTGTGTCCTGTTTGTGTCAGTCCATGTTCAGCCACTGCTGATTTCTCAGGTTGGCCAAGTCTGCAGTATCTTTCATGTTCTTTTATCCTTGTTTGTATGCTGCGTTTTGTGGTCCCGATGTAAACTTGTCCACAGCTGCAAGGTATACTATATACTCCTGCAGAGGTGAGGGGGTCTCTTTTGTCTTTTGCTGATCGTAGCATTTGTTGTATTTTCTTGGTGGGTTTAAACACTGTTTGTAGGTTATGTTTTTTCAAAAGTTTCTCCATCCTATCAGTGACTAATAAATGGCAAGAATACCTTTCCTATGGGAGACTGTTTTTCCTGAGTTTTCTGATTTTTGTTTGGTTTAATGGCCCTTCTGATTTCATTCTTGGAGTAGCCGTTTGCTAGCAGTGCGTGATTTAGATGATTAGTTTCTTCCTTGAGAAACTGTGGTTCACAGATCCGTCTTGCACGGTCCATTAATGTTTTGATTATTCCTCTTTTCTGTCGGGGGTGGTGGTTGGAGTTTTTGTGTAAGTAGCGATCTGCGTGAGTTGGTTTCCGGTAGACCTTGTGACCTAACTGAAAGTTTGTTTTACGGATGACAAGGGTATCAAGAAATGGGAGTTTACCCTCAATTTCCTTTTCCATGGTAAACTGAATGTTTGGATGGATATTATTAAGATGGTTTAGAAAGTCCATTAATTTTTCTTCACCATGGCTCCAAATAGTAAATGTATCATCTACGAACCTGAACCAGACTGTAGGTTTGTAAGGTGCTGATTCTAATGCTGTCTTTTCAAAATATTCCATGTAAAAGTTTGCTATTACTGGACTGAGTGGACTTCCCATAGCTACTCCATCAATCTGTTCATAAAATTCTTGATCCCATAGGAAATAACTTGTTGTCAAACAATGGTGAAATAAGGCTGTTATATCTTCTGGAAAAATCTGGTTAATCAATGAGATTGTGTCTTTTACTGGAACCTTGGTAAAGAGGGATACAACATCAAAACTGATTAATATATCCTGTGGATTGAGTCTCAACGGACTGATTTTGTTGATGAAGTGAGTTGAATCTTTGATGTAAGAAGTGGTTTTTCCAGTGTGGTCCTGTAGGAGGGTGGTCAAATATCTAGCTAATTCATATGTTGGGGAACCAATGGCACTCACGATGGGTCGGAGTGGAACGGAATCCTTATGAATTTTAGGTAGTCCATATAATCGTGGTGGTTGTGCTTCTGTCTTGCATAGTTTTCTGTGTGTGTCGGGATGAAGAGTGGAATTCTTGATCAGAATGCTAGTTTTCCTGGTAATTTTGCAAGTTGGATCTCGTTTTAGTTTTTTGTATGTGGCAGGGTCCAGAAGTTCCTCAATCTTCTTTTTGTATTCTTCTGTTTTCATGATCACTGTGGCATTGCCTTTGTCAGCTGGTAGAATAATGATTTCTGGATCTGCATTGAGGGTCTTGATGGCGTTTCTCTCCTTGCGTGTTATATTGCTAGCAGGGGGCTTTGCTTTTCGTAGAATTCTTGCTGTCTCTCCTCTTATTTCCTCAGCATCTTCTTCAGGTAGATTACGAATGGCAGATTCTACATTTGCAATGATGTCTTCCACTGGAATTTGGGTGGGAGTGACTGCAAAGTTTCCTCCCTTAGCTAAGATGGAAGTTTCTTCAGGTGAGAGTTGTCGGTCTGTCAGATTGAAGATAATTCGTTTGTTGTCAAGTTTTGGACTGGTCTGTCTTCTTTCCTGTAATTTGTTAAACTTTTGCTTCTGTCTGGAAGTATGGCTGGTTAACCCCTGTTCCATTTTTCTGTAGGTGAGATTATCAATCTTGTCCCAATCATGGCTTCTCATTTTGTGGCTAGTATTGATATGTAAGGAAAACAACTCCTTGTCTGTGGCAGCAAGTTCTCTGCGGGTAGTGTGAATTCTCTCTCGTAAGAGAGCCCGTTCTAGATGGTCATAAATGCGGTTAGCTCGTGAAGTTTTAAAGATTCTTTTACTTATGAGAAAAGATGGAATGGTTCCTGTGTCTCTGCATCGCAGTACTCTTCCTACACACTTGACACTGAGAGACACTGTCCTTCAGTGTTATTACTCTGAAGATGCCTGCCACAGTTGCTGGCGAAATGTCAGGAAAGAAAATTCCAAGACCACGGTTACACAGCCCGGATAACCTACAAGAACCAATGAACTCTGACCGTGAAAGCCTTCGACAATATATAGAATTTATCATTTAGAGAGTTTAAGAGGGAAGCCATGTTGGTTTGCAGTAGAGCAGCTAAATTTGAGTCCTGTAGCATCTTAGATACCCACAAGATGTGGGGGGTATGAGCTTTCAAGAAGAAGAGTTGGTTTTTATATGTTGTCTTTCTCTACCACTGAAGGAAGAATCAAACCGGCTTGCAATCACCTTCCCTTCCCCTCACCACAATAGACACCCTGTGAGGTAGGTGGGACTGAGAGAGTGTGACTAGCGCTGGGTCACCCAGCTGGCTTCATGTGTAGGAGTGGGGAAACAAATCCAGTTCACCAGATTAGCCTCCGCCGTTCATGTGGAGGACTGGGGAATCAAACCCGGTTCTCCATATCAGAGTCCACAGCTCCAAAGCACCACTCTTAACCACTACACCACGCTCTCCAGAACAGAGTACACAGCTCCAAACCACTGCTCTTAACCAATACACCACGCTGAACAATATATGTAGATATGAAAGCGTTTCTGCGGTATGCGCACCAGTAATGTTAGCTTAGTATTGCACTTGACATATTAACCTGAACAGCATGGACTGGAAGCTGAATAGGTTTCAGATGGTTACAACCGTCTAATTATTGCGGTTTGTCATAACTAACTCGTGTCATTGACAGTTGGTGGCACCAATATAAAAAAAAAACAAATGTTGCGTTGTTTAAAAGTCAGCTCGATACAAGCTGTGACACTAATTTCTGATGCCGCTCCTGTGCAAATTAAAAACAATAGCAACTTGTCCGGCAGCTGTCTCCAATATTATTACCACTCCGATGTGCTGGAATTTTCACACTGATTAAACTAACACAATTTTTTTGGCAGTGCCTGATGCCCGTTTGCTTTCAACCGAATGTATTCAGTCGTTTCATGAACCCAGGATAGCTGCTACTTAAAAAAAAAAAAAGGTAGTTTGATTTTGATTCAGGAGTATCAGCAGCCCCGACCCGCCTCGATCCAGTTGCCGTCGGAGATCGTCGGTGAGGGTGACCAGAGGGTGACCACAGCCATCTCCATCCCATGACCAGAGTGAAGAAGAAGATGAGTTGATTTTTATATGCTGAATTTCTCTACCGCTTAAGGAAGAATCAAACCAGCTTACAGTCATAAGAACATAAGAAAGGCCCTGCTGGATCAGACGAAGGCCCATCAAGTCCAGCAGTCTGTTCACACAGTGGCCAACCAGGTGCCTCCAGGAAGCCCACAAGCAAGATGATTTGCAGCAGCACCATCCTGCCTGTGTTCCACAGCACCTAAGATAATAGGCATGCTCCTCTGATCCTGGAGAGAATAGGTATGCAGCATGACTAGTATCCATTTTGACTAATAGCCATGAATACCCCTTTCCTCCATGAACATGTGCACTCCCCTCTTAAAGCCCTTCAAGCTGGCAGCCATCACCACATCCTGGGGCAGGGAGTTCCACAATTTAACTAGGCGTTGTGTGAAAAAAAATACTTCCTTTTATCTGTTTTGAATCTCTCACCCTCCAGCTTCAGCAGATGACGCTGCGTTCTAGTATTCCCCTCCCCACAACAGACACCCTGTGAGTTGGGTGGGGCTGAGGGAGCTCTAAGAGAGCTGTGACTAGCCCACAGTTACCCAGCTGGCTTCATGTGTAGGAATGGGAAAACAAATCCAATTCACCAGATTTGCACCCACCGCTCAAGCGGAGGAGTGGGGAATCAAACCCGGTTCTCAAAATGGTCACTTGAATGTTACTTTTGAAGTTTAGAAGTAAAGTCCTAGCCATGTGAAAAAACTGACATTTCATTAACAACTTATCACCATCAGCAAGTTTTAACACAAACCTCTCCATTTGAGAACTGGATATTTCTGTTTCAGCCCCCCCCCTCCAAAAAAAGGAAAAGGAGCAGATGTGATATATGACACTTATAAATTTTATTAGTAATAACATTTAATATTCTTTTCAAAATCATTTCCCACTCATCATTGGTTTCTTCTCCTTTGCACTTCTCTTTCCAAACACTCAAATTTTGATTGTGGCCCTTGTAATATTTTTAATCCTTTCCATGAATAATTCCAATTATTATCCGGAGCTGTCTTTGTGACCTCTAATTTAACTGCATTTCTGCTTCTCTCCCCACATTAAAATATATAATAAGATTTTTTTTCCAGTGCAAGTTAAACAGGAGATGCACAACTTGGGCATATATAGTTCATTTTGGAAGATGTACACAGGCAACTACAGGTGACACCCAGGCAACTACAGGGACTGTAACAGAAGAAGAAGAAGAAGAAGAACAAGAAGAAGAAGAAGAAGAAGAAGAAGAAGAAGAAGAAGAAGAAGAAGAAGAAGAAGAAGAGTTGGTTTTTATATGCTGACTTTCTCTACCACTTAAGAAAGAATCAAACTGGCTTAAAATCACCTTCCCTTCCCCTCCCCACAATAGACACCCTGTGAGGTAGGTGGGGCTGAGAGAGCTCTAAGAAAGCTGTGACTAGCCCAAGGGCACCAATCTGGCTTCCTGTGGAGGAGTGGGGAAACCAACCTGGTTCATCAATTAGTTTCCTTAACCCTACCTAAGACCTACTGTCAATCAATGTGAACCCACCCAGCTATTTTGTTCCTCATGTTAATATAAGGTTGCCAACCTCCAGGTGGTGGCTGGAGATCTCCCACTATTACAAGTGATCTCCAGCCGACAGAGATCAGTTCACCTGGAGAAAATGGCCACTTTGGCAATTGAACTCTATGCCATTGAAGTCCCTCCCCTCTCCAAACCCTGCATTCCTCAGGCTCCACCCCAAAATCTCCAGGTATTTCCCAACCCAGAGCTGGCAACTCTGTATTAATATCTGCTTTTTATCCACTTTTACTTCCTGTTTACAATCACCATTTCTCTTTATCCTGCCTTTTTGGTGGCAGCTTCCAAACTGTAGAATGGCCTTCTCGAATTTGTCAGTAGTTGGAATGGGTTTACATTACACAAAGCTCTGTACACTGATTGCCGGTTACTTGCTTTAAATTTATCTCGGTCAGATTGCTCCTAGTTCTTATTGCAGATTTGTGTTTCGCAATTAGTGTTGGTCACCTGGGTTCCTTACTAAAAAAAGGTGCACTGAAATTTAACTTCAATAAATACAGTGAAAATCAAATCGCCCCTAGTTGCTATTGATTAGGGTTGCCAGGCCCCTCTTCACCACCGGTGGGAGGTTTTTGGGGTGGAGCCTGAAGATGGCAGGGTTTGGGGAGGGGAGGATCTTCAATGCCATAGAGTCCAATTGCCAAAGCGGCCATTTTCTCCAGGTGAACTGGTCTCTATCGGCTGAAGATCAGTTGTAATAGCAGGAGATCTCCAGCTACTACCTGGAGGTTGGCAACCCTACTTGTGATGGTCCGAACAGGCGCCTCCCTTCCAATCCTTCTCAGTCTGAATCTCTCTTTATTAGTAAAACATCTTTTTGATGCCGTTTTTCTCCAGGATTCAGTGTACCTCGCAAATAGCCAGAGGCTAAAACAATAAATGCACAATTAAAGAACAGACAATGACAATCAACCTCCAGCGTAGCCAGAAATTGATCAATCTGGATCCTGCTGCTACCATGGCAACACACAGCCGAGATACTAAAATTTGCCAGAAAGCCCTGTGAAAAAGGACAGCTTTGTAGATATTTCCCCAGCTCGACCAGGAAAGCATCCTCCTGACCTCTTGGTGGGGGGCAAACTGTTCTGTAACAATGGCACAAGGGCTGAGAAGGCCTGACTTGGGATGGCAGCAGAACGAAATTATCACAATGAAGGTATCAAGAGCAAAGGCAGAGAGAAGAAAAATAAGAAGAGTTGGTTTTCATATGCTGACTTTCTCCACCACTTAAGGAAGAATCAACACATGAACACATGAAGCTGCCTTATACTGACTCAGACCCTCAGTCCATCAAAGTCAGTATTGTCTACTCTGACTGGCAGCGGCTCTCCAGCAGGGGTCTTTCACATCACCTACTTGCCCAGTCACTTTAACTGGAGATGCCTGGGATTGAACCTGGGACCTTCTGCATGCGAAGCAGAGGCTCTATCACTGAGCCACAGCCCCTCCGCTAAATCAAACCAGCTTACAATCGCCTTCCCTTCTGCTCCGCACAACTAGGGCTGCCAACCTCCAGGTACTAGCTGGAGATCTCCTGCTATTACAAGTGATCTCCAGCCAATAGAGATCAGTTCCCCTGGAGAAAAGGGCTGCTTTGGCAATTGGACTCTATGGCATTGAAGTCCCTCCCCTCCCCAAACCCTGCCCTCCTCAGGCTCCACCCCAAAAACCTCCCACTGGTGGCGAAGAGGGAACTCGCAACCTTACCCATAACAGACATCCTGTGAGGTAGGTGGGGCTGAGAGAGTGTGACTGGCCCAAGGTCACCCAGCTGCCTTCATGTGTACGAGTGGGGAAACAAATCCAGTTCACCAGATTAGAGTCTGCCACTCATGTGGAGGCGTGGGGGATCAAACCCGGTTCTTCAGATCAGAGTCCGCTGCTCCAAACCACCTCTCTTAACCACTACACCTCGCTGTAACTGGCACATAGGCACATACATTTTTATTTAATTATCAAATTTTTACCCCACCGCTCCCTTGACAAATGCGGCTCAGGGTGGCTGAGTTCACCTATTCGCCAGAAATTTTGTTTGTCTTTATGGTGCTACTGGACTCTTGTTCTTTTCTCCTGCTTCAGACAAACTAACACGGCTGCCTATCGTGATCTATCTCAGCAAGATCAAAGACAATTCAGAAGACAATCTTCAAAGCACTCATCATAATAAATGATATGATATGATATGATATAAAGTTTATTGTCTGTGGCCGAAGACCATCACAATCCACCATACAAAACATTAAAATAACATTGAAATAACTTTAAAACAGTCTGACCCCCAAGAAGCTAGTATTTAAATAAAGTTCCCTGATTAAAAACAGCTTTAGCTCAGCTTTTCTTGGTGTCTGATAGGAGACAGAGCAGCTTCTCTGGATCTGGAAAAAGATTTAGGCCCTTTAGAAATGCTCCAAGAAATTTAGATCTGGGCTCTGTGTAAAGAAGACAGAATAAGGTGTAATGAATAGTTCCTCTGGAGCGGCTCCACAAATACATAGGCAAGAGGTGTTCGGGAGTAACTTCCAGCTATCCAAGCCATTGGCACGGTTTGAAGCCAGAGGGAGGTAAAAGCTATTGTGAGGTTATAGAAGGGGATACTGACCAGGCATACCATAATAAATGTATATCAAAGATACAACACAATTGAAAACCAAGTATAAAATTTCCTGTTGAAACATAGCTGCACCCCACAACCCAGCACTAAGATGATCCGGAGGAAAATATCCAAGAATTGCAAGATATAGGCAATGACTAATTAAAAGCCTGTGTGGAGAGCTCTGCCTTGCAAGCCATGCAGAAGCTGACAAGGTCCTACAGTTCATGGGGGACCTCAGATGAAACATTCCAAGGGGCCACCACAGCAAAGCCCCTTGCTCTGGTAGAAGAGAAGTGAGCCACTCAAGGGACGGGCATAGGGATGCCAGGTCCCTCTTCGCCACCGGTGGGATGTTTTGGGGGCAGAGACTGAGGAGGGCGGGGTTTGGGGAGGGGCTTCAATGCCATAGAGTCCAGTTGCCAAGGTGGCCATTTTCTCCAGGGGAACTGATCTCTATCGGCTGGAGATCAGTTGTAATAGCAGATCTCCAGCTACTACCTGGAGTTTGGCATCCCTAGCTGGGCACCACCAAGAGGCACCTGGTTGGCCCCTGTGTGAACAGACTGCTGGACTTGATGGGCCTCGGTCTGATCCAGCAGGGCTGTTCTTATGAGCTTATGTACTTTTGTAGAACGTGCATGTTTTATTTTGGTTGCCCTTCTAAAGTTATGAAATGCCCTGTACTTGCAAAGTCAAATCATGGCCATCATTTTACCATTTAAAAAAATGTGATTTATAATACAATTTTGTATTATTACCATTATTGTAGAAGCAGAATAGGAAAAAAGCAGTTGCAGGAAATCCTAGCTCTGAGACCCCTGTGTTTTCTGCCGTTCCTCCTTGTCTTGCAGGCAAAGTCGTTTCACGCTTAGTTGTGCTTGGGCATTTAGAAAAATCAACCTGTTTGGCTTGCCTTTCTTTGCAATATTGTCCATGCGGAATTCCTTTTAAAGTCTGCTGGAGGGTGGAAAGGCTTTTTACAGCTCCATAAAATGCAAACGTCAAAGAGGGAAGGTTTTTTTTTTTTTTAAAGAGAAACAAACAGAACCCAAACAAACCGGTTTTCTTATTTGTCCCTAAATGTCTTCCTGCCTCCAGCGTGGAAAAGATTTTCTTTCCCACGAAATTCTACAAGTCAGCTCCTGAGGCTCTTTTGACACTTTCCAGTCCATTGTTGAGGACAAAATGGTGACGTTTCCCCTCTTTTCTATTAGTGAGAATATTTTTTGCACTTCCACCATGTGGGATATGTGCATGGCTATGATCACAGGCCGGCTCTCTGTGAAGGTCCTGCCCTGATTCTTAGTCTCCCAGCTGTCATTTTTCAAAGAGCGTGCTCTAAACCCACACAATTCAGAAATACTTTGAAAGAGAGAAAAAAAATATGTGACTTTGAGCTTCTAGGAGTGTTGGAATGTTATTGGCTGGGTAGCTGGAGGAATTTTGAAATCTTCGGCTGCTTCCAGATGTCAACTGGAGACCAAGTCCTATGAAGAAAGGCTAAGGAAGTTGGGAATGTTCAGTCTGGAGAAGAGGAGGTTGGGGGGGGGACATGATTGCTCTCCTGAAGTATTTGAAAGGCTGTCACTTAGAGGAGGGCAGGGAGCTGTTCCTGTTGGCAGCAGAGGACAGGACTCGCAATAATGGGTTTAAATTGAGGGTGGAAATTAGGAAAAAAAAATTTACAGTAAGAGTTGTACAAATCACCTAGGGAGGTGGTGAGCTCCCCCTCACTGGCAGTTGTTAAGCAGAGGCTGGACAAACACTTGTCAGGGGGATGCTCTAGGCTGATCCTGCATTAAGGGAGGGGGGGTTGGACTAGAGGGCCTGGATGGCCCATTCCAACTCTATGATTCTATGATTCAACAGCTCCTAAACTGGATTGTGCATGAGCTCTGGGATCTTTGACTCTCAAACACTTAGATCCTGAAACGCTTGTTAGTCTGTAAGCTACTTCGTGTGTGCAAAGTGCCCTCAAGCTCAACCAATTTATGGCAACCCGGTAGGGTTTTCAAGGCAAGAGACGTTCAGAGGTGGTTGGCCATTGCCTGCCTCTGCATGGGCTGAGAGAGTTCGGAGAGAACTGTGACTGGCCCGAGGTCACCCAGCAGGCTTCATGTGCAGGAGTGGGGAATCAAACCTGGTTCACCAGATTGGAGTCTGCAGCTCTTAACCACTACATCACACTGGCTTGCTCTCTAAGCTGCTACTGGACTCAAATCTATCTGTAATATATTTGGGCATTAGGGTTGCCAACCTCCAGGTATTGAAAAAAGCCTACTAATACAGTTAAAGACAAATATATTGGTGTTAACAACAGCTACAAGCAAATAAATATATAGTACATCAACAATCACTCCAAGGTGGAATTCTGAATAAACTGGGAGACGATCGTTTCAATGTCTTGAATTCTTCCTCAGTCCCATTTAATCATTTCTGTCAGTTGTTTTCAAAGTTAGTTTATATAGCTTCAGTGTTTCTTATTTCCATACATAATTCCTTCATGGAAAATAATCAGCAACCATACATTCACTATGTTAATGATTCCTCATAGGATATCCAATTCATACAGTTGCTAAAGACAAGGTCACAATTTCAACATTCCCGCTCGGAATACAGCTCCCAGTTTATTCAGCCATCTGAAGAATTCCACCTTGGAGTGATTGTTGATGTACTATATATTTATTTGCTTGTAGCTGTTGTTAACACCAATATATTTGTCTTTAACTGTATTAGTAGGCTTTTTTCTGTACTTTCTTCCTTACCTTGGGTATTGGTATAGAGGTGTTTTTTTTGGGGGTTGCTTAACCTCCAGGTATTAGCTAGGGCTGTTGAAAAAAAAATTCAGGAAAATTCGGATTCGGCAAAATTCAGCCCGTTTTGATTCAGGAAATGTCGCAGTCCGAACTTCCCCGATTTGGATCCGGGGAATTCGGCCGAATTCTCGAATCAATTCGGCCGAATAAAGGCAGGCGGGGGTCTTTAAACTGCTTGCAGTTTAAAGACCCACTGCCCACTTTCCCCGGGAGTCCCGGGAAGGGGGGCAGTGGGGGTTTAAACTGCTCCGCGCTGCCTGGGCAGGCAGCGCAGAGCAGTTTAACCTCCGCCCCCCCTTCCCGGTCCCAACCCTCAGCTGTTGGTCTGGGGGGGAGTGCTCTGCGCTGCCTGGGCAGGCAGCGCAGAGCACTTTAAAGACTCCCGGGAAGGGGGATGGTGGGTCTTTAAAGTGCTCTGTGCTGCCTGCCCAGGCAGCGCGGAGCACTTCCCCCCCTTCCCAGTTTGATGCTCAGCTGTTTGGTGGGACCCGCCCAACAGCTGAGCTGGGGGGGAGCAGTTTAAAGACCGAACCACCCAGTTTCCTAGGACTCCCGGGAAACTGGGCAGGGCGGTCTTTAAAGGCGGGAAAAGGCAGGTTCGGGGAATGCCGAACCTGCCGAATTTATTCAGCGTTCGCCCGAACTCGCTGAATTCGGCACGTCCTTTTCCCACCTTTTTTTGAGTTCGGTTCCATCCGAACTGGAAACCGCCGAATCGGGGAAATTCAGCGGTTTTCCGGTTCGGGACGAACCGAATCGACAGCCCTAGTATTAGCAAGAGATCTCCTGCTATTACAACTGATCTCCAGCTGATAGAGATCAGTTCACCTGGAGAAAATGGCCGCTTTGACAATTGGACTCCATGGCATTGAAGTCCATCCCCTCCTCAAACCCCGCCCTCCTCAGGCTTTGCCACAAAAGCCTCATCCTAGTGGTGAAGAGGGACCTGGCAACCCTGCTGGGCATACAGATGAAGACTACCAGGAGTGGCTAAAACAACTTTGATATGAATAGCAACTAAAATATCTGGTACAGCAGTCTGGTTTTAGAACTAGCTAAAGGTCTTGAGATCTTAGGGTAAGTCCCCAAAATATCAGTCCTTCAACACTGTTAGATGTAAGGGAAAGGCTCTAAATTATAGCTAGATTCGAGTCCAGTAGAGCAACAAGTTTTTTGTGCTATGAGCTTTTGAGAGTCAAAGAGCCAGCGTGGTGTAGTGGTTAAGAGTGGTGGTCTCTAATCTGGAGAACCAGGTTTGATTCCTCACTCCTCCACATGAATGGTGGAGGTTAATCTGGCGAACTGGATTTGTTTCCCCGCTCCTACACTTGAAGCCAGCTGGCTGACCCTGGGCTAGTCACACTCTTTTAGAGCGCTCTCAGCCCCACCTACCTCACAGGGTGTCTGTTGTGGGGAGGGGAAGGGAAGGTGATTGCAAGCCGGTTTGATTCTTCCTTCAGTGGTAGAGAAAGTCGACATATAAAAACCGACTCTTCTTCTACTTCTTCACAGCTTCCTTCATTAGATAACTGAGGGAAGGAACTTTCATTCTTGAAAGCTCATACCCCCCACATCTTGTGGGTCTCTAACATGCTACAGAACTCAAATTTAGCTGCTCTACTGCAAACCAACATGGCTTCCCTCTGAAACTAAATGATAAATTCTATGTTTTTGTTCCTGGATATCTGGACTTTCTCTCCTTTCCCTCTCACATGAGGAATCCCAGTTAGAAATGAACTCCAATTACTCATGATGTGTGAATTCAGGCATGCAGACTAGATCTGCTTAAGGTCACAGAATCAGCATTGCTGACAGATGGCCATCTAGCCTCTGCTTAAAAACCTCCAGGAAAGGAGAGCTCACCACCTCCTGAGGAACCGCTCTGTTAGAAAATTCTTCCTAATGTCTAGACAGAAACTCTTTTGATTTAATTTCAACCCACTGGTTCTGGTCCGACCTTCTGGGGCAACAAAAAACAACTTGGCACCCTCCTCTATATGACAGCCCTTCAAGTACTTGAACATGGTTATCGTATCCCCTCTCAGTCTTCTCCTCTTCAGGCTAAACATACCCAGCTCCTTCAACCTTTCCTCATAGGACTTGGGGCTAAAACGCATGGTCACTTAGCCCAGTTCCAGCTCTGTTCCAGCCCAGTTCCCTCCCAGTTTCACCCAGGATCAAATCTTCACAAACGGACGATACCTTATTTACTGTTCTTTCAACCCTGTATCGAAGCGAAATGAACCCACCCTTTCCCATTCCTCTTCTGGGAGAAACAGAAACAGGGGGAAACATAGATGATTGGCATCTCTCACAGCCAATCGTGAAGCAGTGTTTGAAGCGGCAGGGATTCAACTGTTTCCTGCCTGCTGCTACTTTGGAGCTTTTTCTGAGAAAAAGAAAGTCTTTTTTAAAACGAGGCTTGGATTCCCCCCCCCCTTCTTTCAGGTAGCTCCGTTTTTTGTTTTTTAGTTCTTAAAATGCTTTTAAAATTACAAGCGGGGGGGTGGGAAGCCTCCATTAGTCAATTTGAAAGGACCAATCGCCAGGAGCTGGGGGGGGGCGCTTACTCAGCAGGAACCTGCATTTTCTGTTTACATGGATCCATTTAGTCCCTGCTCATTCCAGGTAATGCGGGTTCATTTGATCCTGGTTGGAACGGGGATGGAACTGGGCTGGAACTGGGCTAAGTGACCATGCGTTTTTGCCCTTGGTCTCCAGACCCCTCACTATCTTTGTTGCCCTCCTCTGGACACGTTCCAGCTTGTCTACATCCTTCTCAAATTGCGAAGCCCAAAACTGAATCACTCACATGCCTTTCTGTTCTCTGTTTCACAAACACCTCTCTGCCTTCGTGCTTTTTCAACCTGTCTCCATGTGCAAGAGTGTTAATGAGAAACGCCAGTGGGAAATCCCAAGCCTGAGTGTGAGGACACGACGGGCTAAAAATACAACTCACGGCTGTTGGAGGAATATTTGAAAGGTCTCCATGCACCTTTTACTTGGGGTGGTGGCAGCACAGCCCTGCTGGGGCTGAGAAGAGAAGAGCTGAGGCGAGGGAGAGAAAGGGGGGAGGTGTCAGCTTTGTGAACTCCAAAAGTGGGACAGGGCTTGTGTAACTTACCTCCTTCAAGGATCTGACCTCTTTAACAAGGGACAGCTTTGGAGACAGTCGGGGATGAGCTGCATGCTGTTCTCGAGGGGTGGAGCTGGTTTGAGAGCGGTTCCTCAGTGGAACAGGTATCCTTCGGAGGTGGTGAGCTCCCCTTCCCTGGAGGTTTTTAAGCAGAGGCTAGATGGCCATCTGTCAGCAATGCTGATTCTATGACCTTAGGCAGTTCATGAGAGGCAGTTCATGAGAGGGAGGGCATCTTGGCCATCTTCTGGGCATGGAGTAGGGGTCACTGGGTGTGTGTGGGGGAGGTAGTTGTGAATTTCCTACATTGTGCAGGGGGTTGGACTAGCTGACCCTGGTGGTCCCTTCCAACTCTAAGATTCTATTCTATGAGTTTTCCTTGATGCTGGTGTGAGCAGGAAGTGGTGGTGGGTAGTCCTTCTTTGAAACCAAAAAGGATAAAGGTCACCCAAACCTACACATGCACATGAACCCTTTGCTTGGTGCGACTTGTTTCTTCCAGGCTGCACCCAAATTAACTCACTTTGAGAGGCTGGCAGGCTGAAAATGGAATCTTTGAACCAGTGGAGCAGAGTGAGAGAAGATGTGGGAGGAGAGTGGAGACAGGATTTCCCTCCTTCCCTCCCTCCCTCCCTCCCTCCCAGGTTCCATTTTTGCGATAAATAAATAGCTCAGCTGCCCTTTGATTTATATGTTAACAGGAAGACTTGTGTATTAATTGGGTCCCTATAAGGATTGCTTTGAGATAAGATGAGATCTAATATAGTCATGGGTTTCTCACCTTGCCCTTTGTGTGCATAATGGTATACATGAGTAAGATTCGAGTCCAGTCACACCTCAATTGTTGTTGGAGGAGAGTTTTACGGGCACCGTGGACCAACAACAAGATGAATCAGTAGGTTCCAGATCAAATCAAGCCTGAACTCTCCCTAGAAGCTAAAATGAGTAAACTGAGGCTATCGTACTTTGGTCACATTGTGAGAAGGCTAAGTGGAACCCATATATTAATTGGGTGAAAAGAGGAGAAGCCAACGAAGAGACTTTAGTAAAACTAAAAAGGCTATGCTCATGGCTGAAAATATGATATTATGGATTGGTCCGTGGGGGGAGGGAAAGGGGGAAACTTGTATTGGAAGAAGGAAAGTGTAAATTGTAATTATAAAGGTATGGAGATGTAAAATGACTTCCAATGCAATAAAAAATACATATTTTTTAAAAAAAAACATTGTGAGAAGGCAAGAGCCACTGGAAAAGGCAATCATGCTAGGAAAATTGGAAGGCAGCAGGAAAAGAGGAAGACCTGAGGGAGTTGGGAATCTTTAGTCTGGAGAAGAGGTTGAGGGGAGACATGATTGCTCTCTTGGAGTATTTGAAGGACTTTGGTTCTTGTAGGTTATCCGGGCTGTGTAACTGTGGTCTTGATATTTTCTTTCCTGACGTTTCGCCAGCAGCTGTGGCAGGCATCTTCAGAGGAGTAACTGGCGAAACGTCAGGAAAGAAAATACCAAGACCACGGTTACACAGCCCGGATAACCTACAAGAACCAATGAACTCTGACCGCGAAAGCCTTCGACAGTAATTTGAAGGACTGTCACTTACAGGAGAGCAGGGAGCTGTTCCTGTTGGCAACGGAGGATAGGACTTGCAATAATGGGTTTAAATTGAGGGTAGAAAACTACTGGCTAGATATTAGGAAAAGCTTTTTTACAGTCTGCGTAGTTCAATGGTGGAATTGGCTGCCTAGGGAGGTGAAGAGCTCCCCTCACTGGAAGTCTTCAAGTAGTGGCTGAATGAACACTTGTCAGGGATGCTCTAGGCTATTCCTGCATTGAGCAGTGGGTTGGAATAGATGGCCTGTATAGACCCTTCCGGCTCTATGATTCTATGAGATGGATTGACTCAATCAAGGGAGCCACGGCGTTCAGTTTGCAAGACCTGAGCAAGGCTGTTAGTGTTGAGGAAGTTTTCAAGGTCATGTATTCATATGGTCTCCCTAAATCAAAGCAACTTGATGGCACTTAACACACCTATACAGAGTACCTTAAAGACCAACAATATTTCCAGAGTGTAAGCATTTAAGAAGAAGAAGAGTTAGTTTTTATATGCTGGCTTTCTCTACCACTTAAAGAAGAATCAAACCGGCTTACAATCACCTTCCCTTCCCCTCCACTCAACAGACACCCTGTGAGGTAGGTGGAGCTGAGAGAGCTCTAAGAGAGCTGTGACTATCCTAAGGTCACCCAGCAGGCTTCATGTGGAGAGTGGGAAAACCAACCCGGTTCTCCAGTTTAGAGTCCACTGCTCATGTGGAGGAGTGGGGAATTGAACCTGGTTCTCTAGATTAGAGTCTGCCGCTCATGTGGAGGAGTGGGTAATCAAACCCGGTTCTCCATATTAGAGTCAACCGCTCCAAACCACAGCTCTTAACCATTACACCACGCTGGAACCTTCCCTGATACAAGATCCTATGTGTGTCTAGCCTTAGGAGAAGACTACTGTTGCCAGATGCAAGCACATTTGCTTGTGGGACATGTCCATGGGATCCGACCTGATGTGTTCTTGATCATGGTAATAAAACAAACCCTATTTGACTGGAATTCGATTGATGAGGGGGACTCAAAGCAGTGCTTTCCCTCAGCCATACTTGAGGTCAAGGACTAAATTTAACAGAACGTGTTTCACATATCATATGTTATTCTGAGTGGGTTATCAATAGCTGCTTGCATTTAAAGTGCCATCACCATGGAGAGGGAGAAAGTTCACTTTAGATTGTGAAGGGCCGAGAGAGATGGTGGCAGTAGTGAAACCCTCAATAAGCAAAATAAGTTCAATAAGCAAAAATGAAATGAACAGGAGGGAAGATTCTCACCCCAAATCCTTGTCATCACAGATCCAAAGTTACCAAGATGGAAGAATCTGAATGCTGAATGTGACTTTTTTTTTTAAATAATTACCGTAAGGGAATTCTCTATACTGCATTTTCATTTTTGCGACGTACATTATGCCCCGTTTGAATTTTGCTGGCACCATCTGAGTATTAATAAGCTGCATAGTGTTCTAAATACAAGACATTGGAAGTAAAACTACCATCCTCATGACACCTTTGTACTGACTGAGGGTGCAGCTAACCTACCTCGCAGGGTTATTGTTAGGAAACAATGGAGGAGAGCAGCACCTCAGAGACAAGCAAGATTTTCGGGGTGTGAGCTTTCGAGAGTCAAAGCTCCCTTCATCAAGAAAGGAGTTTTGATTCTCAAAGGGAGCTTTGACTCTCGAAAGCTCACACCCCGAAAATCTTTATAATATCTCAGGTGCTCCTGGACTCAAATCTGGCTGTTCTAATGCAGAACAACGTTGCTACCCTGCTGAAACTAGCTTAATGGAGGAAAGGAGAATTATTTAAAATATGACATTCTTCCTTTGTGACCAACGATGGTGGCAATTCTCTCCAGCACTAACAAGATAAGAAGAAGAAGAAGAAGAAGAAGAAGAAGAAGAAGAAGAAGAAGAAGAAGAAGAAGAAGACTTGGTTTTTATATGCTGATTTTCTCTACCACTTAAAGAAGAATCAAACCGGTTTACAATCACCTTCCCTTCCCCTCCCCACAGCAGACACCCTGTGAGGTAGGTGGGGCTGAGAGTGTGTGACTAGCCCAAGGTCACCCAGCTGGCTTCATGTGTAGGAGTGGGGAAACAAATCCAGTTCACCAGATTAGCACTTGCCACTCATGTGGGGGAGTGGGGAATCAAACTCGGTTCTCCAGATCAGATGCTCCAAACCACCGCTCTTAAACCACTACCCCACGCTGGCAGGTCTCTTGAAAGGGAGAGGATAAAGGTGTGTCAGTGTGTGTGTGTGTGTGTGCATGTGTGTGTGTGTAGAATAGTGGTCCTTATACCAACAAAATTGGAGATTAATTTATGGTGCAGGATCAGTCGAAGAGTCAGTTGTTCAAAATGGGATGCGGAAATCAGGACCATGGACAGATCCCGGAGAAGCTGAAGGCATGAGCCATCTTCCTGGATAAGAAGGTTGTGGTCTGGAGAGCTAACGTGGTGGAGTGGTTAAGGCCAAGTCTTGCCTTTTGGCAGGGGATGAAGCACAAGGAGGCATGGCCAATGGGGTGGTTCAGTAGTGGGAACCAGTCACTGCAGTTCCCTCCTAATTGTTTTGTCAAGCATACTGGTCAGGGAAGGCAGGCTGCACCTCCAGGAACGGACCCGATCGCAAAACCAATAAGATCCTCTTAACATTATTAAGCTAAACAGCAAAAGGCTATTCATCACTGTACATGCGTCCCACAGAGAAGAAACTCCACCAAATCGCTGTAAGCTGTCTGGCAGAAGTCCAAGAACCATGATGGATCATGCGGGCGCTTGACAGGTTACTGACACGTTTGCAGCTCCCTGAGACTCCCTGGCAAGTGGCTCCGAAATTGGATTGCGGCAGAAGCATGGTCGAGAGTTTCTAATTTGTAATGAGGAAGGCTGCAGTGATGGAGACCCCAGTCGGTACAGGCCTGAGGGCGACTCCTTCTTAAAGAGCAGACGTCCGACTCGGATCAGAAGGTTACGGAAATGTTACAGGCGATAAATACACCACGATTTTTTTTTAAAAGTAAAAGTTGAAGAATAAGACGTCGAGATCAAAACAGGACTGTCAGGAACATGGGAAAGTGTTTTGGAGTTTGTGGTTTTTGGTTTCAACTGAAAATGATGGTAGCTACTGTTGTGAGCCGCTTTGAACCATGAGGACAGGCGGGTTATTAATTTTTCAGTAAATCAATAAAATAAATAAAAGTAAGACAATGAAGATTTTGTTAGATCTGTGTGTGCCATGATTCTTCTGGAAGAAGGAGGAGGAGAAGGAGGAGGAGGAGCATTATTTTTTTATATGCCGACTTTCTCCACCACTTAAGGAAGAGTCAAACCAGCTAACAACAGACCCCCTGTGGGGCTGAGAGAGTGTGACTAGCCCAAGGTCACCCTGCTGGCTTCATGTGGATGAGTGGGGAAACAAATCCAGTTCACCAGATTTGCCTCCGCCACTCATGTGGAGGAGTGGGGAATCGAACTCGGTTCTCCAGATCAGAGCCCACCACTCCAAACCACTGCTCTTAACCGCTACACCACGCTGGAGTGGTACAGCCGTTTGACAACTTTTCCTTTTTTGGAATTGCAAGACTGGCATTGTTAAGAAAAATTCTCTTAATTCCTCTTTGCCCAGTTTCTTCCTGAAATCCAGCATTCCATTTCTTTCCCCCTTTATGAAAAATTGGACTCAGTTTTGAATCAATCCCATTTTGATCAAAGAGACATTTAAAGAGAGGAAGGGGAAGGACTAGGGTTGCCAGCTCCAGGTTGGGAAATACCTGGAGATTTTGTGGGTGGGGCCTGAGGAGGGTGGGGTTTGGGGACAGGAAGATCTTCAGTGGGGTAGAAGGACATAGAGTCCACCTTCCAAAGTGGCCATTTCCTCCAGGGGAACTGATCTTTCTCTCCTGGAGAGCAGTTGTAATCCCAGGATATCAGCAGCCATGACCTGGAGGTTGGCAACCCTAGCAGGAAGAGAGATTCTACAGAATGTTACTGTTTCACTCTGTAGATGGTCAGAGGCAGGCAGCAAATTCCCAAACCTTCCTACCCTCCTCCTAGAGCACAATCTTGTGGTGTGTAGTGTAAAACTACTGCAAGAGCTGAAATTACAAAAGAGTCAATAGGTTCCCTTCAAAGAGACCTCCAAAGAGAAACAAAAGAGAAATCCCTCTTTTAAATGAGAAACAAAGGGAAGAAGAGGAATCCATGGCTAGATCTAAAATATGTGAATTTCAGAACAAGAAATCCTCCCATGATAACTAGGGTTGCCAACCTCCTGGTACTTGGGGCGGAGCCTGCAGAGGGCGGGTTTTGGGGAAAGGAGGGACTTAAATGCCATAGAGTCCAATTGCCAAAGCGGCCATTGTTCTCCCGGTGAACTGATCTCTATCGGCTGGAGATCAGTTGTCATAGCAGGAGATCTCCCGCTAGTACCGGGACGTTGGCAACCCTAGGCCAAGCAGATGGATGATCCCCAAGAGATGACGTAAAAACAGGAGGGAAATCCACAGTGAAGGCTTGAAAGGTTGGGGGGCAGCATTTATAGAGAAAAACATAAATGTCACTACCTCACCAGCCCAAATCGGGAGCGGGGTATTCAGCTTATTTGGCCTTCGGCTTTCTCAAGGCTTTTCTCTATGGGAATTTATTTTTAGAACTCTGCGGGGGCATTTTTAGAGGTAGAGTTTCCAAATTTTCAGCATAGCTGCAAGGGAATCTCCTTGCACAAACCCCTTGCATGAACTCCATAATGTTTTTCTATAGAAAAGGGGGTGACTCCTTTGGAGGCCAATAAAATTAGACTCCCCCCCGACCCAAACTTTACCAAACTTCGGGGCTCAGGCAAGGAGAGTCCCTTGCAGCTACCCTGAAAATTTGGAAACTGTACCTTTAAAAATGTCCCTACAGTTGCTTGGGGGGGGGGGGAAATCCCATAGGCTAAAATGGACCCATTTGCGGGGGAGGGGGGGCTTAAAAAAGCCAGAATATCCATTTACTGGTCTGGGTAATTTCAGGTTCCCTCCCAAAATTGGGTCCAATGAACCCAAACCCGAATTTACCTTTTTTATTTGTGCACAGCCCTACTGCAGATCTTGAAGATCCCCATAGAGCAGAGTGTTAAGCTGCAGTACTGCAGTCGAAGCTCTGCCCACGACCTGAGTTCAATCCCAACAGAAGTTATTTTCAGGTAGCCAGCTCAAGGTTGCCCTGACCTGGATGGCCCAGGCTAGCCTGATCTCGTCAGATCTCAGAAGCTAAGCAGGGTCAGCCCTGGTTAATATTTGGATGGGAGACCACCAAGGAAGTCCAGGGTTGCTGTGCACAGGAAGGCACTGGCAAACCACCTCTGTTAGTCTCTTGCCTTGAAAACCCCATAAGGGGTCGCCATAAGTCGGCTGCGACTATACAGCTCAAGGTTGACTCAGCCTTCCATCCTTCCGAGATCGGAAAAATGAGTACCTGGGTTGCTGGGGGTAAAGTGTAGACGACTGGGGAAGGCAATGGCAAACCACTCCAGAAACATAGTCTGCCTAGTAAACGTCAGGATGTGATGTCACCCTATGGGTCAGGAATGACCTGGTGCTTGCACAGAGGACTACCTGGTTGAAAGAGCTGGGTATGTTTAGCCTGAAGAGAAGACTGAGAGGTCTTGATATGATAACCATCTTCAAGTACTGGAAAGGCTGTCATATAGAGGAGGGTGCCAAGTTGTTTTCTGTTGCTCCAGAAAGTCGGACCAGAACCAACGGGTTGGAATTAAATCAAAAGAGCTTCTGTCTAGACATTAGGAAGAATTTTCTAACAGTTAGAGCAGTTTCTCAGTGGAGCAGGCTTTCTCGGGAGGTGGTGAGCTTTCCTTCCCTGGAGGTTTTTTAAGCAAAGGCTAGATGGCCATCTGTCAGCAATGCTGATACTATGACCTTAGGCAGCTCATGAGAAGGAGGGCATCTTGGCCATCTTCTGGGCATGGAGTCCGGGTCACTGGGGGTGTGTGGGGAGGTAGTTGTGAATTCTGCAGGGGGTTGGACTAGATGAGCCTGGCGGTCCCTTCCAACTATGATTGTATGATTCTACTTTTACCTTATATTTGTTACCCTGGTCTAAAGCATCTCCGGATCTGGGTTTTCATAAATGTTATGCTGATGGCTTTTCTATCACATTTAGAACCAAGAGGCTGAAAGGAGAGAAACCTTGCCTGGGTAGACTTACAGTCTAAAAGAGAACGGCAGTAATGGAGGGGAAGAAAGATGGAGAAGGAAAGGCAACTCACGCTGACAGTGATAGGATGAGATTGGATCAAATCTATCGACGCCGGTTGAATTGGCTCACAGGCCAGGATGCGACATTCCTACGGGGGTGATTATGCAAAGTTCTGTCTGTTGACAGAGTTTGCTGGCCGGGTTGTTGAATCTCTCTTCGTCTCTTCACATCCAAAATGGGAAGAGGTCTCGTGGCCTCGCCAGAGAGTGCTTATTGAATCTGGGCGCATTTAGGGGCTATTTTTGAAAGCTATTATCGCTGAGACAAAAGGGATCTGGGTTTCTCCAAGACAGCTCATAAACAAAAATACGACTTTGCATCATTCATCTTCCTTTCAGAAGTAGTAGCTTGGATTATGGAAATGAGGGACGGGATTGTGGCCACACCACATACTTGCCTTTGAAATTTTTTAAAAACAATGTCAGTTTTCTTGGAGGGAGCAATTTAACACTCCCCAAAATCTTATCTTGACTTCTGTTATTTCATAGAATCATAGAATCATAGAGTTGGAAGGGACCACCAGGGTCATCTAGTCCAACCCTCTGCGCAATGTAGGAAATTCTGAACTACCTCCCCCCCACACCCCCAGTGACCTATACTTCATGCCCAGAAGATGGCCAAGATGTCATCCCTCTCATCATCTGCCTAAGGTTATAGAATCAGCATTGCTGACAGATGGCCATTTAGCCTCTGCTTAAAGACCTTCAGGGAAAGAGAGCTCACCACCTCCTGAGGAAGCCTGTTCCACTGAGGAACCACTCTGTTAGAAAATTCTTCCAAATGTCTAGACAGAAACTCTTTTGATTTAATTTCAACCCGTTGGTTGTTGTCTGACCTTCTGGTGCAACAGAAAACAACTCGGCACCCTCCTCTTTATGACAGCCCTTAAAGTACTTGAAGATGGTTATCATATTGGATCCAGATCATCCCACAGTCCCGAAGCTTCATCTGAACTGACTTTGCTCCAATCTTCCTCTTCTATGATTCTAAGGAAAGCCAGTATGTTGTAGAGGTTAAGAGCGGTGGACTCTAATTTTGAGAACCAGGTTTGATTCCTCACTCCTTCACCTGAGCGGCGGACTCTACACTGATGAACCAGGTTTGTTTCCTCACTTCTACACATGAAGCCTGCCTACCTCACAAGGTGTCTGTTTTGCAGAGAGGATGGGAAGGTGATTGTAAGCTGGTTTGAGATTCCTTAAAGGTAGAGAATATCAGGGTGTAAAAAACAACTCTTCCTCTTCTTTTTCTTCTTCTGTATGTGATGTATATAAACTTGGATTTCTCCCATTTTCTATTCTCAGTTCACACACATCTGCTCTCTTGCTTCGGTTGTGGCAATGGTATATTTCCATAAACATGGTTAAAAGTAATGGCCAGTTTCACTCTGCATGGAGGGTAAGGAAATGTCATAGGGTCAGCTTAGATATGATGCAAACATAGGGCCTATTTTCATGATGGTCAGTTTAGCTTGAAGACCATCACTCAGATCCTACCTTGCCTTTACAAATGCTGGTTTCGTAGCCTTTGCTCTAAGAACAGGCTTCCTCGGGAGGTGGTGGGCTCTCCTTCTTTGGAGGTTTTTAAGCAGAGGCTAGATGGCCATCTGATTATTTGAACGTAGGCAGATTGTGAGAGGGAGGGCAGGAAGGGTGGCATCAGTGCTTGGCTCTCATGGCCCTAAAATGCAGGCAGAGATGTACCGCCTGGAAATTAGGAAAAAGTTTTTTACAGTAAGAGTTGTTCAACAGTGGAATCGGCTACCTAGGGAGGTGGTGAGCTCCCCCTCACTGGCAGTCTTCAAGCAGTGGCTGGATAAACACTTGTCAGGGATGCTCTAGGCTGATCCTGCATTGAGCGGGGTTGGACTAGATGGCCTGTATGCCCCCTTCCAACTCTATGATTCTATGAAGTCAGGATGAAGTCATATGTTTGCTTTTCCACATTGCTTGAAACAGTAGTGAAGGTCATCTGTGACCAATAAGCCCACTTCAAACCAGAGTTACTGACCCTGGCTTGGGTGACCCTAACTATAATTAGCGGAATGGCAAAACTTAGTGGATCAGCCAAAGGCAATGTGATGTAGTGGTTAGAGAGTTGGACTAGGATCTGGGAGACCCAGAATTTGTTGATGACAGATCCTTTGTCTCCAAATCAAACTGCAATTCCCACAATTATCTCAAAATGAGAAACGACAGTTAAATCAGCTGCGTTTGTCATGCAGACAAATTTATCAAGGATGTTTTTCCTTCATGCTAGACTTCGGCATCTGAAAGGAAAGGGCAGGTATCATCTGAAGCTATGAAAGATCTCCCCCCCCTAGAAGAAGAAGAAGAAGAAGAAGAAGAAGAAGAAGAGTTGATTTTTTATACCCTGATTTTCTCTACCTTTAAGGAGTCTTGGCTTACAAACACCTTCCCTTCCTCTCCCCACAACCAACACCTTGTGAGGTAAGTGGGGCTGAGAGAGTTCGGAGAGAACTGTGACTAGCCCAAGGCTTCAGGTGGAGGAGTGGGGAAACCAATCCGGTTCCCCAGGTTAGAGTTTGCTGCTCTTAACTGCTACACCAAGCTGGCTCTCAATCCTGTCATTTCTCTTGCTCCTTTGTTATTGTACAATTATCCCATCTTGAAAGCCATTCATTAAAACACCCGAACCATTCTCAGAAGCCCAAGTGATTCCTTCCTTTCTGTTTTGTTTCCAATTAGATATCAGAGGGAATCAGAGGGAAACTTCTGGTGTTAGTAAATCAAAGCTAAGCATGTCATTAGACTGTCTGGAGAATCAGAATGCATCAGCAGAGAAGAATTCCTGCAAACCTGTGGAGGATTGTATGTAATTAATGCTTAATTAGATGGGTTTTGTGCGGGAGCGCGGTCTGCTCCTTGAACGCTTTTGTGAAACGGTTCCTCCCAACGCATTATTAAAGAGAATGTCAAAATGTAATCAACAGGTGCTTGAATGACAAACTGGTGCTTGAATACATGTTATATTTCATTGAAAAATAATATGTGTTTTAACTTCAGTTTTTGCCATCAAGTCACATCTGATTTATGGCAATCCCTGGTGGTGTTTTGAAGGCAAGAGACGTTCAGAGGTGGTTTGCCCTTGCCTGCCTCTGGACGTCCTTGGTGGTCTCCCATCCAAGTCCGAACCTGCTTAGCTTCTGAGATCTGATGAGATCAGGTGAGCCTGGGCTATCCAGGTCAGGGCATTTTTAAACTAGCCTGGTCTTAATACAGTTTTCTCTCTGAGCTCCAGGGGCATGTTGTTCATATTTGCTTTTCGTTGGCAGACAGCATTTTATATCTAGGAAGATAGTTTCAGAGGGTCTGCAGTAGAACACCTCGATTTGAGTCCAGTTGGACCTTCGAGACCACCAAGATTTTGAGGGGTATAACCTTTGAAGAGTCAAAGGTCCCTTTGATGAAGGGCTTCTGACAAAGGAAGCTCTGACTCTTGAAAGCTTATACCCTCAAAGTCTTATTGGTCACTAAGGAGAAGGAGGAGGAGAAGGAGAAGAAGAAGAAGAATTGGTTTTTATATGACAACTTTCTCTACCACTTAAGGGAGAATTAAACTGGCTTACAATCACCTTTCCTTCCCCTCCCCACATCAGACACCCTGGGAGGTAGGTGGGGCTGAGAGAACTCTAAGAGAGCTGTGACTAGCCCAAGGTCACCCAGCTGGCTTCAAGTACAGGAGTGGGAAAACCAACCCGGTTCTCCAGATTAGCCTCCGCCGCTCATGTGGAGGAGTGGAGGAGTGGGGAATCAAACCCAGTTCTCTGGATCAGAGTCCGCCGCTCCAAACCAGCACTCTTAACCACTACACCACGCTGGCTCTGGTCCAGGTGTTACTGGACTCGAATCTAGCTATTATCTACCCAAGTTCTATTCATGCACTGTTTTCTGCTTGAACTCAGGGAAATTTTTGGAGCCAGCTCTCGAATGCTAAAATGTACCCTGGCACCAATGAAAGAAGCGGCCCTTATCATATCGCCCTCTAGGATCCTTTCCATCGGAAGGCATGGCAACTTTCAAGCTGTCATTACTGCCTGTGGTCATCTGCGCCAACTCCTCCTTCTGGAACCAGATCCAGCGCCTCCCCGACCTCTCCCCTGCTCCTGCTAAAGACATTTTTGCGTGCACAAAAAGCCGTCTGAATGGCTACCCAAGGGCTGGCATTGTGCAGCGCTGGCGAGGAGGGCTCTGCTCATTATTTTTAATTGCGGCGGACCTTTTCCAGAAAACACACTCCCGGCTTCTCCCCAGCGTGTCTTGCCCGTGCCGTTCCCTCGACCTGAAGCCGCCTTGTAATCAGCTCAACAGCCCTTGATTGCGACACCACAATAGCAGGCTGCGATTACAAATGTGGAGCGAGCGCCCAAGTACAAGAAGGAGAAAAAAACCCCAAAATTAATAAAAGAAAAATGGCCCACCCACCCCACTGGAGAGAGCCTCCGTTGACAGAGAGCTGGGTTTGGCTTGAGGGCCTCCAATACAGTTCTAAACCAGAAACTGCCATACGGGTTGCCAGGTCCCTCTTTGCCACCAGTGGGAGGGATTTTGGGGGCAGAGGGCGGGGTTTGGGGAGGGGAGGGACTTCAATGCCATAGAGTCCAATTGCCAAAGCAGCCATTTTCTCCAGGGGAACTGATCTCTATTGCTTGGAGATCACCTGTAATCCCAGGAGATCTCCAACCACCACCTGGAGGTTGGCAGCCCTAATGACAAGCCCCCTCTGAACATCTCTTGCCTTGAAAACCCTATGGGGTCCCCGTATGTCAGAGGCGACTTGAGTAGGGTTGGCAGGTTTCTTTTTGCCACTAGCGGGAGGTTTTTGCAGCAGAGCTTGAGGAAGGCAGGGTTTGGGGAGGGGAGGGACTTCAATGCCATAGAGTCCAATTGCCAAAACGTCCATTTTCTCCAGGTGAACTGATCTCTATCGGCTGGAGATCAGTTGTAATAGCAGGAGATCTCCAGCTAGTACCTGGAAGTTGGCAATCCTAGCCATACAGGTAGGGTTGCCAGCTGTGGGTTGGGAAATACCTGGAGATTTTGGGGGTGGAGCCTGAGGAGCACCTCAGAAGGGACGAGAATGTTTTACTTCAAGGACCCAAGGATCAGATTTTCTCTCTTTCTTAAGGCAGTGACTTTCTGCTTTCCTCTCCCCTGCCCTGGCAGCAATTTAAGTATTCTCTCCTGGATCAATATCTAGGTCTCTTTCTTTTTCTCACCAGCATCATTTATTAGCAGTGATGCCAAAGGCTAAGACAGGGACTCTGGAAAACATGAGACAAGTTAGTCCAATTCAGGGGAGTCTGTTTTTCAAAAGACTCTTTTTTCAAAAGTTTTTCCAAAGGTACATATTGGGAGCAAAATTTGGCTGCAGCAATTATGTAAATCTTCTAAGGGGTGTTTGGCCATTGTCAGAAGGAACCTTCATATTTATGGTTTATCAATGTAAAAATGCACAGGTCCCTGCTTTTATTTTAAGCAGATCAGGTTGGATGGTGTTCTCGTTAATTGGGCGGAAACATTGATTATGCTGGTTATCACAAATTACTGAGTTGTTCGTGAATCATCTTGGAAACATCCACATTAGGCAGGGAACAAAGTATTTTTTTGCCGTTTCCTCCCCTTATTGCTTCAAAGCAAGCATGGTGTCTGACGGTTTTAAACTGGACTCTCTTTTCCCCCTGCTTTAAATGGTAGAATTTGGGAGTGGGCAATCAGATGTGAACACACATGAACACATGAAGCTGCCCTATACTGAATCAGACCCTTGGTCCATCCAAGTCAGTATTGTCTACTCAGACTGGCAGTGGCTCTCCAGGGTCTCAGGCAGAGGTCTTTCACATCACGTACTTGTCTAGTCCCTTTAACTGGAGATGCCAGGGATTGTACCAGGGACCTTCTGCATGCCAAGCAGATGCTCTACCACTGAGCCATGGCCCCACGGGAGTGACTGGCTGGCCTAAGGGTCTTATACTAATAGCCAAGTGGTGCATCTTTCCTTTAGAAAAGCATAAGATGGTTGCTGCCCAGGTAAAAACGCACTAGCTCCTTGGTTGGAAAGCAGTGAAAAGTGAAAGAGCGGTTTGCTAGTGCACCTACCTTTCTGCTGCTGGGTTTGGGCAACTGGGAATTTTGGTGACACTCTAAAAGAAGGAGGAGGAAGAAGAAGAAGAAGAAGAAGAAGAGGAGGAGGAGGAGGAGGAGGAGGAGGAGAGTTGGGTTTTATACTCCAATTTTCTATACCTTTTTTAAGGAGACTCAAACCGGCTTACAATTGCCTTCCCTTGAACTGTGACTGGCCCAAGGTCACTCAGCAGGCTTCATGTGGAGGAGTGGGGAAACAAATCCGGTTCTCCAGATTAGAGTTTGCCGCTCATGTGGAAGAGTGGGAAATCAAACGCACTCTCCAGATTAGATTCTGCCATTCTTAACCACTGCACCATGCTGGAATTTCCCCTAATCTCTGTGGTAGAGGCCATAGAGACATGTGGAAATTCCTACAGCATCACTATGGAGTTAACATTGCCATTCTCCAGATGGAGCCTAGAGAGTTTCCGGAATCATAACTGATTTCCAGTTTAAGAGATCAGTACCTATGGAGGAAAGGCCAGCTTTCGAGGGGGAGCTCTATGGTATTCTAGCCCGCTGTGGTCCCTCTCTCTCCAAACCCAACCCATCCCAAGCTCCACTCCCACATATCCATGACTTTCCCAACCTGGAGTTGCAATCAAACTATGGAGACCATTTTGTCTCCCACTCCTCGGTTTCTCAAGGCAGACATTGGGGCCGAGGGCAATGTTTAACTGCCATGGAAAAGCAAATGGCAAGCTGATCAGGACTCCACGTGGCAAGGGGAGGAAGATTTGTGGCTCCCACAGGCATCCCATGTCACAGTCCTCACAATGGGTGCCTGTGACAGTCTCTCCTGCCTCTTTTATTCCCTCCCCAAACCAAGCCCCAGGGGCGCTTATTACCACAGATCCAACCAAACAATTGAGATTATCCCGTAATTATTTCCTCCTATTCTTCCGACTGTGTGAAAACTGCAGGCAGACATGCAGGCCATAAGATAAATCAATTTCCAGCTCTATTGTTCTCCGATAGCAGACGACATGTGCATTTATGCTGACTGCGTATCTGAGGATCTCTGAGTATTTTCTCAAGGACTTACGAATGAGGTCTTACAATCCCCTTTGAATGAAAAAGGAAGCTGGCGTCGCTCACTTTTTCAGCTAGCAAAAACTCCAGAGACAGAGGGATCTTCAAGTACTTGAAGGGCTGACATATAGCGGATGGTGCAGAGTTGTTTTCATTTGCCCCAGAAGGTCGGACCAGAACCAACGGGTTGAAATTAAATCAAAAGCGTTTTCGGCTAAACATTAGGAAGAACTTCCTGACAGTTTGCACAGTTCCTCAGTGGAACAGGCTTCCTCAGGAGGTGGTGGGCTCTCCTTCTTTGGAGGTTTTAAAGCAGAGGCTACATGTCCATCTGTCAGCAATGCTGATTCTGTGAATTTAGCCAGATCGTGAGAGGGAGGGCAGGAAGGGTTTCATCAGTGCTTGGCTCTTGTGGCCCTTTCTTACATGCCCAGGGTAATGCTGATCGCCACTTTGGGGTCAGGAAGCAATTTTCCTCCAGGCCAGATGGGTCAGGGATCCTGGAGGGTCCCCCCCCCCAATCTTCTGGGCATGGAGTAGGCGTCACTGGGTTCGATTCCCCACTCCTCCACATGAGCAGCGGACTCTAATCTAGTGATCCAGATTGGTTTCCCCACTCCTCTACCTGAAGCCTTGGGCTAGTCACAGTTCTCTCTGAACTCTCTCAGCCCCACCTACCTCACAAGGTGTCTGTTGTGGGGAGAGGAAGGTGATTGTAAGCCAGAGGTAGAGAAAATCAGGGTATAAAAACCAACTCTTCTTCTTTTTCATTATACCTTGCTGAGGCCCCTCCCACAACTGTCCTTGGGCTCCACCCCAAAATATCCAGGGATTTCCCAACCCAGAATTGGATTCCGGCACTTAGGAGTGTTTCCCCCCCGCCATTTGCCACACGTTACTTTTTTTCAGGAGTGAGTGATGGGGATAGAAAGGAACTTGGCAGTTTGAACAGGATTCATAAATAATGATCTTGTTGCTAATGGATTTCCAGAAATCCAGGTCTGTCACCGGATTTCATAAGGGGTAGAAACCTACTTCTTAAAAACCCTAGGAAGGTTCTGTATTCTTTACACGGTGGCTCCGAGGGGGCCATAGATTGAGACGGCCACATTGAACTAAACATAGAATTTAGTGGCAACCTAGCATCTGTAATTAAACCAATTGCAAGGGGACACAGCAATCTCCTTCTGGTAATTGATGGTGTTCATCTCCTACTATGGCTGGTGGAGAATTCCCCTCGCCCCTTACGCTACTAAAAATTTTGTACCAAAAGGGCAACAGATGGTATTAAATCCAGAGCGAGTGAATGTCATGATAAGCCCAGAGTAATAACTCAGGATGCTTCAGTCAATATTTCAGAGACAGTACTTCCCTGATTACCCCATAAAGAGGCCGTGAGGGAAAGGATTAAAAGGCCTAGAACAGTTGATGGATTGCGTGTGGAATCACACCGCTCAGATCCGTGGCTAATTCAACTCCCCCATTCAATAAAGGCGAGCGCACTGAAAGGTGACTTGATTTGGGCCCGGTTTTTCCCTCCTTCAAATGGAAGAGGTCTTTTGGGTTGTTCTGAGGAGAGCCGGGAAGGTTCTCTAGTCGATTCGGACCCATGGAGCAATCTCCAAAGTGCTTGGACCATGTGCTCTTGGTTAGGTGACGAGTAGGATTGCCAGCCTCCAGGGGGTGGCTGGAGATCTGCTATTACAACTGATCTCCAGCCAATAGAGATCAGTTCCCCTGGAGAAAATGGCCGCTTTGTAGGGTTGCCAGGTCCCACTTCATCACCGGTGGGAGGTTTTTGGGGCGGAGACTGAGGAGGGTGGACTTTGAGGATGGGAGGCATTTCAATGCCATAGAGTCCAATTGCCAAAGTGGCCATTTTCTCCAGGTGAACTGATCTCTGTCGGCTGGAGTTTAGTTGTAATAGCGGGAGATCTCCAGTTGTTTTCTGTTGCCCCAGAAGATCAGACCAGAACCAACGGGTTGAAATTAAATCAGAAGAGTTTCTATCTGGACATTAGGAAGAATTTCCTAACAGTTAGAGCGGTTCCTCAGTGGAACAGGCTTCCTCGGGAGGTGGTGAGCTCTCCTTCCCTGGAGGTTTATAAGCAGAGGCCATATGGCCATCTGTCAGCAATGCTGATTCTGTGACCTTAGGCAGATCAAGAGACGGAGGGCATCTTGGCCATCTGCTGGGCATGGAGTAGGGGGCACTGGGGCTGTGGGAGGGGGGGAGGTAGTTGTGAATTTCCTGCATTGTGCATGGGGTTGGACTAGATGACCCTGGTGGTCCCTTCCAACTCTATGATTCTTGAGATGATGGGGAAGGGCAGAGGAGGGCGCAGCAGAGTGATACTGTCCATGCACAGAACCATTCCATTTTCGAATCTACGAAAAACAATCAAATCCCCCCTCCCGGGGTCCAAGGGTCTGGCGTGTAATTTGCAAACCAGCTGCAATCCAAACAGAGGGCTATTGAGAGCATCCTTGCTTGTACACAATTGCTCACTCAAGCGGCCCACTCCTAGGAACAGCGTAATGTTAAGAGAGCCACCCATGGGCATATCGGAGTGGCTACTGCCATAAGCAGGGCATGCTGAGCGAATAGGTTTTCATTATAGAAATTACTGCGGCGGCACAGATGTGGATGAGCGGAGTTGGGCTCGCTCGCTTTAAATCCTCGCTTTAAACTCTCCCTGCCTCATGCCTGTCATTTACCTAACAACTTACAACCATTTTGATTATGCCCAGGCATGTGCCATATGTTGCCTGGCAGGGCACTGCCAACATGACTTCCAGTGCCACACTCACAGCTACCACCTTGTCTGTCCATCTGTCCATCTATCTATCTGTCTGTCTGTCCGTCTGTCTGTCAGTCACTGCTGTAATAGCTACAATCTATATATCTGTTTGTCTGTCTATCACTGTTGTAATAGCTACAGTATCGGTCCGTTGCTGCTTTAATATCTTCTGTCTGTCTGTCTGTCTGTCTGTCTGTCTGTCTGTCTGTCTGTCTGTCTGTCTGTGGCTGCTGTAATAGCTACTATCTATCTATCTATCTATCTATCTATCTATCTATCTATCTATCTATCTATCTATCTATCTATCTATCTATCTATCTATCTATCGCCAGCAGGGTGTAGTGGTTAAGAGCGGTTGATTCTAATCTGGAGAACTGGGTTCGATTCCCCACTTCTCCACATCTAATTTGGTTTGTTTTCCCCACTCCTTTACATGAAGCCTGCTGGGTGACCTTGGGCTAGGCACTGTTCTCTCTGAACTGTCACTGTAAGCCGGTTTCATTCTCCTGAAAAAGTAGATAAAATAGGGGTATGGAAACCAACTCTTCTTTTCCTTTCTTCCCCTCCCCTTTTTAGGTTAAAATGGAGGTCAGGAGAACAATATCAGCTGCTTTGGGTCACTGCTGGGTAGAAAGGTGAGGTGTGACATTATAAAGCTAATGTTGGTTACGATTCACCAAAAAGGGAGGAGCGCCATCGCTGTGGCTTCATCCAGTGTTGCTACAACTTTTTTAGAAGGTGGCAGAACTGCTTAATCATTTAGGGTTGCCAGCTCTCAGTTGGGAAATACCTGGAGATTTGGGGACGGAGCCTGAGGAGGGCGGGCTTTGGGAAGGGGAGGGACTTCAATGCCAGAGAGTCCAAATGCCAAAGTGCCCACCAATCAGCTGGTTGGTGGGTGAAACAGGCCAGCCAAAGGGTGGCACAATAATGTCTCTCCTAAGGTAAACTTGGAAGTGACAGGGCCACACTAACACATCCCTAAAAAAAAAATCTATGGAAACCATATTTGGAGGAATATGCTAGAGCATCCCCATCACTTCCTGGTTTGCCAGGGATGCTCTAGCACATTCCTCCAAAAACTCTATGGCTTTCATAGAGTTTTTAGGGATGTGCTAGAGTGTCCCATCAATTCTGGGATTGCCCTGGAAGGGACATTATTGCATGTGCCGCTGCGCCCTCGCAAATTGCCCTCCCCAAGCTCTCGCCGAAGGCAAGGGGGACCTTGCAACCCTATTTCCATCAGAGAATGCTCCCTGCCAATTAAAAATGGTCATTGCAAGGAGCAGACTGGATGAAAACGTTTCTCCCTGCCGTACTAGTTGTTTTATTTCAGGGAGCTCCCTTATTCCTTTCTGCTGCTCATTGGCTGATCTGGTAGTTCTGGCTTGACCTCAGCCGCTGCTAGAATATTTGCCCAGGTTCAGGACATAAGGTATATGTTTTGGTGTCCCCAACATAAATCCAACAATAAAGGAACAATACAACAATAAAGGAAGCCACAGCCCTCAATTTGCAAGATCTGAGCAAGGCTGTCAAAGATAGGACATTTTGGAGGACGTTGATTCATAGGGTCACCATGAGTCAGAAGCGACTTGATGGCACTTAACACACACACAATATAAATCCAAACTATCCACATGCATTGAAGTTTTCACCACTTGGACATCGAGATCTTACAACATTGTCTGCTTGAGGACAATGCAATTCACAGAATAACAGAAGGTACAAACAGGCTGTGATAAATTCACATTCTTCAACTTCTGGTGGTAATTGTCCACACTGACTGGTCGATGTTCAAAATCCCCCAGGAACAATAAATCCATCAACGCATATTCCTTCCACCTGCCCAGCCCAATATACAACTGTAGATTCCCTAACTAATCTTTGGAGGAGGGTTATGTGTGAGAACTGAATCCTACCGATAACCTGTAAGGAAAGATTTGTAGTCAGAAGAATGAAGTTGTTGCCAGGGGAAACTTTCCTTTTAACCTAAATTAACCTGTTCTGGTTTTTTTAAGACTCTTAAATGAAAAAATGTAAACTGAAGTCACACACTTGCAATTTAATTTCTACAGGAGCCATGGCGATGAAAGGACAAATTTGATTTTCTCTGTATTATTTGCCTTGATTTAATCATGTAGTTGTTTTAGAGCTGTAATTATGCTTCTGCTTAAATGCTCCAAATACAATTCTCAGATGTACCTTCCTCCATTCTCACCTGCATTTGTTTGCCGGTCTTAGGGGATTCTGTTGATGGGTTTCATTTCTGAATTCCCGCGTTGGCTCCTAACTTTGCATGGCCATCTTCAGCTTTCAGAGCAGTGGTTTCCAATGCAGCTCTGGGAATGCCAGGGCACCCACTAATGTGTTTTCCTGATGCCTGCTTGCTTCTTTAGGTGAGGGGCCATGGCTCAGAAGTAGAGCATCTGCTTGGCATGTAGAAGGTCCCAGGTTTGACTGACTAGCAAAGTCTTAAGTTCACCCACTGGCAGGTACATCATAGCCATGCAGCAGGGATGCCAGCAGCCTCCAGGTGGGACCTGTGGATCCCCCGGAAATACAGCTCATCTCCAGACTACACAGAAGAGTTCCCTTGGAGCAAATGGCTGTTTTGGAAGGTGGACTCTATGGCACTGTACCCCATGGAGGCCCCTGTCCTCCCCAGGCTCTCTCCCCAAATCTCCATTGAGTTTCACAACCTGGGTCTGGCAACCCTACCCCTCATCCTCCGCTGGCGGCCCAGGGAGACCTGGAAAATCTACCATGCATCTTAAGCAGGGTTGCCAGCCTCTCAATGCTGTGACATTGATGGTGTGTTTCAGGAAGATCAGATCTCCCCCTTCAGCAGGAGACCTTCTGGTAGGGATGCCAACCCCCAGGTCTTCCACTATTACAATTGATCTCAAAACTACAGAGATCAGTTCCCTCGTAGAAAATTGCTGCTTTGGAGTCTGGATTCTATGGCATTATACCATGCTGAAGTCCCTCCTCTCCCCAATTTCCACCCTCCCCAGGCTCCACTTCCCAAAATCCCCAGGTGGAGGTCTTTCACATCACCTGCTGCCTGGTCCTTTTAATTGGAGAGGCCGGGGATTGAACCGGGGACCTTCTGTATGCCAAGCAAAGGGTCTTCTGCTGAGCCACAACCCTCCCAACCCTTGGTCCATCTAGGTCAGCATTGTCTACTCAGACTGGCAGATGCTCTCCAGATCTCAGCCAGAGTCTTTTATATCATTTACAACTTGGTCCTTTCTCCTGGAGATGCCAGGATTGAACATGGGACCTTCTGCATGCCAAGCAGCGGCTCTGGTGCTCCCCTTATTCTTTCACAGGCTGTTATGATTATGCACTAGACCATAGATAGCTTTTTTGGGGGTGGAGGTAACTTGAAAAAGACAAAGAGAAAGAAGAAGAGTTGGTTTTTATATGCCGACTTTCTCTGCCACTTAAGGGAGAGTCAAACTGGCTTACAATCACTTTTCCTTCCCCTCCCCTCCCCACAACAGACACCCTGTGAGGTAGGTGGGGCTGAGAGAGCTGTGACTAGCCCAAGGTCACCCAGCTGGCTTCATGTGGAGGAGTGGGGAAAGCAACCGGTTCACCAGATTAGAGTCCACCACTCATGTGGAGGAGTGGGGAATCAAACCTGGTTCTCCAGACTAAAGTCCACCGCTCCAAACCATCACACTTAACTATACACCACGCTGGCTCCCAGAAACTTGGGGAGGGGTGGTACATGTGACCAATAAAATATATAATTGGTGATGAAGCAGTTCAGTTGAATTAATCAATCTATGTGTGAACAATCAGCTGCAATCCAAGTCCACATATAAAACAATCCTGATGGTTCAAGTCGGATTTTGCGAATGTTTACTTAGTATTTCTGGCAGATCGCACCCGTCAAAAGAATCCTGGACTCTCCTTTTGGATGCAGGAATGAAATATTTTCGACACACTAAAATCAGGAACAAGCAGTACTTACTATTTCCAATCGGAGCTTATTTTAGTCTCATTTAGTTTCAACAGCTTTTCCTTCTCATTGAGCGCTCCGCCAAGAGATAAAGATAATACATTCTCCCACTGGAGGCCCCTGGATAAAACAACTTGAGCAGAAAAAATGTACACTGATTCAATTCTCTTAGCGACTGGGGATTCTGGCTGGTTGAGTTGCGGTAGAAAAAGTGTTACGGCCACAAATATACAGAATTACCCGACCCACTCATGCTGTCTCTCACACACAAGTGTTATTTGTGTGCTGGTACTATGACAAGCAGCAAGTCTTGGGACTGGGAGAATTGTTGCCATTTTTTATAGGAGAGTAGCATAGCAGTCAAATCTAGGGTAGCTGTTACCTGCATGGAGATATACACAGGGGGTTAGTAGGGTTGCAAACCGAAAAAAGGATATTGCAGAGCTTGAGAGGTTTCCAGGAGTTTCCCAACCTGGATATGCCAACATTGTCCCATTACCCCCTTTAGTGGCCAGGGGGTACCTGGCAATACTACTTGACAAGGATCCCCATTGCTTGGTAGGGTCGCCAGGTCCCTCTTTGCCACCGGCAGGAGGCTTTTGGGGCAGAGCCTGAAGAGGGAGGGGTTTGGTGAGGGGAGGGACTTCAATGCCATAGAGTCCAATGGCCAAAGCGGCCATTTTCTCCATGTGAACTGATCTCTATCAGCTGGGGGTCAGTTGTAATAGCAGGAGAGCTCCAGCTAGTAGGTGGAGGTTGGCAACCCTATTGCTTGGTCTCCCCTGGAGTGTGACCCTCATTGTGAGCAGTGCCCTCTGTTCCCTTCTCCTCTGGTCACCCATGGCAACTCATCACCAAGCATGCTGGAAGTGAGAAATGAGGGGAGGCGGAGGAGAAGGAGACCGGCGAACAAGCCAAGGTCTCAGGAACAGCCAAGGGCCTCTTTGGGAATGGCCGCTCTGTGCCTGTCCCTTATTATTTCCTTCCTTCCTCCTCCCTCTTCCAGCCGCCTCCCCTCATTTCTCTGCCCCAACTAGTTGGTTGCCATTGTCTCTTGCTTCCTTCCCCTTTCAGGACCGCTCAAAAAGGCCCAGTGGGAAAGCTGTTTCAGGAAACAGCCCTCACTTTAGCAACAAGAAAAGAGACAGTGTGTATGTGTGTTTTTGCTCTGTGTTGAGACTTGCTAGGGATCATTTTGCCTGACAATCGCCCCTATTTTTTTGTGGCTTTCCCTATTGATGGAGGACAGTGTCCTGACAATGAAGGAGCCAGCGTGGTGTAGTGGTTAAGAGCGGTGGTTTGGAGCGGTAGACTCTGACCTGGAGAACAGGGTTGTTTTCCCCACTTCTACACATGAAGCCAGCTGGGTGACCTTGGGATAGTCACAGCTCTTTCAGCCCCACCTACCTCATAGGGTGTCTGTTGCGGGGAGGGGAAGGGATGGTGATTGTAAGCCAGTTTGATTCTTCCTTAAGTGGTAGAGAAAGTCGGCATACAAAAACCAACTCTTCTTCTCCTTCTCCTTCTCCTTCTCCTTTTCCTTCTTCTTCTCCTTCTTCCTCCTCCTCCTCCTCCTCCTCCTCCTCCTCCTCCTCCTCCTCCTTGGCAAACTGTTGAGCCTGTGTTTTCACTGGGTCCCCTCAAGTGCCTGACAAAGCAAGCAAAGGCTGAAAAATCCGTTCCTGCATTTCCTCTTTCCAGCATCGCCCAGGGAGGCTTTTCGGCTCTGCACCTTGAAGGAAGGGAACTGTGGGCATGGCAACCTGCTTCTTCATTATGGAGGAGGAAGAGGACAGAATGCACAGGAAGTCAGGTTGCCAACCACCAGGTGGAGCTTGGAAGTCTTCCAGAATTACAATTGATCTCCAAACTACAGAGATCAGTTCTCTCCAGCATTTTGGACCGAAACTATCACTTGTAAATTTGAAGGTGGAAGACCTTTACTTTTCTTCTGCAGATCAATGTAAAAAACATGTGGCCAAATTGACCTGTGCTAGAGAAAAGAGATACACTCACTTTGATGCTCGGAGGACATGTTCTCCGCATGGCCTGGGCCTGTTATCTAAGGGTAATCTTCCTTCCTAGCTGGATTCTCTGGTTAGTCCAAAGTTACATAGAATCTTTATGCATTCAAGATTTAATTGCCCTTATTTCACTTATGCTAAAGATCCCTTTTTCAGACCAGCTGTGACCCTGCCCTCTTCGGTCAGTGGACTCCTTGGTACATATCCTTTTGCTCTGTCCTTATGTACACCAACTTAGGCTAAAATGGATTGCACCATGTTTTCACAAACGGTGCACGTTTTCTCGAGCAACTTTGGAGCAAAAGGTTCAGTTCCTCTTAGAGGACTCTGACCCTCAGCGTACTTACTTTGTAGCTCGTTTTTTGGAGGCTGCAGAGAAGAGTTGGAGGTGTTTTTAGAGATGGGTCTTATTTACCGTACGTTTTATGGTTTTATTGTTCAAGACCTTGGCCTAAGAACAGGAGGAAAGAGAGAGAGAGAGAAATTATCCTGGAGGAAAAGGCAACCTCAGAGGGCAGACTCTATGGCATTTTGCCCCACTAAGGTCCATCTCCTCCCCCACACCTTCCCCTGCCCTGTAGGGAGGCCAGCCTCCAGATGGGGCCTGGGGGTCCCCTGGAATTGCAGCTCATCTCTATACTACAGAGATCAGTTCCCCCTGGAAAAAATTGATGCTTTGGAGGGTGGACTCTATGGCATTGTACCCCACTGAGGTCCCTGTCCTCCCTGGGCTCCATCCCCAAATCTTCAGGAGTTTCCCAACCTGGATCTTAAATTGTGGGAAACAGTTAAATTGTAGAACTCCCTGTCCCAGGATGTGTTGATGGCTGCCAACTTGGAAGGCTGGAAGAGGGGAGTGGATATGTTCATGGATGAGAGGGCTACTCATGGCTACTAGTCAGAATGGCTACTAGTCATGATGCATACCTGTTCTCTCCAGGATCAGAGGAGCAGGCCCATTATATTAGGTGCTGTGGAACACAGGCAGGACGGTGCTGCTGCAGTCGTCTTGTTTGTAGGCTTCCTAGAGGCCCCTGGTTGGCCACTGTGTGAACAGACTGCTGGGCTTGATGGACCTTGATCTGATCCAGCAGTGCCTTTCTTATGTTCTTACGTTCTTATCTTCACATTTCTCCTTTGTAGTTGCATAGTAAAGTCTGCAAGCATGATGGCACTGTGTTCTAAAGCATCAGATTCCTTGGAGACCGACGCTGTGGCAAATTGCTAATGACAGCAATGCTATGGCTCATTCATATCCAGAAGATGCACCATCTAACCCCAAAAGCCCACCTTAGGAGTTAGCTGGGGTTTCTTGTTGGTGGATCCTAGCCTCAAAAAACCTATCCAAAAGTCCCCTAATCCAGGCCCCAGTTAACCTTTCCAATCTTCAGCGTTAAGGTTGCTATCTCTGAGTTAGGAAATCCTGGAGGCTCGGGGGTGGAGCTTGCAAGGGGGCAGCATTTGGGGGTGTTAGGGACCTCAGCAGGGGGTATAGTGTCCTACAGCCCAAATTACAAAGGTGACATTTTCTCCAGGGGAACTGATCTCTGTAATCTGGAGATGAGCTGTAATTCTGGGAGATCCCCAGGTCCCATCTGGAGGCTGGCACGCTGCTTGTCATGGACACAACACACACATGCTGCAGAGTGCTTAGGGCTGTTTAGCTTGGAAAGAAGGTGGTTAAACGGAGACATGATAGAGGTCTATAAAATAATGCATGGTGAGGAGAGAGTGGACAGGGAGAAGCTTTTCTCCCTCTCTCATAATACCAGAATGCGGGGACATCTGCTGAAGCTGGAGGGTGAGCGATTCAAAACAGACAAAAGGAACTATTTCTTCATACAACACATAGTTGAATTGTGGAACTCCCTGCCCCAGGATGTGGTGATGGCTGCCAACTTGTAAGGCTTGAAGAGGGGAGTGGACATGTTCATGGAGGAGAGGGCTATTCATGGCTACTAGTCAAAATGGATACTAGTCATGATGCATGTCTATTATCTCCAGAATTAGATGAGCATTCCTATTATATGAGGCGCTGTGGAACACAGGTAGGATGCTGCTGCTGCAGCCGTCCTGTTTGTGGGCTTCCTAGAGGCACCTGATTGACCACTGTGTGAACAGACTGCTGGACCTGATGGGCCTTGGTCTGATCCAGCAGGGCCTTTCTTATGTTCTTATGTTCTTATATTAAAAGCAGAGCATGCGCCTCCTTGGATAGAGAACTCACAGCCCCTCTGGTTAAGTCAGGGGAAGAGAAAATGCTCTGCACATGCTCAGAAGAGCACTAGATTATGGCTTCCTAACTATGGAATGTATACATTGGGTGAATGATGCAGGGTGCAGAGTTGGGTTGCCAGCTCCAGGTTGGGAAACCTCTGTAGATTTGGGGGGTGCAGCCTGAGGAGGGCAGGGTTTGGAGAGGGGAGGGACTTCAATGGGGCTATAATGCCATAGAGTCCACCCTCCAAAGCAGCCATTTTCTCCAGGTGAACTGGTCTCTGTTGCCTGGAGATCAGTGGTAATCCTAGACGATCTCCAGCCATCCCCTGGAGGTTGGCAACTCCAGTGCAGAGAAAAGTCATTTCCCACCCAGGCTAAGTCCTGGAGCTGTGGCCTGAATTAAGCCCTGGAACCCACATGGATGTATGTTGCTATCAAAGCCCTGTCGAATCAAGGGCAGTTGCTCCACTCCCTGGGATTTCGCCACCCCACTCATTTCAGAGCCTAGCACTGAGATCCCTGCGATGGTGCCTGTCTCTATTCCCCCCTCCTCTTCCCAGTAACAATTGCCAAGGAAACAGCATCTTGCTCAAAGTGGTACCCAAGGCGTGTGCGGTACTTGCTTTTGCTGAGTGTGGGTGTGTGTGCTGTGCCTGCCGTCCCCCTGGGATTTGAAAACGGGAGAGTCATCCACCAGCTGTGTGGGTGCGGAAAGGCTCCTGCTGCTGTCAAGCCCCCAGGTCATTTGCCAGCCTGCATCTTCCAGTATCCCTGGGAAATGAGAGAAAGGGAAGGAATAGGGATGCCAGCCTCCAGGTGGGACCTGGGGATACCCTCAAATTACAGTTCATCTCCAGACTACAGAGATAAGAACATAAGATAAGCCCTGATGGATCAGACCCAGGCCCATCAAGCCCAGCAGTCTGTTGACACAGTGGCCAACCAGGTGCCTCTAGGAAGCCCACAAACAAGACAACTGCAGCAGCATTCTCCTGCCTGTCTCCCACCATACCTAATAAAATAGGCATGCTCATAAGAACATAAAGAACATAAGAAAAGCCATGCTAGATCAGACCAAGGCCCATCAAGCCCATCAGTCTATTCACACAGTGACCAAACAGGTGCCTCTAGGAAGCCCCCAAACAAGACGACTGCAGCAGCAGCATCCTGCCTATGTTCCACAGCACCTAATATAATAGGCATGCTCCTCTGATACTGGAGAGAATAGGTATGCATCATGACTAGTATCCATTTTGACTAGTAGCCATGGATAGCCCTATCCTTATAAGAACATAAGAAAAACCCTGCTAGATCAGACCAAGTTTCATCAAGTCCAGCAGTCTGTTCACACAGTGGCCAACCAGGTGCTTCTAGGAAGCCCCCAAACAAGACCACTGCAGCAGCAGCATCCTGCCTATGTTCCACAGCACCTAATATAATAGGCATGCTCCTCTGATACTGGAGAGAATAGGTATGCATCATGACTAGTATCCATTTTGACTAGTAGCCATGGATAGCCCTATCCTTATAAGAACATAAGAAAAACCCTGCTAGATCAGACCAAGTTTCATCAAGTCCAGCAGTCTGTTCACACAGTGGCCAACCAGGTGCTTCTAGGAAGCCCCCAAACAAGACCACTGCAGCATCATTATCCTGCCTGTGTTCCACAGCACCTCATATAATAGGCATGCTCCCCAGGTACTGGAGAGAATAGGTGTGCATCATGACTAGTATCCACTTTGACTAATATCTATGAATACCCCCTTCCTCCATGAACACGTCCACTCCCCTCTTCAAGCCTTCCAAGTTGGCAGCCATCACCGCATCCTGAATCAGGGAGTTCTCCTGGAGAAAATGGATGCTTTGGAGGATGGGCTCTATGTAGGGTTGCCAACCTCCAGGTGATGGCCTGGAGATTTTCCACTATTACAACTGATCTCCAGGTGATACAGATCAGTTTCCCTGGAGAAAATGGCAGCTTTGGATGGTGGGCCCTCTGGCATAATACTGTACTGAAGTCTCTCCCCTCACCAAACTCCACCCTCCTCAGGATCCACCCCAAAAATCCCCAGGCATTTCCCAACCCAGTGCTGGCTACCCTGACTCTATGGCATTGTACCCCACTGAGTCCCTGACCTCCCCAAATCTCCAAGAATTTCCCATTCTGGGTCTGGCAACACTATCCCCCCATCCTGCTGCCAGTGGCTGGGGGGTGGGGGTGGGAACCTGGCAACCCTAGCCTCGGCCTACCCACAGGGTTGTCGTGAGGAGAAAGCAGAGGAGGGCAAGAACATGTATAGTTCGGTGAACTCCTTGTAAGAATGGTGAAGAATCTGATAGATAGATAGTTGCTGAAGACCAAAGTCCTGTCGTCCAGCCCTGCTACATGATTGTTTCTCTGCTAGGGTTGCCAATCTCCAGGTGGCACCTGGAAATCTCCTGGATTTATAACTGATCACCAGACTACAGATAAAATTGCTGCTTTGGAGGGTGGACTCAAGGGCATTATATGTATGGTTCCCAGGTCCCTCTTCGCTACCGGCAGGAGGCTTTTGGGGCAGAGCCTGAGGAAGGTGAGAGAGGGGAGGGACATAGAGTCCAATTGCCAAAGTGGCCATTTTTTCCAGGTGAACTGATCTCTATTGCCTGGAAATCAGTTGTAATAGCAGGAGATCTCCAGCTAGTACCTGGAGGTTGGCAACCCTAATTATATCCCACTGGAGTCCCTGCCCTCCTCAAAGCCCATCCTCCTTAGGCTCCACCCCAAATCTCCAGGAATTTCCCAACATGGACCTGGCAACTCTACTTCTGTCATGTAGCTGAGTGTCGGCATCTGTGAGTTTGTCCTATAAACCTTGTGGCCTAAGGATGGGACACATCCCAGAACCTTTAACACCCCCTATTTTCAAGTCTCTGGTCAACCACTCTCATAGTATTACTAGGGTTGTCAACCTCCAGTTGGTGGCTGGAGCTCTTCTGGGATTACAATTGATGTCCAAGCGACAGAGATCAGTTCCCCTGGAGAAAATGTCCACTTTGAAGGGTGGACTCTATGGCATTATAACCCATTGAAGTCCCTCCCCTCCCCAAACACCACCCTCCTCAGGCTTCACCCCCAATGTCCCCAGGAATTTCCCAACCGAGAGCTGGCAACCCAAGGTATTACCCCTATTTTTTCGTTTCATTTTGAGGATGCCTTTTTAGGAAATTGATCACGATAGGTAGCCGTATTAGTCTGTCTGAAGCAGTAGAAAAGAGCAAGAGTCCAGTAGAGCCTTAAAGGCTAACAAAATGTCTGGTAAGGTATGGGCTTTCATGAGCCACAGCTCACTTCTTCAGATACAGCTAGAAATGGGATATTCTCAGGGGAAGTTGCTCCAGGGGCAGATCATTTGAGGGAGGGCAGGAAGGGTTGTGTCGGTGTTTGGCTCTTACATGCCCAGGGTAATGCTGATCACCACTTTGGGGTCAGGAAGCACTTTTCCTCCAGGCTAAATTGGCCAGGGATCCTAGAGGGGTTTTTTTTGGGGGGGGGGGGTTTGGCCATATTCTGGTCATGGAGTAGGGGGTCACCAGGGGGGTCGGGGAAGGCAGTTGTGATTTTCCTGCATTGTGAAGGGGGTTGGTCTAGATGACCAATTGTCTCCAGGGGAACTGATCTCTGTTGTCTGGAGATCAGTTGTAATTTTGGGAGATATCCAGGCCCCACCTGGAGTTTGGCAACCAGGGCTGTAGCTGCTATGTTTGTTTTAAGCAATGCTACAGCTGGTTTTATGGTCTTTTGGCCAGGTTGTTTTTAAACGGTGACTTTAACTGTGCTTTATTTTTCTTTGGTTTTAAGTTGTTTAATTGTTTAGACGCATCAGATGTGTCAACTGAAAGCCACCTTGATTTCTGGAGAGGTGACCAAGAAACGCTCTGAATAAATGCATTAAAAAATCCAGTTTTGCATTCCATATAATTTATGCTCCTGCTAGGCCAGATTCATAAGTATGTTTCAATGGATTTTTAATTTCAATGACCGTTGCGACTCTTCGTGTTATGACTCAGCAATATTAATTTCAAAATTGTCAAGTCAAGGACATCTTTTGCCTGTCTCAGGTACAAAGTGATAGGTCTGTTATGTAGCTGAGTACAGGGAATATTTTTTATTACTTTTGGAAAATGTCCAAAAATAACAAAAAAACAAAACAGTATGGCAGACATTTGTCCGAAGATGTTACAAAGGGAGGGAGGACACCCAGTAACCTATGTGTCAAGTACGGTAGCCAACCTCCAGCTAGTAGCTGGAGATCTCCCACTATTACAACTGATCTCCAGCCGATAGAGATCAGTTCCCCTGGAAAATATGGCCGCTTTCGCCATTGGACTCTATGGCATTGAAGTCTCTCCCCTCCCCAAACCCTGCCCTCCTCAGGCTCCACCCCAAAAACCTCCTGCCGGTGGCAAAGAGGGACCTGGCAACCCTAGTTTCAAGAGAGGATTTCAACATGGCTGCCAGCAACTGACTTTACTTGCACAATAAAGATTGGTTCGGATTTATTTGGGCATTGTCAACTGCACAGTCCTGTGGTTTTTGGTCTTATCTTTAGAGGGAGGAAGAAAATACGCACTTACACAATTTGGAGTTTATGCCAACAGTTATACCGAACGACCCTTCAGTCAAAAGTTTCTACAGCCGAGAAAATCACCGGCCTCTGGAACACACAATTGGAACTGATTCTCCTCTGCAGCCCGAAGAAAATGAGTCAGCAACCCCCACAGACAACTCCGATCCCTTTCCATCCGGCTCATGATCAGAAGGAAAACGATGACAACCCTTCCAAATGCAGCCCCAGGCTTTCGACGCTTTTTGTTGCTTAACTCAGTTGAGAAACCCGAACGGGAAACCTCCAGCAAAGTGTGGTGGCTGCAGCTTTCAGCTGAACTACAGGGTTCCAACTCGGAGTGAGGAGAAACTCCATACAACAAAGTGTTGGTTGTTCTGTTGCTGGCTTTATTCCGTATCACATCTTCATAAGAACGTAAGAAAAGCCATGCTGGATCAGACCAAGGTCCATCAAGTTCAGCAGTCTGTTCGCACAGCAGCCCTTAGGCTAGAGCCAATCAGAACCATAACAAGACATCTGAATTCTCAATTCAGGCTGCATTCGTCTCGCTTCTGCATTTTAACACCAAAAAGATCAGATTTGTTTGTTACTCTGCCCTGGGTCCTCAAACCTCATTTGGTCACCTAGAAAGTATACCCTGTTGGGAGAAGAAGCAGCCAGGGGCAGGGAGGGTGCTCTGGGCCCTCCTGAGTTAGACTTACACCAGAGTGGTGGCAGCTACTGAAGGTCCCCATTCATCTCTCTTACCTGACAGCAGGTAACAGCAACAATAATAAAATCATATATATCTAAAATTCATAAGGAATCAATAAAATTCATAAAACCGTTCAATACAGTTAACAAAATGGTACTCATATAATTACTCATATAATGGAGGCCCTGCCAAGCAGCCATATCCTCATATCAGAAGCCCCAAGGGAGAGGAGAGGGAGGCCAGTAACGATGACAACCTGTGGTTGCCCTCAATTGTAGGCCTGGTGGGAAAGCTCTGTTTTACAGGCCCTGCAGAACTTCTGAAGGTCCCATAGGGCTCTGATGTTACTTGGAAGAACATTCCATCAGGCTGGGGCCAGGGCCTTGTTGGATTTTGCCCTACTGTTGCTGGTTGCAAATGGGCCCCCATAACAGTTCAAGTTTCAGGGCCCCAAAAATGTAGGTCCGCCACTGACTCTATGGCAGTGAAGTCCCTTCCCTCCCCAAACCCTGCCCTCTTCAGGGTCCACCCAAAAAACCTCTAGGTATTTCCCCACCTGGAGCTGGCAATCCTAGGTGGGGTTGGAACAGGGGAGGGACCTCAGTGGGGTATAATGCTATAGAGTCCATCGTCCAAAGAAGCAGGTAGGGTTGCCAGCTCTGGGTTGGGAAATACCAGGAGATTTTGGGGGGAGGAACCTGGTTAGGGTGGGGGTTTGGTGAGAGGAGAGACCTCAGCAAGGTAGAATTCCAGAGAATCCACCCGCCAAAGCTGCCATTTTCTCTGGGAGAACTGATCTTGGTCATCTGGAGACCAGCTGTAATAACGGGAGATTTCCAGATGCTACCTGGAAGTTGGCAGCCGTGGAACCAATCTTCAGGCTCCACTTGAAGGTTGGCAAGCCTTTCACTAACTCAGATGTAGCATTTGTGCATGTGTGTACATGTGTTTGCATGCATGTGACATGATAACTATCTTCACGTACTTGAAGGGCTGCCAAGTAGAGGAGGGTGCCGATTTGTTTTCTGCTGCCCCAGAAGGTCAGACCAGAACCAACGAGATGAAATTAAATCAAAAGAGTTTCCATCTAGACATTAGGAAGAATTTTCTAACAGTTCGAGTGGTTCCTCAGTGGAACAGGCTTCCTCGGGAGGTGGCAAGCTCTCCTTCCCTGGAGATTTTTAAGCAGAGGCTAGATGGCCATTTGTCAGCAATGCTGATTCTATGACCTTAGGCAGATCATGAAGGGCATCTTGGCCATGTTCTGGGCATGGAGTAGGGGTCACAGTGTGTGTGTGGGGGGGGGGAGGTAGTTTGGAATTTCCTGCATTGTGCAGGGGGTTGGACTAGATGACCTTGGTGGTCCCTTCCAACTCTATGATTTTGTGAGTCAGTGGAACAGGCTTCCTCGAGAGGTGGTGAGCTCTCCTTCCCTGGAGGTTTTTAAGCAGAGGCTAGATGGCCATCTGTAAGCAATGCTGATTCTATGACCTTAGGCAGATGATGAGAGGAAGGGCATCTTGGCTATCTTCTGGGCATGGAGTATGGGTCACTGGGGGCATGGGGAGGAGGTAGTTGTGAATTTCCTGCATTGTGCCGGGGGTTGGACTAGATGACCCTGGTGGTCCTTCCCAACTCTCTGATTCTATGTATCGGCGTGTGTCACTGGGTGTGAGTGGGTACCCGCGCGTCCCTGGTTCCCATGCTGTTCCCCGACCACCAGCTCGTCGTCTCTTTCAATCCGGCTCCCCCATCGTCGGCTCTCTTTTCCTGCCAGCCGTTGAAGCGAATGAGTCAGTCCGACAGCTTAGGGAAAGGGGCTGCCCCCTCAGAAGCCGAAATGCCAGCCAATCTCCACGGCACATTCACATGAAAATCCCACTATTATGTACGTAGACGTGCATATATAAATAATGTTTTCCCCCCTCTTCCCTGGTGCGGTGAGTCAGTTAATCAAGTCTCCTTTGTTATTACGTAGGGGCGGCATGGCTGGTGGGCAGAGCAGCTTACTAGCCAAACATGGGCATGCCTTTCCCGCCGCAGTGTCCCAGAGCATGGGTAAGGATAGAACATTTGCAAGAGAGCATGGAGTTGGTGCCCCTCTGCCCATTTCCTCCCCCTCCCCTTTCTTAGGATGTCTTTTTCCCAACAGGGAGAATTCCTCCTCACACACATGCCTGGTTACGAAAAGGAATGGGATGCAACCAGAAAAGGGAGGAGGAAAATGGCCCATCAGTCTCATTTGTGAAATAGCATTTGTGGAATAGCGTTTGAACACAAGAGGGCCTGACTGCCAGCGTGGCGTAGTGGTTAAAGAGCGGCGAACTCTAATCTGGTGAACTGGGTTTGATTCCCCGCTCCTCCACATGAGCAGCGGACTCTAATCTGGAGAACCAGGTTTGATTCCCCACTCCCCCACAAGAGCGGCGGACTTTCATCTGGAGGAGTGGGTTTGATTTCCCACTCCTCCACATGAGCTGTGGACTCTAATCTGGTAAACTGGAGAGAGTGAGGTTGGAAAACGCATGCATATCGTAATCAAAACAAAGCCCCGAAGTAGTCAGGGGGTGACCGCGAGGGAAACAGCCATGCATAAAAGGCCTAGTCGGATCTTACCCGTTATCCTACCACTCTACTGAGCTGCATTTATTCACTTATTTACTAAAATATTTATACCCCACCTTTCCTTTTGGCTGAAATCTCACGTCTTTCTCCAGTCTGAAGATACTTAGGAGGCTTCCTCCAACTGAAGTGCCTCTTATCTTGGAGAAAGAATCGCTTCAGTTGGAGGAAGGCTACTTGGAAGATGGCCAGGTCCACTCTACTTGTCCATTAAGGTCCATGTTGCCTACTTTGACTAGCAGCAGTTCTCCAGGGTCCCAGGCTAGGGTTGCCAAACCTGGGTTGGGAAATTCTTGCACATTTGCGGGGTGGAGCCTGGGGAGGGCAGGGTTTGGGGAGAGAAGGGACCTCAACTCGGTACAATACCATACAGTCCACCTTCCATACCAGCCATTATCTCCAGGGGAGCTGATCTCTGGCGTCTGGAGATCAGCTGTAATTCCAGGAGGTCTCCAGGCCTTGCATGGAGGTTGGCAACCTTATCCCAGGCAAAGGGCTTGATGCTGGGGATTAAGCCTGGGACCTGCATACCAAGCCAGTGCTCTACCACTAAGCCATGGCTACTCATCTTCTCCCTCCCCCGTACAGACAATGCTCTGTTGTGATTAGAATATCTGTTTAATGCTGGCGAGACTTGGGTTCAAATCCCTACTCTAAAGAGTTTCTGATTAAGGCAAGCCTTTTTGCTCCCTGATGACACGGTCATGCAGGGAGAATGCTCACATTCCATTCAGCATGAAAACTAGCTAAGATGCCGTCCATGTTGAATCCTGATGAAGAAATCCATTGAAACAGGAGAATAACCGGATCCCTGTTGTGAATGAAGGGTTCACTGGAACTACAGTGCCAACTGAGGGAGCTCTGTTGATGGGTTATTGTACCGTGGATTAAGTCCAGAATCTACATTTCACACTCCAGGGAGATCATACTATCTGACACTTGAGGTGATCTCAAGGAGTATCACAGAATAGGATCTGGACTCTGTTTAGTATTGCAGTATTTCTGCTGTAGACACTCCTTCTTTGAATTGGCTTGGGTTTCATATTATACTTTATTGTTGGTGTGATAGATTTGTGCTTTGTATATGCAACTGAATTTTTTGAGACACTATACAGCAACTTGGATGAACTATTTTTATATATTCATGCCTTTGTAACTGCTGTACTTAATTTGTTAGCCTTTAGGTGGTGGCTGGAGATCTCCTATTACAACTGATCTCCAGCCGATAGAGATCAGTTCACCTGGAGAAGATGGCCCTTTGGTAATTGGACTCTATGGCATTGAAGTCCCTCCCCTCTCCAACCCCCCCTCCGCAGGCTCCATCCCCAAAATCTCCAGGTATTTCCCAACCCAGAGCTGGCAACCCTATCTCCTCCCCAAGCCCCGCCCTCTTCAGGCTCTGCACCTTCCGTTGGTGGCGAAGAGGGACCTGGCAACCCTATGGGGACCTCTGGTCTACACAAACTGGATCACAAGATGTTCCCCAAACATAGAGCGGTGCACTGAGTAATGGACCCGGCAGAGCAAACAGCCAAGGCAATAGAAGATAAACCTTCCTCCTGGCCTTTCTTTATACGTCTCCACCAAAAGTATTAGAAAGGTAAAAGGTAAAGGTCCCCTGTGCAAGCACCAGATCATTCCTGACCCATGGGGTGACGTCACATCCTGATGTTTACTAGGCAGACTTTGTTTTACGGGGTGGTTTGCCATTCATCTTCCCTTTACCCCCAGCAAGCTGGGTATTTGGAAGGATGGAAGGCTGAGTCAACCTTGAGCCAGCTACCTGAAACCAACTTCCATTGGGATCGAACTCAAGTTGTGAGCAGAGCTTGGACTGCAGTACTGCAGCTTACCACTCTGCACCACGAGGCTCTTAAAAGTATCATAGCACCTCAGAATTAGCATCTGGAGGAGTTTCCTCTGCATATTTTAATATTCATCTGGGGGAGGGGGTTGTTGTTAGGGCTGAGAAGATTATAAAATGCAAAAAAGAAAAGGGGGGAAGCTTGGGTTGACTGTTGAGCCGCAGAGCTGTCTGGCTTCCTTAGAGGAGAGGTTTTCTTCTCGCTTATCTCTAGTCCGACGATTTACCTAGAGCTTTTCTCTGTGTGTTTCATTTATTCTGCCTAACAAAAAAAGAAAGACAAGAAAAGAAGGAAAGAGATTGGAGCTCAGTGAAACGTAAAGAGGCATAAGGGGAAATCTTCCAGCAGGGCTCAGGAAGAAATCTTTACATGGTAGAAATAAAACATAAAGGATAAGCTGACGAGAAGAGAGAGAGTCGTAGAATCATAGAAGCACAGAGTTGGAAGGGGCCATACAGGTCATCTAGTCCAACCCTCCTCAATGCAGTATCAGCCTAGAGCATCCCTGACAAGTGCTTGTCCAGCCTCTGCTTAAAGATTGCCAGTGAGGTGGAGCTCACCACTTCCATAGGTAGCTGATTCCACTGTTGAACAACTCTTACTGTAAAAAGAAATTCCTAATATAATTGAAGAAGAAGAGTTTGTTTTTATATGCCAACTTTCTCTACCACTTAAGGAAGAATCAAACCAGCTTACAATCACCTCCCCTTTCCCTCCCCACAACAAACCACCCTGTGAGGTAGGTGGGGCTGAGAGAGCTCTAAGAGAGCGGTGACTAGCCCAAGGTCACCCAGCTGGCTTCATGTGGAGGAGTGGGGGAACCAACCCGGTTCACCAGATTAGCCTCCGCCACTCATGTGGAGGAGTGGGGAATCAAACTTGGTTCTCCAGATTAGAGTCCACCGCTCCTAACCACCACTCTTAACCACTATACCACACGGGCTCTCATTATTAAACCCGTCATTGTGAGTCCTCTCCTCTGCTGCCAACAGAAACAGCTCCCTGCCCTCCTCTAAGTAGGGTTGCCAGGTCCCTCTTCGCAACTGGCGGGAGATTTTGGGGGCGGAGCCTGAAGAGGGCAGGGTTTGGAGAGGGGAGGGACTTCAATGCCATAGAGTTCAATTGCCAAAGCGGCCATTTTTCTCCAGGTGATCTGATCTCTATCGGCTGGAGATCAGTTGAATTAGCAGGAGATCTCCTGCTACTACCTGGCAGTTGGCAACCCTACCTCTAAGTGACAGCCCTTCAAATACTTATGGGGTTTTCAAGGTAAGAGACTAACAGAGGTGATTTCCACTGCATAGCAACCCTGGACTTCTTTGGTGGTCTCCCATCCAAATACTAACCAGGGCTGACCCTGCTTAGCTTCTGAGATCTGATGAGATCGGGCTATACCATACTGCCGTCCCTCCCTTTCTCAGTGAGATAGCCTTTAAAAACCTCTTCTACCACCACCCCAAGCAGTGTCAGAATACAAGATGTGGGGCACAGGATCCCCTACCCCCACTAACCCTACCCAGAATGCATTAAGTCAATCCAACTATAATCCAATTGAATCTTCATGTAAAACAGATGCTCTCCCACCGAGCAATGGCCCCACCTCAATCGATTTGTGGCCCATACAGTAGGATTGCCAACCTCCAGGTGGTGGCTGGAGATCTCCCGCTATTATAACTGATGTCCAGGTGATAGAAATCAATTCCCCTGGAGAAAATGGCCACTTTGGCAATTGGACTCCATGGCATTGGAGTCTCTTCTTCTCCAAACCCCACCCTTCTCAGGCTCCACCCCCAGAAATCTCTAGGTATTTCCCAGCCCGGAGCTGGCGACCCTACCATACAGATAGGGCCAGGCTAGAGTTATGGGCCTCCACCTCGGACCTTAAATGGATGTTGTCCAATACAGGTCCCTAAGGGAGATAAAAGTCTGCAGCTGAGAGAAGATAACTCTTCTGTTGGTCAGGGAAGCATGGAAAACCAGGCTGCCACTATTTACAGCAGACAAACAAAAGAGAGAACCTTCGAAAACAAGTGAGAAAAGAGGTTCAAAAAAGAAGGAATAAGAAAACAAAACATTGCAAGTTCATGATTTTTATAATGAGACACAATGCAAATATTATCATTATAGAACAATATAATTTTTAATTCTGCATTTATCTATAGCCAATTGTCAGAATCTTCTCAAAATTCCCAATGGCCTGAAGTTTTTGGTTCCTTCTCTTTCTAGAACATTCCGGAACTAAATAAATAATCTCAACTTCTGAAGAAAAACCTTTTCGCTTGAAGTGGTATCTTGCATACACTCTTTTTAAAAGTTTTGTTTTTCCTTAAGAGAACAAAAACCTGCAAAAAGGTTCGACCCGTGGTACCACATGCCACAATTATTTGGTTGCCCAGAAGGTAGCTTTGGAGAAGGATCATTACGTATTGATGCACCAGATGTAGCCCATCCAGATAGATTTGCTCCACTACTTGGTCTCTACCATGTAACAGCTGGATGGGATGAAAGTGTACATCAGACCAGAAGGAAAGCATCAATTATGGAAAACTCCCAGCATCTCAGGTTATGCTGATGCAACAGTTCATGGTCACATTCTGCACAACAGTCAAGATCATGCTTGTTGAGGAGAAACCCACAATTCCTTTCAACTTCCTTAGTATATCAAGAAAGCAAAATTAATGTGATTGGTCAACTTTCAATTTTTAGCAACCTTGTTTCAGTCGTAAGTACACCAACCCCCCTCCTCAGGGCACCATTAGGAGCTTTGGTCCTGGGACTTGGGGTGGGGGGGCAATGTCCTATGCACAACTATGTCACTTAAGAGGAAAACCCAGAAGTGACATAGGGTAGTTCTAGGAATTGCTGGAAACTTTTACCATAGAGTCACTGGAGATTCCTAGAGCTACCCAACGTTACTTCTGAGTTTCCCCCTAAAGTGACATAGTGGAGCAGACAACACTGGTGTGTTTCCCCCCCCCCTCCCACTAATGTTTGGAGCAGAGTGGTCAAAGAGGGCTGCTGGCAGATCTTCCTCCATGGCAGGAGACCTAGAAGTCCTAATCTTGGCCAGTTTCTGGCCTGGAGGTTTCTGGGAATTGTTTTCATTGGTCAGAAGACATCCCTTGTCCTTATGGGGAAATTGCACAAACACCAGATAACAGCAACTAGTGGTAGGATTTACATAGTGCCACATCACATCTGTTAAGGCAGCAGGCAAACTGCAAAATAGTGACATCTAGTGACAGAATACAGTATTATCCCTTCTAAACAACAACAAAAGAACTCCTAGATCTTGTTCACTCACACTGCTACCCAGAAGTGTATCCCCCATCCAGTATACACGTCCCTCATTTTTGTTACCCAGATGTAGAACTCAGCACTTATCCTTGTTGAATTGCATCTTGTTCACATCCACCCACTTTTCCAGTGTGTTAAGATCTTGTTGAATTCTCTCTGTCTTCTGGTGTGTTCGCTGCTCCTCCCAATTTGGTGTAATCTGCAAATTTAATGAGCAGTCCCTCCACACCCTCATCCAGATAATTTATAAAAATATTGAAAAGTATTGGGCTCAGAACTGAGCCCTGTGGCACCCCACTGAACACCCCTCTCCATTCAGATGAAAATGAAGTTATGTTCATTTAAGTGGGGTGTTGTGAAAGCAGATCACACTGAAAATGAAGGTCGGGGGGCTGGAAATAGGGTTGCCAGGTCCCTCTTTGCCACTGGCAGGAGGTTTGTGTGGTGGAGCCTGAGGAGGGCTAGGTTTGGGGAGGGGAGGGACTTCAGTGCCAAGAGTTCAATTGCCAAAGGGGCCATTTTCTTCAGGTGAACCGATCTCTATCTACTGGAGATCAGTTGTAATAGCTTGAGGTCTCCAGCTAGTACCTGGAGGTTGGCAACCCTAATAAGAAGGCCTACAGAGCCCCAGGATATGCCTTCTAGACACCAGAGCTGTGAGCATGGTAGTTTAGATCATGCCTGAAGTTTGTTTGTGTTTTTTTTTTTTTTTTAAGGATAGTGATTATTTAAATAAGATTTTAGGTGGGGGGAAATCACTGTTGTGCTTGGCAAACTGTTCACAGTCACTCTTTTCACACCAGCAGCTGTAGAACTGACCACACTGTGTGCCAATAGCCCCTCCTCCCAAGGTGTTTCAAATGAATCTTGACACCCCCCAGGGGATCACAGCTCTTGGCAAGGTGTGAGGTTATGAAACCAAAGAGAGTTTCAGCCCAATTTCCTCCCTCTCGCTAGTCTTTCCTGGCAGTAGCTGGAGAGCAGGTAGGGGTGGAAAAGAGAGAGAAAAAAACATCAAGGGTTATTACAGAATTGGCAGCAGAATATTGAATATGATAACCCTCTTCATGATATGATAACCATCTTCAAGTAGTTGAAGGGCTGTCATATAGAGGAGGGTGCCGAGTTGTTTTCTGTTGCCCCAGAAAGTCGGACCAGAACCAGCAGGTTGAAATTAAATCAAAAGAGTTTCCATCTAAACATTAGGGAGAATTTCCTAACAGTCAGAGCTGTTCCTCGGTGGAACAGACTTCCTCGGGAGGTGGTGAGCGCTCCTTCCCTGGAGGTTTTTAAGCAGAGGCTGGATGTTCATCTGTCAGCAATGCTGATTCTATGACCTTAGGAAGGGCATCTTGGCTATCTTCTGGGCATGGAGTAGGGGCCACTGGGTGTGTGTGTGGGGGAGGTAGTTTGTAATTTCCTTCATTGTGCAAGGGGTTGGACTAGATGACCCTGGTGGTCCCTTCCAACTCTATGATTCTATGTGTGAAAGTGTCCCAGAGACTCTGAAATAGGGCTGTTTATTCAGTTCGGCCCGAACCGAAAAACAGCTGAATTTTTCTCAATTCTGCGATTTTTCAGTTCGGACGAACCGAACTCAAAAAGGGGGGGAACCGGGGAGCCGAATTGGCCGAGTTCGGGGTGTTCCCGAATAAATTTGGCCGATTCGGGCCCTTTCCCCCACCCCACGCGCCTTCAGGGAGCTTGCCTGGAGAGGCGCGGGGTGCCCTTTAAACAGATCTGCGCCTCCCGGCCGGGAGCAACACATCTGTTTAAAGGGCACCCCGCGCCTCTCCAGGGAAGCCCCCTGAAGGGGGGCGGGGTGCCCTTTAAACAGATCTGCGCCTCCCAGCTGGGAGGTGCAGATCTGTTTAAAGGGCCCCCGCGCCTCTCCAGGGAATCCCCCTGAAGGCGCGCTGGGGGCCGAATTTTTCCCCGAACTCCAGATCCCCCCGAATTTCCAGGGATCCAAAGCGGGGGAGTTCGGACTTCGGCACGGCCCGAATAAAAATGGGCCAAATTTTGCCGAAGCCGAACTATACCGAATTTTTTTTCAACAGCCCTACTCTGAAAATCTGGCGAACCCTAAATGATCCATGCCGTGTGATCCCTGTCAGTACAAAGAGGCTTAACACAGGCCAGGAGTTGCTGATGATTTGGTGGCTTTCTTTGCTACAGATGTAATCCTGCCACTTACATGCAACACAGAAGAGAAACAAGAGTAGCCAGAAGGAAGTAAATGTGTATGATTAAGTATAAGTGAGACTTTGCTTTCTCCTACACAAATGCCGAAATTCGAGCATCACCCCCTGTCCAGGTAATTAATGCCTGTCAGTTTAGTTTACCCACTCTCACTATTTTTGAACTATTGTTCCATTTCAGAAAAATAAAATAACATAGAGAAAATACATTATTTTTGATCCTCTGCAAGTACAGAACGTACATATTGCAAAGGGCTCGGATATTTAACCTTGTCAACAACCATTTCCCCAATTGCAATTTTTAATTTTGGTTTTCCTTCATTAAACAGTCTTTTTAATTAACCTCGTTTGGAACCATTCTGTTTCCATTGAGAAACATGTCAATCACATCTGGGGACAGAGGCGTCCATCATGCAAAAAGGAGGAATGGCTCTCTCGGAGTCTCAGCCATGGCCTGTTTGGTGGGGGGAAGGGAAGAATGGGAACAAATGGGCACTGGGCCGTCCCAAACCCAGTGAAAATAAGCCACATCTACACGCTGGTGTGACCTCACAGAGCATGCGCAAGGAAGGCGGAATGAGAGCATTTTTGGACAGAGCGTTCATTCTGGACTTGGGAGGACAGGACTCACATTGCTTAAGAACATAAGGAAGGCCCTGCTGGATTAGACCAAGGCCCATCAATTCCAGCAGTCTGTTCACACAGTGGCCAACCAGGTGCCTCTAGGAAGCCCACAAACAAGATGCCTGCAGCATCCTACCTGTGTTCCACCGCACCTAATATAACAGGCATGCTCCTTTGATCCTAGAGATAATAGGTATGCGTCATGACTAGTATCCAGGATCAGAGGAGCATGCCTGTTATATTAGGTGCTGTGGAACACAGGCAGGATAATGCTCCTGCAGTCATCTTGTTTGTGGGGTTCCTGGAGGCACCTGGTTGGCCACTGTGTGAACAAGCTGCTAGACTTGATGGGCCTTGGTCTGATCCAGCAGGGCCTTTCTTATGTTCTTATGACCTCTGTGGTCTTCAGTCTCAGGTCATTTATGCATGGGTACTTTCACTCACATTCGCCCCCAGTCTGTCTCGGTTGTTCTTTGGAGTTATGCATGAGTTTTTCATCCATTAGAGATGGCCATGCTGCCATCCCTCACAAATCCCGGGACTTTCCGTCCCTCTATTAATCCGATTCTTCCACCTCCTCTGAGCTCAACCCATTTGAAATCCCCATGCATAAGGCAAAGCATGGGACACAGAAGTTTGGGGGAGGGACATTTCTCTCACAGAAAGAACTACAGCCAATTACAAAGAGTGTCAAGAGGTGGGGATTCAAGTGCTTCCTGCTTCCTGGGAGTTCTTTCTGAACTGAGGAGAGGCCTTTAGAAATGAAGCTTAGGTTCCCCCCCCCATTCCTTTTCTCTCCAGGATCTGAAGAGCATGCCTATTATATTAGGTGCATTGGAACACAGGCAGGATAATGCTGCAGTTTTCTTGTTTGTGGGCTTCCTAGAAGCACCTGGTTGGCCACTGTGTGAACGTACTGCTGAACTTGATGAACCTTGGTCTGATCCAGCATGGCCTTTCTTATGTTCATTTAGGAAGTTTTGTTTTGTTTTTTAAAATCTTTTTGACCTAGGTTGTTTTTTTTAGGGGGGGGGGAGTTCTAAGCACTACAGCCAGTTACAAAGCAGCATTTCAAGGGGCGAGGGCTCACAAGCTTCTTTTTTTGAGCTTGGAGGCTGCTGGTGCATAGCTTCGTGAGAAGAAAGTGTGGGTCCAGCGAGCAACAAACCTCAGGTAAAATTCCCATGCATAAGTGTCCTTAGTGTTCTCGTGTGTGTGTGTGTGTTATATGCTGTCAAGTCACTTCCAACCTATGGTGACCCTATGATCCTTCCATTGACAGCCTTCCTCTTGTCTTGAAAACTGAAGGGTTCTCATAGGACAAAGTAAAGAGGGACCATCCCGGCCAACTGAGAGCTGGTGGTTTTTTGCTTTCAACACAATGATTCTGTGATCCTTTACAGTATGTAGGAATCTATTCCATCCCTTTCCATGGTATCATTTGTGGACAGGGATACCAACTTTACTAACTCCAAGGAAGACAAAGACACCAGAAGTCATCATTTCCCCAAGTACATGACGACATTATTTAACGTTGGCTTAAACGTCTTAGTTTCATTAGCCCTGTTAAAGGCACACAGTTAATCAACACAAAATTCATTGGTTCTTGTAGGTTATCCGGGCTGTGTAACCGTGGTCTTGGTATTTTCTTTCCTGACGTTTCGCCAGCAGCCGGGGCAGGCATCTGCAGAGTGTTACTCCTCTGAAGATGCCTGCCACAGCTGCTGGCGAAACGTCAGGAAAGAAAATACCAAGACCACGGTTACACAGCCCGGATAACCTACAAGAACCAATGAACTCTGACCGTGAAAGCCTTCGACAATATTCTGAACACAAAATTCGTTCTTGATCAACAGGGTACATAACTTCATGGTCCACTAGGCTCCTAATTCTCAGATTCTGCAAGCTAGATGTGAAAGCCTTAATATTCCCCCTGATTGAAACCCAAGAGCTTGAGACTAACAGTTAATATCCCACTTAGCAAGATCCACATCTGTTTTAGCTGACCTGTATTTTGATTCGCGATTCTGCGATTTAGGAAAACTCCACAGGTAACGCTGTTTCCTTCCTAATACAAACACTGTGAAAAATGGCAGCTGAAAATAGCACCAACTGGCCCCAATTGTCACCTGCAAGGAGTTTGGAGGTGATGAAGAAAGAAATGGAGAAAGATCTCCAGAAATCCGCCTTGCCAGAAAATGACTACAGAATATCAGGCTCCTCCAGATCTTGTCTTCTAATGAGGGTTATGCTGAAGATATCTTTGTTCTGATCTTTGGGGAGGCTCACGGAGTGATTTTGAAGATTTTGTTTGTTTGTTTATTTGCATTATTTACAGTCCGTCTTTCTCACTGAGACTCATAGATAGGCTTGCCAATTGCCCAGTGGGGGTGGGCAAAAGCCCACCAATCCACTGGCCTGCCCACTGCCCCTCAGCTGGTCAGTGGGCATAAGAGGGCCGGGCAGAGGGGGAGGTGCACAAGGTGTGCCACCTCCACCAAAACTCTATGGAAAACCATAGAGTTTCAGCAGAGATTGCTAGAGCATCCGTGTCACTTCCGGATAAACCCTGTGAGATCTATGGCCTGTTAATAACAAGGATATAAAGTTGGGATACTTCCAAAGAGCTCATCCACATTTCTCCCTGAATTTTTGGAGTTTAAGATTACTCACTGTATTTTTCAAATAGGACTCAATGCATTAGCAGTCCTCCACTTATATATATATATTCATTTCTAAATTTGTCTAAATTTTTATTTATTTCTATTTTTTAATATTTTCCAGAATCTTAAATTATTTCTAAATGTTGAGCCTGTGCAGACTTGCTTTAGAAGACTACAAGAATTGCCTATAAAAATATAAGAACCCTGCTGGATCAGAGGTTGACTGCCTCTGAACATGGAGGTTCCCTTTAGTCACCATGGCTAGTAGCCACCGATAGACCTATTATCCATTAATCAGTCTAATCCCTCTTTAAAGCTGATGATATGAACATGCCCTGATCTGGATAGCCCAATATAGAAGAAGAGTTGGTTTTTATATGTCAACTTTCTCTACCGCTTAAGGAAGAATCAAACTGGCTTACAATCCCCTTCCCCTTCCCACAACAGACACCCTGTGAGGTAGGGGGGGCTGAGAGAGCTCCAAGAGAGCTCATAGAATCATAGAGTTTAAAGGCCCCCCAGGGTCATCTAGTCCAACCCCCTGTACAATGAAGGAAATTCCACACTACCTCCCTACCCACACCCCCAGTGACCCCTACTCCATGCCCAGTAGATGGCCAAAGTGCCCTCCCTCTCATGATCTGCCTAAGGTCATAGAATCAGCACTGCTGACAGATGGCTTCATGTGGAGGAGTGGGGGAAACCAATCCGGTTCACCAGATCAGAGTCCACCACTCCAAACCACCGCTCTTAACCACTACACCATGCTGGAGATCAATTGTAACGGCTGGATGTTGGCAACCCTGAGTCTAGACTCCTCCAAGCCACGATAGGGGAGTCAGAGTGTCTGCAGACAGAGGAGAGCATAGATAGAAAAGGACAGGGAAGATCAATGAGGATGTGATTATCAATGAATCTACAATCTGCACAGAGTAGATTGCTCTGGCGGTGAAGTTGCTCGCGAGATCCTAGATGGCACTGGGTGCAATAAGGAAGAAGCCTCAGGAACAAAAGCAGTCGATGAATCACAGTGGGTAGGAATGTCAGGCCCCCAAAGTAATATAGTGCCGGTGAGATCCTATCAGCCTCCTAATGACAGTTGTGATGGTGATCTTGAGATAGAGAAAAGAATCGGGGAGGCTACCAAAGGAGAGACACTGTGACCTCAATTGCCCTTGCCATGGCTGGCAAAGTGCATGCTGCAATCATGACAAAGAGATGAAATTACTAGCTAGTGTAAATGAGCACGCCCGAGAACTCCTAGTCATGTAAACCAGTAAGATGGGAGACTACCACATGAACACATGAAGCTACCTTCTACTGAATCAAACCCTTGGTTCATTATAGCCAATATTGTCTACTCAGATTGGCAGCGAATCACCAGGGTCTCAGGCTTTCATATCACCCACTGCCTGGGACTTTTTCATTGGGGTTTCCCCCAGAAGCAATTTCACTTTCAAGTTTTCCCAGAAGCGACATCACTTCTGGGTTTCCCCGAGAGTGACATCATTAGGGTTGCCAGGTCCCTCTTCGCTACTGGTGGGAGGTTTTTGGGGTGGAGCCTGAGGAGGGCGGGCTTTGGGGAGGGGAGGGACTTCAATGCCATAGAGTCCAATTGCCAAAGCAGCCATTTTCTCCAGGGGAACTGATCTCTATTTGCTGGAGATCAGTTGTAATAGCAGGAGATCTCCAGCTAGTACCTGGAGGTTGGCAACTGTAGATATCATGCCACCTCAGACAGCTACCCCACCCACTGTCCATTTAAAATGGGAACCAAAGCACCCATGACAGCATTGGGGGGGGGGTGACCCAAATGATATCTCCATTGCAAGCTTTGCAAGTTCCATTGTTTAACACAATATTTGCATGATTCTCTGCAGCTTTAATACAATATTTGCATGATTCTCTGAGAGCCAGTGTGGTGTAGTGGTGGTTAAGAGCAATAGTTTGGAGCGATGGATTCTGATCTGGAGAACTGGGTTTGAGTCCCCACTCCTCCACATAAGCAGGGGAGGCTTATCTGGTGAACTGGATTTGTTTCCCCACTCCTACACATAAAGCCAGCTGGGTGACCTTGGGCTAGTCACTCTCTCTCAGCCCCACCTACCTCCCATGGTGTCTGTTGTGGGGAGGGAAGGGAAGGTGATTGTAAGTCGGTTTGAGTCTCCTTTAAGTGGTAGAGAAAGTCAGCATGTAAAAACCAACTACTACTCCTCCTCTTCCTCTTCCTCTTCCTCTTCTTCTTCTTCTTCTTCTTCTTCAACAATCCTGACTTACGAGATTAATTGGTTGACTCAGCATCAGGCAGCGCCTTCTATCCTAACAAGAGAGAGATCCCAAGTACACTTCTCAGTAACAAGTACTTTCTCAGTCACATCTTTGCAGCATTTAGAAGAATACCAGAGCAAATGTATTATATATAAGCAAGCTGTTAGAATTTTCTGCAGAAACGGGAAAGCTTTAATATGCACCATCTGTGCCGATGCCCTTCTCACACAGGAGAGATAATTGGGTCCGTTTGCAGCCCTGAAAGTGGGGCAGAATGCAGAACATCGGGGTTGGAACTGGAAGGGGGGCAGCGGCTTGTTTGCATTAGCTCCATCTACTGGTCACTGTTGAATATAGCACTGCTCTTTGGGGAACACAGGAACACATGAAGCTGCCTTCTATTGAATCAGACCTTTGGTCCATCAAAGTCAGTATTGTCTGCTCAGACCGGCAGCGACTCTCCAGGGTCTCAGGCAGGGGTCTTTCACATCACCTACTTGCTTAGTCCCTTTAACTGGAGATGTCGGGGATTGAATCCGGGACCTTCTGCATGCCAAGCAGAGGGTCTACCGCTGAGCCACGGCCCCTCCCCAAGGTAAAGGTCCCCTGTGCAAGCACTGGGTCATTCCTGACCCATGGGGTGACATCACATCCCGACGTTTACTAGGCAGACTTTGTTTTACGGGGTGGTTTGCCAGTGCCATCCCCAGCCATCTTCCCTTTACCCCAGCAAGCTGGGTACCCATTTTACCAACCTTGGAAGGATGGAAGGCTGAGTCAACCTTGAACCGGCTACCTGAAACCTACTTCCTTTTTAAAAAAAATAATTTTTATTATTTTTCTGAATCCAATAAACATATACATTTCTACCATAGTTAACAATCATAAGAAAAAAACATTATACTGTTGTTGAAAGTATATCAAATATGACAGAAAAAAAGAAAAAGGAGCAAAAAAGAAAGAGTTCCCCTACAGCTTCCTCCATCCGTCAATAAACCTATGTATTCTTTAGTATAAGTAATTCCAATCCTAATATTTTTAATTTTATTCACTAGGCTAAATCACATGCAATTTTAAAGATTAAGCATTGAATACATTCATTAAAAAATAATTAATACTAATACAAAAATCTTTTTAAATAAATCTCATTAATAGCAAATAGATTTGAATGTTAAGTAACATTTATCACCACCTTTAAAAATAAATTTCTCTGTGAACCCTCCATGTCTCCCAGTCACCCATAACTACAATTTATCTTTCTAAAATATTAATGTAAAAAATTATTCCATTTTCTCCAAAGCTAAACCTTTTAACCAGTTCCTTTTTTGTTCCAGAATATCTAAACTCTTGTAACCAGTCCTTTAGCCCAGAATTTCCAGCGTCTTCTACTTTTCCTCTTTAACACTAAGCGTCGAAGAGCATCCTTGGAAATTATTGTCGAAGGCTTTCACGGTCAGAGTTCATTGGTTCTTGTAGGTTATTCTGGCCGTGTAACCGTGGTCTTGGTATTTTCTTTCCTGACGTTTCGCCAGCAGCTGTGGCAGGCATCTTCAGAGGAGTAACACTGAAGGACAGTGTCTTTCCTGTGTTACTCCTCTGAAGATGCCTGCCACAGCTGCTGGCGAAACGTCAGGAAAGAAAATACCAAGACCACGGTTACACAGCCCGGATAACCTACAAGAACCAATCCTTGGAAATTGTTGGTAGAATTCTCTCTGCAGACAGAGGGCTCTCATAGTAAATCTGCATCGTAATTTCTTCCATCCCAAGGTCGTAGAGATAGAACTCAGTAGCTCCAGCCTTTCCACCCTTCAAATCCTCCAAGCTAGCATTAAATAGTCCTACAGGCAGATTATAGAGACTAAATTCAAAATCTCTCACATTTAGATCCATTGTAGCCAAGTAATGTATTGCGGTTTCTTCTTGAAGGTATGCAGCCTCTGGTTGTTGATCGTGGCTTTCCAGTTCCTTTATGGGATTTTTCTGTTCTTCAGCTGTCTTCTCAATTGGAAAATCCACTGCTCCCACATCTGGCTTCATTGTAGTAGTTTGGTTATTTATGTCTTTAAGTTCATCTAAAATGATATCCAGTTTTTGATTGATAGATTGATGTTGAGAGTTTATCACAGCAAATAATTGGTCAAGCTGATTAAACACAGATTCCATGGTTGTTACTTTTTTTCTCTTTCTTTTAAAAAAAAATTCTGTTAAAGCTTAGTTGGTAAAGTCCAGACAAATACGGCTAAAAGAAAAAAAAGATTGTAGATAGTTTGGCAGGATTCTTATATTGTGGGTAGTACTTTAGTAATAAGATATGATCGAGTTGGAGACACTCTAGCACGGAGATATTGCAGGAAACATAGTATGCACAGGAAGGGAGACACACTTCCAGTTCAACGATCAATGATGTTACAATGGTATTAAACACCTTAAGAAACAAGTTTACTGTCTTCCAAGACAAGTCGCTTCCAGGGGAAACGTGGCTGGAAGACCTACTTGAGTCAGAAAGACGTCACCTCTGGGGTGGGGGGGTATCTCCTCCTCCCTCCCCTTTCTGTATCATGGTGTCTGATTGGTAGTTGTAGCATCTTTCAAAAGATCCTGTTTGTTATGTCTACCCACCAATCAAGTTGATAAGGTTCCTGCCAATTTATCAGATAATTTCTTGTTTTCAAAGAGTCATTTTTACATTAGGTGGGGAGACGCGGATTTAATAGATGTATTTAACATTCCTTCAGAGCTTCCAAATCCAGGTAAAATGAAAGAGTTCTTGTGACTTACTCAGATTTTAGAAGAGTAGGTATTCTTGCTTCCATGTAGTTGCTTAGATGGTAATAGATAGAGGAGATCTGAGCCTAATTCAAGAAAACGTTCGCAGCAATGTATTTCCCCTATGCCGGCGGGACCACACCCAATGTTCCCGAGAGACTTCCTTCTCTCAGAAAAAAGGGGTGTCTAACCGCTCTTCACGGCTGCAGGGATGCTCCTGCTTCCCAGTCCACTATTTAGGAATCGGGGGGGGGGGTGCTGGGTGCACCCCAAATTCGTACGTTTCTTGGGTCCCCCGGGAGCCCCCGAGGAACGTGGTGCTCAGATCAGCGTCTCTACCGGAAGTTACCTGAAACCTACTTCCATCGGGATCGAACTCAAGTCATGAGCAGAGCTTGGACTGCAGTACTGCAGCTTACCACTCTGCACCACGGGGCTCTTAAGAAGAAAGGTGATTCCTTTTTTTCCCCTCTCATACCCCAACATGAAGCTCCCAGACGAAACTAGAGGTTACTCGTTGAAAACACGAATGCGCAAAGTTGCCTTATACTGAAACATAACATTGGTTCATCAAGGTCAGTATTGTCTACTCAGACTGGCACCACCTCTCCATGGTCTTAGGTAAACGTCTTTCATATCACCTGCTTCCAGATCTTTTAAGTGGGGATGTGGGGGATTGAATCCGGGATCTTCCTCATGCCAAGCAGATGCTGTACAACTGAGCCACAGCTCCTCCCCACCCTTAGTCCATCAAGGTCAGCATTGTCTAGTCAGACTGGTTACTCAAGGATCCTTCCAAGGTTGTTAAAATCAGTATCCAGCTTGCTGGGGGTAAAGTGTAGATGACTGGGGAAGGCAATGGCAAACCACTTTATAAAAACAGTCTGCTAAGTAAACGTCATGATGTGATGTCCCTCCATGGGTCAATAATGACCTGGTGCTTGCTCAAGGGACTACCTTTACCTTTTTACCATCCTATGAGGTAGGTTACACTGAACATGCATGTAACTGGCCCATGGACACCAAGTGACAATCTAGGGAATTGAGTCTGCATTTTCCAGATTAAAGGAAGGCACCCTTACCGCTCCACTATACCAGCATTGTACCTGAGGGTATTCCCTATTAAACATTTGTAGGGAAAGGATCTTAAGGACCAGCAAAATCCACTTTCCAAGGTTGCTCCCACACCAGCTACATAGTCTAAACCTGCCATGACTCACTCTGTTCTAACGGAGAATCAAGGTCGTTTATGCCTGGGAGTTTACCTGAAGTTCATTGCTCACTGGCCCACACGTTCCTGTTGGGAATCTCTGCACCAGCAGTCTCCAAGCTCAAATCAAGTCCCACCCCTTTAAATGCTGCTTTGCAGTTGGCTTACTTGTAGTGCTTAGTGTGAGAGAAAATCCCCCCCCCAATCCCAATTGCCTCATAAAAAAAGCATTTTAAGAACAACGAAAAAGAGCAATCTGAAAGGGAGGGGGAGAAATCCAAGTCTCATTTTTAAAAAGTCTTTCTGCTACTCAGAAAGAGCTCAGAGGAAGCAGGAAGTATTTGAATGCCTGCCTCTGGACACACATGAACACATGAAGCTGCCTTATTCTGAATCAGACCCTTGATCCATCAAAGTCAGTATTGTCTAAGGCCGACAGCTGCTCTCCAGGGTCTCAGGCAGAGGTCTTTCCCATCACCTTCTTGCCTAGTCCCTTTAACTGGAGATGCCGGGGATTGAACCTGGGATCTTCTGCATGTCAAGCAGATGTTCTACCACTGAGCCACAGCCCCTCCCCATGCTGCTTTGTAAATGTCTGTGAGCGAAACTAAGCTTGAGCGCCCCGCACTTTGCCTTATGCATGAAGGTTTCACCCAGAATTTGCTCAGGGAAGATGGAAGAGTCTGGTTTACAGAGGAATGGGAAGACCCAGACATTGTGAGGGCTGGGCACAAGGTCATCTTATGCAAGAAAACTCATGCATAACCCCAAGGAACAACTGATTCAGACCGGGGGCGAATGTGAGTGAAAGTACCCATGCACAAAACCCAAGACAACATTATAAGTAACCTTTTGTTCCCCCATTGGCCTCCCATCATTTTTCAGGCCTTATTCTTGTAGCAGTTCCAGCAAACAGTCAAAATGTTATTGAGATATCACAGGCCACTGTCCCTTTAAATTTTAGGTAATTAAATCCTCCCAACATTCATAAATACTTATTTATCTGTTGAGGGGGGAGAGGAAATAAGTATTGATTTTCATTCTCAAGAACCATCTTATGGTTTAAAAATTGTTACAGTGCTTTTAAAAATTACAGTCCTAAGAAATGTAACAAAATAATGAGCAGGAGATTTGTACGCAAAGTGAAAAGCTGTAATTAATTGCACATAAATCCCCAACAAAAACCAATTGATTCATGATAAAGTGCTGTGTGCAGCACCACTTTTGAGAGGTTAAGAGCAGTGGTTTGGAGCGGTGGACTCTGATCTGGAGAACCGGGTTTGATTCCCCACTCCTCCACATGAAGCCAGCTGGGTTACTTTGGGCAAGTCACTCTCTCTCAACCCCACCTACCTCCCATGGTGTCTGTTGTGGGGAGGGAAGGGAAGGTGATTCTTTCTTAAGAGGTAGAGGAAATTGGCATATAAAAACCAACTCCTCCTCCTCCTCCTCCTCCTCCTCCTCCTCCTCTTCTTCTTCTTCTTCTTCTTCTTCTTCTTCTTCTTCTTCTTCTTCTTCTTCTTCTAGATGATTGTGGGAAAGGAATGGTGGCGCTTTCCTTGTATGAATGGCGGGTGTGGAGAAGCTCAAGTCTCTTCAAAGACAACTTTATTGGAACACATAGTCATAATTCCTTCAGTGATAGACACACACTAGAGTGAGTTCAGAAGAGGCCAGCAATAACATTGAGAGGTTCGGGAAATGGAATCCAAGCAGTCTAGACAGTGAGCCGGAAAAAGGTGAACTGTTCCTACCAATAACTATTGACACATTATTAAAAAGAAAGGGGTCAATTGTTTTCATGAGGTAATAAAGGCAGAAGAAATAACAACCCTCTGCAGCAATACGTTTGACAATGACAGACATAAAGGGTGATTATCTTTCAAATATATTATATGTACAATTGGCCCAAACATTTTTTTTTCTTTCCTTCATTATCTAACCAGGCGATTATTTGATTGTAAACCAGGGTAATGTAGTCTGCTCAATTTGCTTTCAAATCCTTTATTTTTCAATTGTATGCTGGATATCATTACCTTTTCCCATTTCCCTTCCCCCCCCCCCTTTGGTATCCCTTTTATTATAAAATAAACAAAACTTACTACGAAAAAAAGACAAGAAAATGGGGACTATTTAAGATCACTATGGTTACTCTTTCTACATTTGGGAGGAGCTGTGGCTCAGGGGAAGATCGTCTGCATGCAGAAGGGTCCAGGTTCAATCCACCGCAACATGGATATGAACTGAACTACATCAATAAATGTTAAGCTTTACCATGGAGCAATATACTTGCTTGGAGCTTAGTTACTGCACGTGATTGTGGCGGGAATTTTTTTGTGCCCCCCCCACCTTCTAGTTTGTTGTGCATGGCCCTCTCTGCCTGCTTCACTTACCAAAAAGCAACCCAGATAGATCTGGCTGGAAAAGAACCTTTCATACAGAGAAGCATTCTTCCGCAGTCATTCTCAAACAGCATTCAAGCAATATAAGTAGTAAACAGTTTTATTGAACTTACAGAAAGAATATGAAGCAAAGGAGAAAGCAATATTTAGTTGAACATATATTTAACAAACGTATACATACATTGACAGGCATACAGAAACAAAGGCCTTTGGATCACTTCCAAAGAGAGAGACAGAGATGGCAACCATTCAAAGGGTCTGTGGTCTCTCAGTGGAAGGACAAAGAACTGGGGTTTTGGGTTGTTCCTTTATAGAGAGGAGAGGGGGTCCCAAATGACCCCTCCCTGTCACATTCTTAGGAAATGAGTTTTCTGCAAATCATGACTAAATTGTTGAGAAATATCTTGTTCCATAATAATTCTTTTCACTGTCTGCTTTGATATCTGATTGTCCATCAATGTTCCAAAACAATCTTTTCCCTTGATTTGTTGTCTGTTTTTATAACCTTGCATAAATTTTGGGGCATCTGATGTGCTTTGGGTGGTTAATTGCTGGCGATGCAATTACTTATGACCCTTTTAGGTCAGAGTCCTGCTTGGAGCTGATGTCAGCTAATAGCTGCTTTCTGAAAGTCAGGTCTATAGGTGATAATGTATGTGGTCAATTTCAACCCAAACTCTTTTACTATAGATTACTAATATTTTTAATATAAACTAATGATCAATACTGAAAATTCTCGCGACAGTGATATCATGCTTCTATGACTGTGCAACTTTGTCGCCTATCAATTACCTGGCTCAGTTTAAAGTACTGGCTGCCACATACAAAGCCCTTCATGGCCTTTGACCCTCATATCTGTGAGACCACCTCTCCCCCTCTGCTCCGGCAGAAAGCTTTCCTCATCCGAGCAAGGCCTTCTGCAGGTGCAGATGCCGGGGCAAAGTCAACAGCTGCCTAAACCAGGGCCTTCTCTGTTGTGGCCCCCATCTTGTGGGCTGGCCTGCCTGAGGAGGTCAGGAAGGCTCCCACTCTCTCCTGGCTTTCTGCAAACTGCAAAACTGAATTATTAAGAAGAAGAAGAAGAAGAAGAAGAAAAAGAAGAAGATTTGGTTTTTATATGCCAACTTTCTCTACCACTTAAGGAAGAATCAAACCGGCTTACAATCGCCTTCTCTCCCCCTCCCCACAACAGACACCCTGTGAGGTAGGTGGGGCTGAGAGAGCTCTAAGAGAGCTGTGACTAGCCCAAGGTCACCCAGTTGACTTCATGTGGCGAGACAAACCCAGTTAATCAGATTAGCCTCTGCCGCTCATGTGGAGGAGTGGAAAATCAAACCCGGTTCCCCAGATCAGAGTCGACCGCTCTTAACCACTACACCACGCTGGCTCTCCAATTCAATGGGATGGCCTCAAGTCCTCAGATTTTGAGAAAGGGTGAATCATCCCTTCCCTCTTTGCTCTCCCCCTACTGCTTACAAAGTTCTCTAATTTCGCCTGTCAGTTATCTTTTGCTGAGCAGAAAGCATATAAACCCATCATAATAAAAAAGGATATCTATCCTTCTTTTAATTTTCGTTCCAAATCCTGTCATTCTCCAATTCAATGATTTTTTTTTAAGGTACGGCAGCCAGAATTGCACATCATATCCTAATGCAGATCTACTACAGAGTTATGTAATGGCATTATGATACTTGCTGTTTTATTTTCATCGCCTAATAATTTTTTAGAGCTGCGTTTGCTTTTTTTTTTTTTTTTTTTCCCAGGAGCTGCAAGACACTGAGTGGCCATTTTTACTGAGTTCTGCAGTGTAATGCCAAGATAATTCCTGAGAAGTGAAAGCCAATTCAGTGATTGCATTGCTTGAAGACTACGTGCCCCATGAGGCATTGCAACGTGGATGAAAGGACAAAGGGTCCTTTGGCACCATCATGCATTTATTGGGACACACTTTTTTCCTGAGCCAAAACCTATTTTGTCAGATGCAAGAAGTGTTGTCCCGGCAATAATTAACAAAAATTAGGCCAGAAGCTCAAGAATTCCAAGAGGTAGGTGTGTTATGCTACAATTTAGAATACATATAGAATCATAGAATCATAGAATTGGAAGGGACCACCAGGGTCATAAGAAAGGCCCTGCTGGATCAGACGCAGGCCCATCAAGTCCAGCAGTCTGTTCACATAGTGGCCAACCAGGGGCCTCTGGAAAGCCCACAAACAAGACCACTGCAGCAGCACCATCCTGCCTGTGTTCCACCACACCCAAAATAATAGGCATGCTCCTCTGATACTAGAGAGAATACAGTAGGTATCCATTCTAGTATCCATTCTAACTAACAGCCATGAATACCCCTCTCCTCCATGAATATGTCCAATACCCTCTTAAAGCTCTCCAAGCTGGCAGTCTTCACCACATCCTGGGGCAGGGAGTTCCACAATTTAACTATGTGTTGTGTGAAAAAATACTTCCTTTTATCTGTTTTGAATCTCTCACCCTCCAGCTTTAGCAGATGACCCCGTGTTCTAGTATTATGGGAGAGGGAGAAAACCCTCTCTCTGTCCACTTTCTCCAAACCATGCATAATTCTATAGACCTGTATCATGTCTCCCCTCAGCCGCCTTCTTTCCAAGCTAAACAGCCCTAAGTGTCTTAACCACTCCCCATAGGACAGTTGCTCTAGTCCCCAAACATTTTGGTTGTTCTTTTCTGCACTAAAGTTTCTGCACTAAAGTCATCTAAGTCCAACTCCCTGCACAATGCAGGAAATTGACAACTACCCCCCCACACACCCCCAGTGACCCCTACTCCATGCCCAGAAGATGGACAAGATGTCCTCCCTCTCATGATCTGCCTAAGGTCATAGAATCAACATTGCTGACAGGTGGCCATCTAGCCTCTGCTTAAAAACCCCCAGGGAAGGAGCACTTACCACCTCCCGAGGAATCCTGTTCCACTAAGGAACCACTCTAGTGTTAGAAAGTTCTTCCTAATGTCTACATGGAAGCTCTTTTGATTTAATTTCAACCCGCTGGTTCTGGTCTGACCTTCTGGGGCAACAGAAAACAACTCGGCACCCTCCTCTATATGGCAGCCCTTCAAGTACTTGAAGATGGTTATCATATCCCCTCTCAGTCTTTTCCTCTTCAGGCTAAACCTACCCAGCTCCTTCAGCCTTTCCTCATAGGACTTGGTCTCCAGACCCCTCACCATATGGAGAGGGAGGGGATGTGGCTCAGTGGTAGAGTATCTGCCCCAAAAACCTCCCACCAGTGGTGAAGAGGAACCTGGCAACTCTAATCTTCCTGCATTAGCCATCACTGTTAAACAGCAGATTTAATTGCTCGAAGTGTTTATTTGTTCTTCCTAGATACAAAATCTGGCTAACCTAATTGTCTTTATTTGTCAGACCCAGTGAACAATAGGACCGGATCCCACTTCTAGATAGCTACTCATCTATTAAAATAACACGCAGGTTGGAGAAATGCATTGTGAAATGCAAACAAGGCACCTGGCAAGTTATTATGCGCCGCGTTTTTTGATATCTATTTAAAGTAGTCGTATTGTCTGGACCGACTCAAGAGGCAGGCGTTTCTGCTGGGAAATGGATGCAAGATAGACCCTCTACGATTACAGATGGACATGGCCTCGTTTCCATTGGAGCTCTGGAGAGGTTGATCTTTTCCTTTGGTCTGTCACCTGTTAATTTCAGCACAAGCTGATGTGTTTCTGTTGTCTGGAGATACATCCGACCCTCCTCTTGACGTTGAAAAACAGAACTGTCGATGTCTGTTCTTTTTTCATTTTGCTTCTGTAGAATCGAGCTGGTCTTAACTCAGGGCTGCCGTACTGCTGTTCTTTGAGGGAAAGATGAATGTATTAAGTGCCATCAAGTTGCTTCTGACTCATGGCGACCCTATGAATCAATGTCCTCGAAAACGTCCTATCCTTAACTGCCTTGCTTAGATCTTGCAAATTGAGGGTGTGGCTTCCTTTATTGAGTCAATCCATCTCTTGATGGGTCTTCTTCTTCTCCTGCTGCCCTTAACTTTTCCTAGCACGGTTGTCTTTTCCAGTGACTCTTGTCTTCTCATAATGTGACCAAAGTATGACAGTTCAGTCATTTTAGCTTCTAGGGTCAGTTCAGGCTACATTTGATCTAGAGCCCATTTTTTTTTATCAGTCCACGGTATCTACAACACTCTCCTCCAACACCACATTTCAAAGGAATCTACTTTCTTCCTATCAGCTTTCTTCATTGTCCAGCTCTCACATCCATACATAGTAATAGGGGATACGATGGCATGAATTAACTTGATCTTGGTTGTCAGTGACACATCCTTACACTTCAGAATCTTTTCTAGCTCCTTCATGGCTGCCCTTCCCAGTTTCAATCTCCTTCTGATTTCTTGGCTGCAGTCTCCCTTTTGGCTGATGATGGAGCCAAGAAATTGATTAATACTACTTACTTAATATTGACTTACTTACAGATATCACTTCTTCGGTACCTGATGAAAGCTCATACTGTGCCAGAAATTTTGTTAGTCTTTAAGGTCCTACTGGTCTCTAGCTCTTTTCTATGTCTCCTTGACAGTTTGGGAATCCCCCAAATTCCTTCTCAGCCCCAAAGCCACTTGATAATCCTCCACTGCTTTGCCAAGAGGGAATTTTTTCCCCACATTGGAAGGCTCTAGAAAGCAGGTATGCTATTTAAAGCTTTCCCCCACCTGGCTCTGATTGGCCAATTAATAGCAACAGGGTTTACCAATCCCTGGCATTTTTATTTGCAAATTGCAGTGCCAGAAACTTAATGGATCCCGATGCAAATAAAATCACTGTTTTCTAAAGTTACTCTTCCAAATCATCTTCAGCATGAGTTAAATAAGCAATAGCTTCAGTTTGCTGCTTCTTTCAGAGCCAGCAAATGATTCATCCAGGTTGCAGATGAATCACTGTGAGCTCACCCGGATTACAATTATTCTGGAAAACAAAAAAAGGACTCCCGTCACAGATTGGCTATTCCTTTCACACGGTGTCCACCGGCAGCAGGTGTCAGGGAAATCTCTGAGTCTGGCGTATTGCTCACGGTGTGTAGAACATATCTTCCATCTCTGACCCAGAATAACTGGCATTTTGAAACACAAAAGTTACTCTTGGCTTTAACTAAATATCCACATTTGAAGCTAGCCTTACTATGTTTTTGCGTAATGTCTGAATGCAGATTTCCTGGCTGAATCCGGATTCATTGAGTCAAGCATCCTGTTTTCCGCAGTAATCGATGCCCAAAAAAGATCATGTGTAGGAGCCCAGAGGTCAAACACTTGCTTTATTGTTGCCCCTGGTGACTGTCATTCAGAGGTAGACTACCAATGAACATGGAAGTTCCATTCAGCTGTCTTTATTGTATTTCTTTAAATATGTATGCCTCTCTTTTCTCCCTAACAGGGCCAAAATAGCTTACACAAAATCATTCTCCCCCTCTCTATTTTTTCATTCTCCCCCTCTCTATTTTTTTGTCACAACAATGACCCTGTGAAGTAGGTTAGGCTGAAAGACTGTCCCAAGCAGGGGAGGATCGGCCATTAAGGCCGCTGGAAAAAAATACTGGTGGGTGCAGTCCTTTTTAAGGGATATGCCAGGGGCTGAATCTGGGAACTTCTGCATGCTGTATCCCTCAACCATGTGCCTCATAAACAATTAGGGGTGTGGTCTCCATTGCTTGACCATAATAAATGGAGGGAGGAAATGTGATGGAATGTGGGGAGCTGGCCTATTATTATTATTATTATTAACAACAACAACAACAACATGAAGAAGGAGAAGAAGAAGAGAACCAGAAGAAGAAGAACAAGGTGTCAGTGGGGAGGGGAAGGGAAGGTTATTGTAAGCCAGTTTGATTCAAGAAGAAGAAGAAGAGTTGATTTTTATATGCTGACTTTCTCTACCACTTAAGGAAGAATCAAACTGACTTACAATCACCCCTTCCCTTCCCCTCCCCACAACAGACACCCTGTGAAGTAGGTGGGGCTGAGAGAGCTCTAAGAGAACTGTGACTGGCCCAAGGTCACCCAGCAGGCTTCATGTGGAGGAGTGGGGAAACCAACCTGGTTCACCAGATCAGCATCCGCTAATCAAACCCAGTTCTCCAGATTAGAGTCCACTGCTCCAAACCACCGCTCTTAACCACTGTACCACACTGGCTCTCATTATTATTAATTAAATCTCTACCCCACTCTCTGTCCCAGCCTATGTCACTAGACTGATCCATTTCCTTTCATGGAGCAGTTGTATGAATGAATTTCTGATTTCTCATTATTCTGAACGGGACACCCCCCCCCCAAAAAAAGTAAATGTTTTCATTAGTATGTCTTTGTCTATAAACCACGGTACAGTGTTTATTTCTCGCTTTCTTTTCCTTTCCCCTTTCCCAGCAACTCGGTAGCTGACGGCTGGCGAGGCACGGAGGCGCCATTAAAAATTAAGGGGACATGGTGGTGGTTTGCCTTGTACTAACAGCAGAAGTACACAATGTTTGTAAGTTCTCTTTTATTAGTCTCTTCACGACATAAACAAGAATAATATGTGAGACGCTATTAATTCTCTCCTGGGCCTCCGTTATAATTATGTTTATTATTGCCATTTATTTCGAATCCATAACCTTTATCTCAAGTAATGAGCAGAGAAAATGAACTGAAATGCTCTCAAGTAACTTGAAATGGGGAAGCTGAAGAACTGGCTTTGACTATATTCTCGACGCTGCCTTTCTAGCACCTTCTAGAGGCTTGGAACTTCATAGAATCATAGAGCTGGAAGGGACCACCAGGGTCATCTAGTCCAACCCCCTGCACAATGCAGGAAATTCCAAACTAACTTCATGCCCAGAAGATGGCTAAGGTGCCCTCCTGATCTGCCTAAGGTCATAGAATCAGCATTGCTAGCAGATGGCCATCTATCCTCTGCTTAAAAACCTTCAGGGAAGGAAAGCTCACCACCTCCCAAGGAAGCCTGTTCCACTGAGGAATCATTCTGTTCGAAAATTCTTGTTAATGTCTAGACAGAAACTCTTTTGATTTAATTGGTTCTGGTCCGACCTTCTGGGGCAACAGAAAACAACTCGGTACTTGGGACAGTTCTAGAGTTGCCAGCTGCAAGTTGGGAAATTCCTGGAGATTTGGGGATGGTGTAGGGTTGCCAGGTCCCTCTTTGCCACCGGCAGAAGGTTTTTGGGGCAGTGACTGAGAAGAGTGGGGTTTGGGGAGGGAAGGGACTTCAGTGCCATACAGTCCAATGGCCAAAGCGGCCATTTTCTCCAGGTGAACTGAACTTTATCGTCTGGTGATCAGTTGTAATAGCAGGAGATCTCCAGCTAGTATCTGGAGGTTGGCAACCCTAGGGGTTTGGGGACATGAGGAACCGGAGCAGGGATGTGATGCCATAGGGGCCACCCTCCAAAAGGTGTATGGCCTTAATAGTTGCCATTGTGCTTTGTTTTATCATTTTTAACCTTGATGTGTATGTGTTAAGTGTCGTCAAGTCACCTCTGACTCATGGCAACCCTATGAATCAATGTCCTCCAAAACATCCTGTCTTTAACAGCCTTGCTCAGATCTTGCAAATTGAGGGCCGTGGCTTCCTTTTTTGAGTCAATCCATCTCTTGTTGGGTCTTCCTCTTTTCCTGCTGCCCTCAACTTTTCCTAGCATGATTGTCTTTTCCAGTGACTCTGGTCTTCTCAGAATGGGACCAAAATACGACAGCCTCAGTTTAGTCATTATAGCTTCTAGAGTCAGTTCAGGCTTGATTTGATCTAGAACCCACTGATTGGGGGTTTTTTTGGCAGTCCACAGTATTCGTCACACTCTCCTCTAAGTCCACATTTCAAAGGAATCTACTTCCTTCCTATCAGCTTTCTTCATTGATATAAACGCCATAAAATAAATATATTTCTGCATAACATTATTTTACCTTTCTCCACCCAACCTTTGGGTACCCAGCTTTTGGTTTTTCAGGTTGGGTCTTCTCCCCACTCTTTTTTTGTTGTTGTTTATTGATCACTGGATTCCTCTGCATGGTTTCAACCCCCTTCCCTTGTCTTTCAGCCAATTTTGCTGCTAATAGCTTAAATTTGTCCCTCGTTTAAAGGAAATTGTAGAACTACTTAAAGTGTGTGCAGGACCGGTATTCATGCATTTGCACCACACATAGTTGCTTGAATTGGAGCTTAATGACTTGTTTTATATTCATTTATCTGTATTCAGGAAAGAGCAGCCAATAAAGGATAATGAATATACTTCAGTTGGCCTCTCCTCACCGTAGCCAACTCTACTACATGTTCTTCTCAGCTCCAAAGGGTATAGGGTTACAAACTCTGCTTTGGGAAATTCCTGGATATTTGGGAGTGGAGCCTGGAGTGGGTGGGATATTGTAAGGAGAGGGACCTCAGCAGGGTATAATTCTATAGAGTTCATCCTCCAAAGCAGCCATTTTCCTCTTGGGATCTGACCTTGGTTGTCGGGAGATCATTTGTATTTCCAGGAGATCTCCAGAGCCCACCTGGAGGCTGGCAACCCTTCAAGGATCACATTTGCCAGAGCCCCATGACTAGGGTTGCCAACCTCCGGGTGCTGACTGGAGATCTCCCGCTATTACAACTGATCTCCAGGTGACATAGATCAGTTCTCCTCGAGAAAATGTCCACTTTGGCAATTGGACTCTATGGCACTGAAGTCCCTTCCCTCTCCAAACCCCACCCTCCTCAGGCTCCACCCCCAAAATCTCCAGGTATTTCCCAGCCTGGAGCTGGCAACCCTACCCAAGACCAACAAATAGGGTTGCCAATTCTGGGTTGGGAAATACCTGAAGATTTTTTGGGTGGAGCTGGGAAGAAAGGACAAACTTCAGAAGTAGCAAGTTTTTGTTTAGTGTACCCCACCCTTTCCAGGTTACAAGACCTGGGGGTGCATGAAGAAGACAAAGAGTTGGCGTTTATACCCTCCTTTTCTCTACCTTTAAGGAGTCTCAAACCAGCTTACAATCACCTTCCCTTCCTCTCCCCACAGCAGACACCTTGTGAGGTAGGTGGGGCTGAGAGAGCTCAGAGAGAATTGTGACTAGCCCAAGGTCATCAACACATGAAGCTGCCTTATACTGAATTAGACCTTTGGTCCATCAAAGTCGGTATTGTCTACTCAGACTGGTAGCGGCTCTCCGGGGTCTCAGCCAGAAGTCTTTCACATCACCTACTTGCTTAGACCCTTTAACTGGAGGTGCCAGAGGCTGAACCTGGGACTTTCTGCATGCCAAGCAGATGCTCTACCACTGAGCCATAGCACACACACCCCAGGTCACCCAGCTGGCTTCATGTGGAGGAGTAGGGAATCAAACCCAGTTCTCGATATTGGAGTCTGCTGCTCTTAACCACCATACCATGCCGTCCATTCTCTTCTCCTCCCACATCCCTCTCACCCCCATCAACTCCTTCCTTCCGTTGTTTCTCCCATCCCACTTCCTCCCTCCCTGGCTTTCTCTCCCGAATCCCTTTCCCTCCTCCTCTTTGTCTTCCTTCCCCAACACTGAATCATTCTAGCTTCCCGGTGCTCCGTGGATGTGCGCGCGCCCGCTGCTGTTGTGTTCTTCTGCATTCCTTGCTTTGTACACAGGCAGCTATTTCTGTTGAAAGCCCAGCCTCCTGCCCTGTGAGCGTTCACACGCCACACACACATGCACTCCCCTCCTACGCTCGCCACTCTTGAAAGCCAATAACATCCCCTCAGTGCATCGGCAGAGAGAGGGACGAGATACGTTCAGCGGTAGGCCTCGGAGAGTCCTCTGTGCACTTCCGGCGTGTGTATGTGTATGCCTATTGTTTACTACTAGTGAATCACTGGTTATTATAATGGACTGCGTGTGGGTTGCTTGAAGGAGGGCCGGAAGAGTGCCGAGCGTCCTGATCCAGAACGGGGGGCATTGTTTGGCGCTCCGGCCTTTCGCCCCTCTCGCAGAAGTGTTCCTCCACCTGTAAGCGGTGGAACAATGGCGTTGGTTCAGCGAGGGGGAAGCAAATAGCGGCAAACATTTGGGAACATCAGAAGAGTGGGTAAAACAGTAGCCTCTGGGTCAGGGCCAGGTTCCTGATTTCTCAACTGTCACCTAAATAGCAGCTCAGTGATTTTGCCCAATGAACACGGGAAGCTGCCTTTTGCTGAATCAGACCAGACCCTTGGTCCATGAACACCCATTAAGCTTCCTTATATTGAATGAGATCAAGGTCCATCAAGTTCAGTGTTGTCTGCTCAGACTGGAAGCAGCCCTCCAGGCTCTCTAGTGGAGGTCTTTTCCATCCACACATGAATACGCATGAGTTGGCCTTATACTAAATGAGACCCTTGGTCCATCAAGACCAGCCTTGTCTACTCAGACTGGAAGCAGATCTCCAGGGTCTCAGGGTCACCCTCAAATCTCCAGAAATTTTCTAAGCTGCAGTGGGCAACCCTAGATAGAAGCATTCGGGACCTTCCTGACCTTCTCAGGCAAGCCGCTCCACATAATGGGAGCCATTGCTGATCTTACCCATTTGCCAAAAGAACACCTTCCGTAGGTTTTGGTTAGAAGAAGTAGAGTTGGTTTTTATATGCCGACTTTCTCCACCACTTAAGGAAGAATCAAACCTGCTTACAATTACCTTCCCCTCCCCACAACAGACACCCTGTGAGGTAGGTGGGGCTGAGAGAGTATGACTAGCCCAAGGTCACCCAGCTGGCTTCCTGTGTAGGAGTGGGGAAACCAACCCAGTTCACCAGATTAGCTTCCACTGCTCATGTGGAGGAGTGGGGAATCAAACCCGGTTCTCCAGATCAGACTCCACCACTCCAAACCACCACTCTTAACCACTACACCACACTGGCTGTCTTTGGGGTTAAAGCCCCAAAGCCCTTTAACGTTGGCTCTCATTGGAAGGTTTGGTGAGTGCCCTGTACAAAAGACTCAGGGCCACACACACACACACCAAGAAGAGGTTGGGTGATGTGACACAATCTGAATGTTATTATCTCCCTGCAAGGCAGAATGCCAAGCTGTGTCTATGTAAAGGAATCATAAAATCATAGAGTCGGAAGGGGCCACGCAGGCCATCTAGTCCAACCCCCTGCTCAATGCAGGATCATCCTAGAGCATCCCTGACAAGTGTTTGTCGAGCCGCTTCTTAAAGACTGCCAGTGAGAGGGAGCTCACCACCTCCCTAGGTAGCTGATTCCACTGTCGAACAACTCTTACTGTAAAAAAGTTTTCCTAATATCCAGCCAGTACCTTTCCTCCCTCAATTTAAACCCATTATAGCGATTCCTCTCCTCTGCTGCCAACAGGAATGGCTCCCTGCCCTCCTCTAACTGACAGCCCTTCAGATACTTCAAGAGAGCAATTGCGTCCCCCCTCAACCTCCTCTTCTCCAGACTAAACATTCCCAGCTCCCTCAGCCTTTCCTCACAGGGCTCGGTCTCCAGGCCCCTGATAATCCCCATCACTCTCCTCTGCACCCGCTCCATTCTGCCCACATCCTTTTTGAAGTGAGGTCTCCAGAACTGCACACAATAATCCAGGTGCAGCCTGACCAATGCCATGTACAGCAGGGGGATGGGGGGGAGGCCTTGCAATTGGAAAGGGACACTTAGGCAGGTGCTTCTCTTTTAGTTTGTGTCGTTTATGCGGAAAATATTTCAGCTTTATGCTGACGAAGAGAGGCTCCTGCTGATGTCCACTGGGCGCGTTCTGCTGAGTCACCTTCATCAGCATGCCAGTGTCTATCCCCCCCTCCTTCTTTGCTGTTTTTTTGGAAGCCACAAACAGCAATAAAGTTCCCAAGGAAGAGCAATCGTCGGCTCGCCCCAAGACGCTTTCTGCAAAAAGTTGGGCTGACGTCGGAGCCGTTCTTGGATGGATCCCAATTAGCTTAATAATGTGTTGTCTGCCCAAATTCCCCGGCGCAGCTCTGATTGGCTGCGGTGGTTTTCCTTTGCCGCATGCTCCTGGACCGTTGCTTCCCTTGCCGCCGTTCCATCACTGGAATTATCCTCTCTGTACATTCCCGGGCTGGGCAAGATGCCTCTTTTGTGTCTTATGAAATTTAGAGATAAGAGCATTAGGAGCCCGTAAGGATTAAAATATGGACATACTTAAAGAAAATCTTAGCTGGCGCGCTGCGTCTCTTCCAGACTTCTTCCCCTTATCCAGCCAATTAAGACACATTCTTCATGTAGGAATCTGGAGTGGCTTTCATTTTTTTTCAGAAAAGCCAGTGGGAAGTAAAAGGGGAAATGAGGATTTTTAAAGGTGGTCACCAAGGACTGTAGGATTCTTACACTTTTAGGTTCTTTAGTCTTGCACGCTTGACCTGTGTCTGGACCTCTGGGTTTCTGCAAGTCTTGAGAAGGCGGACGTCTTTGTTCACGTCATCTTGGAAAGCAACACACAAGTAGTTACAATGTATGTCAAAGCACTGGAAGTCTGAGATAGGGTTGCCAGATCCCTCTTCGCCACTGGCGGGTGGTTTTGGGGGCGGAGCCTAAGGAGGTTGGGATTTGGAAAGGGGAGGGGCTTCAATGCCATAGAGTCCAATTGCCAAAGCGGCAATTTTTCTCCAGATGAACTGATCTCTTTCGGCTTGAGATCAGTTGTAATAGCGAGAGATCTCCAACTACTACCTGGAGGTTGGCAACAGTCTGGAACCAGGCTGTCTCAGGGGCCACCTTCACCAATATGAACTTACCCTTCCATTTGAAGAAGGGACCTTTGACTCTCGAAAGCTTATGCCCCCAAAAGTCTTGTTGGTCTCTCAGGTGCTACTGGGTTCAAATCTAGTGGTCCGTTGATTGAGGTCTTCCAAAAAGCCCCTTCTCTAGCTTCCTGTAACTTCTAAGGGGAGGTTGCTGATGACCTTCTTAGAGATAGCATTGGGTCTATGGAGCTTTCTCCGCCTTGAGGTCTACCTGGTGACTTCTTTGTATGTTTGAAGGCACCAGATGAAATTTCACGGATTCACATTGCCCTTGGTGATCTTATTGTTTTTTGTTGGAGAAAGGCGACTCAGCATGCCTGGACATTGGGAGGCGCTACATTGCTCTAGATGTGTATATCTAGAGCCAGCATGGTGTAGTGGTTAAGAGCAGTAATTTGGAGCAGTGGAGTCTAATCAGGACAACCAGGTTTGATTCCCCACTCTTCCACATGAGTGGTGGAGGCTAATCTGGTGAACTGGATTTGTTTCCCCACTCCTACAGATGAAGTCAGCTGGGTGACCTTGGGCTAGTCACAGCTCTCTTAGAGTTCTCTCAGCCCCATCTACCTCACAGGGTGTCTGTTGTGGGGAGGGGGAGGGAAGGTGATTGTAAGCTGGTTTGATTCTTCCTTAAGTGGTAGAGAAAGTTGGCATATCTTCTTCTTCTTCTCCTCCTCCTCTCCCTGTTAGTGGCCAGGGGGAACCTAGAAACTTTACAGCATGCCGTAGTGGTTACAATATTGAGCTAGGACCCAGAAGACCCACAATTCAATTCCATACTTGGCTATGAAACACACATGGATACTTGGATTGGTCCAGCTATTGTGAAATAAAATGAGGGGCCAGAGCTCAGCTCTGGACTCCATAGGGGAAAGATGGCATAAAAAGTATAGATATTTTTGGATGCTGTGTCTTTCGAAAGGGCAGAATGTAATTATTTTAAAATAAGAAATCAAGTCAAAGACAAAAAAAACCCCTCTCCTATTAAATATTTAGGGCAGGATCCGGCCAAAGTTAAACACCTCTACACCTCATTGATTTTGGTGGGAGAATAAAGAATGTACTTCAATTGCCCTCCCACTGAAATAACGATCACTTAATAGAGTTTAATTTTAGCTGGATCGTGGCCATGGAATTCATTAGCACTCCGCTTAAGCCACCCGTCCCGTTTTGTGGTAGGTTTCATGAATGTTGAAAAACATCTTCTATTTTCTGCCCTAATACCATCAGGTTTGGATACCTTTTCTTCTCAACATCTTTGCAGTTCATTGACTTTGCCTTTACTGCCCTTTACTGCTCTTGAGAGCCAGCATGGTGTAGTGGTTAAGAGGGGTGGTTTGGAGCGGTGGACTCTGATCTGGAGAACCGGGTTTGATTCCCCACTCCTCCACATGAGCGGCAGAGGCTAATCTGGTGAACTGTATTTGTTTCCCCACTCCTCCATGTGACACCAGCTGAGTGACTTTGGGCTAGTCACATCTCTCTCAGCCCCACCTACCTCACAAGGTGTCTGTTGTCAGGAGGGGAAGGGGATTGTACGCCAGTTTGATTCTTCCTTAAGTGGTAGAGAAAGTCGGCATATCAAAACCAACTCCTTCTTCTCTTCTTGACCTCATTTGCCCACAATGCCATGGGATGACTGGGTGCAACCAACATCATTTCACGGGAGAAGTCATGGAGCGGCACTTGGACATGAAGGTGCAAGACTCAGAGAAATATCCTGTTTTTGCCACACCCAATAGAACTAAATAGCAGAGTAGGCAAATGAGGTTGAAGACAGTGAGGGCAAGCAGATGGAAAACAATCCCCCGAGGGAAGTAAGGGCACTAAACAGCATCTAAAAACAATAGTTGGCCAGGGAATTCCTCCAGTTTTGCAGAACCATCTGCAAAATCATCTGCCCTAGCTCTTGATGGCTCCGTGGTGTGAACGCTTTGATTGGCAAAGTGGGGTCACCCATGATTGGATACAAATCTACACACTGTAGTAAAAATTATAATAACCTTGTGCGTTGGGCCAGCGTTATTATCCTTGGTGGAGTGACGAAATCTGGCTGAAGGCCCCCCTAGCATATGGTTCCCTGAGTGGAAAATAGATTCGGGGATTTCGTCCACTATCATATCTTGGAAGAAGATGCCACCGTCTTGAATATTGTCTTGCATATGAATCTCAGGAACACGTTATCATATTGGCAAATAGTGACACCGTGATTGGATGTGCATTGTTTATTCATCAGACTTTATTCACAGTCATAGACCATCAAGTCTACAAACAAACCAAAGTTAAATTACATACACACATAATTGGGGAATAATAATGTAATACAAATAATGCAAATGTATCAGAAATTAAAATGGGTAAAAAGATAAAATCCTCCAAAATGCACATACAACAGTACAGATTCTAATCACAGATGGGTTATTCCAGAGCCTTAAGCACATTTTGCCTTATTTTAGTTGCCATCCAGGCAAATCTGGCCATGCGAACAGATAAATTTGGTATTGTATCTGACAAAAGGAGCACTATACAATGTTTTCTGAGAGGTCTGGGGCAAATTGGATGGGAATAACATCATGATGGCCCAGAGGAAGCAAGTGTCAAATGTCAAGTTGATGACACCCATTTAAAGTCATCACCTTTAGTGAGGGGATCCCACCACTCACCTCAAAAAAAACATAGAGGTTTTTCCATCTCTCTACTCATAAAAATAATGATGCATTTGGGCCGCTGGGCACTTCTTTCGATTATGTATGCAAGTGCCATGAAGTTGCAAATGACTTATGGAGACCCCAGCAATGGACTTTCAAAGCATGTGAGAAGAAGAGGTGGTTCGCCATTGCCTTCCACTGCAGAGTCTTCCTTGGTGGTCTTTTTCCAAGTACTGATCTTGCTTAGCTTTTAAGATCTGATGAGATTGGGCTATACCATGCCGCTTTCCCTCCTCCTCTCTACTATTCAGTAGTTAATGCACACAAACGTGACTTTGTTTTTATTGGCCATCAACAACAACCAAGAATAACACATGGTATTCCCACTGGACAAGGATATACCATCTTGGGTTGCCAATTTCCAGGTGAGGTCTGGAGCTCTCCTGAGTCAGTGTGGTATAGTCGTTAGAAGCGGTGGACTCTAATCTGGAGAACTGGGTTTGATTCCCCACTCCTACACATGAAGTCAGCTGGGTAGGGTTACCATCCACCAGGTAGTAGCTGGAGATCTCCTGCTATTACAACTGAGCTCCAGCTGATAGAAATCAGTTCACCTGAAGAAAATGGCCACTTTGGCAATTGGACTCTTTGGCATTGAAGTCCCTCCTCTCCTGTACCCCACCCTCCTCAGTCTCTACCCTAAAAACCTCCCACCGGTGGCAAAGAGGGACCTGGCAACTTTACAGCTGGGTGACCTTGGGCTAGTCACAGCTCTCTTAGAGCTCTCTCAGCCCCACCTACCTCACAAGGTATCTGTTGTGGGGAAGGGAAGGGAAGGTGATTGTAAGCTTGTTTGATTCTCCTTAAAAAGTAGAGAAAGTTGGCATATAAAAGCCAACCCTTCTCCTCCTCCTCCTCCTGGAAGAACCATCCCCTGGAGCAGGTTTGATTCTCCTTAAAAGGTAGAGAAAATCTGCATATAAAAACCAACTCTTCTTCTTCTTCAGCCACAGCCCATTCCCAAGCCTTTGTGTGTGTGTGTGTGTGTAAAACAAGTGTGACAGGCAGGACCTGTATGATTGTATTGCCTGAGCATGTAAGTCCACTGTTCAGAAAGAGTCCATGTCATTTTCATTTATTAGAGAGAAAATAGCAGAACAGGAGCTCTGTGTTCAGAGGCTAGAGACGTCCGAATATGAAGTGGTTGGGATCAGCTATAGAGGCAGGCCTTCTTTCCAGCTCTGCTCGAAAGCATGCCCGGGGTTTCTAGGAAGCCACCGATGCAAACGGAATGCTGAGCAAAGTGGACTTTTGGCCCCTTTCAGCGATATTTTATGATGATATTTTGAAGCTATGCTTGTAAGCGCATATGCATGTTTATTAGCATCAGTCATTTAATTATTAATAACTTCCTAATTAACTTAGCAATAATAACATCATTGATACACTGGATTTCCAGAGTTCGAGTGAGGTTGCATGCCCTGGCTTGGATGGTCTAGGCTAGCCTGATTCCATCAGGTTACAGCCAGGAAGAGGAGGAGGAGAAGAAGAGCTGGTTTTATATGCTGACTTTCTCCATCACTTAAGGAAGAATCAAACCAGCCAGCGTGGTGCAGTGGTTAAGAGGGGTGGTTTGGAGTGGTGGACTCTGACCTGGAGAACCGGGTTTGATTCCCCACTCTTTCACATGAGCGGCGGAGGCTAATCTGGTGAACTGGATTTGTTTCCCCACTCCTACACACGAAGCCAGCTGGGTGACTTTAGGCAAGTTACAGTTCTAAGAGCTCTCTCAGCCCCGCCTACCTCACAGGGTGTCTGTTGTGGGGAGGGGAAGGTAAGGTGATGTAAGCTGGTTTGAGTCTCCCTTAAGTGGTAAAGTCGGCCTATATAAACCAACTCTCCTTCTTCCAATCACCTTCCCTTTCCCTCCCCACAATGGACACCCTGTGAGGTAGGTGGGGCTGAGAGAGCTCTAAGAGAACTGTGACTGGCCCAAGGTCACCCAGCCGGCTTCATGTGGAGGAGTGGGGAAACTAACCTGGTTCACCAGATTAGCCTCCGCCGCTCATGTGGAGGAGTGGGGAATCAAACCCAGTTCTCCAGATCAGAGTCCACCGCTCCAATCCACCCCTCTTAACCACTACACTATGCTGGCCTAATCTAAAGAGTACTTTCCCAATCACAAATGGCCAGCTGACCCGGCATAATGAGTATGGAAGTATGAGGGCATTGTTTCTACAGGAGAGTCAGTGCTTGCATGGGAGACCCCCAAGGAAGACCTGGGTTGTCCTGCAGAGGATGTCAATGGCAAACCGCCTCTTCTCATCTCTTGCCTCGAAAACCCCGTGAGTGGGTGCAGTGAGTCGGTTGCTACTTGGAGGCACTCAATTAATAATGGAATCACATTGCATAATGGGATCAAAATCAAAGGGGGGTTCTGAACGTGGACCATGCCGTATTTGCCATCCTCAGTTTCAAATGTGGTCGTGAGTCAAGCCGTGAACAATTTAGCATTAAGGGAAGGGAGGCCAATGAAGCAGGAAGAACACAGAACTGAACGTATTGGTTCGGGCAACCTCGATATCCTCACGCTTGTCTTGCATTTACTGAGAGACCCCTGACTCCACAGTATTTGATTACTCATAAGTACCAGGAAGTGGGTGTCTGAGAATCAGGCTACCCGTTTTCATAAAAGTTCCCCCCCCGCTTACCCCCCTTTTTAGAGATAGGGCATGGGTAGCCAATTAGTAATGAAAACAGGAGCGTGGGGGAACTCTGATTTTCAGGGCATCCCTTATTCTCTCACTGCTGCCAGAATGGATTGGCCTGTACCTCCGCATGGATCCTGTGACCCAATTATCAACTTTCTTGGGGTTGGAAGGGACTGTGGGGGTGGTGGCAAGTGGTAGGGAAGAGCTGCGGTCCTGATGTAAGTAGTTGACTGGATCCAACCCAATGTCCAAAGGTCTGAGGGATGCTGAGCCTTTTTGTCTGTGGGGGAGGGGAGGAGGTTGTACGTCATCTGTTGCCTGTGAGCTGCCAGAAGATTAGTTGATTGAGAAAACAGGAAGAAGGAGGAGGAGGAGGAGTTGGTTTTTATATGCCGACTTGTTCTACCACTTAAGAGAGAATCAAACCGGCTTACAATCTTTTTCCCTTCCTCTCCCCACAACAGGCACCTTGTGAGGTAGGTGGGGCTGAGACAGTTTGGAGAGAACTGTGACTTGCACAATGTCACCCAGCAGGCTTCGTGTGGAGGAGTGGGGAATCAAACCTGGTCCTCCAGATTAGAGTCCACTACTCCTAACCACTACACCATGCTAGATAGAAAGGGCTGCTTTGGCAATTGGACTCTATGGCACTGAGGTCCCTCCCCTCCCCAAACCCCACACCCAAAACCTCCCACCAGTGGTGAAGAGGGACCTGGCAACCCTAATTATACACCACCAAGATCACACATCCCCAAAGCCTGTCCTCTTCAGGCTCCACCTTCAAAAGTTCTAGGTATTTCCCAACTAGGGTTGCCAACCTCAGGGTGGTGGCTGGAGATCTCCCGCTATTACAGCTGATCTCCAGATGACAGAGATCAGTTACCCTGGAGAAAATGGCCGCTTTAGAAATTGGACTCTATGACATTGAAGTCCCTCCCTTCTCCAAACCCTGCCCTCTCCAGGCTCCACTCCCCAAAATCTCCAGGTATTTCCCAACCCTGAGCTGGCAACCAGAGGCCAAAAGGACCCACAACTTGCCCCACCCCCTTCCTCACTTTATAGGGTTGCCACTTTATAGGGTTGTCTTTGCCACTGACAGGAGGTTTTTGGGGTGGAGGCAGAGTAGGGCTGGGTTTGGTGAGGGACATCAGTGCTATAGAGTCCAATTGCCAAAGCAGCCATTTTCTCCAGGGGAACTGATCTCTATCAGCAGGAGATCTCCAGCTATTACATTCCAACATGTGAACTGGCTACTGAGCAGACCATGTTGTATCCTGAAGAAGATTCTTAATCGAAACAGGAAGAATACTGGATCCCTGTACTTCTGCACTCTTGATACAAGTCAATGGAACTTATACACAGAAATTAATGTCCAGGAACGAAAGCTACATAGCACGTCGTCATTTGCCTTGGTGGCTCCTATAAAAGACCAGCTTTATATACTGATTTGGTCCTACTATTCACCTTTCTACTTGGACTTTTGAATTGCATTTGCTTCTCTGCACATTGTTGCATTGTATTGTACAGTCTGTGTATTGTTTACTGCCTAACTTTGTTACCTTTAACAACGTTTATCTTTTGCATATACTAGCAGTATTATTGCCTTTCTGCTGTTATTTCCTCACCACCTGGAGGTTGGCAACCCTATCACTTTAGGACTTGGGCGGGGGTGCATGAAATTCTAGTATCTGGAGCTTCCCAGTGCAGAAGACCTGTGGGTGCAATTCAGTGATGGGAGGCAAGTGTCCACCCCCTTCCCATTCTCTCAGGAATACAGCCAATTCCTTTTCATTACACCCGGCCAATTGCTCTCCCCCCCCTTCCAAACACACACACATAAAGAGCTGCTGAAGTACACTTGCTAATTACAAGAGGGAAAGAAAGCCATCCAGCAGCTACTGGGAGGGGCGCCTGCTGAAAAGGCAGCAAAGAAATGCTGTTTGCATTCCGGTCATGCGCCACATGGAGCTGAAATAGTTGCCTGTTGCTCAAATGTGCGCACATAACGCCACAAGGGTTGCAGTCGATGGGAGTTCTTTCCAGTCTTGTCTACCACCCCATCCATTTCCGATTCATGGACAACCCCCCCCCCGCCCTGTCCATTATCAGAAGATCTTTTTTTTGGGGGGGGGAGCTCCTGCCCAGCCTGTTCCCCTTGTCTATTATCACAGGCTAAAATTTTTTTTTGGGGGGGGGGGCTTCCAAATTATCTAATTAGGTTGGGCTGCCAATTGGTTGGCAAAGACTGCCCGTCGGGATGTATTGTTGCAAACATCTTCTTCAATAATGCAGCATGTCAGTGTTGGGCTAATTAACCATGAGGAGGGGGAGAGGGGGGGAAAGGATGCTCAGAATGAGGGGGTAGCCATGGGGTGTTTTGCCAAGAGGTGTATAAGGGCGGCCAGCTGTCTGAAATGTCTTCAGGGTTTTTTTTCCTGCAAAATTATTGAAAAAAGGAAAACTGAGAGCTTCATAGAATCATAGAGTTGGAAGGGGCCGTACAGGCCATCTAATCCAACCCTCTGCTCAATGCAGGACCATCCTAGAGCATCCCTGATAAGTTCTTGTCCAGCTTCTGCTTGAAGACTGCCAGTGAGGGGGAGCTCACCATCTCCCTAGGTAGCCAATTCCACTGTCGAACAACTTTTACTGTAAAAAAACTTATTCCTAATATCCAGCCAGTACCATTCCACCTGCAACTTAAACCCATTACTGTGAGTCCTATGATCCTCTGCCGCCAACAGGAACAGCTCCCTGCCCTCCTCTAAGTGACAGCTCTTCAAATACTTCAAAAGAGCAATCATGTCCCCCCCTCAACCTCCTCTTCTCCAGACTAAACATGTGTCTGTTGTGAGGAGAGGAAGGGAAGGAGATTGTAAGCCGCTTTGAGACTCTTTAAAGGTAGAGAAAGTTGCATATAAAAACCAACTCTTCTTCTTTGGAAAGCTTATGCTGAAGCAATCCGTGCTGTTCCTGCCAACCCAAGTTGTGCGCAAACCCATTGCAAAGGCCAGTCCTAAGTCTGAGTAGCCCAACCCCATGGACAATTTGGAGTCAAAAAAAGAAAAAAAATGTCTCCTTCTATGCCAGTTGTGAAGGGAGCCCCCCAAATTTCTTATCAGAACCCACATTAGGAAAAACTTTCTGACAAAGCAGTTCCTCGGTGGAACAGGCTTCCTGGGGAGGTGGTGGGCTCTCCTTCCTTGGAGGTTTTAAAGCAGAGCCTAGATGGCCATCTGACAGCAATGCTGATTCTATGAACTTAGGCAGATCATGAGAGGGAGGAGAGGGAGGGTTGCACCAGTGTTTGGTTCTAGCGGCCCTTTCTTACATGCCCAGGGAAATGCTGATCACCACTTTGAGGTCAGGAAGCCATTTTCCTTCAGGCTAGATGGGCCAGGGATCCTGGAGGGGTTTTTTTGGGCCATCTTCTGGGCATGTGTGTAGGTGAGGTAGTTGTGAATTTCCTGCATTGTGCAGGAGGTTGGACAAGATGGCCCTGGTGGTCCCTTCCAACTCTATGATTCTATGGCTATTTATGCTTGGTAATTAGCAGCGTGTTCCAGGCTGAAGTCCCCCACATTTTTTTTTTAGTTCATCACGCTGAATTATCTTTCCAGGTGTCACTGTGAAGTTGGTGCATACCTGCTTCGCATTTCTTAAGAGCCCCTTTAAAGCAACCTTTTTTTATTTGCTCCGTCCCTGCCTCGAAGCATCCACTCAGGGAAGCATCACAGCTGTGGGTTAGCTATGCAAACAACAATTGCTAATGGCTATGCAAACTAAGGAGAAGGTGAGGGGGGGGAGGTGGAATTTGTTTGACTTTCTCCTTTTGCATTGGGACCGTGAATAGGTATAAGAACATAAGAAAAGCCCTGCTGGATCAGACCAAGGCCCATCAAGTCCAGCAGTCTGTTCACACAGTGGCCAACCAGGTGCCTCCAGGAAGCCCCCAAACAAGGCGACTGCAGCAGCACCATCCTGCCTGTGTTCCACAGCACCTCAGATGATAGGCATGCTCCTCTGGAGAGGCATTTTAAAGGTTGGATTTAAAAAAAGGAGCTTTGAGAGAGTATCAGAATTGACCCTACATAAAAGGCCTATGATTCTTAAGGCAACCAGTGACTACTACATTATTTAACAGGGAGTGTGGGCAGGCCTGCTTGTGGCTAATGCTCATCGGAGATATGCAGATCCAGGTAAGACAGACATTCTGTTGCTTCCTCCCTTTGGTTGAGCTGCTCAACACAACTGGTCCAGGCTTGGCCTAGGAGTTGCGAGCTGTGAGCAGCCCACTGCTTTAGGAGCAAGCAACGTGCTTTGTCCTTTCAAAAGCTTCGTCATGGTCGCCATTGGCTTTTCATTTTTACACTTGTCTCCTTTGGTTTTGATGAAGGAAATCTTAAACATCATGTTCACATATCCTGCTCTCTGCCCTTCTCTCCCTCTCAACTCTGCTTGGAACCACTTCTGTTTCAGGATATGTTTGACTTCGATGATTGGAGAGCTCTGATGTCAGTTTCATGGCTCTGGCTGTCTTCCGGCTCTTCCCGCCTCCCTTGAACCTCTTCTTTTGCAAGAACTGTTGGACTGGGCTGATTGGAAAGCTTCAGTATCCGTTTCGTATCTCCTGCTATTTTCCGGCTCTCTCCCCTTCTCTCCCATCCCCCCATCTCTACTTAAACCTCTTCTGTTGCAACATCTCTTTGACTTTGATGATCAGACAGCTTAGATGTCCATTTTGTGTCTCCTGCTCTCTCTCTCCCCTTCCTTCTCACTTCTCTGAGCTCTCTAAGTAGAGTTGCCAGGCAGGAGGTTTTTGGGGCAGAGCCTGAGGAAGGTGAGGTTTGGGGAGGGGAGGGACTTCAATGCCATAGAGTCCAATTGCCAGAGCGGCCATTTTCTCAAGGTGAACTGATCTCTATTGGCTGGAGATCAGTTGTAATGGCAGGAGATCTCCAGCTAGTACCTGGAAGTTGGCAACCTTATCTCTAAGGACACTGCTAGGTACCCAGGAAGTGAATTAAACGTATGGCATTTTCTGCATATTATTTAACAAGTTGGCCTTTAAACTTTATTTTCCTGTTCACTTGGAAATGAATGCACATGCCTGTTATAGACATGGGGAAAAGAAATGGTTGCCCGTCATTCTTATTCGGTGGCACCCTTATTTATTGCAAACATGATGCCACTGTTAGAAGAGGGCAGGAGAGCAAATTATCTTGGCATCCTTTGCCAGGGTTCTGGCCTGGCCAGCGCACACTGCTGCTTGGACCATGGAAGCTAAAATAGTTTCGGAGGATCCGCCTGTTAATAATCTTTAGTGTTGTTTACTCTACCCACTTTCTGAAATGTCAGGAAGTTCTGGGGGGGTGTTGAGTTGCATGGAGACAGTTCCCTTGTGGGAGAGAGACGGGTGGCATTTCTCTCTCTGTTGACAATTGTCTGGGGGAGCACGCAAGCAGGCAGAATGGTGGTGCCACTAAAGCAGGAGCCATATCAGTCTCAGCAAACAATCCTTTAAGCTCTCCCCCCTCCCCCAATCCCAACTTCTTTCTTGCAGTCAGCTGCAAAACTCCGCTGTCTTTTGGTGGCTACCATTCACCTGATATGCTCCTTTCAATAGAAAGCAAGAGTATATGTTCCTTTTGCAGTCAATGCCCCCAAAGGTAGGCCATCAGAAGCTATCGATTTCTTTTAAGCAAGGACCTTTGAGCAACCAATGTCCATTCAAGGAGCTTCTTTAGCTATTAGGAGTCTAGGGGAAAGGCCCTGGCTTGATGCCAGTGGAACAATTTACCCTTAAGCCCAGGAGCCAGCATGGTGTAGTGGATAGGAGCAGCGGACTCTGGAGAACCAGGTTTGATTCCCCATTCCTCCACATGAGCGACGGACTCTAATCTGGAGAAGCAGGTTTGATTCCCCACTCCTCCACATGAGTGGTGGACTCTAATTTGGTGAACTGGGTTGGTTTCCCCACTCCTCCCTATGAAGCCTGCTGGGTGACCTTGGCCAAGTCACAATTCTCTCTGAACTCTCTCAGCCCCATCTACCTCACAAGGTGTCTGTTGTGGGGAGGGTAAGGGAAGGCGATTGTAAGTTGCTTTGAGATTCCTTAAAGGTAGAGAAAAGTGAGGTATAAAAAACAACTCTTCTTCTTGAATACTAGAACTGCTTTCCACTTCCATTCACTCAGCCGCCCTTGCGGGGTAGGCCACCTCTATTATCCCCTTAATGTAGAATGGGAGCTGAGGCAAAAAAAAAAATGCCTAACCTAAAAGAAGAAGAAGAGTTGGTTTTTATATGCTGACTTTCTCTCCCTCTTAAGGGAGACTCAAACCAGCTTACAATCACTTTCCCTTCCCCTCCCCACAACAGACACCCTGTGAGGTGGGTGGGGCTGAGAGAGTGTGACTAGCCCAAGGTCACCCAACTAGCTTCATGTGGAGGAGTGGGGAATCAAACCTGGTCCTCCAGATCAGATTCCACCGCTCCAAACCGCTGCTCTTAACCACTACACCATGCTGGCTCTAAAGGTATCAAGATGAGACTTGGCCCAGGGAAAATTTCTGGCTCAGTGCTGATGGGTTTAACCATTCTGTTAGCTCTAAGAAGAGTCAGGCTGCAGGCATTTGACAGCCACCGAGACTTTTTAAAAAAGAGTTAAGGTTGCTATAGTGATTCTAAAAACCCAACCACAGAAGTCAGATAGACAAGGTTTGTGATATATTTTTTTCCACCAATAGGATAATAACCATATGTAAAAGATGTCACCCATGGGCAGTGAGAGAGGTGGATTTGGCCTTGATGGCAACTGTTGAGACCTCATTTCCTTTCAAGAATGTGGTTGAGAGGCACCGAGCAGGAGAGGATGAAGCCTGTGATAGATGCGGGTGGACTCTCCTTGGAACGGAATCGGAAGGGAAGAAGAGGAGTAGGGTCATGCAACAACAACAAAAAAAAACCCAGCAAATTTCGAGTTTGGGTTTATTGGGCCCGATTTTTTCAGTATATCCGGAATAAGCCAAATACCCATACCAAATACCCACCCTTCACCGAAATAATTCAGGTCCATTATAGTCTATGGGGATTTTTTCCCAAAGCTCCTGTGGGGGCATTTTTGGAGGTAGAGTCCCCAAATTGGCAGTGTAGCTCCAAAGGACTCTTCTTAGACGGACACCGAAGTTTGGTGAAGGTTGGGACAGGGGGTCTAATTTTATGGGCCCAAAAAGGGGTCACCCCCATCCTCCAGGGTTTTGCAAGCCAAGCTGTCCATTTGGTTTTTAGGTTCAGCAATTCAGCGTCACCAAGTAATGGCGGAAAGAGCCGATTGGCAGACTGGTACCTCAAACAGTAAAAAAAAACTGATACAACTTACATTTAAAAAACGGTTTAATCTACTTATTTACTTAATCTATACCATGCAGACCAAAAGCGGCTTACATCATCCTTTTCCGTTTTATCCTCACAACAACCATGTGAGGTAGGTTAGACTGAAAGGGTCTGAATGGCCCAAGGTCACCCAGAAGCTTCCATGGCAGCGTGGGGATTTGAACCTGGGTCTCCCAGATCCTAGTCCAACACTCTAACCAGCATGCTGGCTCGTTTATTTAAGGATGCCTCTTTCTTAATAGAAAATATTTGACAAAAAATTAATACAAAAGTGTGTTTTGTCATATTTGTTCCTCTCTGCTGTACTTCAGGAATGAAACGGGGTGCTCAGAGTCAAATCACAAGGGCCATTTATGCATTTATTTCAAACTTTTTCATTATTATTACAGTACATTTTTAGACAATGCTATTGCACACTTAATAGACTACAGTATAGTGTAAATGTAACATTTTTAGACAATCCTATTGCACACCTAATAGACTACAGTATAGTGTAAATGTAACATTTTTAGACAATCCTATTGCACACCTAATAGACTACAGTATAGTGTAAATGTAACATTTTAGACAATCCTATTGCACACCTAATAGACTACAGTATAGTGTACATGTAACTGGGAAACCAAAAAAGGCACATGACTCTCTTTATTGCGGGTGGTCTGGAACGGAGCCCACAATATCTCTGAGGTATGAATTCAGTACTCCGCTGGTTCCCTAAAAGTATTCCTCACCTCACCAGCTATTTGAGCTCATACCTGTTGGCTGGCTGAAGTTATACAAATTCCCTTCCTTGGGGTTTTCCAGAGTCACTGCATACAAAAAGTCAAGTTTTGGGGAGTGCAAGGGGGGTCATCTTATTCACTCTGTATGTGTGTGTAAGTTGTCTTCAAGTTGCAGCAGACTTATGGCAAGCCCGGCAAGGGGCTTTCAAGGCAACTGAGAAGCAGAGGTGGTTTGCAGAGGTGGGTTCACCTTTCACTCTGAGAGTAACCTTAATTCTGCCTTCCATGGCAGAATCTTCCTTGGTAGTCTCTAGGGCTGTGCAAAAAATAAAAAAAATGGTAAATTTCTGGTTTGTATTTATGGGGCCCAGTTTTTTTGGCTAAAATTTTGGTAATTTTTTTTTTGGGGGGGGGATAAACCTGGAATAAGCTGAATACCCATACCAGTAAATTTTGGTATTCGGCTTATTTCCAGGATTATTGAAAATTTCAGGCCCATTATAGTGTATGGGGGTTGACTGGTCAAGCAGAAGTAGGTCCTGAAGAAAACTACTGCTCCCTGCCCACCTGACAATTGAGACACCTAATTGTGGAATTGATGCCATCACTAGTGGGATGTCTTCTCTAATGTTCTCCTGGTGACTCCCTACCCTGAATCAGAAGGCAGGTCACTGTGATCAGCATCAGCTTTAGCTTCTCAATGGTGACTGTGGACTTGGATGCCATCACTAGTGGGATGTCTTCTCTAATGTTCTCCTGATGACTCCCTACCCTGAATCAGAAGGCAGGTCACTGTGATCAGCATCAGCTTTAGCTTCTCAATGGTGACTGTGGACCTTGATGCCTTCACTAGTGGGATGTCTTCTCTAATGTTTTCTGGGTGACTTCCTACCCTAAATCAGAGAGCAGATCAGCATCAGCTTTAGCTTTTCAGTGGTGTTGTGGACTCGGATGCCATCACTAGTGGGATTTCTTCTCTAATGTTCTCCTGGTGACTCCCTGCCTTGATCACTGTGATCAGTATCAGCTTTAGCTTATCAATGGTGATGGTGCTTAACCTCAATGAGGTTAACAAGCTTGGAGGGCAATCATCTTCAAACAGATGGATACCTTCTTATTTGGGGGGCTGGTAGCTGACCATTCTTTTATGAGTGTAATTGCTCCGAAGAGTTGCTTGTGGTTGCCTCCGGGGGTGCTAATTATTAGGAGATGGTCCCATGATCACCTGACCTGGAGGACCCAGGCTGGCCTGATCTCGTCTGATCTTGGAAGCTAAGCAGGGTCAGTCCTGGTTAGTATGCAGAGACAGACAGTGGCCAACCACCTATGGAACATCTCTTGCCTTGAAAACCCTACAGGGTCACAATAAGCTGGCTGCAACTTGACGGCACTTTCCTCTACTCCCATGATACCTCTGTTCAATAACCATAGTTGCGTGAAGAAAGTGTTCTCTCTATAAGCTGAGAAGAGCTGTAGGTGTGCATGAGTAAAGAAAGAACAAGTTTTGAAACTAGTTTCAGAGGGGTAGCCATGATGGTCTGCAGTACAACTGCTAGATTGGAGTCCAGAAGCACATAAGAACATAAGAAAGGCCCTGCTGGATCAGACCAATGTCCATCAAGTCCAACAGTCCACACAGTGGCCAACCAGGTGCTTCTGGGAAGCCCACAAACAAGACAACTGCAGCAGCACCATCCTGCCTGTGTTCCAAAGCACCTAATATAACAGGCATGCTCCTCTGATCCTGGAGAGGATAGGTATGCATCATGACTAGTAGCCATGAATACTCCTCTCCTCCATGAACATGTCCATTCCCCTCTTAAAGCCTTCCAAGTTGGCAACCATCACCACATCCTGGGGCAGGGAGTTCCACAATTTAACTATGTGTTGTGTGAAGAAATGCTTCCTTTTACATGTTTTGAATCTCACTCTCGCCCTCCAGCTTCAGCAGATGACCCCACTTTCTAGGATTAGATTGGAGTCCAGTGGCAACTTAGAGACCCATGAGATTTTTGCGGTATAAGCTTTCAAGAGTCAAAGCTCTCAAGCTTTGACTCTTGAAAACTTATTCCCCGGAAATCTCGTTGGTCTCTATGGTGCTGCTGGACTTGAATCTGATTTTTAAGATTGGAACAAAGAAGCAGAGGAGCGCGGCTTTGGGTTGGTTGGCAACCTTTGGGTGCAGAAGGGCCTCTGGAACTTCTCAGGAACAAAAGACAAAGGACATTAAAATGCTAGGTCAAAGTGGTGTGGTTTTCCAGATGTGTTTGGCTTGGGAGCTCCAGGAAAACAAGGTGGTGGAGGAATCAGGCTGGGTCTTTTCCTGTCTCCCTTGACTCTTCTCCTCTGATGCCTTATTGAGCCATTCCTTGACTGCATTCCCCCCCTCCATCCTGGTTCCTTCTTCATCTCTCCTTCATCTCCTCCAGGACATCAAATGTAGGATTGCCAGCTCTGGGTTGGGAAATACCTGGAGATGTTGGGGGTGGAGCCTGAGGAGGGGAGGGACTTCAATAGGGTATAATGCCATAGAGTCTGCCTTCCAAAGCCGCCATTTTCTCCAGGGGAACTGATCTCTGTCACCCAGAGATCAGTTATAGTAGTGGGAGATCTCCAGCCACCACCTGGAGGTTGGCAACCCTAATCAAATGGGAGGTTTTTAGACCATTTCTAACCCTCCCTCCACCTACGGGGCTCACCCTTTACCCCCCTCTGGAGAGAGAAGGGGGGAAACACACATCTTGGAGTAGCTTGGTGTTTATCCCCTCCTCCATGACCACCCCCTTACTCCAATTCACAATGCCTCCGATCTGATCTAGACAAGCTGGAACATGTCCTGAGGAGGGAAACAAAGATGGTGAGGGGTCTGGAGACCCACATCCTATGAGGAAAGGTTGAAGGAACTGTGTATGTTTAGCTTGGAGAGGAGATGACTGAGAGGGGATATGATAACCATCTTCAAGTACTTGAAGGGCTGTCATACAGAGGATGGAGCGGAGCTTTTTTTCTGTTGCCCCAGAAGGTCGGACCAGAACCAACAGGTTGAAGTTAATCAGAAGAGTTTCCATCTAGACATTAGGAAGAACTTTCTAACAGAGCGCTTCCTCAGTGGAACAGGCTTCCTCAGGAGGTGGTGGGCTCTCCTTCCCTGGAGGTTTTTAAGCAGAGGCTAGGTGGCCATCTGTCAGCAATGCTGATTGTATGACCTTAGGCTGATCATGAGAGGGAGGGCATCTTGACCATCTTCTGGGCATGTAGGGGTCACTGGGGGTGTGGGTGGGAGGCAGTTGTGAATTTCCTGCATTGTGCAGGGGGTTGGACTAGATGACCCTGGTGGTCCCTCCCAACTCTATGATTCTGTGATCTGTCCAGTGGAAAGCCCCCATTTCTATTATCCTGGGTGTCCCATTCACACAGGGCTCTTTAGAAGGCAGGTAAGCCAAGCGTTTAGAGGTAAACTGAGGCAGACTTCTTTCCGATTAAACACCTAGGGAGGATTGTTGGCAAAGTCCATTTACACCCCAGCGTTTAGGATTAACGGGGGTTTCCGATTCTCTGTCTCTCACCCCTACCATTCTCGCAACACGGCCGAGCCCAGCCGCTTCCGCCGATCCAGGTGTTGGTTGGGGGGAACGCAAACCTATGCGCCCTTCCTGGGGAGGGAGCTCCGTTAAACACTGTTGGCATTTATTCATGGAAGGTTTTGCATTGGGATTTGTCACTCTATAGATGCACATTTTCCCCATCTGAATTCTCAAAACTCTGCACGGCGGCTTAGTGTTGAGTTTTGAGAATATGGGTGGGGGGAAAGTGCATCTAAAGAGTGGCAAATCCAATGCAAAACCTTCCATGAATAAATGGCCCCTGAGACTTACGTCCTAGCAAACATGCATCGAACAAGGCTGCAGGAGCAACCGCGATCCGCAAAGCTGTCACTCGGGAGTACCTCGTTGGGAGTAACTCACAGGCGCCTCCGGCTTAAGCGGGTTGCGGATCCGGCTGACCCCGGCGCCGGCTCCCTCCCTCCCAGCCCGTGCGCAAAGCGCCGGCTCGCCCATTGGAGGGCGGGATCCCGCCTGGATCTAGGATCTAGGCTGGCCAGGGCTCGGGAGGGCCCGGGATCTGTGCGCGCCCCTAGGAGGGGGCCGGGTTCCAGCCTCGCGGCCGATCCCCCTGCTTTGAGCCGGAGGAGCCGATACTCTCTCCGATCCTCTGCGGGCTCTGGGTGTCGGAGTCAATCATGGACTTTCCCCCCGAGGGGGGTGGGCAGAGATACAGAGCGAGAGAGAAGGGGTGGGGGGGGGGCCGCAGCAGCCAACAGAAGGTTCCCTTGCGCTCTGGTCCCCCCCTCCAAGGGACAGCTCCGGCGCCATCCATCACCCTCTTCCCTCGGCACCTGGGGCGCGCGCTCTCCTTCGCCCTCTTTCGCTTTTAGCTGCGGAAGAGGGGGACCTTCCATCGTTTCGCCTTGGAGGGGAGACCCCCACCTCCTCTCCCCGACCCTCTCCCGACCGCCGGGCAGCAGGCGGACCCAGCGCCGTGCCAGCGCGCCCCCGTCAACCCGCCTCCGCGCCCCCCCGCGTCGCCACTGCATCGCTCCCTCGGTCCGCCCCCAATCCAGCTCCTCCCCCCCTCTCTCTCGCCTCCAGCTGCACAGAGCTCCCCCCCCCTTCCTCCTCCCGCCAGTAAATTCCCGGGGATTATTACCTGGCCCGGGTGGCGCACCGTGCTTACAAGTGGATGGGGGTTGATTTATGCGCCATAAACAGCCCGGGGAGGGGAGGGGGTGGGGGGGCGGAGAGCCTCTTGCTCCTCCAGAAGAAAGTTCTCCCGGGGGCGGGAGACCTGCGGCTCTGGCTCAGCCGGCTGGATCTCTGTGGTTCATTGCGTTGCCCGGCGATTCTCGGATCTGCCGGCGATTCTCGGATCTGTCTTACAAAGCTCTGTATGAGAGTCAGAGCTAGCGCTCTCGCTCTCTCTCCCCCTCCCTCTCTCTCTCTCCCCCCCCTCCCTCTCTCTCTCTCCCCCCCCCCCTCACTCTCTCTAATGTGCTAGCTCGAAAGCTTATAAAAAGCCTGATGTAATTCTTAACGCAGCCTCTGGCTACACAGACCGGAGACTAGTTGCAACCCGAGAGAACCGAGAAGGAAGATCCAGCGACCGGGAAGCCGAAATCCCAAGGCGGGGAAGACTCGGAGAGGAATAAGAAAGGCTCGTGGTGGATGGATACCCAGCTCCCCCGGGAAGAAGGCAGTGGGGAAAAGAAGACGAGCTGCCTTGGACCGTCTGGTTCCCCCCAGAAGATGCGCTTCTCCTGGTGGATCTAATCCCTCCCTGGCTGCTTTTCGATTGCGTTGGTTCTCCGGCGACAGCTCGGAGGTTTCCTTCTCCTTCATCGCCAAGGATCCCTTCCTCTATTATTAAGAAGCCCTCTCCTTCGTATTTCAGTTCAGCCTTTTTATTTTTATTTTGTTTATTCTTTTGGCTCGGTCCTTCCTAAGAGACCGAAAGGCAATTGGGGAGGGGGCGTGCTTTCCATTGGGGGGCAAAGTTTTTTTTCCCCTTTCTTTTTAAGAGCGAGAGGGGGGGAAGAAAGAGAGGGTGGGAAGGGGAAGGCAAGAAGAAATCTCTCTGCCCCCGCCGACGCCGACGCAATCCTCGGACTCTCCACTTCGCCCATGGCAATTTTCTTACTTCTGGATTTCTGGATGGCTTCCCTTTGGAATTTGACCCAACTGGGGATCCGAATATAATTCATTCGGAGGAGGCTCGAAAAGGTAAGGACTCCGGATTTATTTTTGGATTGGGGGGAGGGGGGGGAGGGCTGAACCTTAACCAGTTTGTTCTTTTGGAAAGATAGAAGGGGGACCGGTCCTCTGATATTAGGAACGGAACCTGAATATATGTATATTATTACATTATATTAAAATGTGTTTTATTTTTGGATGGAGGGGAGGGCTGAACCTTAACCAGTTTGTTCTTTTGGAAGGATGGAAGGAGGACCGGTCCTCTGATATTTGGAACTGAACCTGAATATGAATATATATATATATATATATATATATATATATATATATATATATATATATATATATATATATATATATATATATAATTATATTAAAATGTGTCTCGGAGTCTAGCCGCCCTGAATGTCTGAATCCCTGCCTGGCGAAAACTCTATTTGAACGCGAAGTTTGTGTTTTTTGGATGCTGGTGGAGCTTGAAGGTTATCTGTTTTTTTTTAAAAAAAAAAAAGGAGAGAGAAAATGGGAAATCTGGGGATCAGGGGATGGGAAATCGACCCTCTTGCCGGCGACGGAGCGGCGGCTGGCCGGGGAAGAGTCGTCCCCCCCCCCATCGCAATGCACAGTCCGGTTTTACCGCAAAACAGGGAGAGCGGAGAACCCGGAGCCAAAAAGCGATCCCTGCGTCGGAGCGAGAAACAGACTACAAGTTATGGTGTGTGGGGAGGGGGGGGGCAGAGAAATCTCAATTGCTGTTGTTTGAAATGGGAGGCTGCGGTTCTCTGCCGGGAGGGAAGCCCGTTTGATGGGGGGGGGGAAAGGGGTTTACTCGCGAGTAAACGCGCCAGGGGCTCGCCCTGTGGGCTTCCCCCTTCGGCCCCAGGAGTTGGCAAGGGTCCCTCTCTTAGTTTTTTTGAAGGCCCTCTCGCGCCGATGGTTAAGAAAACTGGAAAGGGGTGGGGGAGAGAGACCCGGCCACAAAGTTCTTCCCATTGCCCCCCCCTCCCCAGCCCACACTGAAAACACTATCCCGAGAGGAACCCCCTTCGAATAACAGGGGTCTTACCTCTGAGTAGGCCTGCTTAGGATTGCTCTTTAATACATTTGGGGTCGGGGGTGGGGGTGGAAGCACGCCCATCGAAGTGTCCCGCGGATGCCTCCTGCGCGGACGCCGCTGACGGCTTACTGTCGAGTAGCCCCACTGGCAGCGATGGTCGCATTGTGGACTTCTGCTTGTCTTACCCGCCCCGATAAGAGTGCCCATTCTGCATCTAAAGGGGGGCGAAGGCAGATTCCCTGGCAGCCGGCCCCCATCTCCGATATTTTGGGAGGGGGAGATTTATTGCATGACCACGCAGAGGCAGGTGAAGAGGGACCCACCGGGATCGGGGAAGGGGCGATCCCCTCCCCCCACTGGTCCTCTCAGCCAGGCCTTCGGATGGACTTTCCCGCAACGTCCAACCTGGGTCGTTTCCAGTAGAGGATGGAGAGCAGAGGCGCGTCGTCTGGCTCGCGGGGAAGGGTTCGAGTTCCGCCGTGCCAGGGATCTCTCCGGCCTGTTTGTTGACTGGAGCCCAGGGAAGGGAGGGGGGGAACCCCTGTGACTCACCCCATTGTGCCCCTGACTCCCCCACCCCCAGCGGACTTCACCCCCCTCCACCGTCTCCCTGGCGCCGAAAGGCTCCCGAGCCGAATATCGATGCAAGGTCGAAGAAGTGGCTGGATTTATACCCCGCTTTGCACACCGCGGCGCTCGACTCGAGCCTGGGTCCGGCAGGCTCGTTTCTCCGGGGACTGAGAACGGGCAGGGCTCCCCGGAGAGATCCCCCAAATGATTCCTGTCGCAAAGAAGAAAGGAAGGATCGCTTTGGACAGCCTCATTTCCTCCTCTCCCCCCTGGAATTTAGGGTCTCCTGGGCTAGGGCTATTTAAATGGCCAGCCCAGTAGGGAATACCCAAAGCCCTCCCTCCAAGGGAGGGCGACGACCCCTCCTCTCTCCCATTTTTTTTTAACCTGTTGCTGAGGTATCTCAGACTTGAGAGGGAGGGGCCGCGGCTCAGTGGTGGAGCGTCTGCTTGGCATGCAGAAGGTCCCAGGTTCAATCCCCAGCATCTCCAGTTAAAGGGACTAGGCAAGAAGGTGATGTGAAAGACCTCTGCCTGAGATCTTAGAGATTCATGAAGAGGGGCTGGAGCTCAGTGGTAGAGCATCTGCTGGGCATGCAGAAGGTCGCAGGTTCAATCCCCGACATCTCCAGTTAAAGGGACCGGGCAGGTAGGTGATGTGAAAGACCTCTGCCTGAGACCCTGGAGAACCGCTGCCGTCTGAGCAGGCAATACTGACTTGGATGGACCAAGGGTCTGATTCAGTAGAAGGCAGCTTCATGTGTTCACGTGAGAGGGGGAAGGTAGAGAAGGAATCACGTGTCGCAAAGGCCACGACCCCCGACCCCAGTCCCCATGTCTTCCCTTAAAGCCCACCGCCCTTCTAGTCCTCATGATGCGCAGAACGAGGGACCAGTCGAGGGGTAACCGGGAAAATCCCGGTTCCAGGGTCAGAAGAAAGGGGTCGTTAGGAAAATAGAAGGGCGAAGAGGGAAAGGGGTGGGCGGTCGGGCCACTTCGGAGCTGTGATTCAGAATTTCGGGTACTCCGGAGTGGCGCTGAACACAGGAAGTTGCCTTATCCAGAATCAGACCCTCGGTACGTCAAAGTCAGTCTTGTCTACTCAGACCGGCAGCGGCTCTCCAGAATCCCAGGCAGGGGTCTTTCACATCACCTACTCGCCTAGTCCCTTTAACTGGAGATGCTGGGGATTGAACCTGGGACCTTCTGCATGCCAAGCAGAGGCTCTACCGCTGAGCCATGGCCCCTCTGACGCTGGGTGGGTGGGCTGACTCCCCCGGAGCTCCGTGGGCGCGCGCGGGGGGGGGGGTGATCTGGCTTCGACTGGTGGATCCGGCCTTGGGAGCAGCCAACGAAACCCTCCCCCGCCTGTTATCAAGACAGACAAGGGGCCCGTTCATACGTTCATTCGTTCCTACGTTCCTTCCCCGGGACGCCGAAGCCTTGGGAATACCTGGGTCCACTCAGCCGGCAGGGGCACCCGGCTCGGGGTGGATCATGTGCGCCCCCTGGGCAGCTTGCCGCCCCCCCCCCGCCAACCCCCCTCCTGCGCCGGAGATCTGCCGCAAGTAGTCCTGCCAGGGCTGCGGACCGAATATAGGACCGGGGTGGGTGCGGAGGGGGGAAGCGGTCTCCTCCACAGATGCATCCCCCCTCCCCCCACGCCAGCTGCCGGTTCGGTTCGGAATTCCCCCCCCTTCGAGATTAGGGGAGGGGCTATGGCTCAGTGGCGGAGCATCTGCTTGGCACGCAGAAGGTCCCGGGTTCAATCCCTGGCATCTCCAGTTAAAGGGACTAGGCAGGTAGGTGATGGGAAAAACCCCTGCCTGAGACCCAGGAGAGCCGCTGCCGGTCTGAGTAGACAATACCGACTTTGATGGACCAGGGGTCTGATTCAGTATAAAGCAGCTTCATGTGTTCATGTGTATACAGAGGGCCACGCCAGTCCGGTCCAGGCAACCCACTTCGTTCCCTATTGCGGAAGCTCTTCTGCCTAGCTGTGGGTCGGGAGGCAGGTTGAATGGGGGGGGGGGAGAGAAGGGGCATAGGAAGAGGGGTGGTGGAAGGGGGTGTCTGTGAGGCCCCCCATTTCACACCTGTGCATGGTGACCGCCTTTCTCTTTCTACCCTTCCCCCCCAAAAAACCAGGATCCTGCGACTTATCTTGGGGGGGGGGGGAGGCGATAACTTGTTCCTTATGGAGGGGGTCTTGCCGAGGAATGAGGGGGTGGTCCTTTGAAAGAGGAGTAGTCACAGGTACTTTGGAAAGTAGCTGCCATCGCCTTACCCTCTCCAGCACGAATGATGGACGGGTTTAAAACTCCCCCTTTGCAAAAGCCGGATCAGACCCCTGCTATTAATGCCTGACTATTAAATGCCGGGCTCTGACCGCTCCAAATGTAAACGCAATAAAATCGGAGTTTGTCGCTCCCCGAAACAATCCCGTTGCAAGGAAGGAGAGACTTTACCCTTTGTGGAGGGGCTGTGGCTCAGTGGTAGAGCATCTGCTCGGCATGCAGAAGGTCCCAGGTTCAATCCCCGGCATCTCCAGTTAAAGGGACTAGGCAAGTAGGTGATGTGAAAGACCTCCGCCAGAGACCCTGGAGAGCCACTGCCAGTCTGAGTAGACAATACTGAATTGGATGGACCACGGGTCTGATTCATTATGAGGCAGCTTCATGTGTTCATGTGTACCCGACGTGTTAGGTCTATTGTGGGAGAGGAAGCTAAAAGAAGCCGTCTCCGCTCTGCCCCAAGCAGGTACATTCTGACGTGACGGGTTTCCTCCCCGAAACCTTGGGAAATCGGCTAGGCAGCGTGCGGAGGAATGCAGAAACCTAGGGGCGCTCCGGTTGCAATCCTTAAAAAAACCCTTTTGTTATTGTCACTGAATACAATGGGGCTTACTTCCGAGTAGGCTTGCGTAGGACTTTTTTTTTGGGGGGGGGACAGCTCCAACAAAATGCACAGGAGATGGACAGAGTGGTTATTCTGAGGAACGAAAACGTGGCTTTGGAAATGACCGGCGGGAGGAGAGGCCAACCTAGCCCCCCTGGCCCTTGAAAACCATGCAGGAGAAAGCGAACTAGAGGCAATGGGTCTCCTCTGCTATTGCCTGCTGTCTTTGGGGGCGCCCAGCTGGTCTGAATCCCCACTCAGGCTCAATACCTTCCCCCGGCCATGATCCTTGGAAGGAAACCTGATCCACCGTGCACCTACCCAGTTTTGCCTCCCAGAGGATTGTATCCAACCCAATCAACGGGACAATTGCTCCAGCTTAATTTTTTCTTTATTTACATTGTTTATACTCCCTTGCTGAGGCTCAATGTGGATTAAGGCAGTGGAATTCAACACCAATCAACAGGTTGGGATAACCAATAAGCAATGTAGTAGGATTAGGATTCTGGCAGTGAAACAAAATATGTACAAATCTGGATCAAAGCTAAAACTAGCTGATGGGCTGAGTTAGAAAATGGGTTACTGGTGGTGTAGGGGGGAATGAGAGACTCTACTGGCCAATAAGAAAGGAGGGGCTGTGGCTCAGTGGTTGAGCATCTGCTTGGCATGCAGGAGGTCCCAGGTTCAATCCCTCACATCTCCAGTTCACTAAGGATCAGGTAGCAGGTGATGAGCAAGACCTCCACCTGAGACCCTGCAGAGCAGCTGCCCATCTGAGCAGACAATACTGACGTTGATGGAGCAATGGTCTGATCGGGTATAAGGCAGCTTCAGGTGTTCATGTGCCTCCTGAAAGATATTTTGGGGAGTTCTCAGTGAGTTGGAGGCATAGGACTAGGACCCGTTTTGGTATCCAGTAGACGGAAGCAAACCTAAATGGACAAACCTTAAGAATGACTCTCAAAGCAAGCCATTGGGAAGCAGAGCCGAGATATTCTGGATGTCTTATTTAGAATGAATAGTGTGTGTGTGGGGGGGTGAACAATTTATCTTCCCTTCCTGCAAGAAAAATCGCCCCTTTCATACTCCATCTTTTCCAGGATTTTCATCAGGGACACTGATGGCGTTCTTGCAAGCTCTATCAGTAAAAAATATCCATTAATCTAGCCACACGTGCGGTCTATCTCTCTTCTCCCACCCGCATCTCCATCCATTCGAGCCCTCCTGAATTCCCTGCTACAGCCTGATCCAAAACATATTTGCTCAGAAGCAGTTGTCCTGGTTATTGTGGTGAGGGATGCAGCCTTAAACATATTTTATGTGCCCCCCCCCCATGAAACATCTTTGCATTGATTATTCATCTTTCTTCCTTTCTCATCTGGAAAAAACCTGCGCAGACATTTGTTTTAAAGTTTCATTTTGCCTCTTACTGAGCTGGGTTTATTTTTAAAAATTGTAATTTTCGACATGGTCTCTGAAAAAACAAGAGATTTGTTTGGGGAGGGTAAAGAAACTGGGAATCCTGCGCCTTATTCAATCCAATATGTGCGTGATGAGTGAGGAAAACATATTGGTGAAGAGGTGTTTATCTTTGTGAACAGAGATCAGCGTTAATGGGAGATTCAGTACATGTGTTGATGCTGTTTTCTGGAAGATGTATGCATGCACGCAGGGGTGCATGAGACAGTGGGGTGGAAACCTGGATGGAGGGATGAAATAGAAATAGCAGGGTGGCCAGAAATCTCAATTAAAATTTTGGAGTTCCTCCAGTCACAGAGAGATGGCACTCTTTCCCCAAATATAGACCATCTTGGCCCACTGTGGATTCTTTTAAAGTTGAACACACCAAGAGGGGTCTGCTGTCTGTCTGTGTGTGTGTGCGTGCGCGCGCACGCGTGTGCAGCTTACGTACATACTACACAGGATTGTGTAGACATTAGGAAGAATTTTCTAACAGAGCAGTTCCTCAGTGGAACAGGCTTCCTCGGGAGGTGGTGAGCTCTCCTTCCCTGGAGGTTTTTAAGCAGAGGCTAGATGGCCATCTGTCAGCAATGCTGACTCTATGACCTTAGGCAGATCATGAGAGGGAGGGCATCTTGGCCATCTTCTGGATCACTGGGGGTGTGTGGGGGGAGGAGGTAGTTGTGAAATTACTGCATTGTGCAGGGGGTTGGCCTAGATGATCCTGGTGGTCCCTTCCAACCCTGTGATTCTGTGATTCTATGATTGGGAAAGTGGGGTGGAGAATCTGGCAAGGGAGGACTGAAATTCAAAGCTAAAGCGTTCCAGCCCTCCCTAAAAATCGACCTTGTGGAATTTCACCCTAGCAACCTGATGCAGAACCGTGAAAAGCTGGAATGCTTGGATTTAAGTCACACCCCACATCGCAGGGGAGAGGTTTTTTGCACTCAGCCCCAGCCACTGCTGAGTTCAGAAGATCACGAGATATAGATCAGTCCGGGGATACAGAGAGCTGGATTCGAGACCAACCAGAATCTATCTGTTCTACTGCAGACCAACTCTCTCAAACTATCTTCAGGGGATATGGAGGGACACTGTTCCTTCTGATGCACAAAGCCTCACTGATGTCACTCAGTGCTGAGTGATCTTTGCACATGCTCAGGGTCACCATCGCCGGTTCTTATGTCCTGAGCTGTCAGGGTTGAGACCAAGCACAAATTAAGCTCTGCCATTTCTCAACCAGCTGTAGATTTGACCATGTAGAATAATCTCCTTGGCAGCAGAGAGATTGTGGTGTTTACCGAACTCTTCTGTTTTAAAGCTGTTCCTTCCCGTGGGACTATGTAATCGGTCGTTCCTCTCTTCCTTCAACCTGGCTTGATGCTGAATGACTACCAGCTTGCCAGCAACTAGAGAATCTGACCCTGTTTTCCCCCCTCAGCAGAAGCTGTCCAAAGTGAATTACCCTTCCCTAAAGCACCTCTAGCATTTAGGGTCAGGGTACTGAATTTTAAAAAAAGAAGGTCTTTCTCCATTTTTCTTCATACGGGAGGTATGAAACTGGCTGAAATTAGCAATTGAAAATTAAAAGAAAAAAACCATCCTGTGCCCTGACCTGGATGGACCAGGCTACTCAATATGGTCAGAATTTGGAAGCTAAGCAGGGTCAGCCCTGGTTAGTACTTGGATGGGAGACCATCAAGGAAGTCCAGTGTTGCTAAGCAGAGGCAGGAAATGGCAAGCCACCTCTGTTTGTCTCTTGGCTTGAAAAAAACATGACAAGTTGCCATAAGTCAGCTGCCAGTGTTCCACAGGACCTATGATAACAGGCATGCTCTTCTGATACTGAAAAGGTATGCACCATGAATAGCCCTCTCCTCTGTGAACATGTCTACTCCCCTCTTCAAGCCTTCCAAGTTGGCAGCCATCACCCCATCCTGGGGCAGGGAGTTCCACCATTTAACTATGCATTGTGTGAAGAAATACTTCCTTTTGTCTGTTTTGAATCTCTCACCCTCCAGCTTCAGCAGATGACCCCACGTCCTAGTGGTAGAGCATCTGCTTGGCCTGCAGAAGGTCCCAGGTTCAATCCCCGGCATCTTCAGTTAAAGGGATTAGGCAAGTAGGTGATGGGAAAGACCCCTGCTTGAGACCCTGGAGAGCCGCTGCCGATCTGAGTGGACAGTACTGACTTTGATGGACCAAGGATCTGATTCAGTAAAAGGCAGATTCATGTTTTAGGGAAGGGCTATGGCTCAGGGGTAGAGCATTTGCTTGGCAGGAAGAAGTTCCCAGGTTCAATCCCCGGCATCTCCAGTTAAAGGGACCAGGCAAGTAGGTGATGGGAAAGACCTCTGCCTGAGACCCTGGAGAGCTGCTGCCGGTCTGAGTGGACAGTACTGACTTTGATGGACTAAGGTCTGATTCAGTAGAAGGCAGCTTCATGTGTTCATAGGTGGCTCTCCCATCCATGTTTTATCCTCTCAACAACCCTGTGAGGTAGGTTATGCTGAGATCGAACAAATTCCCCAAGCTCACTCAGTGAGCTTCACAACAGAGTCAGGGTCCCTGATCCAAGTCTGACATTTCTTCTCATGGATATTGCTAGGGAAATTGAGTCTGGGCTAAGGCAATCACAGATAAGGACAGTGATCGACAGATAGTGTTAAGGAAAGCATATCTCTTCCCACGTCCCAGTTTGCAATAAGGGAATAATAATATTGCCTTAATTTGTGGTTGTTGAGTGGATTGCTGAATTAGCAAGCAACATTCTACAAGGAGGTTTACTTCAAATGCTTTCCCAAAAAGGAACAGACGTTCATGGAGTCTGTCAGCAGCCGTGAGCTTTGATAGCCCAGTGGAACTTCCACGTTCACAGGCAGTGCACCTGATACTCAGAGAGACCATAGGAAGGAGCGCTGGTTCCATGTCTTATCTGTGGGAGTCTCAAGAGCATTCAGACGGCCAAGACGGAAAACAGTGGATGGATTTTTTCTGGTCCTGGCACAGGAAATCTCTTAAGAACAAGCAAACAGAAAAACCAAAGGATTATATAAGGCACAAAATGGAAAGCGAAGCACTTTCAGAGTTTGTTTTATTTCTTCCAAGCATATATATCATTTCCCCATAAAAATACCCAGTGGTATACCAGGCCACAGAGCTGATGCTCATAATTTAGGTGTGCATAACAGGGACTTTGAAGGGAGCTCCCAGATCCAGCAGCTGCATACACAGATTAAGAAGTCTGCCCTGACTCCTAACCCCAGCATGTTGACTTAGATGTAAGTCTCACTATGGTCAATGGGATTTAGTTGCTGAAAAACGCAGATAGGATTGCAGGCTACTTCCAAAAAATAATGCAAGTCTGGACAACATTCTCATTAAGAACTATCTGTGCAGTGATGCTGCGGTCAGCTACCATTTAGAGGGACCCCCCTGCAGTCTAGACATTCCTACCTATGACCCAGAAGTCTCTGCCTCATCATACACCCTCATCCATAACCTAGCAATTTTAAATTTGGGACCCGGAATCAAGCCGAAGCTGTTGAAGTCATACTCTAAAAATAGGTATACCAATCCCAAGTTTCTTTTATTGTTAAATGCAGAGCTGAACATGTTGCATGCTTTACTCCTTGTGTCCTAATACATAAGGGTGCAGCAGGTTTGAGAGACTGCAACACGGTTGCCAACTAGGGTTTCCAGCCTACAGGTACTAGCTGGAGATCTCCTGCTATTACAACTGATCTCCAGCCGATATGAATCAGTTCACCTGCCGAAAATGGCCTCTTTGGCAATTGGACTCTATGTCATTGTAGTCCCTTCCCTCCCCAAACCCTGCCCTCCTCAGGCTCCGCCCCCCGAACCTCCCATTGGTGGTGAAGAGGGACCTGGCAACCCCATTGCCAACTTTTTACCAACCCCCGCTCCTGTGCTTAAGGAAACAGCAGCCACCCAACATTCAGACATTAGCAGGTTTTCATCCTTCCGCAGGCTGAAAAGCACAAGAGCAGGCCAATCTAGGGTTGCCAACTCTGGGTTGGGTGAAATCAAAATAACAGTACGATGGACCACCAAATTTACACCAATATATTAAACATTACTATGTAACCTGCACCCTTTTCGCAGCACGTGTAATTAATTTTGTTGGAACTCTGGGTTGGGAACAGGCTGGGGATTTGGAGCAGAGGCTGGGGAGGGCAGGGTTTGCAGAGCGGAGGGACCTCAGCAGGGATGTGATGCCATAGAGCACCTCCCACCAAAGCTGTGATTTTTTTCCCCACGGGGAAAAAAATCTATGATGAGCGGTTAAATGCTTAGGGCTGTTTAGCTTGGAAAGAAAATGGCTAAGGGGAGACATGATAGAGGTCTATAAAATGATGCATGGCATGGAGAGAGGGGACAGGGAGAAGCTTTTCTCCCTCTCTCATAATACCAGAACACGGGGTCATCTGCTGAAGCTGGAGGGTGAAAGATTCAAAACAAATACAAGGAAATATTTCTTCACACAACACATAGTTAATTTGTGGAACTCCCTGCCCCAGGATGTGGAAGGCTTGAAGAGGGGAGTGGACATGTTCATGGAGGTGAGGGCTATCGATGGCTACTAGTCAAAATGGCTGCTAGTCATGATGCATACCTGTTCTTCCCAGGATCAAGGAGCAGGCCTATTCTATGAGGTGCTGTGGAACAGATGCAGGACAATGCTGCTGCAGCTGTCTTGTTTGTGGGCTTCCTAGAGGCACCTGGTTGGCCATTGTGTGAACAGACTGCTTGACTTGATGGTCTGATCCTTGGTCTGATCCAGCATGTCCTTTCTTATGTTCTTATTAAATTGTGGAACTTCCTGCCCCAGGATGTGGAGATGGCTGCCAATTTGGAAGGCTTGAAGAGGGGAGTGGACATGTTCATGGAGAAGAGGGCTATCCATGGCTACTAGTCGAAATGGCTACTAGTCAGGATGCATACCTATTCTCTCCGGTATCAGAGGAGCAGGCCCATTATATGAGGTGCTGTGGAACACAGGCAGGACAGTGCTGCTGCAGTCGTCTTGTTTGTGGGCTTCCTAGAGGCACCTGGTTGGCCATTGTGTGAACAGACTGCTTGACTTGATGGTCTGATCCTTGGTCTGATCCAGCATGTCCTTTCTTATGTTCTTATTAAATTGTGGAACTTCCTGCCCCAGGATGTGGAGATGGCTGCCAATTTGGAAGGCTTGAAGAGGGGAGTGGACATGTTCATGGAGAAGAGGGCTATCCATGGCTACTAGTCGAAATGGCTACTAGTCAGGATGCATACCTATTCTCTCCGGTATCAGAGGAGCAGGCCCATTATATGAGGTGCTGTGGAACACAGGCAGGACAGTGCTGCTGCAGTCGTCTTGTTTGTGGGCTTCCTAGAGGCACCTGGTTGGCCACTGTGTGAACAGACTGCTGGACTTGATGGGCCTGGGTCTGATCCAGCAGGGCTTTTCTTATGTTCTTATCTCTGTAGTCTGGAGATCAGTTGTCAATATGGGAGATCTCCAGGCCCCAAGGACCTCTTGGCCAAGCTGATTTTTTTTTTTTTGGCATTCATTGTCCTGATGCCTACGTGAAAACAAACAGAATTTTAGAGTAACAGCCCAGGCTGATTTTTAAGCCTTGCTTTGTTGCATAGACATGCTGTATTCCATGATAGCAGAATCCCTGCACAGGAGAAATTGTTCATCTTAATAAGCTGAGACAAAATGCAACAAATGGTGCAAAGGAATAAAATTTAACAAATAGAGTACCCCTACGTGTTTTGCATGAGCTTTTTCTGGGGGATATGATAAATAAATATTAAGGCAAAGTATTAACATATATCAACTTCAGTTAAAAACACATTTTTTTGAAAACATCTCTAGGACTGTTCTCAGAGCATAAACGAAGAAGAAGAGTTTGTTTTTATATGCCAATTTTTCTCCACCTTTTAAGGAGTCTTCATCTGGCTTACAATCACCTTCCCTCCCCCTCCCCACAACAGGCACCCTGTGAGGTAGGTGGGGCTGAGAGAGTTCAAAGAGAACTATGACTGGCCCAAGGTCATTCCAGCAGGCTTAATGTGGAGAAGTGGGGAAACCAACCCGCTTCACCAGATTAGAGTCCGCCACTCATGTGGAGGAGAGGGGCTGTGGCTCAGTGGTAGAGCATCTGCATGGCACGCAGAAGGTCCCATGTTCAATCCCCGGCATCTACAGAGCTACATTAAAAAAAAAAAAAACATCCTTGTGGAAATGAGGTAAGATTGCTATGCCGAAAGCTGACAAAAAAATAGGTTTCCTTCTAGGATCACTTCACCTGCTTGTCTGACGCTTGGAAATTGCTTACAGTCGGCCCCCAAAGTGAGGACTGGGTATTATTTTGATTATACTGAGATAATCTCCCCCAATTCTTAAGGAACCGGCTTTCGTGGGGGGGAAAGATGATGGTAGTTCAACTCAGAGGGCCGCTTGATTGGGCACTTCATCTCACAACGGCGCACATCAAAGCCGCCTTTATCAAAATTTAAATTGGCTACCTCAGTGGGAGAAAAATGAAAGATCCTTTTATTCTTGAGTGTATGTTTCCCTTTCTCTTTCCCTCCTTCTGTGAGTTATCAGAATTATATCGGAGCGGAGATTTCCCCACCATCACCACCACCACCCCACTCTTCCCTGCTGTTTTCTTTTGAAACTTTCCTAAGTATGATCGGGAAATGATCAGATGACCGAAAATAAGTTATGCTCCATGGGGGTTAGTGCAGGAAGTAGGAAGAAGAAGAAGAGTTGGTTTTTATATGCCGACTTTCTCTTCCCAAACAAATCCAACCAGTTTACAGTCACCTTCCCTTGCCCTCCCACAACAGACACCCTGTGAGGTAGGTGGGGCTGAAAGAGCTGTAAGAGAGCTGTGGCTAGCCCAAAGTCACCCAGCTGGCTTCATGTGTAGGAATGGGGAAACCAACCAGGTTCACCAGATTAGCCTCTGCCGCTCATGTGGAGGAGTGAGGAATCAAACCGAATACTCCAGTTTAGAGTCCACTGCTCCAAACCACCGCTCTTAACCACTACACCACGCTGGCTCTCAGCGGAGCTGGGATGTAAAATCCAAAGGCTCTCGAAAGCCTAACATAGTCAGCTGACTTCTGGGGTAAGCGTAGGGTTGCCAACCTCCAGGTACTAGCTGGAGACCTCCTGCTATTACAACTGATCTCTAGCCAATAGGCTAGGAAATGCCTTCTCTTAACTCTTTAGAGAAGGAAAGGATCCATACTGGATGCAGTAGTGGTCATAAGAACTGTTGGGACACCACCACCAACTGACAGTAGAGGCTAAAATTAGGCCTATTGTTGCCAACCTCCAGGGACTAGCTGGAGATCTCCAGCCGATAGAGATCAATTCCCCTGGAGAAAATGGCCTCTTTGGCCATTGGACTCTATGGCAATGAAGTTCCTCCCCTCCCCAAACCCCTCCCTCCTCTGGCTCTGCCCCAAAATCTCCCGATATCTCCCAACCTGGAGCTGGCAACCCCAGGTAATTTATTTATACATTTATTTATTTGTCACATTTCTAACCCACCCTACCCGGCCGCAGCCGGCTCAGGGTGGGTAACGACCTCTAAAACTGTACAAAATTCATAACATCCATAAAACATACATAGCACAGTTATATAAAACCCTAAGGTATGCAATCATTAAATTAAAAATCAGAACCCAAGTTGGCGTGCAGTGCCCCTTGCGCTGATTGTAGAGCAGGCAGTCACCTCTCTGAAGCCATACAATATACATATGGGAGGGGGAGGGTGGGGAGGCCAGTGAAGATGGTACCCGTGGCCGTCCTCAACTGTAGGCCTGGCAAAAAAAGCTCTGTCTTGCAGGCCCTGTGGAACTTTATAAGCTCCCTCAGGGCCCTGATGTAGGGTTGCCAACCTACCGGTGTGTGTGTGTGTGTTAAGTGCCATTAAGTCGCTTCCAACCCATGGCGACCCTATGAATGAAAGTCCTCCAAAATGTCCTATCTTTGACAGCCTTGCTCAGATCTTGCAAATTGAAGGCTGTGGCTTCCTTTATTGAGTCAATCCATCTCTTGTTGGGTCTTCCTCTTTTCCTGCTGCCCTCAACGTTTCCTAACATGACTGTCTTTTCCAGTGACTCTTGTTGTCTCATGTCTCAGGTACTAGCTGGAAACCTCCAGGTACTAGATGGAAATCTCCTGTTGTTACAACTGGTCTCCAGCCGATAGAGATCAGTTCCCCTGAAGAAAATGGTCACTTGGGCAATTGGACTGTATGGCATTGAAGTCCCTCCCCAAACTCTGCCTTCCTCAGGCTCCGCCCCCCAAACCTCTCACTAGGGGCGAAGAGGGACCTGGTAAGCCTACCCTGATGGTACCAGGCAGAGCATTCCACTAGGCCGGAGCCAGCACTGAAAAAGCCCTGGCTCTCATCAAGGACAGCCGCAAATTCTTAGGGCCAAGGACCACCAGCAAATTATCATCTGATGATCATAATGTCCTACATACATGAACCAGCATGGAGTAGTGGTTAAGAGCAGTGGTTTGGAGCGGTGGAGTCTGATCTGGAGAACCAGGTTTGATTCCCCACTCCTCCACATGAGCGACGGAGGCTAATCTGGTGAACCAACTCTTCTTCTTCTTCTTAAGGGGATATACCAGGAGAGGTAAGCACATGCCATACATGCGAAATGATTCTGGGGAGGCTGTTTCAAGATCGTTTTGTGTGAAATGGCACTACCATCGAATTAAATATATATGAGGCTCCATTTCCTCAAAGAGCAATGCCATTGTGGGATGGAAGCCCTGGACCAATGGAAAGGAGATGGCGGGTAATAAACGGCACTCCTTACGAATAGGTCATCTCAAGCAACCCATAATTCTTGATGTTCCAAACTGTGGAACATTAGAAAGGATGGGCAGCCAACATATTTCACACTGTCTACCTGGACTCCTTTTTATTCCCTTTTAGCAGTGAAGCTTTAGCGAAAGTTGCATTGGGTTGGAGCGAGCTCTTATTGAGCCGGAGTAGCAAGAACATGTGTTTTAGGAGACATGAAGGCAAAATAAATTTCTGTACATCGCTGGGCATGATATACACACTAGAATTAACACTGGAAGATGCTCAGGCTGGAGCTTTGGCGGTCCACATGAGGAAGGGTGTTCAAATGGAGAGGCAACTCCATATGGCCTTGTTATTCAAATCTTGCCCATAGGCTATATATCTAAAGAATGTAATCAGATAGGAGCTTTGGTGCCCGAGAGAGACAATTACTGGTTATTAGGGTTGTGCCCCAACAAAATTTTTCTGTACATTTCAGGTTTGGGTTTATTGGACCTGATTTTTTGGTAAACCCGAAATAAGCTTATTACCCATACCACTGAATTTCAGTATTCATCTTATTTTCAGGTTTCCTGAAAAATTCGGGCCCATTTGCAGTGTGGCTGCAAGGGACTCTCCTTAGATGATCACCAAGGTTTGGTGAACATTGGGACAGGGGTTCAATTTTATGGTCCCACAAAGGGCATCGGACTCTAATGTGGTGAACCGGGTTCATTTCCGCACTCCTCCACATGAGCGGCGGACTCTAATCTGGTGAACTGTGTTTGTTTCCCCGCTCCTCCACATGAAGCCTGCTGGGTGACCTTGGGCTAGTCACACTCTCTCAGCCCCACCTACCTCACGGGGTGTCTGTTGTGGGGAGAGGAAGGGAAGAAGATTGTAAGTAGGGTTGCCAGGTCCCTCTTTGCCACCGGCAGGAGGTTTTAGGGGTGGAGCATGAGGAAGGTGGGGTTTGGGAAGGGGAGGGACTTTAATGCCATAGTGTCCAATTGCAGAAGTGGCCATTTTCTCCAGCGGACCTGATCTCTGTCGGCTGGAGATCAGTTGTAATAGCAGGAGATCTCCAGCTAGTACCTGGAGGTTGAGCAAGCCAAAGTCAACACCTCTGCACTGGTATCAAGGATAAGAAAGGTAGTGCAGGAATCTTAGGCTATAATAAATACAACATAAGTGACTGTGAGTGGAACATCAAAGTGGAATCAATGCATACAATGTACCCTTATGGACTATTGAAAAATATATTCATACATACCTTTGTGGATTATTGAAATAATCTTGTATATAGTTGTATATTTGTCCTTTTCCACTATTGTATGCATTGATTACACTTTGATGTTCCACTCACTTATGTTGTATTTATTATAGCCTAAGATTCCTGCAGTACCTGGAGGATGGCAACCCTAATTGTAAGCCAGTGTGAGTCTCCTTCAAAGGCAGAGAAAATCGGCATTTAAAAACCAACTCTTCTTCTTCTCTTTCCAAGTGACCGCTTTGGAAGTTTCTCCCTGCCTCCCTCTCGCAGCTCCACAATTTGCCCTGGCCTTAGCAAGGCTACACGATGGAAGTACGCTATGCTCGGCTTGCCCCGTAGACTAGCCAGAAGATTCCCAATGGCTGTTCTTGCAGTCTCCACTTCAAACCTGTCCATGGCTGGGAGGCCGTGCGCGCAGTGACAGAACAAGAATAACCGAAAACCTTTTTGAGTGGCTGTCATGGCTAATATTGGGCCTGGCTCATTAGTACCTTTGACTCCATTTATAGTAACTCTATTCTCGGTAATGATTGATAACTGACGGGCCACGATTTCATGGTATGAATACTTCATTCAGGCTTGTTAGCGAGCGGTTGAGCCCAGCAGTTCTGTACCTAAAGATGGTGAATAGACCACAGGCTAAATGGAGTCTGGTCTAATTTGAAACAAAACCATCTCTTTTCCTTTCCCCTCCTTCCTTCTCTCTAATTTTGAGCATTGGTTTCCATGGTTTCCATTGTAGCCCTGTTGCTGGGGACGCCTTTGAGGGGAATCGGCAAACTCTTTTCGCACAGGGCTAGGGATGGCTTTGATGAACAACCCGGCTAGCAAAGGCTGTGCTGGAATTTTTCACCCCTAGTAATTATGCTGACCTGGATAGTCCAGGCTAAGCCCAATCTTGTCAAATCTCGGAAGCTCAACAGGGTCGGACCTGGGTGGGAGACCACCAGGGAAGTCCAGGGCTGCCAAGCACCAGGTAGTTAGGATGGAGTCGGCTAGTTAATTTCAAGTCAATCACAGACACAAAGTAATCCAGAACTTGACAATTTATCACATAGGTGCAAAAGTGCAAATGTGCAGTGATACAATTTATTTTATTTAATGGGATTTTACAGGAAAAGGGGCTGAAGAAGAACTGAAACGATCGTCCCCCTCTTCGTTCTTCTAGAAATACTATTGAAACCTTACCCTCACAGGACTTTTTGAATTTTGCTCTCCGGTTATCTTTGTGAAGATTACTCAAGAGAAAATTGTGGAGATTGTTACCTTATAGGATTGAGAACATAGGATTGAATATAGAATTGTATGTTGTAAGTCTTTCACTGCACATTTGCACTTTTGCACCTATGTGATAAATTGTCAAGTTCTGCATTACTTTGTCTGTGACTGACTTGAAATTAACTAGCCGACTCCATACTAAGTTCCTGACTGTGTGTAATAGTGTGGTGGTGCATATTTTGATTGCTCAGCCACCAGGTTGTAGCTGGAGATCTCTTGCTATTACAACCGATCTCCAGCCGATAAAGATCTGTCCACTTGGAGAAAAATGGCTGCTTTGGCAATTGGACTCTATGGCATTGAGGTCCCTCCCCTCCCCAAACCCTGCCCTCATCAGGCTCCACCCCTAAAATCTCCCACCATTGGTGAAGAGGGACCTGGCAATCCTATTGAGTAAGGTTGCCAGGTCCTTCTTTGCCACCGGCGGGAGGTTTTTGGGGCAGAGCCTGAGAAGAGTGGGGTTTGGGGAGGGGAGGGACTTCAATGCCATAGAGTCCAATTGGCAAAGCGGCCATTTTCTCCAGGGGAACTGATCTCTTAGGATTGTACGGTGAGAGCCTAAACCTTGCCAATTGGAATCAATAAGACTTTAAAAATGTTTAACTTTGACTGAATCATGCTGGCTGTGCCTGAAGCGGGGAGAAGAAACAGAGAAAGCAAATGTTACTTTATGTTATGTATTTCACAGGCCACTTCAGGCTACTGTGTGGGCCCAACATTTTAATATGCCTCCCAGGTCAGCCTGTTCTGAACTGATTTTTGAGAGGATTACTGCCTGATCCTAAGTATATTTGCTCAGAAATATATTCCACTGCACTCTGGGGGATTTATTCCCAGGTCAGCGCGCGCAAGGCCACAGCCTCCATCATTTCGGTTTGCCGCAAGATCACACAAAGTTCACTTTATTAGGAATTTAAGATAAGCTCCCCGGATCACGGAGAAATCAATGCAGCGGGAGCCCACAGGATAGCTCAGTAATGAAGTGGGAACTTACCAAAAGCTCACATTGCAAGTAGAGAGGGGAAATACCTGGAGGGTGGCCCTGCGAACCCAGACACAGCTGCAACCACAGCTCAAAGGTTGCTGAGATGGGCCTCATCCAGCCCCTGGTCTATTGAACAATAGATGGGGAGGGGCTGTGGCTCAGCGGTAGATAGGGTTGCCAGGTCCCTCTTTGCCCCCGGCGGGAGGTTTTTGGGGTGGAGCCTGAAGAGGGCGGGGTATGGGGAGGGACTTCAATGCCATCGAGTCCAATTGCCAAACCAGCCATTTTTTTCCAGGTGAACTGATCTCTATTGGCTGGAGATCAGTTGTAATAGCAGATCTCCAGCTATTACCTGGCGGTTGGCAACCCTAGCGGTAGAGCATCTGCTTGGCATGCAGAAGGTCCCAGGTTCAATCCCTGGCATCTCCAGTTAAAGGAACCAGGCAAGTAGGTGATGTGAAAGACCTCAGCCTGAGACCCTGGAGAGCCACTGCTGGTCAGAATAGACAATACTGACTTTGATGGACCAAGGCTCTGGTTCAGTATATGTAGGTCCCTCTTTGCCACCGGTGGGAGGTTTTTGGGGCAGAGGCTGAGGAGGGCAGGAAGGGTCTGGAGCTCAACCGGGGTGAGATGCCATACAGTTAGGCTTGCCAACCTCCAGGTGGGGCCTGGAGATCTCCTGGAATCGCAGCTGATTTCCAAATGACATGGGTTGCTTATTTATTTTTTATTTACTTGAAACATTTGTTCCACTTCTCCTGGGGAAAATGGCTGCTTTGGAAGGTAGACTGTATGACATTATACCCCATTGGTGGACCCTAATCTGGAGAACCCAGTTGGATTCCCCCCCACTCCACCACACGAAGCCTGCTGTGTGACCCTGGACCAGTCACAGTTCTCACCGAACTCCCTCAGCCCCACCTACCTCACAAAGTGCCTGTTGTGGGAGGGGGGATGTGATTGTAAGCTGTTTTTGAGACTCTTAAAGGGTTAAAAACCAACTCTTCTTCTTCTTTAGTCATTTTAGCTGCTGGGGAGAGTTCAGGCTTGATTTGATCTGGAATTCACTCGCTTGTCTTTTTGGCAGTCCACGAAATCTGCAAATCGCTCCTCCGACACATTTGACTAGCTTGGAATCACCCTAATTGTTTTTACTCGGTTTAGATGTCTTCGGTGCTAACAATTCATAGATGCTAAAATGACACGTAGAGGTCGGCCTTGGTAACAGGGCTTCAGAAATCCGTGCGGGATATTTAGAAATGGCTGATTTTCCATTCATTTCTTTTAAGCCCTGTGGAAAAACGTGGCATCCCTTCCTAAAGCGGCTGGTTGTCTCCAGCTCATTTTCCTTGGAGGTTGTTCGAGGCATTGCCCGCCCAATGGTAAATCTCTTGAGTTACAGCATCTGAAAGCGTATTATTCTCCTCTCATGCAGAGTAGAAAGAGCCGAGCTAGAAGCCCTTGTTTTCATTGCTGGGTTGTACCGTTGCAGATACAGGTGAAGGATCAAATGTTTGAAAGCTGCAGTGTTAAAAAAAATGTTTGTTATAACTGCAGCATGAGAACATCAAGGTGGAGGCTAACCTCCATGCTTCTCCATAGTGTGCTCAATTTTTTCCCCAACATTAAATGAACGTTTTGTCAGTAGGCTGAAATGTCTGGGGCAGATACATCCAGCAGACTTGGCTGAGATTGTCACTGCTTTTGAGACTAAGGCCCATCAAGTCCAGCAGTCTGTCCACACAGTGGCCAACCAGGGGCCTCTAGGAAGCCCCCAAACAAGACGACTGCAGCAGCACCATCCTGCCCGTGTTCCCAAGCACCTAAGATAATAGGCATGCTCCTCTGATCCTGGAGAGAATAGGTATGCATCATGACTAGTATCCATTTTTACCAGTAGCCATGAATACCCCCTCTCCTCCATGAACATGTCCACTCCCCTCTTAAAGCCTTCCAGGTTGGCAGCCATCACCACATCCTGGGGCAGGGAGTTCCGCAATTTAACTATGCGTTGTGTGAAGAAAGACTTATCTGTTTTGAATCTCTCACCCTCCAGATTCAGCAGTCCTCCCCAGCATGGAGCAAAACCAGCAGCAATTACGTTTATTAAAAACCCTGACCCACCTCCCTAGCATTACTGTTGGAATATCTGTCGTGGAGATATTCCTGTGTTTAGCAGAGTGCCTTAAGCTTAGCAGCAGCAGAAGCTACGCATGCGTGCATGTGTGAAAATAAAAGGAGCATCAGTCGTTTGCTCTAATCAAAGTAAAGTACATTTATTGTTGAAGTACACATTGGATAGGAAAGGACAAACAAGGGTTCTCGATCCTGATCTACCTCGTTAATTCTCTGGGTATAAAAGGGTATCTGCCTTCCGCTCCATCTTGGGGTGTGAAGGCCTGGATGCGCAGAGCGCCTGGCTCCTAGGTCTTGCTTCTATGATGGGCAAAGGGAAAGAGAGAGAGAGGGGGGGGGAAGTTTCCCTGACAATACATCCTCTAAACATCAAAGGGGCAGGAAATGAGGGCAAGGTGTAACTAGAGATGACCTCCTCCTGTCCTGTCTATCTCTGTGGTCAGTTCCCCCTCTCAATGTGCAGGCAAGTGACACCGTCCTCGAAGGGCAGATTTTCCAACAATTACGACCCAAATGCCTGACTTGTTTCCTGCTTCCGAGGCAGCTTTTGCTAAGGTTCCCTACTGGTTGTATTTTAGCTGGAAGCCTTTTTGAAGTTGCTGTTGATTAGAGAGCAGGCAGTAGAATCTCCTTTGGAGGTTATTTGTAGCCTTTTTTAAAAAAATCAATCTCGCTCGTGTAAATGCCAGCAGTGGGGCAATGCATTAATGCGATTTCGCAACACGTTTTTTTTTTTTTAATAAATCAAAATAAATCAAAACAGCACCATGGATTCTTTAAAACAAGAGTCCCATCCAGCCATTCAAACACCCCTTTTAGAAAATCCTGTGGTTTAAAGCCTAACCTTCCTTTTTGCTCATGGGGAGGGGCTGTGGCTCAGTGTCAAGAGCATCTGCTTGTCACACAGAAGGTCCCAGGTTCAATCCCCTGGCATTTTCAGTTAAAGGGACCAGGTAGGTAGGTGATGTGAAAGACCCCTGCCTGACACCCTGGAGTGCTGCTGCCGGTCTGAGTGGACAATACTGACTGTGATGGACCAAGGGTCTGATTCAGTAGAAGGCAGCTTCATGTGTTCATGTGAGGCACTTGGGGAAGAGGGGAAAGTGATTTTTGAAATCTCCCCCTTCTCACTGCAGCCTCCCCTGTCATATTTGGGGTCCATTATGGTTGCCAACCTCCAGGTGGGATAGGGTTGCCAGGTCCCTCCTGGCCACAGGCAGGGGATAGAGGGTAGGACTGCCAGATCCAGGTTGGGAAAGTCTTGAAGATTTGGAGATGGAGCCTGGGGAGGACAGGGACCTCAGTAGAGTTGCCAGGTACCTCTTTGCCACTGGCGGGAGGATTTTGGGGCATAGCCTGAGGAGGGTTTGGGGAGGGGACGGACTTCAATGCCATAGAGTCCAATTGCCAAAGTGGCCATTTTCTCAAAGCAAACTGATCTCTATTGGCTGGAGATCAGTTGTAATAGCAGGAGATCTCCAGCTAGTACCTGGAGGTTGGCAACCCTAGACCTCAGTGGGGTACAATGCCATAGAGTCCAGCCACCATCTGGATAGGGCTGTAAAAAAAAAAATTTTCGGTACAGTTCGGATTCGGCCAAATTTGGCCCTTGTGGGTTCGGTACGTGCCGAAGTCCGAACTCACCCACTTTGGATCCGTTCAATTCGGCGGGAATTCAAAGTTCGGAAACAAATTGGGCCGAATAAAGCCATTAAAAACACAACCGCGCCTTTCCGCGGCTCTGGGGGGGGCATTTTTGGGCTTAGAGGTCCCAAACTTTTGGCAGAGCTTCAAAGGACGTTTATTGAAAGACTCCCCAAGTTTTGTAAAGATTGGGTCAGGGGGGGCTGAGATATGGGCCCTGAAAGGGGTCCCCCCCACCCTTAACGTGCATCTCTCAGCAGAGCTTGCCGCCCACGCACAAAGCTCCCAGCCCCGACAACAGCGGAGAAATTAGCAAAACAACTGCAAACACAACCTTGTTAAACAACACCTTTGCAACACACAACTGAAACCTCCCCCCTCAAACCAGGGAGCGAGAGACTCGAGGGGGAACACACACCCCAGGCAGAACCGATGAAAGCCCCCTTTGGCTTCCCCCCCACCCACAGAAACTGCTCCCTCCCCCCACACACACAGACTCTGCTTTCCCCCCCCCACACACACACACATACACAGGAGAAAAATTATAGATTAAAGCCCCCAAAGGGGTCTTACTGTGGCTGTCTTTTGTTCCATCAAGAGGGGCTGTAATCCAAGATGATTCCAATTAGGCATGGAACGTTTTGCTCTGGAGAGGAGATGCACACAGGTTCGGCTGCTCCATTCATCCCAATAGGGAAAAGGGGAAAGGGGAAAGCCCATATCTCGGGACCCCCTGACCCAATGTTCACAAAACTTGGGGGGTATCTTAAGAACACTGGTCTGAAACTCCGCTCAAAGTTTGGGATCTGCACCCCCAAAAATGCGCCCCCTGCAGCCATGGAAAGAGAAAAGGGGGGAGGCGATATTTCTGCCCCCACTGAACCCATCTTTACAAAACTTGGGTAGTATCTTAAGAATAATTCACTGAAGCTATGCTAAAAGTTTGGGGGCTATATCCCCAAAAAAGCGCCCCTGCAGCCACATAAATGGAAAAGGGGGGAGGGAAAAGGGGGAGAGCCCATATCTCGAGACCCCCTGACCCAATGTTTACAAAACTTGGAGGGTATCTTAAGAACACTGGTCTGAAACTCCGCTCAAAGTTTGGGATCTGCACCCCCAAAAATGCGCCCCCTGCAGCCATGGAAAGAAAAAGGGGGGGAGCCCATATCTCGGGACCCCCTGACCCAATGTTTACAAAACTTGGGGGGTACCTTAAGAAGCTTCATCTGAAGTTCCAGTGAAAGTTTTGTGTCTGTACCCCAAAAAATACGCCCCCTGCAGCCACAGAAAGGAGCGAATGTGCACAAGCACCCCACACACACACACGAGGATTTCGCTCTCTCTCCCTGGCCAGGCCGCACATCAGCTGATTCCTCCAGTACTCAATCCTGACTGATTGGCCAGAAGAAGACCCAGCTTGGCCACCGATTGGCCGGGGGAGGAGAATGCTGCTTACTGACGGTTATGCTGCTTACTGACGGCCGAATTGGCCGAATTTATTCGCGAACTCCCGAACTCGCTGAATTCGGCCCCCCCGGTTGCCCGCCAGTTTTGAGTTCGGATCCGTCCGAACAGAAAAGCACTGAATCAGGGGAAATTCGGTTGATTTTCAGTTCGGGCCGAACCGAATTGACAGCCCTACATCTGGAGCTGGCAATCCTATCCTGATGTCACTATTATTGGGGAGGTCACCATATTGGGGAGGGGGGTTGAACACACCTGGTTGAAATCCATTTAGGGAGCTCCGACGGAAGCCAGAGTCAAATGCGGCTCTCCTTGATGCATTGCTCGGCCGCCTATGAGTGCCACCTCTCAATTATGACTGATGGCCATCCAGGTCATTAAAAATGATTGCCTGTGCCGTTTATTAACTAAGGTTCCCGAAACGTGCCTTTAACAACCAACGGCATTCTGCAGGCTCCGTTTAAAAACAAATAGCCGAGCGGAATGCAATCGAGGGAAAGAACGAAGCGTTGCGAGGGACCTGAAACCCAACACGATTTAGGGCAGCGCCTTGATTGCTTTATTGCTTAGCTGTAATGACAGAAATGATGGCCGAGTAAGGATGGCAGTTTTTGAATTGACCACACAGTGCCTGTAACTAGTTGGTCAGCTGGTCACTTGCATTGGGTTGGATTTCATGACTCCGTCACCCCCGCGGAGGGTCTTTCCTCTAGTGTAGGGAGCCAGGGTGGTGGAGGGGTCAAGAGCGGTGGTTTGGAGCCATGGACTCTGATCTGGAGAACCGGGTTTGATTCCCCACTCCTCCCCATGAGTGGCGGAGGCTAATCTGGTGAACTGGATTGGTTTCCCCACTCCCACACACAAAGCCACCTGGGTGACCTTGGGGTAGTCACACTATCTCAGCCCCACCTACCTCACAGGATGTCTGTTGTGGGGAGGGGAAGGGAAGGTGATTGTAAGCCAGTTGGAATCTTCCTTAAGTGGTAGAGAAAGTTGGCATATAAAAACCAACTCTTCTTCTTCTTGGTGACTAGAGCCGTCCGCTAATGCCAGGTACCAGCATCTTGAATCCGGGAAGGCCCTTCTGCTGGAGGAAGCTGCATCCACCAATGCAGGAATCCTCACGGTGGCACCTGTGGGCACCACAGCACCTGCCAATACCTTTCTTGATGCCCACCAAGTGTTTTTAGAAAGCGGGTGGGCAGAGGTGGGGCTGTTGCCCAGCACGGCTTCCGATTGGCAACTGGAGATCTGATTGGCAGTGTTGATTAAACTAAAGTCGTTTTGGTGGCAGCTGCCACCACAGTGCTGGTTTTATTCTCTCTCGCCCCCTTTCCCCCTCTTTCTCCTAATATTTATATTTGAATAACCCCTCTTCCCCCTGAGTTTGGGCTTCCAGTGTCTATTGCTCTGCCTCCTGTGACAGCAGTTCTATGGTTGGCTCTTCCTCCCACTGCAGTCCACCATAGGTAGGGTTGCCAGATCCCTCTTCGCCACCAGTGGGAAGTTTTGGGGGCGGAGCCTGAGGAGGGCAGGGTTTGGGGAGGGGAGGGACTTCAATGCCATAGAGTCCAATGGCCAAAGCGGCCATTTTCTCCTGGTGAACTGATCTCTATAGGCTGGAGATCAGTTGGAGTAGCAGGAGTTCTTGGAGTACCTGGAGGCTGGCAACCGTACAGCTGTAACAGTAGGGCTCAACCAAAGAACAGCAGCTACGTGGCCTCCGGGTGAAGGCCTTTAATTCAAAGAAGCAGCCCAGCAGCAAAAAGATAGCCAGGTCAACTGTTCCAAAACTTGGATTGCCAGCCTCCAGGAATTACAACCTAACTCCAGACTACTGAGATCACTTTCCTTGGAGGAAATGGCAGCTTCAGAGGGTAGGCTCTATAGCATAACATTTAGGGTTGCCAACCTCCAGGTATTAGCTGGAGAGCTGCTATTACAACTGATCTCCAGCTGATAGAGATCTGTCCACCTGCAGAGAATGGCCACTTTTGGCAATTAGACTCTATGGCATTGAAGTCCCTCCCCAAACCCCGCCCTCCTCAGGCTCTGCCCCAAAAACCTCCTACCGGTAGCAACCCTATGTAACAGCCTAGTCCTGGTAATTCAAGACCACTGCTTCATGACTGACTCAAATGGGTGGGTTGGCGGTTGATAGCATGACAATCTCCCATCAACAGACAGATTTCACATGCCATAATGTCCGCATCCTTGAGCCTTTATGTTGGGGGATGGAGAGTCTTCTCTGCAGCCTTCATGCTTCTCCTAGGAAACCGGTAGCTGGAGATTTAATCGGCAAGGCCAGCACATTGTGTACGCTGAGTTTACTTCCACTGAGACCTTTCCCGAGATAGTTTGTGTATGGAAATGCAAAGCTGTTAACAACTGCAGTCTTTAAGCGCTCATAAATCAGGCAATGAAAAATGCATCAAGTTCCCCAATAAAGTCACACTTCTTTAGTTTAAAAGGATAGGACAACGTTAATTTACAGCAGCTTGTTGCATTTATAGCCTGACACCCTGATCCAGCTAATTCTGTTACCAGCAAGTTTTCTGCTCACCAACAAGTTGGGAGCCAGCGTGGTGTTGTGGTAAAGAGCGGTGCTTTGGAACGGTGGACTCTGATCTGGAGAACCGGGTTTGATTCCCCACTCCTCCACATGAGCGGCAAACTGGGTTCGATTCCCCACTCCTCCACATGAAGCCAGCTGGGTGACTTTGGGCTAGTCACACTCTCTCAGACCCACCTGCCTCACAGGGTGTCTGTTGGGGGGAGGGGAAGGTGATTGTAGGCTGGTTTGATTTTTCATTAAGTGGTAGAGAAAGTCGGCATATAAAAACCAACTCTTCTTCTTCTTCTATCACAGAGTTGCAAGGGTCCACCAGGGTCATCTAGTCCAACCCCCTGCACAATGCAGGAAACTCACAACTACCTCCCCCACACACACACCCAGTGACCCCTACTCCATGCCTAGAAGATGGCCAGATGCCCTCCCTCCCATGAACTGCCTAAGGTCATAGAATCAGCATTGCTGACAGATGGCCATCTAGCCTCTGCTTAAAAGCCTCCAGGGAAGGAGAGCTCACCACCTCTCAAGGAAGTCTGTTCCACTGAGGAACCGCTCTCATTGCTAGAAATTTCTTCCTAATGTCTCTTTTTCTTCTTTCTTCTTCTCACTGTTGTGGGAATTTCTCTTTCCTGCTGACCTAGAGAAAAAATCTTCATTTTAATTTTACTTTTCCAATATGACAATTGAATCTCTTTCTTTCCATTCCCTTGTCTATTTCCTTGAATTGAATGGTTCCTATCTGTTTATCATAGGTATCAATGGCATAGATGGAACATATAAAAATAGAAAGTGCGTAAAAACATACAACATAACATGCATAAATATTCACAAAGCAGTGGAGTTGCAGACTTGTGGATCAAAAAATATAAAGGGATATAACAAGAAACTAAAATAGGGGACAGTCGTTCATCTCTGGGACTGCTATTCTGGTCATGCAAAAGACGACATCTCCTGGTGGAGCAGACAGAAATGAATGTTTGTTAACCCCATTCATTATGTTATTAAACTAGGATGGGAGCCACCTGGGTGCAAATTACTGCTCATCTCACTGGGAGACTTTAAACCAGTTACTCTCTTGTAGCTTAACCTACCTTAAAATTTGGTTGCCAACCTCCCTCCAGGCAGTGGCTGGAGACCTCCCGCTATTACAACTGATCTCCAGGCGACAGAGATCAGCCCCCCTGGTGAAAATGGCCGCTTTGGAAGGTGGACTCTATGGCATTATGCCCCATTGAAGTCCCTCCCCTCCCCAAACTCCACCCTCCTCAGGCTTCATCCCCCAGATCTCCAGGTATTTCCCTACACAGAGCTAGCAACTCTACCTCAAAGGGTTGTTGTGAGGATAAAATGGAAGACAGAAGATCAATGTATAGCCATCTCAAGTTCCCTGGAAGAAGAGTAGGGTAAAATCTGATAGCTAGATTAAAGTCCAGTATCACCTTATAGACCAGTGGTCGGCAAACTCATTAGTCAACAGAGCCAAATATCAACAGTAAAACGACTGAGATTTCTTTTGAGAGCCAAAACACCTTTTAACAACCATTCAGGCACGGGAGGTTTTGCCTTGGATTTGCCGCTCTCTAGATGCACATTTTCCCCATCTGCATTCTCAAAACTCTGCAGGGGGGCTTATTGTTGAGTTTTGGGAATCTGGATGGGGAAAATGTGCATCTGAGTGGCAAATCCAAGGCAAAACCTCCCATTCATAAATGGCCAATAACCCCCCATGCAGAGTTTTGAGAATCTGGATGGGGAAAATGTGCATGTGGAGAGTACAAATCCCAAAAAGAGAGTACAAATGAATCAAACATGGCTTCACCCACCCCCCACCCCCCGGGCCCCGACCTCCTCCTCCTCGGTGCCACCACCTGGGCTCCTTCATAAGAACATAAGAAAAAGCCCTGCTGGATCAGACCAAGGCCCATCAAGTCCAGCAGTTTGTTCACACAGCGGCCAACCGGGTGCCTCTAGGAAGCTCACAAACAAGACCACTGCAGCAGCACCATTCTGCCTGTGTTCCACAGCACCCAATATAATAGGCATGCTCCTCTGATCCTGGAGAAAATAGATATGCATCATGACTAGTAGCCAAGAATACCCCTCTCCTCCATGAACATGTCCACTCCCCTCTTAAAGCCTTCCACGTCTGTCCTCTTCCCTCTGTACACATCGTGTTCTTTAGGAACGGACCCCATCCCCGTAAAAAAAGAAGAAGCGAGGCTGTCTTTTTGACGTTGAGCTTGGCTCTTAAGAACTGACAGGGCTCGTCAAGGAATCGATGGCTCGTTTTTCTGCCTGACGGACAGAATGCACTTAGGAGCAGAGAACATTAAATAAACGGTGACCCACGTATTCTGCGGCCACTCTGTGGTTTTGTTTGGTGCTATCGCTGGCATTAAAGTTTTCCCATAAAATTTGTAGCTCGTAAATTATGGGCTCGCTGTTTATGGCCCTTCTTAGGTGAAGAGGGGAAGGTGTGAGGAATATGAGCCGGTGTACCAAGCAGGCTGCGAGGGGCTCAGTATTGTCAAACCACATTTATAAATTGAGCTGCAAGCCCCTTTCCTATGCACGCATGACACTGGAGTGTGTTCTATCCCCAGGAGGTATGCTTTTGTGTTTAACAATACCATGGTGCGACTACTGTCTCCCTCGAGTAGAATTCCCACCAAGAAAACTTTCCAAAATGTATGGTGAAGAACCAACTGTCTTGAAGATGGCTATCTCAAAAAAGCTCCAGTTCCCCTGGAGAAAATGGCTGCTTTGGCCATTGGACTCTATGGCATTGAAGTCCCTCCCCTCCCCAAACCCCTGCCCCAAAAACCTCCTGCCGGTGGCGAAGGGGGATCTGGCAACCTTACACCTTCTGCATACAATTGAGATGCAGAGCAGTACACATGTTCCCAAAATATAAATTAATATAAAAGAAAATGAAACAGAAGAATAAAAGGCTAGGGTTACCAATGTCAGGCTGAGAAATTTTGTGAGGTTTTGGGGTGGAATTTAGGGAGGGAAGGGACCTCACTGGGATATAACTAGGGTTGCAAGTTCTGGGTTGAGAAATTCCTGGAGATTTTGGGTTTGGGGAGGGACTACAGTGGAGTATAATGCCATAGAGTCCACCTTCCAAAGTGGCCATTTTCTCCCGGGGAAGTGATCTCTGTCACCTGAAGATCAATTGTAATCCCAGGAGATCTCCAGCCACCACCTGGATATAATGCCACTAGTGTCCACCCTTCAAAGCAGCCATTTTATCCAGGGGAAGAGATCAGCTGTAACTTGGGGGAGATCTCCAGGTCCCATTTGGAGTGGCAACCTCAGGTTGCTACTCCTATTGTAGAACTCCACCTATCAACCGGCTATGAAATATATGTATCTGAACATTGTCATGTTTTAATGGACAGATGTTTTGGAAGAGCGTCCAGCCTTCCAAGTCTTCCTGAAATTCAGACCAGTAAGAATTTTGGGGACTTGTTTTCTCGGCTCATAGGCATGGAAGCTTTCACAGAGCGATCGGTTACAGAAAGATTATGAGACCATGGTGTTAAGCGGGAAATGTCACCATGGGGGGAGAGAGAGATCTGAAATGTACACCTGCTTCTGTCATCTCATAATTGAGCTTCCTTCTGGAGAAATACAGATTATCTCACAGTATCCTCCCTAAAGCACTGCCCTTTATCTTGGCTGTATCTGTATTTTATTGCAAGGAGAGGCATTTATAAATCTAACTAACCCCAGAACAATTACAGATATTTCTTCCCTCTTGGTGACAGAGAGCCAGCGTGGTGCAGTGGTTGAGAGTGGTGGACTCTAATCTGGTGAACCGGGTTGGTTTTCCCCACCCCTCCACATGAAGCCAGCTGGGGGACCTTGGGCTAGTCACAGTTCTCTTACAGCTCTCTCATCCCCAACTACCTCGCGAGGTGTCTGTTGTGGGGAGAGGAAGGGAAGGAGACTGTAAGCCGGTTTGAGACTCCTTAAAAGGTAGAGGAAGTCTCCATATAAAAACCAACTCTTCTTCTTCCTTTGGATGTTGCACCAGCCATGTGGCAGATGGTTTCTATGAGTGATTCTCAGTTTCCTGGAGAAAATGGCTGCTTTGTAAGGTGGGCTGTATGGCATTGATCCTCGCTGAGGTCCCTCCCCTCTACAAAACCTGCCTTCTTCCTGCACCACCTCCCAAATCTCCAGGAACTTTCCAGGCCAGAGTTGGCAACCCTAGATGTGTGTGAATATGCTAATTCCACAAGGAAAAACAAATAAACAACCAACCCTTGTTGTGCCTGGAACCCATTAGCACTGATCTAAACAACGACAAAAGGCTGTCTTTTTTTCCACTTGCATGCTTCTGCCCTGCTGAATTAGGTGTCAAGTGAGGTCCTGCCTATCATTGATTTATTGGCTCTCCCTGCTCAACTGGAGGCCGCAAAGGGGTTGTTAAAAGGGCTTGCATAGGGAAGGCTGCAAAGGCTTTCTGGCAGGAGTTGGAGAAGGGCCCTGTGTGCATGTGTTTGTGTGTGTGTGTGTAAAGCGCCATCAAGTCACAGCTGACTTATGACAACCCAGTAGGGTTTTCAAGGCAAGAGGCTAAAAGAATTGGTTTGTTATTGCTGGCTAGGGTTGCCAGGTCCCTTTTCGCCACCTGCGGAAGGTTTTTTGGGAGGAGCCTGAGGAGGGTGGGGTTTGGGGTGGGGAGGGACTTCAATGCCATAGAGTCCAATTGCCAAAGCGGCCCATTTTCTCCAGGTGAACTGATCTCTATTGGCTGGAGATCAATTGTAATAGCGGGAGAGCGCCAGCTACTACCTGGAGGTTGGCAACCCTAGCCATAGTTCCTACTGACACCTTTCCCAGTGCCTGCCAAGTGTTTTTAGAAAGTGGGTAGGGCCAGATGAGGCTTTTGCCCAGCAAAGGTTCTCATTGGCCAATGGAGATTTGATTGGCTGTGCAGATTTTTTTTTTTAAGTTGCTTCAGCAGCTGCTGCCACCACAGCAGTTTACCTTCACTGCATGACTGAAGGTAAGCTGCAGCAGCCTTTTTGTGCTGGCTCCGCCTCCTGTGGCAGCCATTTTGTGGATGCGCCCATCACACTGTATCAGGATTCCATAGGTGCCTGCAGGCTCAAAAATGTTGGGGACTCCTGCCATAGAGTCTCCTCTACGAATAGGGTTGCCAGGTACTAGCTGGAGGTCTCCTGCTATTACAACTAATCTCTAGCCGATTGAGATCAGATCACCTGGAGAAAATGGCCGCTTTGGCAATTGGACTCTATGGCCTTGAAGTCCCTCTCCAAAGCCCCCCCTCCTCAGGCTCCGCCCCGAAAACCTTCCACCGGTGGCGAAGAGGGACCTGGCAACGCTACCTATGATCCTGCCATTTTCTTCAGGGGAACTGATCTCTGAAGTCGGGAGAACAATTGTAGTTCTGGGAGACGTCCAAACCCCACTTGAAGGCTGACAGCCTTCCTTGTGCTTATTTGAAACCAAAATAAAACAAAAAAAAATAGGAGGGCCCTTCAGTTGGAGATGGGGAGGCCCTAGGCCTGCCAAATCTGGTCTAGGAAATTCCCTGGGGATTTGGGGGTTGCACTTTTGGAGGTCACATTATGTAGGGTTGCCAGGTTCCTCTTCTCCTCCGGCGGGAGCCTTTTGCGAGAAAGTGCGTGTGCGCGTGCACGCCGATGCACATGTGTCACTTCCGGTTTAGAACTGGAAGTGTCGCCTTGCAAAGGGCCTTATACCTCTTAGTTTGAGTGGTAAAGCAGCACTTTACCACTCAAACTAAGAGGTATAAGGCCCCTCGCGAGGCAGAACTTCCAGTTCTAAACCGGAAGTGACGCGCATGGCATGCACGCATGGGTGTACGTTTGCCCGTCGACCCTCAGGTGGTCGGCGGGCAGAGGAGTAAATTGCCGGGGGGTTGCCCACCACCAGCGGGCACCTGGCAACTCTACACATTATGAGTAGACCAGAGTAACTGGAAAAGACAATCATGCTAGGAAAAGTTGAAGGGAGCAGGGAAAGAGGAAGACCCAACACGGCCCTCAGTCTGCTATACATGAGCAAGGCTGTTAAAGATAGGACGTTTTGTGGGACATTGATTCATCGGGTCGCCATGAGTCGGAAGCAACTTGACAGCATTTTACACAACACACACACTTTTGGAGGCGGGAACTTGGAGATGGATTTCATGCAGAATGCATAGCAGACCAGAGAATCTGCCCTCTGAATCTGCCATTTCCTCCTGAGGAACTGTAGCCTGGAGATCAACTGCCATACTGGGAGAACTCCAGGCCCCACCTGGAGATTGGCAACCCTAGCAAGGCCCACAATTCCCCCCCCCCCACATCATGCCTCCGCCAAGGTGCCTGAGTTTGCAATGGGGCTGATTCACAACCACTCTGGAGTTGCATATTCTACCTCTGGTTTTGTGACGTCAGATAGGGCTGCCAGCTGCAGGTTGGGAAATTCCTGGAAAGTTGCACTTTATTATTATTATTTTTATTTTTTTTGCAGCTCCAGTTCCCAGTCTAATAACTGGACACAGCCAGAAAGCAGAGTTTCTGCACTATGCAGAAAGCTGTTTTCTGCAGATTAATCTTGTATCCTTCAGGTAGGGATTCCAGCCTCCAGGTAGGGCCTGGAATTCTCCTGGAATTACAAGTGATCTCCAGACTGAAGATATCAGTTCTACTGGAGGAAATGGCAGGTTCTGAGGGCAAACTTTATGGTATACCATAGATTCTCGGTGATTCTCTCCCAGATTCCCCCCTCCACAGGCACAACCCCCAAATCTCCAGGAATTCTGCAGGCCATGGTGGGCAAGCCAACCTTTGGGTCCTTATTGTTGTGATGGTTCAAGGAATTTCTACCCATCCTGAGTCCCTAGGATTAAGGTGACTCAGGAGTCACCAAGAAGTGTTGGTTTTTATACCTCAATTTTCTCTACCTTTAAGGAGTTTCACACCGGTTTACAATCTCCTTCCCTTCCTCTCCCCACAACAGACACTTTGTGAGGTAGGTGGGGCTGAGAGAGTTAGGAGAGAACTGTGACTAGCCCAAGGTCACCCAGCAGGCTTCATGTGTAGGAGTGGGGAAACCATTGCAGTGCTTACTTTGGGAGAAAATCCCCCCCCCCCAAACCCAATTGCTGCATAAAAAAAGCATTTAAAGAACAAAAAAGAAAAAATGGAGCCATCTGAAAGGGGGGGGGGGTCCAAGCCTCAGTTTTAAAAAGCCTTTTTTCTTTGGCTCAGAAAGAGCTCCAAGGAAGCAGGAAGCATTTGAATCCCCACCTCTTTACTCACTGCTTTGTAATTGGCTGTGAGAGAACCCATGCTTGCGTGTCCCACACTTTTGCCTTATGCATGGGGATTTCAAGTGAGTTGAGCTGAGGGGAGAGGGACGAATTGGGTTAACAGAGGGAAGGGAAGTCCCAGGATTTGTGAGGGCTGGCAGCGAGGTCATCTCTAATGGATGGAAAAGTCATGCATAACTCCAAGGAACAACCGAGACAGACTGGGGGTGAACGTGAGTGAAAGTACCCATGCATAAATGACCTATTCCAACTGATCTACAGGCAACAGAGATCATTTCCCCTGGATAAAATGCCCGCTTTGGCTATTGGACTATGGCATTGAAGTCCCTCCCCACCAATCCCTACCCTCCTCAGGTTCTGCCCCCAAATCCCCAGGTATTTCCCAACTTGGAGCTGGCAAGCCTAGGGCATATGTAGGGTATCAAGCCTCCAGGTAGACTCCACCCTCCAAAGCAGCCATGTTCTCCAGGAGAACTGATCTCTGTAGCTTGAAGATCCGTTGTAATTTTAGAAGAACCTCCAGCCACCACCTGGAGGTTGGGAACCCTATCCACCACCAAGGCATCAACCAGCAATGTACAGGTGTAATGGGGGTACACACAACAGTACACCTTTGTGCATCAGGTGAGCACGAATCCCAGGTAATTAGATTGCTGAAAGGCCAGGGAGAAGTCCGCGTATGCTGTCTGTCTCCAGGAACAAAATCCTTCCTTTTGCTTCTCTGCAGGGCCCAAAAGTGACAGGGCATGATTAACTTATGAGGGAGCCACACCAGGCCGAATGACGTCTTGCACAAATGGGCACAATTGGAGATGCATTTTTAAACAGCCGCCTGCATTAAGACACTGGAAACCTTGTTCAGAGATGAAAATAGGAGCATTTGAACTCTGGAGCACATTTCATCCCCAGAACCTCTCTTGAACCTCTCAGAAGCTCAGCTCAGGGGAGGGGGCCATGGCTCAGCGGAAGAGCACCTGTTTTGCATGCAGAAGATCCCAGGTTCAAACCTCGGCATCTCCAGTTAAAAAAGGAGCAGGAGGGAGGTGATGTGAAAGACCTCTGTCTGGGACCCTGGAGAGCCACTGCCCGTTTGAGTAGACAATACTGACCTTGATGGACCAAGGGTCTGACTTAGTATAAGGCAATGTCAAGTTTGGTCATGTGTTAAATGCTGGAGGCTAGAAGGAAAACAGAGCCGCTCCGTTGGATAAAACTTGCAATAATGTGTTTAAATTGCATCGACAGAGGCATAACATCCAAATCGCAAGATGTCATAGTTCTGCTGTACACTGCATTGGTCAGGCCTCACTTCAAAAAGGATGTGGACAGAATCAAGCGGGTGCAGAGGAGAGCGGCGAGGATGATCCGGGGCCTGGAGACCAAGCCCTGAGAGGAAAGGCTGAGGGAGTTGGGAATGTTCAGTCCTCAGAAGAGGAGGCTGAGGGGGTCACAATTGCTCTCTTGAAGTATTTGAAGGGCTGCTACTTAGAGGAGGGCAGGGAGCTGTTCCTGTTGGCAGCAGATAGGACTCGTAATAATGGGTTTAAATTGTGGGAGGAAAGATACTGGCGGGATATTAGGGGAAAAACTTTTTACGGTAAGAGTTGTTCAACAGTGGAATGGGCTGCCTAGGGAGGTTGGTGAGCTCCCCCTCACTGGCAGCCTTTAAGCAGAGGCTGGACAAGCACTTGTCAGGGATGCTCTAGGCTGATCCTGCATTAAGCAGGGGGTTGGACTAGATGGCCTGCGTGGTCCCTTCCAACTCTACGATTCTACGGATCAGAACAACTGGGCTGAAGCTGAAAATAGACTGCCCCCTTGATTTTTGCCTCTCATGCAGAGTCTGATTGTCGACCTTCCCTTGAAGACATCGAGCAGAAGGCCAAAACCTTCTGGTAAAACCCTGAGGCCTGGAAACCCCAGATCCTTAGGCTCCGGTGCCCGCCCACGCTGCCACCACAACCAGCCCGTCTGCCAGGATAATTAAGAGTTGCCAAAGGAGGAGAGAGATGCAGCCTTTGAAAGCGGAATCGGAGGGAAATGGCAACATGCGAATAGCTGCCATAGCAACAGCTGGATTTTCCCCATATGGAAAGCACACTAATAAACTGTGAGGGGGGTGAAGTGTTGGTGTGGGGGAGTGCTGTAAATTTGCTGGGTGCTTTCCAGCCTTTTGGTATCTTGTTGGAGTTCCAACAAGAGTTCATTTTGTTTTTAAGAACATAAGGACATAAGAAAGGCCATGCTGGATCAGACCAAGGCCCATCAAGTCCAGCAGTCTGGTCTCCGGTGGCTTCTGTCAGATGCACACCACCAATGCATAGTTAAATTGTGGACCGCCCTGCCCCAAAATGTGGTGATGGCTGCCAACTTGGAAGGCTTTAAAAGGGGAGTGGACATGTTCATGGAAGAGAAGGCTACCCATGGCTACTAGTTAAAATGGATACTAGTCATGATGCATACCTATTCTCTCCTTGATGCATGCCTATTATATGAGGTGCTTTGGCCCACAGACAGGACAATGCTGCTGCAGTTGTCTTTGTGGGCTTCCTAGAGGCCCCTGGTTGGCCACTCTGTGAACAAACTACTTGACTTGATGGGCCTTGGTCTGATCCAGCATGGCCTTTCTTATGTTCTTATGTTTTTTAAGAGGGGAGTGGACATGTTCGTGGAGGAGAGGGCTATCCATGGCTACTAGTCAAAATGGATACTAGTCATGATTCATACCTATTCTCTCTACTATCAGAGGAGCATGCCTCTCCTATTAGGTGCTGTGGAACACAGGCAGGAAGGTGCTGCTGCAGTCATCTTGCTTGTGGACTTCCTTGAGGCACCTGGTTGGCCACTGTGTGAACAGACTGCAGGACTCGATGGGCCTTGGTCTGATCCAGCATGGCTTTTCTTATGTTCTTATTTTCTTATGTTGACTGCAAGCATCTTGACTCCATTAGCCAGTTGTCTACCATGTGTGTGGACAGTTGTACCCGGTGCACATTAACTAACCATGCCATGCATTTACCTTGACTTGCTGGGCTTCACCACCAATTGTTTCAGTCAAGACTGAGCAAGGACAGTCGATCTTATAGAAAGAAACTCCCCTAAGTTTTTGTGGGGTTTTTTTTTGGGGGGGGGAGTTGTTTGTTTTTTACTGTTCGGTGTTCATCTGTGTCTGTCTGGTTAACGTTAATGGCTGCAGATCCGTCTGGATCCGCAGCTGTTTGTGCATGCACCGTGTTGCACAGCCCCGTGGCAGTCATGATTTTTTATCCTTCAGAGTCATTTATTTAACCGACCCAACCATCCGTGACCCCTGGAGGAAAATCAATTTCCAAACCTATTAATTGTGCCGTCAAGTCACAGCCGACTTATGGTGACCTTATGAAGTTCAACCTGATGGGGTTTTCAAAGGAAGAGATGAGCAGAGTTGGTTTGCCATGGCCTTCCTCTGTATACTCCCCCCCCGCCCAGTCTCTCTTGGTGGTCTCCCATCCTAGTCACCACACCTAAAAAAGGATATTGCAGAGTTTGGGAAGGTGCAGAAAAGAGCAACGGAAATGATTAGGGGGCTAGAACAACTGCCCTATGAGGAGTGGTTAAAACGCTTAGGGCTGTTTAGCTTGGAAAGAAGGCGGCTAAGGGGAGACATTATAGAGGTCTATAAAATTATGCATGGTATGGAGAGAGGGGACAGGCAAAAGCCTTTCTCCCTCTCTCATAATACCAGAACACGGGGCCATCTGCTGAAGCTGGAGGGTGAGAGATTCAAAACAGATAAAAGGAAGTATTTCTTCACACAATGCATAGTTAAATGGTGGAACTCCCTGCCCCAGGATGTTGTGATGGCTGCCAACTTGGAAGGCTTTAAGAGGGGAGTGGACACGTTCATGGAGGAGAGGGCTATCCATTAGGCTTACCTAATGGATATCCACCGGCGGGAACTTTTCTTTGGAGCACGATGCATGCATGCACGTGCGGCGCAACACACCTATGTCACTTCTGATTTTACCCGGGAGCGATGTGGATGCTCTTTCATTCTCTGTCGAAACTCTATGGTTTCCATAGAGTTCACTCTATAGAGTGCACTCTAGCAGTGGAGGCTGCTAGAGTTTCTGCGTCACTTCCGGTAAAACCGAAAGGGATGTGGACATGTTGTGCGTGCACGCGTTGCTGACCGGCCCTCAGGTGGTCTGCGGGCAGCCCAGTGGATTGGTGGGATTTTACCCGCCACCACCAGGCACTTGGCAACCCTACTATCCATGGCTACTAGTCAAAATGAATACTAGTCATGATGCATATCTGTACTTTCCAGGATCAGAGGAGCAGGCCTATTATATTAGGTGCTGTGGAACACAGGTAGGATAATGCTGCAGTCGTCTTGCTTGTGGGCTTCCTAAAGGCACCTGATTGGCCACTGTGTGAACAGACTGCTGGACTTGATGGGCCTTGGCCTGATCCAGCTGGGCTTTTCTTATGTTCTTATGTGCTGACCAGGACTGGCCCTACTTAGCTTAGAAGCTTTGACAAATTCAGGCCTGTGTGGGCTATTTACTCTACCTTCAAATTTACGGAGATGCAAAAGTGACCATAGGACAAAAGGGCATGAAACACCACCACCACCACCACTGCATAGCTGGAAAGATGCTCAGCATGATGGTAGAGTCGGGTGCTGGATGATGAAGACAAGCCGATTTGAGTGATTGTGACTGATGAAAAAGGTGTATTCACCTGCTGAATACATTCAACATGAAGTTCTCAGCATCCCTACTCGGGACAAGGTCTGACTAGCAATCAGCAGAGTGGAATGATTATTTCTCGTGATACTTGGATGCTGTTTTTAGAAATGCTTGTTGGGAAGTAGCCAAATTTAGACCTGTGATTTAGACCCTCACAGTAGTAGATTCACCCTCATAGCAGTAGATTCAGGACAAATAAAAGGAAATATTTCTTTACTCAACGAGTAATTAAAATGAGGAATTCACTGCCAGAGGTTTTAGGAATGGCTGCAGGCAAAGATGACTTTAAAAGGGGACTAGACAGATTCATGAAATCTAGGAATATCTGTGGCTACTAGCCACTTTAGCAATCATGGGAAAGTGGATTTTCCTGTTCACACATGTTGAGTAATGCACTTTCAATGCACTTTAATAATCAAGTGGACTTCTGTGTTCACACGTGTTGGGTAATGCACTTTCAATGCACATTAGCAATCATTTGCAAGTGGATTTTCCTGTTCACAAGTGTTCAATAATTCAATTTCAATGCACTTAACAGTTGCTTGCAAAGGGATTTCCCTGTTTCCTTCAGGAAAACCCAGTTGCCATCAATCGCTAAAGCATATTGAAAGCGCATTGAAAAAAGGGTCACCAGCTCTAGGTTGGGAAATACCTGGACATTTGGAGATGGAACCTGGGAACAGTGGGGTTTGGGGAGAGGAGGGACCTCATCAGGGTGTAGTATCATAGAGCCCGCCTTCCAAAGCAGCCATTTTCTCCAGGGGAACTGATCTCTGTCATCGGGACATAAATTGCAATTCCAAGAGATCTCCAGGCCCCACCTGGATGTTGGCAACTCTAATTAGCCAATGTGTGTGACATCTTTATCAAGGAAAGATGAATGCAAGCTGTGGGGTGACAGGAGGGATTCTTTGGCCATTTTCTTTGTCTCGTTTTGAGACATGCGGGGAAGGGCTGTGGCGGAGCATCTGCTTGGCATGCAGAAGGTCCCAGGTTCAATCCCCGGCATCTCCAGTGAAAGGGACTAGGCGAGTAGGTGATGTGAAAGACCTCTGCCTGAGACCCTGGAGAGCTGCCGCCGGTCTGAGTAGACAATACTGACTGTGATGGACCAAGGGTCTGATTCAGTAGAAGGCAACTTCATGTGTTCAAATGTTGCACCCTCCCCAACACAATCGGTTCTGTCCCTTCTCACACCTGCTTTGCCGCTGCGCAGAGCATCTTGGTGCTCATCTATGGGATTTGTGTGTCTGCGGTGGAAGTACAAGTCAGTGAAGGGGGGGGGGAGGCTTAATTAAAATGTCAGCAGTTCCCGATCCCCTCAAGGTGAGCGAGAGCTGGATTTTATTGCCCACCCCATATAATGACACCACTTTTACCTTGGGCGAGCATAACTCACACGATTCAGGCTGACAAGTCTTCCTCGCCTCGGCACGCGGCCGTGCATTTAAGGCTGAATGTTGGGCTTGTTGGGGGAAATAATGAAATAGGGGGAAACTGGGGAAGCAGAGAGCAACGGCCTCTGTCTCAGCTGCCCAACACTGCTCTCCAAAGGTGGGTTATGAAAACCTGTTGGTTACCTTGTACTTTCGGGTAGGGTTTCCAACTGTAGGTTGGTAAATTCCTGGCGATTTGGGGGGTGGACCCTAGGAAGGGTGGGGTTCGGCTAGGGGAAGGGCCTCAGCAGGGTATAATGCCATAGAGGCCTCCCTCCTAAGGAGCCATTTTCTCCAGGGGAACTGATCTCTGTACTCTGGAGAGCAGTTGTAATTCCAAGAGATCTCCAGCCCCCACTTGGAGATTGACAACCTTAAGAACATAAGAAAGGCCATGCTGGATCAGACCAAGGCCCATCAAGTCCAGCAGTCCGTTCACCCAGTGGCCAACCAGGAACCTCTAGGAAGCCCCCAAACAAGACGACTGCAGCAGCAGCATCTTGCCTGTGTTCCACAGCACCTCATATATTCAGCATGCTCCTCTGATCCTGGAGAGAATAGGTATGCATCATGACTAGTATCCATTTTGACTAGTAGCCATGAATACCCCTCTTCTCCATGAACACGTCCACTCCCCTCTTTAAGCCTTCCAAATTGGCAGCCATCACCACATCCTGGAGCAGGGAGTTCCACAATTTAATGATGCATTGCATGAAGAAATGCGTTTTAACTATGCGTTGTCAGAACAGGCCCTCCAACTGTGGTGAGGAAAAAACCTCAGGCCCTTCTCCCCCACCGCGTGCGACTTCACCTTCCGCACCGAGGAGAGCTTGGTCAATGTTTGCAAGCCCTGCTAGCTAAACGGAACCTCCATCTTTAGAGGCAGTGCAAATAACGCATGAAGGGATGGCAGAAAGGTCTGGTTTTCGAGCCAGAAGTGGGTAGGGGGGAGGAGGGGAGATGAACCTTCCCGGACCCACCGTCCACCTCCTTCTGTGTTGTCTCTTCTCCCAACCTGTCCCATTTTATAGCTTATTTCTTTGAGGGGGAAAAATCCAATTCCATCTTTCTTGCTGTGGGGGCTCTTTTGGTTATTTATCTTTACTTTAAAAAATATATATTTTGTTTCTCAGCCCAAAAGGTTTGGCTACTTCCTATACCCTGAACTTGATACGTAATTGAGGCCGGATCCATCTTAAAAGCAAATTGGTTTTTCTCCATTGTGTCTTGGAATTCTGGATTTGTAGGGTTGCCAGTCTCCAGGTGGGGCCTGGAGATCTCCCGGAATTACAACTGATCTCCAGACTACAGAGATCATTTATCCTGGAGAAAATGGCAGCTTCCAACTGCGGCCTCAGTGGCATTATACCCTGCTGAGGTCTCTCCCCTTCCCCAAACCTTTTTGTCCCCACATGCCCTCCCCAAATCTCCAGGAATTTTTTAACCCAGAGTTGGCAACCCCATGGGTAGTCCTTTAGGCAAGCCCAAAGGTTAGGGTTGCCAGTTCCAGGTTGGGAAATACCTGGAGATTTTTAGAGGGGACCTGAGGAGGGCATGGTTTGGGGAGGGGAGGGACTTCAGTGGGGTAAAATGCCATAGAGTCCACCTTCCAAAGTGGCCATTTTATCCAGGTGAACTGATCTCTATTGAGCGTGAGATCTCCAGCCACCACCTGGAGGCTGGCAACCCTACCACTGGGGCTGTTCTTTTGTTCTTATTTTTCTACCACAATGGAATTCAGCTTTCCTTTCTTCTCACGTTGCCTACTGAGAAATCTTGCATTCTGGATATGTTTTTGCCTGAAGCGAACTTGAACTGAATATAGTTTCTTGGGTAGAAACATACAAGGAATGTTATAAACAGCCAGTTAAATGGTGTTTAACAATATGTAGGCTTTGTAATACAGATTCTCATCAAGAGGATGAAAGTATTCCAGATCTTAGTAATGCCATATAGGTAGGGGCTGGGGTTGCCAACCTCCAGGTGATAAGCCTGTCTCATCGTATCAATATTCAATCACAATAAAACAGTCAGAAGTTGATGATTCAAAGCAGTTTGTTTTTATTGGCCAATACACAAAAAGCCTGGTGAAAATTGCCTAAAGCGCAGAGCAATTTCCACCCACATCAAAGGGTTGCAAGCATGGATATAGACTTCGATAATGGGTGGTTACAGAGGCGTAATACACTCGTAAGACCCAACTGCCCAATACTTGGGATCTCTAAATTAGAATAGCCTATAACAGCATTGAAGGCGTTGCAGAGAAAGTTATCATCTCATGTCCAATAATGAGCAAGAAAAGTTTTCAGTGTCAGGTGCTGCTATGTTTTGATCCTAAGCTACTGAAGTTCTTATCTTGGATCCTCGCACTTGCCAAGGCTAACTAAGGGAGTGTTCCTAGCTGGCCCGAAGAGGGAAGGGGGGCCCCAGCTTATGAGAGCATACTAAGATCTTCTATAGCTTCTCTAATTAACTTCTAACAAGCAAAGCTGGCCTCTTATACTCAAGGCCTTTAACATATGTGTGCTTGGTGTGACTTTATAATGGATGCCAACTCTTATATGCTGAGTCTGGCATATTCATAAGTGCAGATTATACTTTATTGATTACAAAGCATATATTTCAAATCAAAGAATCCATTTCTAATACATCTCCCATAGAATATAATGATTTCAGGCATTACACAGGTGGTGGCTGGAGATCTCCTGGAATTACAACTGATGCCCAGACCATAGAGATCAGTTCTCCTGGAGAAAATGGCTGCTTTGGAGGGTGGACTCTGTGGCATTATACCCTGTTGCGGTCCCTCCCCTCCCCAAAGCCTGCCCTCTCTAAGCTCCATCCCCCAAAATCTCCAGGAATTTGTCACCCCCAAACTGGCCACCCTAGTAGGGGCTACAAGATCTGGATTGAGAAATTCCTGGAGATTTGGGGGGTGGCACCTGGAGAGAATGGTGTTTAGGAAGAGGAGGGATTTCAGTGGGTATAATGCCATACACTCCACCCTCCAAAGCAGCCATTTTCTTCCTGGGAAATTATCTCCCTAGTCTGGAGATCAGTTGGTAATTCTGGGATATCTCTAGGCCCCACTTGGAGGCTGGCAACCCTACATATGGACTACCAGTTTACTCTATAGTGCAAATTTTAGTGGTACAAAAACAGACATTGGCTTTTATGGCAATTTCTTACTGATGCTGTTTGTTTTTTCTTTTAAAAAAATCTTATTTTATCACTACATGCTGCTTTGTGCATTATGTTATAACTTTGGGATATTAACAGACTATGCATTAATTTAAAAAAAACAATGAGAGTCAGTGTGGTGCAGTGGTTAGAGCAGGGGTGCTGAACTCAGTTGCTACAAGGGCTGGATATAACATAAATGTCACTTTATCAGGCCGGTCCGTTCCTCGCCAGCCCAGATCAAGAGTGTGTGTGTGTGGGGTGGCTGCCTCAGCTGGCTCATGGGCTGGATAAGAACCCTCAAGGGGCTGGATTTGGCCCTCGGGCCTGATTTTTGACACCCCTGGGTTAGAGTGTCGGACTAGGATCTGGGAGACCCAGCTTCGAATCCCTGCTCTTCCATGGAAGCTCGCTGGGTGACCTGGGCCAGTCACACACTCTCCGCGTAAGCTACCTCACAGGGTTGTTGTGAGGATAAAATGCAGGAGAGGAGAATGATGCAAACTGCTTTGGGTCCCCAGTGGTGAGAATGGTGGGGTAGAAATGAAGTTAAAAAAAATACTGATCCCCAGATGACTGAGATCAGTTACCCTGGACAAAATGGATGCTTGGGAGGGTGAACTCTGTGGTACTATAACCCCCACTGAAGTCCCTCTCCTTCCCAAACCCTGCCCTCCCCAGGCTCCGCCCATGGAATTTAGAATCATAGAACCATAGAGTTGGAAGGGACCACCAGGGTCATCTAGTCCAACCCCGTGCACAATGCAGGAAATTCACAACTACCTCCCTCCCACCCCCACCCCCCAGTGACCCCTACTCCATGCCCAGAAGATGGCCAAGAGGCCCTCCCTCTCATGATCTGCCTAAGGTCATAGAATCAGTATTGCTGACAGATGGCCATCTAGCCTCTTCTTAAAAACCTCCAGGGAAGGAGATCTCATCACCTCTCGAGGAAGCCTGTTCCACTGAGGAACCGCTCTGTTAGAAAATTCTTCCTAATTTCCCAACCTGGAACTGACAACCCTATTCCAGCCTCCACGCCAAAGGCCAATGTGGTTCTTCCACTGGGCTCTCTGCATTTTTCATGTGTTTTCTGTTTCTAAGCCGATGGCCCCCAGTGTGTGGTAGGGTTGCCAGGTCCCTCTTCGCTACCGGCGGGAGGTTTTTGGGGTGGAGCCTGAGGAGGGAGGGTTTTGGGGTGGGGAGGGACTTCAATGCCATAGAGTCCAATTGTCAAAACGGCCATTTTCTCCAGGGGAACTGACCTCGGTTGGCAGGAGATCACTTGTAATAGCAGGAGGTCTCCAGCTAGTATCTGGAGGTTGGCAACCCTAGTGTGTGGCAACTTGGCCACTTCCGTACCATAAGGGCTGGCCATATATTTATTCATTTAAAATATTTTTATGCTGCCTTTCCACCTGATTAGGGTCCCGAGGCAGATTTAGGATTTGATGTGATTACCCACAGCTTAGGTATCTGCTCCCTCAGCCCAAGATCTTCCCCTTTGCCTTGCGGCATGGCAGAGTGGAAGTTTAACGCCAGAGCCCTTCTCCCTAAAGAAGAGGCTGAGTCACCGATATCTGGAGTGTTCACTGAGCCAACGCCAGAATGACTCAGCAGCATACAGTATTTGTTGGCGTCGGGAGGCTTTGCGATTCCAGATATCATCGCTCCCAAACACGGCTGAAGACGACGTCCCCACGGCCAGTTTAGAGGCCTCTGAAAATGAGCTCCGATGTCGTGCATTCCCCTAAGAACCACCAGGGCCATGGTGCTATGGAAGGGGCTGGGAATTTCAAGCCCCTTCGCAGAGTTGCAGGTTAAGTTCCTTGGCTTGGAGCCCTGACTGTTTAGATTGGAGTTGAAACTGGTTTAAATCGGAATCATAGAATCATAGAGGTGGAAGGGACCACCAGGGTAATCTAATCCAACCCCCTGCACAATACAGGAAATTGTAAGAGTATCAAGAACTATGTCAAATACAAAGTGCAATAATATATAAAAATGTACAGCAGATATACAAAATGTAGGAATGTCCAAGAAAGAAAGTCCTTTTAAGTCATAGAATAAACCTTGTAAGAGTTTACTTCAAGGCAGTAAATCAGCTTGCTATATAGCATGCAATCTTGGACAATGATGCGGTTTCTGAGTGTTGGCGTATGTTAGAAAGCGTTGCAGCTCTACAGGCGAGTAAGCACAGAAGACTCAGCACGTAGTACAAAAGTGCTCTTTTATTCACAGTGACAAAATGCTCCGCTTGGTCATCAACTCTCCACAACCCACAACCCAATACATATATAACACACCTATATACATATCTGGCATAGTCTCTCAGCCAATCACCTGTTGGCTGCCTTGTCTCCAGGACTATCTAGCTCAGTCCAGTACAAGCCAGTTTTTCTGCTCAGTCATTGAGCTGTCATGTGACACCACCAATCACCTGGCTGTCACATAGATCTTTTACATCTGCTTGCCATCTGCTTGCCATGTGCAGTCTCATATTCCAACACTCCTCCTAGACTGACATTGCAAGCCCCAATTTGCTTCTAAATAGTTCAAACTTTTCAGTAGACAAACATTTGGTGAAAACGTCAGCAATATTTACATTTGAAGCACAATGTTTCAGAACCATTAAACCATTGTTTACCGCTTCCCTGACATTCTGGTATCTTATTGTGATGTGTTTACTTCTTGTTCTTATACCTTGATATCCAGCCAATTGCTGTGCTGCAGTATTATCACAGTAAACACTTACAGGCATTTCATATTCAAGATTTAGGTCTTTAGCCAGTTGACACAGCCATTCCAGCTGAATCTCACTGTCGCTTAATGCAGAATATTCTGCCTCACATGTGCTGGTAGCTACATGAGTCTGTTTTAAAGACTTCCACATAACCAGTGCCCCATGTAGAAATAACACGTACCCAGTGGTAGACTTTCCATCTTCTCTTTCCCCCCAACTGGAGTCACTATACACTGTGATTGTTTCCTCTGCATCAGCCTTTAAACACAACCTGGCTGAAGCTGAGCCTTTTAAGTATCGCAGCACCCTTTTTGCTGCATTCCAGTCTTTCATGTATGGACATGCACATTTCTGGCAAAGCAAATGTACTGCCATACAAATGTCTGGTCTTGTCCAACATGACAGATATAACAATGAACCCACCAACGATTGGTATTGATTTTTATCATGGAATACCTTATCATCCACCTCTTTCACATACCCTGTTGTCATGGGAGTCTCAGTGCTTTTTGCCTCTGTCATTTTAAATTTTTCTAGGAGCTGTTCAATCTTTTTCTCCTGGCACAATTCAAAATATCCTTCTGGGTTCCTGGTAATTTCTACCCCCAGATAATTTTGAATGTCACCAAGATGCTTCATTTTAAACAGTTTTCCAGTTGCCTCCTTAAACCAGTTTAGTTGTTCCTTTGTATGACACAACAAACAAAGATCATCAACATATAAAAATACAACACAGTCAGAGCCCTTTACACATTTGGTAAACATACAAGGATCAGCAACACCTTGCTTAAACCCAAGATTTGCCAATGCTTCACTAATGCATTGGGACCATGCACGTGCACTCTGCTTTAATCCATACAGAGCCTTATGCAATTTTAATACTCCTTGTTTACCCTTGCATTCAAACCCAGGGATCTGCTCCATATATATTTCTTCACTTATTGTTGCATTCAGATATGCAGTGGTGAAATCAAAATGGTGCACTAACATGTTATCTCTGACAGCTTTACACAATGCAGCTCTTATAGTATCAGCCTTCACAGTGGGAGCAAATAATTCATCAAAGTCTTGCCCTTCAACTTGGGAATAACCCTTAGCCACAAGCCTGGCCTTACGGAGTATCTTCCCTTCTGGACACTGTTTGACTTTGTAAAGCCATCTGCACCCTATGGCTTTTCTTTGAGCTGGCAGTTTTGTTACAGAGAATACCTTATTCTCTTTCAGGGAATCAAACTCAGTTTGCATGGCTTCTAGCCAGGCCTCCTTTTCCCTGCTTTCCAAAGCCATTACCTCCTGAAAGCTCTTTGGTTCTTTGACTTGTACATGATTTACATCAGTGGTCTCAAAACCATACCTCTCCGGGGGAATTCCTTTAGTGCTCCTGCTTGACACCCTAGGAATCTGTCTCCCCTCTTCAGCCCTTGGCGATGAAGCCCTTTGAGGAGACCCCTCCTGCTTCACCCCATCTGCATCCTGTGAGAGATCTGTCAATGGTAGCCCAATTTCTTTTGGCTCCTCCTGTCCATGAATTCTGGCCCAGTTATTACTCTCACAAAAATTCGCAGCTCTGCTGTAGCTGAGAGAATTATGTTCATCAGCAAACCTGTATGATTTCATGCCAGACTGATACCCAAGGAAGGTTAGTTTTTTAGCTCTCGCTCCTCCTTTCCTTCTCTTGGATATTGGCACATCAACCCAGGCTTTTGTACCAAACACTCTGAGGTAACCTAAGCTAGGATCCCTCTGGTACAAAACCCTATAAGGTATGTCTTGTATGGACCTGGTCCAGATCCTGTTGGAAACATAGGAGGCGGCCTTTATTGCTTCTGCCCAGTATGTCATTGGCAACCCTGCATCCTGCAACATGGAATACATTTTTGTTTGTAGCATTCCCCCATGTCGCTCAGCAACACCATTTTCTGCTGGCACCGCCACGTTGGCAACTCTGTGCCTCACACCTTGCACCTGTAACCATTTCTTAAACTCATTTGACATGAATTCTCCCCCAAAATCTGTTTGGAGAGAATCCAAGGTACATTTAAGTTGTTTCTGCACTCTTTTGGCCCAATACTTAAATGTTTCAAACACCTGTGACTTCTTTTTCAAAGGATACACCCATGTGAATCTGGTGCAATCATCCACCAGAATCAACGCGTAATGGTTACCTGAGTGACTCTCCCTGTAGGGGCCTATTACATCTGCATGCACTACCTTTAATGCAGTGTCTGAGAGTCTCTCACTATGCTTAGCCACTGGGTAAGCCTTAGATTTGGAACTTTTGCATACCTCACAATCCAGGTAGTTCCCACACTCTTTAACTTTTTCCTTCCCCAGTAAGGCTAGCGTTTTCTTTATGGTCTCATAATTTGCATGAGCCAACCTTCTATGTAGCAGATGTATGCAATTGTCATGGGGGCTCTTATTAGTTATCATCTTTGCCTCCACATGCCTATTTTCTACCACATACACATTATTACACATTTTCCCTGTAAGAAGTACTTTCCCACCTTTGGATATCTTACAAGCCTTGTCTGTAAATGTTACAGTATATCCAGCCCTGTCAAGGGCACTTACACTTAACAGATTGTTCTCTAGTTCAGGGACACATAGCACCTTTTTAAATGTATAGTTCAAAGCTGGGAACCACACGCTCCCCTCACGTGTCACCTCAGAATTCCTTCCATCAGCGAGGCTTACGTGCGGCAAACTTGAGTCCCGTGTGTCTTTTAAAAGTTCCTGATGCCGGCAAATGGTCTGTGACGCACCAGAGTCTAAAATCCAGACACCGGCTGTGTCACTGTGCTCAGTCAGCACCAATGATGCCTTCTGACCGCTCACAAACTCACGTGACGACTGGTCCCTTCGGCTTTTCTTCCTTGCTTCTGGGCAGTCACGCTTTAAGTGATTTGTAGCCTTGCAGATGTAGCAACGTCTGACCCTCAGAGCCACGTGCTGCTGTAAATCACCCGGCTTTCTCTGCTCCGCATTCCTTTCTCCGCCGGCAAACCTCCGCGTCTCCTGGCTTGGCAAGGTTCCCTCCGGCTTGGCAGGCTTCTCAGGATTTCTTGCAAGCAATCTCTTTTCATGTTCCAAAATTCTTCCAATAACATACTGTAAAGTTAGTTTATCAATTTCAACCGACTCCAGAGCTGTAATTAGCATGTTATACTGCTCAGACAGAGAGCTCAGGAGTATATAAACTTTATCATCCTCCGGTAGAGTCTTCCCCCTCTGCTCCAGCATTTGGAAACATTCAGTCAGTTCATTTATATGGTTTCTCACAGGAACTGACGGCAAAAGAAAAGTTCTGTACAAACGCCTCGTTATGGCTATCAAAGAGCCAGCTGTTTTTTGGACATAGACCTGAGATAATGAGTTCCAGGCTGCTTTCGCTTTCAAAGCTCCCGTCACATGGACAAGCTGGTCGTCAGCCACGCTCAGCACTATGCTTGCCAGTGCCTTCTCATCTTTCACCACGTCCTGCGGCGTCTCAGGATCCGGTGGGTTGGAGACATAAATCCACAGTGCCTCTCTTTTAAGGTAGTGTTGCATTCGTAACGCCCACACATTGTAGTTGGTAGAAGTGAGCTTCTCCACAAGCAAGGACATTGCAGCTTGAGCCATAATTTCTCCCGCTCCCTGCTGCTCCTGCTCCGTGTCGCTCTCCTCCTCCGCCTCAGACGCACTGCTGCTGACAGACCTGCTGGGCACCTCCTCTGCTCCGTCTGACTCAACCTCAGACATCCACTCGCCTTCTGCTCACTACAGCCCTTGTTCCACAGATAGTACCTCTGCTCAGAACCTCCAGGATGTAGCGCAGTTGAGCTGTTCTGGGCCCATAACCCTGTTGGCGTATGTTAGAAAGCGTTGCAGCTCTACAGGCGAGTAAGCACAGAAGACTCAGCACGTAGTACAAAAGTGCTCTTTTATTCACAGTGACAAAATGCTCCGCTTGGTCATCAACTCTCCACAACCCACAACCCAATACATATATAACACACCTATATACATATCTGGCATAGTCTCTCAGCCAATCACCTGTTGGCTGCCTTGTCTCCAGGACTATCTAGCTCAGTCCAGTACAAGCCAGTTTTTCTGCTCAGTCATTGAGCTGTCATGTGACACCACCAATCACCTGGCTGTCACATAGATCTTTTACATCTGCTTGCCATCTGCTTGCCATGTGCAGTCTCATATTCCAACACTGAGTTCCTTTGACCTGTATCAAGAGTGTTCCAACAGCGTTCACACTTTTGCATACTACTTGTGACTTTGCCTTCCTGTTGTTTTTTTGTTCAATACCTGGAGGTTGGCAACCCTAGTGGACATGTTCATGGAGGATAGGGCTATCCATGGCTACTAGTAAAAATGGATACCAGTCATGATGCATATTCTCTCCAGGATCAGAGGAGCATGCCCATTATATTAGGTGCTGTGGGACACAGGCAGGACAATACTGCTGCAGTCGTCTTGCTTGTGGGCTCCCTAGAGGCCCCTGGTTGGCCACTGTGTGAACAGACTGCTGGACTTGATGGGCCTTGGTGTGATCCAGCTGGGCTTTTCTTATGTTCTTATATTCTTCCTGGGCAAAACCAGGGGCTCTTGGCTAAACATCTTTCATCTCCATATTAGCTATTCCGTGAACAGTCGTCGGCTTGCAGTCTCTGTGCAGAATTGACAGTTCCATAGATAAACACAGTGACTTCTGAATGACCCAAGTTCTTTCTGTGACTCAAAAACGCTGGGATTCCTTTTTTGTTGTCATGGATATTTTGCAGTTTGAAAATTAATTCTGGACGAGGATGTCCATTTATAGCAAATTATCGGTCCAAGGAAGAAAAGGAGGCATTCTCTCTTGACAGCATATTTTTATCTACCCTTCCTCCGAGGAGCTCAGGGTGGTGTATATGGTTCTCCCTTTCCCTGTTTATCTTACTAGTTGTGATGCATACTTGTTCTCTCCAGGATCAGAGCAGCATGCCTATTATATTAGGTGCTGTGTGGAACGCAGGCAGGATGGTGCTGCTGCAGTCATCTTGTTTGTGGGCTTCCTAGAAGCCCCTGGTTGCCCACTGTGTGAACAGACTGCTGGACGTAATGGACCTTGGTCTGATCCAGCAAGGCCTTTCTTATGTTCCTAACAAACCTGGGAGGTAGTTCAGGCTGAGAGAGAACCGCTGGCCCAAAGTCAACCAGTAGGTTTCACGAGTGGTGGAGACTGAATGTGGACCTCCTTGCTCCTAGTCCAACCCAATGGTCCCCAGCATGGTGCTTATGCACATCATGGTGTCCACCAAGTGTTTTTTTTTAGAAAGTGGATGGGATCTAGAAGCACTCTTGGCCACAAGGCTTCTAATTGGCTGAGCAGAATTTTAAAAATGTTGTGTCAAGGGCTGTTGCCACCATAGCGCAAGCATCTTCTCTATGGGAAGTTAAGCTTTGTGTATGCAAGGGATTATTTTAAAACAGTATGTTCATTTTAAAAGGCACCCTGTTTAACCAGCGCTTCTGCCTGAAATGTTGAAGAGTTACCATTAGAGTTATACATAACCTGACTCTCTGACGTTCCGTGGTTGGCTCCGCCTCCCGTGGCCGCCATTTTGTGGTTGCGCCCACCACCTTGCATGAGAACTCCAGAGGTGCCCACGTGCTGGAAAAAGTTGGGGACCCCTGCTCTGACCACTGTACCGCATGGGCACTCTAGTTAAAAGTTTAACGTCATGCAGTAAAATAAAGCAATTCCCAGCGCAAGTTAGTATTCCATATGCAATTCCACTTCCCTGCAGAAGTGTTTATTTTCTCTCCGCCCCGCGCTGTTTTAAATAGGCGTCCACGCTCCGCTGCAATTTGCACGGCGCTTCCAGCGTCCTCCATTCTTCCTTCCAGATATTTGAATTCCTTGTTTACATAGGCAAGCCTTTGCTATCTCAGAAATAACAGCCTCTGGATCTGGGCTGTATAAACAAGCCTTGTGTTTCGTGGGCCAGGCTGAAAGAGTTGCTATGGCAGAAAGGAGATTGTCTCGGGAAACGAAAAGGAAGCTTCCAGCCTGGGAAGGGGGGGTTGACCGTGGAAATATATAGGGCCTTCGAGGCCATAATTTCACAGCCAGTGGTATGTTGCACATGACATGGTGGGGGTGGGAGAAGCACACTTCTTTTTTATTTGCTTTCAAAAGAAGAAGAAGAGTTGGTTTTTATATGCCGACCTTCTCTACCACTTAAGGGAGATTCAAACCGGCTTACAATCGCCTTCCCATCCCCTCCCCACAACAGACACCCTGTGAGGTGGGTGGGGCTGAGAGAGCTCTAACAGAGCTGTAACTTGGCCAAGGTCTAGGGTTGCCAACCTCCAGGTAGTAGCTGGAGATCTCCTGCTATTACAACTGATCTCCTGCCGATAGAGGTGAGTTCACCTGGAGAAAATGGCCGCATTGGCAACTGGACTCTATGGCATCGAAGTCCCTCCCCTCCCCAAACCCCGCCCTCCTCAGGCTCCATCCCCAAAACTTCCTGCTGGTAGCAAATAGGGACCTGGCAACCCTACCAAGGTTACCCAGCAGGCTTCATGTGGAGAAGTGGGGAAACAAATCAAGTTCACCAGATTAGCGTCCACCGCTCGTGTGGAGGAGTGGGGAATCGAACCCAGCACTCCAGATCAGAGTTCACCGCTCCAAATTGCCACTCTTAACCACCAAACCATGGTGGCAGAATTGGTGAAGCCAATTCACACATTACCCAGAGGCAAACCTGGCAGGAACGGGGATTGCCTGCCGAAGGAAGCAGCAGATAATCCCTGTTCTTAGCATGTGCATCTATACATACCCATTGCTCAGATTCGCACATTCACTTTTTTGTAGTACACTGAGAACATGTAAGAGGGGCTGTGGCTCAGTGGTAGAGCATCTGGTTGGCATGCAGAAGGTCCCAGGTTCATAGGGTTACCAGGTCCTTCTTCACCACTGGCAGGAGGTTTAGGAGGCAGAGCCTGGGCAGGGCGGGGCTTGGAGAGGGGATGGACTTCAGTGCCATAGAGTCAATTGCCAAAGCGGCCATTTTCTCCAGGTGAACTGATCTCTATCGGCTGGAGATCAGTTGTAATAGCAGATCTCCAGCTAGTACCTGGAGGTTGGCAACCCTACAGGTTCAATCCCGGCATCTCCAGTTAAAAGGACCAGGCGTGTAGGGGAGGGGCTGTGGCTCAGTGGTAGAGCATCTGCTTGGCATGCAGAAGGTCCCAGGTTCAAACCCCAGAATCTCCAGTTAAAGGGACTAGGCACGGAGGTGATGTGAAAGACCTCTGCCTGAGACCCTGGAGAGCCGCTGCTGGTCTGAGTAGACAATACTGACCTTGATGGACCGAGTATTCAGTATAAGGCAACTTCATGTGTTCATGTAAATAGGTGATGTGGAAGACCTCTACCTGAGAACCTGGAGAGCCATTCTCGGTCTGAGTAGACAATACTGACCTTGATGGACCGAGGGTCTGATTCAGTAAAAGGCAGCTTCATGAGTTCATGTGTAGATGCATGCCTTAAGGAACATAATGTGTGAAGTAGCCGGCTCCTTGGCTATTTCAGGAAATCCAGGTTGAAAGGAGGGGAGGGGGGAAATGTTGAAAGATCATATTCTCTTTCCACTGGCGTGCTGACAGTTTGCGCTCTGGGCACGCCTGCAAAATCCTCATTTCCAGCAGTGATCTGACAGTGATGAGAGTTTGCCCCAAAGCTTTGCAGACCTTCTATTGAGCCGGTGGTCTTCTGCCCTCTGTTGTTAATGTACACAAGTCTCAGATATATGTTTCATGCCTCTCATTCCCCCCTCCCCCCCAGATCATAATTTTAGGAGAAAACATTTCTAAAGAACGCAAATAAATAACTAAAAAATAAAATCTCACTTGGTCCTGGCGAGGCTTGGTTGGAGGAAGGAATCTTCCCCTCCCTCCTCTTCCTCCTCCTTCCCTCGACTTGTCCTTCTCCGCTTCGAAGAAGGAGGCCATAATTAAGCGAATCTGCATCTCCTCCTCCTCCCGCCTGCGTTCCCCTCATTCAACCTCAACACAAGACTCACTCTGTTCCCCGGCCTCAAATGGACCCTCAGCTATTCAAGCTGCTGGTTCCTGCCTGAAAGAAAGTGACAGAGATCCTTTTGTAAACCCCACCAGCCCACGACTGAATGGCGAGCCTCGGTGTGTGCGTATCTGGGTGTGCACAAGCACCAGCAAAGTGCATGGAGATACTGGGTCAGTCTTCTGGAAAGGCTGCAGAGAAGGGGATTTTCGAGGAGACCCCGTGTGCATGGATGTCAACCCAGAGTGTGGCTGCTGTGAAAAAGGCAAATTCCACGCTGGCCATAATTAGATGCGGGATAGAGGATAAATCTGCTGCTATCATACTGCCCTTGTACAAATCTATGGTGAGACCACACTTGGAAGACTGGGTACAGTTCTGGTCATCACCACACCTAAAAAAGGATATTGCAGAGCTTGAGAAGGTGCAGAAAAGAGCAACCCAAATGATCAGGGGACTAGAGCAACTGCCCTATGGGGAGCGGTTAAGGCGCTTAGGGCTGTTTAGCTTGGAAAGAAGACGGCTGAGGGGAGACATGATAGAGGTCTATAAAATTATGCATGGTATGGAGAGAGTGCACAGAGAGAAGCTTTTCTCCCTCTCTGATAATACCAGAACAAGGGTCATCTGCTGAAGCTGGAGGGTGAGAGATTCAAAACAGACAAAAGGAAGATAATTCACAGTGGGTAGCCGTGTTAGTCTGTCTGCAGTAGTAGAAAAGGGCAAGAGTCCAGTAGCACCTTAAAGACTAACAAAAATATTTTTCTGGTAGGGTATGAGCTTTCGTGAGCCACAGCTCACTTCTTCACAGCTCTGAAGAAGTGAGTTGTGGCTCACGAAAGCTCATACCCTACCAGAAAATATTTTTGTTAGTCTTGAAGGTGCTACTGGACTCTTGCCCTTTTCTACTAGACAAAAGGAAGTAGACAATACTGACTTTGATGGACCAAGGGTCTGATTCAATATAAGGCAGCTTCATGTGTTCATATCTGAATGCCAGTGTTTGGGGGTCAAATGGGATAGGGCTTCCCCCCCCCCCCCATACAACCGGCTGGCCGATTTTCGCGAGGTGGAGAGAGATCCCAGTCCAAATGGTCCGATTTTTCTTTCTCAATGTCTTTCTGAATCGGGCTGTTGTGATTCCTTCCCAGAAATAAATGGTGAACAGTCTCCCATTTGGCTTAAATTGCTCCAGGACAATTTTGGCTTTTCCCTTCCAATTTTGATTTGCAAGGATGGGGAAACCGTCGGATCCAGGCAGCACAAATGCTGTAGCGGAGAGCTGATGCTTGTGCATGGGAATGTGAGATTTGCAATCGTTTTTAGCTGTGCCAGGCTGGTAGCTATAAATGTGTCGCTTGTGCCTAGGAATGTGAAGCATGATTTTGTGTGTGTGTGGTTCCCCCCCCACCAGCCGTGCTGACTTGCATCTGGGCTTGGCAGGGTCCTGTTTCCATGGCAGCCCTCTGACATCACTGGGAGCATCAGCAAACGCTCCAGGCGGAGAAAGCCGAGGTCCTCTGCAGCTTTCTTTCCATGTCAGTCTCTGGGCTGAATTTACGATGATGTTTCCCTTAGCCCTGTCTGCAGATCATGGAATGAATTCGAGCTGGGCGAGAGAAGAGGGTTTGTGTGTGTGTGTGTGTGTGTGTGTGCGCGCGCGCACACACACACACACACGTGTGCCTGAAAGGTCACTGGCTGTACACCCTCGGGGTTAAGTCATCATGCCAATCCAAGGAGCTGCTGATTCGTCTCCTTGCCTAGCAAAACCAGCCCATGGTAAAGAAATATTTAACTTAGAACCTGTCTGGAGGGAGTTTCACACCCACAATAGCAGGCAAGGATTCCTTCCAGAGAGCCAGCGTGGTGTAGGGGTTAGGAGCAGTGGACTCTACTCTGGAGAACTGGGTTTGATTCCCCGCTCCTCCACATGTGGGGCGGAGGCTAATCTGGTGAACCTGGTTGGTTTCCCCACTCCTCCACATGAAGCTAGCTGGGTGACCTTGGGCTAGTCACAGTTCTCTCCCTCAGGAAACCAGAAACTAAAATGTTATTAGGGTGTGGATGACACCCAGATGTGTTTCTCCTTTCCAGCAGGTCAGGTTAGCCACCATGGTGTAGTGGTTAAGAGCAGTGGTCTCTAATCTGGAGAACTGTGTTTGATGCCCCCTCCTCCATTAGAGTAACAGACTCTAATCTGGAAAACCAGGTTTGATTCCCCACCCCTCCACATGAGCAGCGGACTCCAATCTGGAGAACTGGGTCTTATTCCCCATTCCTACTCATGAGCAGCGGCCTCCAATCTGGTGAGCTGGGTTGGTTTCCCCCACTCATACGCATGAAGCCTGCTGGGTGACCTTGGGCTAGTCACAGTTATCTCCAAGCTCTCTCAGCCCCACCTACTTCACAGGGTGTCTGTTGTGGGGTGGGGTGGGGAAGGGAAGGTGATTGTAAGTTGGTTTGATTCTCTTTAAAAGGTAGAGAAAGTCAGCATATAACAACCAACTCCTTCCTCCTCCTCTTCCTCCTCTTCCTCCTCCTCCTCCTTCTTCTCCTTCTCCGGCTAATGCCAGCTACAGTCAGGAGGCTGCTTAAGAACCTAAGAAGAGCCTGCTGGGTCAGACCAGCCATCCAGATAGTCCAGCATACTGCTTCGTGCAGTGGGCAACTAGTTGTCTGGTGGGTCAAACATATAGGGCATGGAGGCCAATGCCCTCCTCTGCTGCCGCCTCCCAGCACTGGGATCCAGAGATTTGCTGCCTGTGGATCTTGAGGCTTCCTTCAGTCACCATGGCTAATAGCCACCAATGGATCCCTCCTCCATGAATCGGCCTAACCCCCTTTTCAAGCTGTCTGTGCTTGTGGACCTCACCGCCTCTGCTGGCAGGGAACACCACCGTCAGATGGCTCACGAGTTAACAAGCCTTTCCTTTTCTCTGTCCTGATCTTATTCCCCAACAATTCCATTCGTAGGGTTTGCCACCGGCAGGAGGTTTTTGGGATGGAGATTGAGGAGGGGAGGGTTTGGGAAGGGGAGGAACTTCTGTGCCATTGAGTCCAATGGCCAAAGCAGCCATTTTCTCCAAGTGAGCTGATCTCTATTGGCTGGAGATCAGTCATAATAGCAGGAGATCTCCAGCTAGTACCTGGAGGTTGGCAACCCTACCCATTGGGTGCTCCCAAGTTCTATGATCACAGGAGAGGGAAGGAAAAGCTCCCTCTATCTACTTGCTCTCTGTGTGTAAAGTGCTAACCATGCTGGCTGTCCAGTTGGAGGTGGTGCCTGGGGAGGGTTGAGTTTGAGAAGGGATGTGTTACCATAGAGTGCACCCTCTGAAGTTGCCCTTTCCTCCAAGGCAGTGGGGTCTCTGTACTCTGGAAACCATTGTAATTTCAGGAGAAGGACAACTGTGGCTCAGTGGTGGAGCATCTGCTTGGCATGCAGAAGGTCCCAGGTTCAATCCCCGGTATCTCCAGTTAAAGGGACTAGGCAAGTAGGTGACGTGAAAGACCTCCACCTGAGACCCTGGAGAGCCACTGCCAGTCTGAGTAGACGATACTGACTTTGATGGACCGTGATGGTCTGATTCAGTATAAAGCAGCTTCATGTGTTCGTGTGTTCATGTGAGAACTTCAGGCCCTATCTGGAAGTTAGCAACCCTACTCCTCAGCAACTGGATCACCCATGGGGGTTCAAAATGTACAAAGCTGCCTTGTCCTGCCATTGGTCCTGCGAGACTCTTGAGACTGGTAGACTCTCTCTGACTGGTTCACCATACTCTCTGTTTCGGATCCTGGGGAGCCCTGAGTGCTAAGATCCCGCAACATGGATCTGGGCCTTTTTGTGCACAACTGCAAAGCATGGGTTTGGAGAATGAGTCGCGGCCAATCCCCAGGAGCTGAGAGACCAATCGATGCTTTCAAAACGGCTTGCCCTTTCAATGTGTCTTTGATGTGTATTCTGTTAAGACCCCCCCTCCTTGAACCGCATATTAAAATGAGAGGCCTGACTCTTATTCTGGATGAAATTAATTCTCTGCCTACCACAGTCCAAATTATATACCATTTTAGTGCTAAAGACTGAAATTAGGTACTACGTATATGATAAATACCTAGGGATTAATAGATGTGGGGCTCCTTTGGCCTGATTGGAGGAATAATTAGAATGGAAGTTATAATACATATATATTTTTCATCCTGGTGTCCTGCTTCTCCTTTCTTTGTGTGTGCAGAGAGAATATAACATAAGAACATAAGAAAGGGCATGTTGGATAGGGTTGCCAGCTCTGGGTTGGGAAATACCTGGAGATTTTTGGGGCGGAGCCTGAGGAGGGCGGGGTTTGGCGAGGGGAGGGTCTTCATTGCCGTAGAATCCAATGGCCAAAGCGGCCATTTTCTCCAGGGGAACTGATCTCCATCAGCTGGAGATCAGTTGTAATAGTGGGAGATCTCCAGGTATTACCTAAGGGGAGTGGTTAAGATGCTTAAAGCTGTTTAGCTTGGAAAGAAGGCGGCTGAGGGGAGACATGATAGAGGTCTATAAAATTATGCATGGTTTGGAGAGAGTGGACAGGGAGAAGCTTTTCTCCCTCTCCCATAATACTAGAACGTGAGGTCATCTGCAGAAGCTGGAGGGTGAGAGATTCAAAACAGATAAAAGGAAGTCTTTCTTCACACAACGCATAGTTAAATTGTGGAACTCCCTGCCCCAGGATGTGGTGATGGCTGCCAGCTTGGAGGGCTTTAAGAGGGGAGTGGACATATTAATGGAGGAAAGGGGTTTTCATGGCTATTAGTTAGAATGGATACTAGTCATGCTGCATACCTATTCTCTCTGGTATCAGAGGAGCATGCCTATTATTTTGGGTGTGGTGGAACACAGGCAGGATGGTGCTGCTGCAGTCATCTTGTTGTGGCTTCCTAGAGGCACTTGGTTGGCCACTGTGTGAACAGACTGCAGGACTTGATGGGCCTTGGTCTGATCCAGCAGGGCCTTTCGTATGTTCTTATATACCTGGAGGTTGGCAACCCTAATGCTGGATCAGACCAAGGCCCATCAAGTCCTGCAGTCTGTTCACACAGTGGCCAACGAGGTGCCTCTAGGAAGCCCACAAGCAAGACGAGAGACCGCGGGGTTTCCCTTTTCCATTCATATGTACTCGCAGCAGGTCCTTCCCCAAACCAGCTTTCTATGGGCTCGCAGCTGAGTTGCTGAAACTCCACAACCCAGCAGAGGTCTTCCTGCCACCATTGCTGCTGGAGACACAGTTGCCAACCTCCAGGTGGTAGTTGGAGATCTCCCAGAATGACAACTGGTCTCCAAGGAACAGACATCAGTCATGTGTAAAGTACCTTCAAGTTGCAGCCGATTTATGGCAGCCTTATAGGATTTTCAAGGCAAGAGACTAACAGAGGTGGTTTGCCATCACCTTCCTCTGCATAGAGACCCTGGCATTCCTTGGTGGTCTCCCATTCAAATACTAACGAGGGCCGACCATGCATAGCCTCCAAGATCTGATGAGATTGGGCTGGCCTGGGCCATAAAGGTCAGGGCAGAAATCAGTGTGTTAAGTGCAGTCAAGTTGCTTCCAACTCATGACAATCCTATGAATCAATGTCCTCCAAAACGTCCTATAATTAACAGCCTTGCTCAGGTCTGGCAAACTGAGGACTGTGTCTTCCTTGAGAGAGTCAGTCTATCTCAATTTTCGTCTTGCTCTTTTCCATCTGCCTTCAACTTTTCCTAGCATTATTGTCTTTCCCAGTGACCATAATCATGTGCCATATGAATTGATCTGAGCCCTGATGTTTCACTTTAGTATGGCTGTCAACCTCCAAGAAGGACCTGGAGAACGGCTGGAATTCCAACTGATCTTCAGCTTACAGAGATCAGTTCCTTTGGAGAAAATGTCTGCTTTGAAGTGGTGGGAGTCTGACCTGGAGAACTGGGTTCGATTCTCCACTCCTCCACATGAGCGGTGGAGGCTAATCTTGTGAACTGCATTTGCTTCCCTACATGAAGCCAGCTGGGTGACCTTGGGCAAGTTACAGCTCTGTTAGAGCTCTCTCAGCCCCACCTACCTCACAGAGTGTCTGTTGCGGGGAAGGGAAGGGAAGGTGAATTGTAAGCCGTTTTGATTCTCCCTTAAGTGGTAGAGAAAGTCGACATATAAAAACCAGCTCTTCTTCTTCAGGTGGACTCTGTGGCATTATACCTTGCTGAGGTCCCTCCCCTCCCCCAAACCCTCCTCCCCCTGGCTCCCCCCAAAAAAATCTCCAGGATTTTCCCAACCCAAAGTTAGCAACCCTATTAATGGGGCTGCAACTGTGAAATCTCCCAAGCTTTATAATTTTGTAAAAGAATGACATTCTTATGAATAAATCCTCAAATGGGAGGACAGAATAAATGAGGAATGCAGCTGCCTCCAGAGCAGTTGTGCCAGGCCCCTATCCGTGGATATGATTAAATAGACTGATCAGTGAATAAGTAATAATCTAATCTCATAAGGGACTCGCACCAGACTCCTGCAGTCGGCAGCTTTTTCCATGCGTGACCAAATGACCTCTGATTTTCATTCCATCTGCTCCTATTAGGCAGGGTCATTTTTCCCCATCATCGCCTTAGTGAAAAATTCATGCCGCTATTCTAAAGGGGAGAAGGAACGAAAGGCACTTCTCTTCTCTAGGAAAAGGCTTCGGCCCGTCTCTCTGGTGGGTTAGACCCCTGAGCTTAATTTTCCACCAGGCTGTGCTGTGCTGGTTGAGGAACTTACTTCACCACTTTGGAGCGGTGGAGTCTGATCTGGAGAACCGGGTTTGATTCCCCTCTCCTCCACATGAGCGGCAGAGGCTAATTTGGTGAACTGGATTTGTTTCCCCACTTTTTTACATGAAGCCAGCTGGGTGAGCTTGGGCTAGTCACAGCTTTTAGAGCTCTCTCAGCCCCACCTACCTCACAGGGTATCTGTTGTGGGGAAGAGAAGGAGATGGTAAACCGGTTTGATTCTCCTTAAAAGGTAGAGAAAGTCGGCATATTAAAACCAATTTTTCTCCTCTTTCTCCTCCTCCTCCTCCTCCTCAATTTCCCTGGTGAACTGGGAGCAGCTTCTGGATCATTCTGTCTTTTTCACCAAGAACTAAGAACTAGGACTAAAACACTAGGCCAGGCCTTTATGAAGCAGCCACACTGGTCCATTTAGCTCAGAGTGGTCTGCTCCAGAGGTCTCAGGCAGAGAAAGGTTTCTTTCCCAACCCCTTTAATTGTATATAACCCAGGGGTAGTATGATAGCCTCAGTTTGATCATTTTAGCTTCTACGGAGAGTTCATGCTTGATTTGATCTAGAGAACCCACTGATTTGTCTTTTTGGGCAGTCCAGGGTATCTGCAACACTCTCCTCCAACACCACATTTCAAAGGAATCTACTTTCTTCCTATCAGCTTTCTTCATTGTCCAACTTTCACACCCATACAGAGTAACAGGGAATACTGTGACATAAATTAATTTTATCTTGGTTGCCAATGACACACCCTTACACTTAAGAATCTTTTCTAGCTCCTTCATAGCTAGCCCCTTCCAGTCTCAATCTCCTTCTTATTTCTTGGTTGCAGTCTCCCTTCTTGTTGATGATGGAGCCAAGGAACAGAAAATCTATAACGATTTTAATTTCTTCATGTCAGCCTTAAGGTTGTGTAATTCCTTGGTCAGCAAGAGTCAGGAACTCCCTGCCCCAGGATGTGGTGGTGGCTGCTAACTGGTAAGGCTTTAAGAGGGGAGTGGACATGTTCATGGAGGAGAGGGCTATCCATAGCTCCTAGTCAAAATGAATACTAGACTAGTCATGATGCATACCTATTCTCTCCAGTATCCGAGGAGCATGCCTATTATTTTGGGTGCGGTGGATCACAGGCAGGATGGTGCTGCTGCAGTCGTCTTGTTTGGGGACTTCCTAGAGGCACCTAGTTGGCCACTGAGTGAACAGACTGCTGGACTTGATGGGCCTTGGTCTGATCCAGCGGGGCCTTTCTTATGTTCTTAAGTCACCGTTTCCAATGGCAAGTGACACAGAGGTGGGGTCCACAACCTATTTTGCTCAAAGACAGAGGCTTTACCTGAGCCAATCCAGGGCCAAAAATGTTTTGGGCACCTCAATTTAAGAAAGATGTAAACAAGCTGGAACATGTCCAGAGGAGGGCAACAAAGATGGTGAGGGGTCTGGAGACCAAGTCCTGTGAGGAAAGGTTGAAGGAGCTGGGTATGTTTAGCCTGAAGAGGAGAAGTCTGAGAGGGGATATGAGAACCATCTTCAAGTCCTTAAAGGGCTGTCATAGCGAGGAGGGTGCCGAGTTGTTTTCTGTTGCTCCAGAAGGTCGGACCAGAACCAACGGGTTGAAATTAAATCAAAAGAGTGTCCGTCTAGACATTAGGAAGAATTTTCTAACAGTTCGAGCGGTTCCTCAGTGGAAGAGGCTTCCTCAGGAGGTGGTGAGCTCTCCTTCCCTGGAGGTTTTGAAGCAGAGGCTAGATGGCCATCTGTCAGCAATGCTGATCTTGTGACCTTAGGCAGATCATGAGAGGGAAGGCATCTTGGCCATCCTCTGGGTATGGAGTAGGGGGTCACTGGGGGTGTGGGGGGAGGTAGTTGTGAATTTCCTGCATTGTGCAGGGGGTTGGACTAGATGACCTTGGTGGTCCCTTCCAACTCTATGATTCTATGTACTGGATTAACAGGCAGGCAGGCAGCCAATAGGGTAAGAGCAATCTATGTTCTGAATTGAGACGCTTCTGACCTGACCCAAGAGGTGATCGTCAAATGTGTTTTGCGGTTTCTGGGCAACCGTCAGCTGCTTCCCCGGGCCTCAGCCTGTTCCATTCTCCTGTTCACCGCCGAGAAACACAAGCGGAGATGCCAAGAGCCCATTCAGCCCCCGAAGGATCTGTCGAAAGGTTTCTCCTCCCTTTCCTTGGAAGGCTCCTTCCATTGTTTCGGGTGGCACCGGCTCTTGGCAGAAGGACAGCGCCTAAGCCATTCATTGCTTTAAGGAATAATTGGAGGTTATTAAGCAGTTAATTAATAAGGATTAGCGAGGAGGTCTGAAAAGCTTGGCGAGAGAAGTAAGGCCCTGCATTGTGAAGGGCTGGAGTTTTTGAATGGGGGGAGGGCAAGCGGGGAAGTCAAATTGATTAGCCGGCGAACAAAAGCAAGGAGAAAACAGTGGCTCTCTGGGCAAGCAGCAATTTCTCCTCTCCCTCTTCATTCCTTTGGCGTTCTTTCACTTCTCTGCTAAAAGAATTTCTATCGCCATGTCCAGGAAGAGGCACCGGCATTTCGCGTTTGGAAAGCTGATGCACCGGCAAATCGATCAAAGCAGGGGAAATATTAATCAGGGCTCAATTAAGGATGTGTGAATCCCTGCTGAGAAACGTTGCTGGTCTTACTGAAACGCTTTAACATGCCTGGGAAGGGATTTCTAAATGCACCGGAAACTGGGGCAGTTAAATTGGGGAGCTCCCTGCCCCAGGATGTGGTGACAGCAGCCAACTCATGAGAGGGAGGGCATCTTGGCCATCTTCTGGGCATGGAGGAGTGGTCACTGGAGGTGTGTGGGGGGAGGTAATTGTGGATTTCCTGCATTGTGCAGGGGGTTGGACTAGATGACCCTGGTGGAACCTTCCAACTCTGTGATTCTATGATTCTAACTTGGAAGGCTTTAAGAAGGGAGACATGTCCATGGAGGATAGGGCTATCCATGGCTACTAGTCAAAATGGATACTAGTCATGATGCATACCTATCTTCTCCAGTATCAGAGGAACATGCCTACTATATGAGGTGCTTTGGAACACAGGCAGGATAATGTTGCTGCAGTCATCTTGTTTATGGGCTTCCTAGAGGCACCTGGTTGGCCACTGTGTGAACAGACTGCTGGACTTGATGGGCCTTGGTCTGATCCAGCATGGCCTTTATTTTGTCCTTATGTCCTTAAGGCTTTAAGTGGGGAGTGGATATGTTCATGGAGGAGAGGGCTATCCATGGCTACTAGACAAAATGGACACTAGTCATGACGCATACCTGTTCTCTCCAGGATCAGAGGAGCATGCCTTTTATGTGAGGTGCCGTGGAACACAGGCAGGATAATGCTTCTGCTGTGGTCTTGTTTGTGAGCTTCCTAGAGGCACCTGGTTGGCCTGGACTTGATGGGCCTTGGTCTGATCCAGCATGTATAGTGGTGGAGAATGAGTTGCGACTCTGCCTGTCAACAATGTAATTCAAAAAAAGAAAGAAAAGATTAGCTGTCTTGCTTATAACTAATTAAGCAATTAATTAGCCAGTTAAAATAAACATGACACTTTCTCATTGCAGGCAAGATTTTCAAGGGTGTTCCAAGAAGACAGAGTTGACAACAAAATTATAGAGGCGAATTACTGGTTTTCCAAAATCCAGCTCCAATGTGATTGATGGGTACGAATAAATCGTGTCCGTATCGTACCCTTCCTCCATGGGTTCCCATGGTCCAGGTTATTCATCTTCCCCATGCTCCTGTGAGACAAGTTAGGCAGAGACAGATCTCACCCAGAGAGTACATTGGTAGAGGTGCTACCAATAGTTGAGAGAAATATTCAGATATCTGGATGGGGTTTAAACTTTGTGCCCAGAGAATGTAGTAGAGCGAGGGTCCAGAAAATTGTGGTCTCTTGTGTGCTGAGAGAGGGGTGACTGGCACAAAAAGCTTTCCAGTCACCTAAGGTAGGATTGGCAACCTCCAGGTGGGACCTGGAGCCCTCCTGGAGTTACAACTGATCTCCTGACTACATCGATCAGTTCCCCTGGAGAAAATGGCTGATTTGAAGGGTGGACTCTTTGGCATTATACTTTGCTGAGGTACCTCTTCTCCCCAAACCCTGCTCCTCCTAGGTTCTACCCAGAAAATATCAAGGGATTTCCCAACCCAGAGCTTGTATATTGTTTAGCCATACACTTTTGTGCTGTTGGTTTATGACTGCTATGGTTGTCCTGAAGATTGCTCCTGGCCCAGAGGGCAGGAAGCGTTGCATCAGTGTTTGGCTCTCGTGGCCGTTTCTTACATGTCCAAGGGAATGCCAATTGCCACTTTGGGGGCAGGGAGCAATTTTCCTCCAGGCCAGATTGGCCAGGGATCCTGGAGATTTTTTTTGGCCACCTTCTGGGCATGGAGTAGGGGTCACTGGAGGTTGTGGGTGGGAGGCAGTTATGAAATTCCTGCATTGTGTAGGGGGTTGGACTAGATGAGTAGATGGGGAGGGGTGGTGTCTTAGAGGTAGAGCATCTGCTTGGCATGCAGGAGGTCCCAGGTTCAATCCCTGGCAGCTACAGTTATAGGGGCTAGGCAAGTAAGGTGTTGTGAAAGACCCCTGCCTGAGACCCTGGAGAGCAGCTGCTGGTCTGAGTTGACAATACTGACTTTGATGGACCAAGGGTTTGATTCAGTATAAGGCAATTCTATGTGTTAATGTGTTCATGATCCTGGTGGTCCCTTCCAACTCTATGATTCTGTGATTCTCTGATCTGATGGTAAAATATATTTCCCTGACCACTGCACATAAAAAAGCCAACTATTTTGAAAAGCACACAAGATTCCACTTTTCTGACTGAATAGGCATGACCCCCAAATAGGATTCCAAGAAACCCAACCCCATGTGAGAAAGATGGAGTTGGTTGCTTCCAGCGGGATATTTTGATTGCCATGAGTATACAGCTACTATTGTTTATTACAGAAGATTTGTGTGTGCGTAGGCCATATTTGGTGTCCCGTTGAAGGGCAAGTAAAGAACCGAATAGCTAAAATGTTGGTTATTTAGTATTTGGTTTTAAACAGTGATCCTGTGGTTCTGCAAAATGCATAATGATTTGCGGTTATACAACTGATGTGTGGTGTTTTGAGTAAGGGGACAGGTCATGGAGTCACACAGCTTTCAGCTCACAGCTGTGTTCCACCTGGCACCTGATCTTCTCAAATATGTTGGTGATTTTTCTCTTCCTTTTCTTATAACTTTAAAATCTCATTTTACTGGTTTTGATTGGTAGTAGGTTCAGACATGCAATTGGCTGGTTGTAGAATTAGATAGCATTTGTGTTAGGATATTTTGATAGCTGGTGTTTTTTGGAGCCGGGGCCAGACTAGCCAATTCCTGAATGAAATAAATGCATCAATGCCATAGAGTCCAATTGCCAAAGCGGCCTTTTCCTCCAGGGGAACTGATCTCTGTCAGCTGGAGATCAGTTGTCAGCAGGAGATTTCCAGCTACTACCTGAAGGTTTAAATAACCCACAGAGCTAGCGGCTCACTTAGTGCAAAAAATTCATTAAGACAAGTAACATCAAATTTCAATTTATAATACATTTTCTCAGACTTTCACCGAGTCTCAGACATAAATGAATATTTTCTCGGACTTTCACATAGTCTCAAACATGAATGAATTTCCCTAGTCTAGTCTAGTGCACTGATAAACAAACAGAAAATAGTTGATACTTTTTCAGCACAGGTATTTGTTATTTATAGCTATCTAAACTACCTGGATGGCCCAGGCTAGCCTGATCTCGTCAGATCTCAGACGCTAAGCAGGGTCAGCCCTGGTTAGTATTTGGATGGGAGACCACCAAGGAAGTCCAGGGTTGCTATACAGAGGAAGGCACTGGCAAACCACCTCTGTTAGTCTCTTGCCTTGAAAACCCCGTAAGGGGTTGCCATAAGTCGGCTGCCACTTGACGGCACTTTACACACACACAAACTACCTGAAGGTTTGCAGCCCTGGGTTCACTACGAGGCAGCTGCATGTGCTTCTAACCTAGCTCACTGGGTTGTCGTTGTAAGGATAATCTGTGGAAGGGAAAGAAGAGAGGGCTGCCTTTTGGGGGAGCTACCAAATGTGGAAGTCCAGTTTCACATCTGTTCCACTTACGGAGAGTTAGGGAGTGCTCAATGCTTCCATGCTGCCCTATGTTGATTAGGTTGCTAATTGTGGGTGATAATTGCTGGTTTGTGTGTGTGTATTGATCTCTGGGTAGCTCCATAAATCACCCTCAGCTTTGCTCTGAGTCTTTAATGAGCAAATCAGGCAGCGGCTCTCAAGGACTCAACTTACTCTTAGATTCTGGTATTAAGAGACCTCCCAAAGGGGGCAGGTTAGGCTTGCCAGCCCCAGGCTGGGAAATACATGGAGATTTGGGGGGGGGGTGGAGCCTGAGAAGGGTGGGGTTTGGGGAGGGGAGGGACTTCAATGCCATAGAGTCCAATTGCCAAAGTGTCCATTATCTCCAGATCTGATCTCTGTTGCCTGGAGATCAGTTGTAATAGAGGGAGATCTCGAGCTAGTAGTAGAAGTTGGTTTTTATATACCGACTTTCTCTACCACTTAAGGGAGAATCAAACAGGCTTACAATCACCTTCCCTTCCCCTCCGCACAACAGACACCCTGTGACGTAGGTGAAGCTGAGAGAATGTGACTTGCCCAAGGTCACCCAGCTGGCTTCACACGTAGGAGTGGGGAAACAAATCCAGCTCACCAGATTAGCCTCCGCCGCTCATGTGGAGGAGTGGGGAATCAAACCCGGTTCTCCAGATCAGACTCCACCATTCCAAACCACCGCTCTTAACCACTACACCACGCTGGCGTAACCACTCTAGTACCTGGAGGTTGGCAACACTGTTTTTCACCACGGGTTCAAGTTACTTGAGGACACTCTGTGCAAAATAAACATATGCATCCATACAATCATAGAGTTGGAAGGGACCACTAAGGTCATCTAGTCCATTCTCCCTGCACAATGCAGAAAATTGACAACTCCCTCCCCCCACACCCCCAGTGACCTCTATATGCCCAGAAGATGGCAAAAGCCCTCCAGAATCCCCGGGCAATCTGGCATGAAGGACAATTGCTTCCTGACTCCAAAGTGGCGATCAGCATTACCCTGGGCATGCAAGAAAGGGCCATGAGAGTCAAACACTGACACAAACCTTCCTGCTCTCCCTCTCACAATCTGTCCACTGGCCGTGGCTCAGTGGACGATCCTCTGCTTTGCATGCAGAAGGTCCTGGGTTCAATCCCCGGCATCTCCAGTTAAAAGGATCTGACACGGATGATGTGAAGGACCTCTGCCTGAGACCCTGGAGAGCCGCTGCCAATCTTAGACAACACTGACCTTGACGGACCAAGTGTCTGGTTCAGTATGAGGCAGCAGCATGTGCTTCTAACCTAGCTCACTGGGTTGTCGTTGTGAGGACCACCTGTGGAAGGGAAAGCAGGGTCATCTAGTCCAACCCCCTGCCCAATGCAGGAAATTCACAACTAAATCTCCCCACAGTGACCCCAACCCTCTCCCCACCATGCAGGAACCCACAATCAAAGTACTCCCGACAGATGGCCATCCAGCCTCTGCTTAAAGACCTCCAAAGATGGGGACGCCACCACCCTCCGAGGCAGTGCATTCCACCATCGAACGTCTGAAAGTTCTTCCTAATGTTTAGGTGGAATCACTTTTCTATTCGTTTAAACCTCCAGGCAGTGGCTGGAGATCTGTTGGGATTACAAGTGATCTCCAGGTGCCAGAGATCAGTTTACCCCACTGAAGTCCCTCTTGTACCCACACCCTGCCCTCCTCAGGCTCCTCCTCTAAAATCTCCAGGTGTTTCCAACCCAGAGCTGGCAACCCTAGGTGGAGTCCATAAAAAGCAATGTGAATATTGTGATTCTGATCAGCTTTGGCACTGGATTCAGTTTTGTGTGAATTCAGGTTCAGGTGAAAGTGGGTATAAATCTCCAGAATCACTGATATTTTCTTAAATTAATTATGCACCTGAATAGTAAAATGAGGGATGAGAAGAAGCTACTTCTTCCTTTCCTAGAGCCGGCGTGGCGTAGTGGTTAAGAGTGGTGGTTTGGAGCGGTGGACTCTAATTTGGAGAACTGGGTTTGATTCCCCACTTCTCCACGTGAGTGAGGGATGCTAATTTGGTGAACTGGGTTGGTTTCCCCACCTCTTCATGTGTAGGAGTGACCTTGGGCTAGTCACAGCTCTCTTGGAGATCTCTCAGCCCCACCTACCACACAGGGTGTCTGTTGTGGGGAGGGGAAGGGAAGGAGAGTGTAAGCCCATTTGATTTTTCCTTAAGTGATGAAGTTGGCATATAAAAACCAACTCTTCTTCTTTCCTCCTTTGCCCCCCTTTCCTTTTCGACTTCCTTCTGGAATATTCAACCACTTCCAAGTTTGGTTGTCAGCAGAGGAAACACACAGCGGGAGGATAAAAACACAGCACACCATTTTTAGAGTGTGTCTCTTGCAGGCAAACTGCAGTTCCCTTTGAGTCATTTTTATTATTATTATAGAGACAGTCGTCATAATAATAATCGGGAGCCATAATAATAACTAGCAAAGAAAGTTTTTTTTGTGCCTGCGCCCAACACTCTCTGGCGCCCGGCCCTCTTCTGCAGGGAGCCATCTGCGCTGGCGGGTCACATCCGATTATGGCTCAATGCGGGCGACGCACGGGAGCTGTGCGGGAGTTCTCGCCCGGGGCTGCAAACTTGTCAGAGTTCATAAGCTTGGCAAAGAGGCTACAGCGTCTGTGCCGGGCCTTGAATAACATTACTAAGAAGGCATATGTTTGGACAAGTGGGACTTTTCACCCCTTGGAGGCAGCTGGAACTAAGGTTTCCAGGTCCCTTTTTGCCACCGACGGGAGGTTTTTGGGGTGGAGCCTGAGGAAGGTGGGGTGTGGGGAGGGGCTTCAATGCCATAGCGTCCAATTGCCAAAGCAGCCAAGAACAGTTGGTTTTTATATGCTGACTTTCTCTACCTTTGAAGGAGAATCAAGCTGGCTTACAATCTCCTTCCCTTCCTTTCCCCACAACAGATGCCCAGTGAGGTAGGTGGGTAGGGTTGCCCACCTCCAGGTAGTAGCTGGAGATCTCTTGCTATTACAACTGATCTCCTGCTATTACAACTGATAGAGATCAGTTCCCCTGGAGAATATGGCCGCTTTGGCAATTGGACTCTATGGCATTCAAGTCCCTCCCCTCCCCAAACTCCACCCTCCTCAGGCTCCACCCCAAAAACCTCCTGCCGGTTGCAAAGAGGGATCTGGCAACCCTATAGGTGGGGCTGAGAGAGCTCTAAGAGAGCTGTGGCTAGCCTAAGGTCATCCAGCTGGCTTTGTGCGTAGGAGTGGGGAAGCCAAGCCGGTTCACCAGATTAGAGTCCGCCACTCATGAGGAGGAGTGAGGAATCAAACCCGGTTGTCCAGATTAGAGTCCATTGCTCTTAACCACTATGTCACACTGGTTTGGGCAAAAAAATCTATGGAGGGAGAGGGAGAGAGTGGGAGGGGGGGAGAGAGAGAGAGTTGCATCTTGGTTCTGTTACATATAGTTGCAGAAATGCAGAGGCCACGGTATGATATTTTTGCCTATATCCGGATACTTTTTTTTGGTACTAAAATCCTCCTCTGCCTCCAGGAAGACAGACAGCTGTGTTCAGCAACTGGCTACACATTATCTCCTGCAGGCCCAGGAACTGGACCAGATGTTCCATAAACCTACTTGCAGGGCCATTCCAGCAGGAGGTTTTTGGGGCGGAGCCTGAGGAGGGCAAGGTTTGGGGAGGGGCTCCAATGCCATAGAGTCCAATGGCCAAAGCGGCCATTTTCTCCAGGGGAACTGATCTCCGTCTGCTGGAGATCAGTTGTCATAGCAGGAGATCTCCAGCTAGTACCTGGAGGTTGGCAACCCAACTTGAGTCTTAGTCGGTTTAGGGTTCCTGTTACACCCACAAAGATCGGCAGCCCTACCAGGTTGATCGCCTCCATGAGCATGAGGACTTTCAGACCTGAATTAGTTCATGAGTGAAATTGGTCAGGTTGCCTCCGCCTTCAGTCAGGAAAACACTAAGATTTCTTTCCTACCAAGGCTCTCTAGAGTCAGCCCTTCGTTCGGGAGGTGCTTTCCTCCTGCCTTTCTCTCTGGTGCTGCAATGCAGAATCTCAGGGAGGAGGGAAGTTCAAGAGTTACCGGAGGGACTGCAGTTAGCCTTGGGGTTTTTCCAGGCATCTCTGTGCTAGGCAAGAGGCCTCCCTCCTTGGTGGGTGTGCCTTAAGGCGGCACACATCTGTGGCAGGAATCCCTTAGTTTCCCGGGGACACAAACCATAGTGGTTTGTCCTGAAGAGTATGTGGTCACACACTGCAGCTTCTCGGCCTCCTCCAATTCCACTTCCACCATTTGCACCATCTGAAATATTACTCCTAGGGTTGCCAGCCTCCAGGTGTGGCCTGGAGATCTCTCAGAATTACCATGGACCTCCAGATATTCTTTCCACTGGAGACAAATGGCTTATTTGGACGGTAGCCTCTATGGCATTATACCCTGCTGAGGTCCTTCCCCTCCCCAAACCCCACCCTCCCCAAGACGCTACCCACATATCTCTAGGGATTTCCCATACGCTGGTAACCCTAAGCTGGGGAAACCTTTTCAGAGTTCCATTCTGTGTGGCGCTTGGGGGCTGCACAGAGAAAGGGAAAGAAACCACCCCTCTTAGGACTCAACTACTTCTCTGAAATTTTTGTTGTTGCTGCAAATGTAACTATCAGGATTGCTTTACCAAGGGGGACAACAGTGTGGGGAGAGAGTGGGGGGGGGAGAGAGAGAGAGAGGGTGGGAAGGGAGGCAGTAGGGTTGCCATCTCTGGGTTGGGAAATTCCTGGCAATTTGGGATTGGAGCCTGGAGAGGGCAGAGTTTGGGGAGGGACCTCAGAAGAAGAAGAAGAAGAGTTGGTTTTTATCTGCCGACTTTCTCTGCCACTTAAGAGAGAATCAAACCAGCTTACAGTCATCGTCTCTCCCCCTCCACGCAACAGACACCCTGCAAAGTAGGTGAGGCTGAGAGAGCTCTGTCAGAGCTCTAACTAGCCCAAGGTCACCCAGCTGGCTGCAGGTGGAGGAGTGGGGAAACAAATCCAGTTCGCTAGATTAGCCTCCGCCGCTCATGTGGAGGAGTGGGGGAATCAAACCCGATTGCTCCAGATCAGAGTCCAATGCTCCAAACCACTGTTCTTAACCACTATACCACCCTGGGTACAATGCCATAGAGTCTATCTTCCCAAGCAGCCACTTCTTCTGGAGGAACTGATTTCTGTAGTCTGGAGATCAGCTGTAATTCTGGAAGGTGGCACGGCCCCACCTGGAGGTTGGTAACCTTAGCACGGAAGGGGCACTTTAACTCTTTCCTCCCCTGCTCTTTCCTTGCTGTAAAAAAGACTCTCTGCCCCGGAGTCTGTTGTATCCCTACTTGGGAAAACCTCAGGATTCACCTCCCCCCCCACTGGGAGTAAAAGCAGCTCAGGGCAGCTTTCTTGCAATGGGAAAAGGACAAGTGAAAAAGGGTGGAAGTTTCCCTCTCTCCTTCCATGATTTTCCTCCTCCATAAAGCAATCCTTGCTGTTGCATTTGCAAAAGAAAACAATGCCATTTCAAGTCTAAAGGGAAGACGCTGTCAAGTGTGATGGAAATGAGGGGCGAGTCCTTTGAGTTCTTCTTCAGGTAATGCTGCTATAATAGGTGCTTTGCAGAGGGTGGTTATGTGAGGCTTACAGCCACTGGTTGGCTAGCACCTGTGACGGCACCGTGGAAGTCAATCACAGTTCTCCGCAAAGTCTCCCATGCCTGCGTAGACTTGTGAGTCCTTCAGGGCTTGAAAAGGTCTCCCCAAAATGCTAAACTGGGGGACCGTCATTGCTATGCAAATTGGGGAAGGAATCAGCAAAGGCAGAGGAGAGGAAAAAATAAATTTAAAAAAAGATCATTATCTTTTTGGAGATAAGTTGAACGACCTGTTGTCATGGTTACGGAGTTGTTCCGGCGCTGCCAATAAGAACGGGGGACTTTGTTCTTCTCCAAACCTGCCATTAGCTTTTAACGTTTTCTTCCCTGGCTGCAAACAAATTGGAGGGAGATGACGATCGTAAGAGTTTGCCTGGGAGCTTCAGTCACCTGTCTTATATCTCTCTGCTGCATTTACACATAGAGGCTGTTTTCATTGTGGATCCATCAGTCCAAGATAAATACCTCCTGCGGCCCTCTGGACTCTGAGAGGGGATGCTAGCACCGGCAGCCCCTCTGTTTGGTTCTGTGAGAAGACCCCGAGCCCCTTTTGATCAGCAAGGAGAGTGGTGACAGTAGCCTTCCCCCCTCTTCTATTTAGAGGAGCATCACTATAAACACCTGTACAAATCTGTAGTTCATGTGCCTGAAAGCTCCGGCAATGAGAGTCAGCGTGGTATAGAGGTTAAGAGGGGTGGTTTGGAGCGGTGGACCGGGTTTGATCCCCCATTCCTCCGCATGAGCGACGGACGCTAATTTGGTGAACTGGGTTGGTTTCCCCACTCCTCCACGTGAAGCCAGCTGGAAGACCTTGGACTAGTCACAGCTCTCTCGGCCCCACCTACCTCACAGGGTGACTGTTGTGGGGAGGGGGAGGGAAGGTGATTGTAAGCTGGTTCAATTCTTCCTTAAGTGGTAGAGAAAGTCGGCCTATAAAAACCAACTCTTCTTATTCTATGGAGGGAGGTGGTAGAACTTCATCAGATAGGGATGAACTGGGAGGATGATATGAGGGAGGTGAACACACGGATACATATGAAGCTGCCTTATACTGAATCAGACCCTTGGTCCATCAAGGTTCGTATTGTCTACTCTGACTGGCAGCGGATCTCTAGGGTATCAGGTTGAGGTCTTTCTTAACATCTGCTAGCTGATCCTTTAGCTGCACATGCCGGGGATTGAACCTGGGACCTCCTGTGTGCAATGCAGATGCTCTGCCACTGAGCCACAGTCCTTCCCCAAAGCACACCTCTAAAGCTGTCTTATACTGAATCAGAACATCTGTCCATCAACGTCAGTATTGTCTACTTTAACTGGCAGCAGCTAACCAGGGCTCAGGTTGCAATCTTTCCCATCCCTTACTTGTCAGGGATGCTTTAGGCTGATCCTGCATTGAGCAGGGGGTTGGACTAGATGGCCTCTATTGCCCCTTCCAACTCTATGATTCTATGTCCTTGTATGTCTACTGCCAGATCCTTTCAACTGGAGATGCCTGGGATTGAACCTGGGACCTTCTGCATGCCAAGCAGAGGCTCTGCCACTGAGCAGCAGCTTCTCATCCCTTTCCATCATCAAAAGATAGAAAAAAAAGGATAAGGTGAACTAGGGATGGCCACCTGGCAGTTCATGAGTTGGACCTGCCCCCCCACAGCAATTCTCTGGCCCTTGATGGCCTTAGTAAATTTTAAATGCAGTAGTTGAAGTTGCAAGGGGGAAGGGATTGTGCTTCTGTTTTATCTTAACAATGTAATTGCTTTACTGGTTCGTCTGCATTTTGTGAAAGAGAGCAAAGGACAATTCCTAATCTGCCTCCTGCAGTGATTTTACCAAAGGCACATCTGCTGCTTTGTGGGCTTCATTATCTTATACTATTTAAGCATGGGACAGCTCCCCTTCCACATGAGTATAAAGAACTCTTGCCTTGAAACAATGTCAACTTGGTGACATCAATAGAAGTATAGGGTCCAGATCATGCGAAGTGATGGTATTGCTTTACCCTGCTCTAGTTAGACCTCACCTAGAGTATTGTGTTCAGTTTTGGGCACCGCAATTTAAGAAGGATGCAGACAAGCTGGAACGTATCCAGAGGGCAACAAAGATGGTGAGGGGTCTGGAGACCAAGTCCTATGAGGAAAGGTTGAAGGAGCTGGGTATGTTTAGCCTGAAGAGGAGAAGATTGAGAGGGGATATGATAACCATGTTCAAGTACTTGAAGGGCTGTCATATAGAGGAGGGTGCCAAGTTGTTTTCTGTTGCCCCAGAAAGTTGGACCAGCACCAACGGGTTGAAATTAAATCAAAAGAGGTTCCATCTAGACATTAGGGAGAATTTTCTAACAGGCTTCCTTGGGAGGTGGTGAGCTCTCCTTCCCTGGAGGTTTTTAAGCAGAGGCTAGTTGGCCATCTGTCAGCAATGCTGATTCTATGACAGGCAGATCGTGAGAGGGAGGGCATCTTGGCCATCTTCTGGGCATGGAGTAGGGGGACACTGTGGGTGTTGGGGGAAGGTGGTTGTGAATGTCCTGCATTGTGCAGGGGGTTGGACTAGATGACCCTGGTGTTCCCTTCCAATTCTACAATTCTATGATGGAGCCTGACCACCTGGAGAAGATCAGCTCTTCCTGGGCCCCAGTTGAGGGTCTGGACCTGAAAATGGTCCCTGAGAATACAGATATTAGCCATCCGTTGTGTCCATGGAGGCTGTGTGCTTGAGAAGGAGTGGGAGAGGGGAGGATCAGGAGTGGTAGGTGAAGAGCTCAGGACAGTGGTGGGAGACCTCCAGGCAAGAGGACGGTCGGCCCAGAGAGACGTATTGTTCCTTTGCCCAGATGCATCTGCTTTAATTTTTTAAAAAAATGTTTTATTTTTACATATCATTAACAAAACATAGAACATACGTACAAAATCTAACCTAAAATCTAAGACTAGCATAAAACCGACTGTGCCATATTCCGCTCAGTATCCACTACCTGTAGAAAAATTTTGAATTTGTCATTACTACAAAACTATGGTTTTGGTTATGCTTATAGGTAACTAAAAATCTTGAAAGTATTATCTACACTGAAATAAGTAAGAAAAAAGCACTTTAATTATATCTTACTTGTATTTTCATGCTGCTATGATAATTATTAGCCTAGTCTTTTTGTTGCATATCGGTATATTCATAGTTAAAACATAGTTTATTTATAATAGCTGTATTATCCTATCATTCATGCCCCTTATTCTTAAGATATATGATTATTAAGTAAAATTAAACATTACAATTTTGCATAATCATAGTAGACTTTCCATTATTATTTTTTTGCAATTCTTCCAATGGTCTTTGATTGATCAGGTATGTCCATTTAGCCATGACGGCGTATTCAGCCATTTTTTCTTGCATCTGGTTTAATCTTGTTGCAGATTTTCTCTTGAGAGTCCGAAAGTGCTAGTTAGGAGGATGAGCTTTGGACTCGGAAAACTGCCTCACCGATAGGGTTGCCAACTGCCAGGTAGTAGCAGGAGATCTCCTGCTAATTCAACTGATCTCCAGCCGATAGAGATCAGATAACCTGGAGAAAAATGGCTGCTTTGGCAATTGAACTCTATGGCATTGAAGTCCCAACCCTCCCCAAACCCCACCCTCTTCAGGCTCCGCCCCCAAAATCTCCCACCGGTTGAGAAGAGGGACCTGGTAACCCTACTCACCGACCATTAGCTCACTGGGTTGGCTTAGTCCAATCCCTGTTCTCTACCTCAGCCTTCCCTAGGTTTTCGTATGAGGGTTGCTGAGATAGTCTATGTGAAGCAATTTGAACACATAAGAGGAGTTCTAAATTACTGCTAGATACCCTTACCATTGCTAAGCAGAAGATGTGGCTGCGTAATCATCTTTTGGAGGAATACATTCACAAGTCAAGCCAAGGAGACAAAATGGCGCAGATTTCAGGCTGCCAGCCTCCAGGTTGGACCTGGAGATCTCCTGGAATTGCAACTGATCACCAGGCTACAGAGATCAATTCCCCTAGAGAAAATGTCTGCTTTAGAAGGTGGTCTGTATGGCATGATACCCCTTGAGCTCCCTCCCCTTCGCAAACCCTTCCCTCCCCCAGGCTCCACCAAAATCTCCAGGAATTTTCCAACTCAGAACTAATAAAAATGGATACTAGTCATGATGCATACCTATTATCTCCAGTATCAGAGGAGCATACCTACTATATTAGGTGCTGGAGCACAAGGCAGGATAATGCTGCGGCAGCCGCTTGCTTGTGGGCTTCCTGGAGGCACCTGGTTGGCCACTGTGTGAACAGACTGCGGGACTTGATGGATCTTGGTCTTATCCAGCATGGCCTCTCTTATGTTCTTAACTAGCAATCATACACAGACGGTTATAGTGGAGGCTGCAACTAGGGGTTTAAACATTGACATTCCCAAGTACCTTTTACCCACTGAGGGTGGGTGACCTCGCTCTTCCGCCCTGCCACTACTTAGTGGAGCAGTGGGAGAAAACTGGGGAATACCCAGAAGTGATGTCACCATGTCGAGTGACGCTTTAGGAATTCCTCCAATCCCTATGTGCTTAGCATAGAGATTGGAAGAATTCCTAGAGGGACATTCAGCTAGGTGACATCACTTCGACACCTTATCCCAGAAGTGAAGTCACTGTGTAACATGATGCTCCCATTCCCTTGTCCTATCCTATCCTATTAACTGGTTTTAAAGTGGAGGACAAATGGAGGTTAAGGGGAGACATGATAGAGGTCTATACAATTATGCATGGTTTGGAGAGAGTGGACAGGAGAAGCTTTTCTCCCTCTCTCATAATACCAGAATGCAGGGGTCATCTGCTGAAGATGGAGGGTGAGAGATTAAAAACTGATAAAAGGAGATATTTCTTCACACAACGCATAGTTAAATGGTGGAACTCCCTGCCCCAGGATGTGGGGATGGCTGCCAACTTGGAAGGATTTAAGAGGGGAGTGGACATGTTCATGGAAGAGAGGGCTATCCATGGCTACTAGTAAAAATGGATACTAGTCATGATGCATACCTATTCTCTCCAGGATCAGAGGAGCATGCCTATTTATATTAGGTGCTGTGGAACACAGGCAGGATGGTGCTGCTGCAGTCATCTTGTTTGGGGGCTTCCTAAAGGCACCTGGTTGACCACTGTGCAAACAGACGGCTGGACTTGATGGGCCTTGGTTTGATCCAGCAGGGCTTATCTCATGTTCTTATCTGCAAGAAAGCCTTTTAATTGGGAGATGGCACCATTTTGCACGTTGACCCTAAATGGTTTCTTGTGCTATTCAACAAATTATCCAAAGGTCGTAGGGTTGCCAGCTCTGAAATGGGAAATTCTTGGAGATTTTGGAGTGGAGTCTGGGGAGGGAAGGGGAGGGACCTAAGTGGGATATAATGCCAGAGTGCACACATGCCAAAAAGCCATTTTCTCCAGGGGAACTGATGTGGGGATGGCTGCCAACCTGGAAGGCTTTAAGAGGGGTGTGAACATGTTCATGGAGGAGAGGGCTCTCCATGGCTAATAGTCAAAATGAATGCTGGACTTGAACAGACTGCTGGACTTGATGGGCCCTGGTCTGATCCATCATGGTCTTTCATATGTTCTTATGTATCCTCATATGCCAGGAAGCTGAAGCCTCTCTGAGATCTTCTGTTGTCATTATCTGAACTAAAATATTTTCCCTCCCCGTTCCTGGGGAATATTTGCAAATGTCTGAGCTGCCAAAAGCAGAAATAAAAATAACAACAATGGGAAAAAAAAACTTCAACCAACATTTACTTTCTGAATTATGTATGATTCACCAAAACAGTTGTTGTTGGAAGCGACGGCAAAGCACGAGCTTCTCTTTGAATATGTTCCATCTCTCCTCCCCCCTCTTTCTTTTTTAAACAATTAAAAGAGAGTTGGACAAATGTACTAGGATGTAGGATTGGACAAGGATCTGCCGGAGCGCGTATGGGCTCCTTCCAGGAGATGGCGAGGCGCTTCCGAGCGGAGGCGGAAAGAAAGGAGTGAATGGGCACATGGAAAAGCAGGCGAAAAGGGGTGGGAATCAATTAAAAGACAGCTGCAATGTTCCTTGCCGGGGCTTCTGGCTTCAGAGGCACATTTTCGGGTTGGTGGGTGGGTGTGACCACAAATGTGTACAGGTGGGTAACCTGTGAGCCCCTCCCCACACCAAATGCTTCCCACCAGCCACGTCTCGGGTGGCCTGACAGATGTTTGAGACGCCTCCCCCACGTCGTTTGTTCTCGCAGTCCCGGATGAGCTTTTCTCTCATCCTGGCCAACATCGCAGGGTTGTTGTGAGGGCAAAGTGCGGAAGGGAGAGCCACGCGGGCTGCCTTAGGCTCCATGGAGAAAGAGATGGATAAAAATGCACCTCGTCACAATGTTGTTGGAGGAGAGTGTTATGGATACCAAAAAAACAAATCTGTGGGTTCTAGATCAAATCAAGCCTGAACTGACCCTAGAAGCTAAAATGACTAAACTGAGGCTGTCGTACTTTGGTCACATTATGAGAAGACAAGAGTCACTGGAAAAGACAGTCATGCTAGGAAAAGTTGAAGGCAGCAGGAAAAGAGGAAGACCCAGCAAGAGATGGACTGGCTCTACAAAGGAAGCCACAGCCCTCAATTTGCAAGTCCTGAGCAAGGCTGTCAAGGATAGGACATTTTGGAGGACATTGATTCATAGGGTCGCCATGAGTCAGAAGCGACTTGACGGCACTTAACACGCACACACACAATTCTGAGGATTTGCCTGGTTGTGTGGAGGAATTGCCAGCATAGTGTAGTGGTTAAGAGAGGTGGACTCTAATTTGGAGAACCGGGGTTGTTTCCCCACTCCTCCACATGAAGACAGCTGGGTGACCTTGGGCCATTCACAGTTCTCTCTGAACTCTCCCAGCCCCACCTGCCTCACAGGGAGTATGTTGTGGGGAGAAGGCAAGGCACTTTGAGACTCCTTAAATGGTAGAGAAAGTCAGCATATAAAAACCAACTTTTCTTGCCCCAGAAGATTGGACCAGAACCAACAGTTTGAAATTAAATCCAAAGAGTTTCCGTCTAGACATTAGGAAGAATGTTCTAATAGTTAGAGCGGTTCCTCAGTGGAACAGACTTCCTTGGGAGGTGGTAAGCTCTCCTTCCCTGGAAGTTTTTAAGCAGAGGCTAGATGGCCATCTGTCAGCAATGCTGATTCTATTACCTTAGGCAGATCATGAGAGGGAGGGCACCTTGGCCATCTTCTGGGCATGGAGTTGGGGTCACTGGGGGTGTAGGGGGGAGGTAGTTGTGTAATTCCTTCATTGTGCAGGGGGTTGGACTAGATGACCCTGGTGGTGTCTTCCAACTTTCTTCTTCTTCCTCTTCCTCTTCCTCTTCCTCTTCCTCTTCCTCTTCCTCTTCCTCTTCTTCTTTCCCCAATGTGGTGCCTGTGGGTACCATGGCACCCACCTACACCTTTCCTGGAACTTGCTTTCTTCTTTCTCGGGTGCTATCCCTCTCTCACCTTTAGCTAGATTTTCTGTAGGGCTTCTCAGAATGATCCTAGCCAGTTCAGGATATGGCGATGCCAAGTTACTGTGCATCCAATCCAATTTGGCTAGGTGCTGATGTCAATGAGGGCATGCAAAATTGATTGAGCGTGTGAACTGGGCACATGATTGAACCAAGCCAAGGAGGAATATAAGGGCAAATGAAGCCTATATGTGGCAGGTGAACCTAAGAACATAAGAAAGGCCATGCTGGATCAGACCAAGGCCCATCAAGTCCAGCTGTCTGTTCACACAGTGGCCAACCAGGTGCCTCTAGGAAGCCCACAAACAGGATGACTGCAGCAGCATTGTCCTGCCTGTGTTCCACAGCACCTGATATAATGGGCATGCTCCTCTGATCCTGGAGAGAATAAGTGTGCATCATGACAAGTATCCATTTTACTAGTATCCATGAATACCCATGAACATGTCCACTCCATGAACATGTCCACTCTCCTCTTAAAGCCTTCCAAGTTGGCAGCCATCACCACATCCTGGGGCAGGGAGTTCCACCATTTAACTATGTGTTGTGTGAAGAAAGACTTTCTTTTGTCTGTTTTGAATCTCTCACCCTCCATCTTCAGCAGATGACCCCGTGTTCTAGTACTATGAGCACTTCCATGCTCCCCTCCCCCCAAATAAACTGCCAAAAGAGCAGGTGTCTTTCAATGCTGATAAATATGGTTCAGCCCTACAAAATAGCCTCTCAACCCCCTGGTGTGTGGGCTAGCAACATCTGGCTATTGCCCGCACAGCTAGTGCAAACTAGAGTACAAGTTCAGCTCAGAGATAACATGCTGATGGCAGAGACATTTAGTTGTCGCGGAAAACAGACAGAGTTGCTAAGGAACGGCAGCCGCTGGGATGGAAACCCATGAAAGGGTTGACAATTGCCAACCGGTGCTTGCCAGATCAAGTAGCTTCAAGCAAGCGTGGCCAGATGGCGGAACTCCTTCCTCGATGCGCATGGCCGTTCCTGATCCCAAAGAAGCTCCCGTTGCCCCCCTGGACCTTCAGTGGTGACGGCCGTTTTTAATATATGATTGTGGGACTGGAGAAACAAAAGGAAAGCTGTGAAGACCATAAAACAGAAGAAGAGCCCTGCTGGGTGAGACCAGGGGTCTCTCTATCCAACAACGTGTTCTACACAGTGGGCGAGCCCTTGCCGTGGTGGGGCTACCAAACAAGACGTAGAGGCCAAGGCCTTTCCCTAATGTTGCCTCCTGACACTTACAATCACTTCCCCTTCCCCTCCCCACAACAGACACCCTATGAGGTAGGAGGGAATCATAGAACCATAGAGTTGGAAGGGACCACCAGGGCCATCAAGTCCAACCCCCTGCACAATGCAGGAAATCCACAACTACCTCCTCCCTCCACATCCCCAGTGACCAGAAGATGGCCAAGATGCCCTCCCTCTCATCATCTGCCTAAGGTCACAGAATCAGCATTGCTGACAGATGGCCATCTAGCCACTTCTTAAAAACCTCCAGGGAAGGAGAGCTCACCACCTCCCGAGGAAGCCTGTTCCACTGAGGAACCCCTCTAACTGTTAGGAAGTTCTGCCTAATGTCTAGATGGAAACTCTTTTGATTTAATTTCAACCCTTTGGTTCTGGTCCGACCTTCTGGGGCAACAGAGAACAACTCGGCACCCTCCTCTGTATGACAGCCCTTCAAGTACTTGAAGATGGTTATCCTATCCCCTCTCAGCCTTCTCCTCTCCGGGCTAAACACACCCAGCTCCTTCAACCTTTCCTCATAGGACTTGGTCTCCAGACCCCTCACCATCTTTGTTGCCCTCCTCTGGACACGTTCCAGCTTGTCTACATCTTTTTTTAAATTGTGCTGCCCAAAACTGAACACAGTATTCTAGCTGAGGTCTAACCAGAGCAGAGTATGTGACTAGCCCAAGGTCACCCAGCTGGCTTCATGTGGAGGAAAGGGGAAACAAATCCAGTCCACCAGATTAGAGTCTGCCGCTCATATGGAGGAGTGGAGAATCAAACCCGTTTCTCCGGATCAGAGTCCACTGCTCCAAACCACTGCTCTTCACCACCACATCATGCTGGCCTGATCCAGCAGGACTCTTCTTACATTCTCATGTTTTTATGTCCTGGTGATCTTCGGAGTCACTGTTCAACACCAGCTCAATATGCCCGTATGCATTTCACTTGCGCTGCTGGATTTTTCTGCCATCTAAAGCCATTCCGTTCTCCCCAAGGGGGTGCCACATTTCAGACAGCAGGGAAGGAAGCTCCTGAATGTTCGAGCCATTGTGGAAGCCAAGAGCAATGCATGTGGCAACGTTAGAAAAAAAAGTGTCGGTAAAAGGGACTCTTCTCATGTGTCATGGTGACTCTTGGAAAACTTCATCCCTCTTTGCAGGTGCTAGGAATGCCATGGAAACCTCGCCGCTCAGGGCCCCGCATTATAGCACAACCTGTCATCTTGTTAGCACAAACTCTGAGCTGAGAAAGGCAATGTGAGCGGAGGAGACGGAGGAGATTGCAGGGGCGGAGGTGGAAAGATACGGTATGGCAATCTACTGCCTGGTGGTGGTGTGGGAGGAGCAGTCCAGCGCTGTTTGACTTCTCCTTTTCCTATAAGAAGGTTCAGGATCTGCTCCGGAAGTAGGGTTGAAACAACAATACTATTAAATATATAACACTTATGCTGCAATACAGATTGTAATGCAAACAAATAGCATAACATACCAAGATGAGGAGTTATATATGACAAAGGAAAATCCTTGTTAACAAGTGGTGTAGTGGTTAAGAGTGGTGGTTTGGAGCAGTGGACTCTGATCTGGAGAACCAGGATTGATTCCCCACTCCTCCACATGAGTGGCGGAGGCTAATCTGGTGAACTGGATTTGTTTCCCCACTTTGCCACATGAAGCCACATGAAGAAAGCAAGAAAGCATTCTAATTGCTTGGGGCCCACTTCAGAAACACGATTAAATATTCTGGAATTTCTAAAATCTGGAGACCAACTTGGATATACAGAATTTTGCAAACGTTCCTAACTTGAAATCAGGAAATGGTGAAATTTGGAATGGGATCATCCAAATCTGCCATAGATTATGCATATTTGATTGAGATTTGATCGAGATAATATGGGACAGCTGGTTTCAGTGGTCCAGATGACTTTAATAGACTACAACTTAGAAATCCTAATGACTGCCTGATAAGGGAAGCTGGCACAGCAGAGATGGGGAGCGCTGAGGCTGAGAGAGCGGTGATTTGCCTGCACCCGTGAAGGGAGTTCATCACGTCAAGGGAAGATTCGAACTGGTGCTTTTCTGCCTCAGAGTCCTTACCTCATGCTCATATACACAACTTCCAATCTTGATCTTCCTCCAGTGATTCATTGCCTCTCACACTAGCCCCCTACTCCTTCACCTCTGTCTTGGATGCCCTGCGGATCAAACCCAACGAAGAAGAAAAGAAGAGTTGGTTTTTATATGCCGGCTTTCTCTACCACTTAAGGGAAAATCAAACCGGCTTACAGTCACCCTCCCTTCCCCTCCACACAACAGACACCCTGTGAGGTAGGTGGGCTGAGAGAACGTGACTAGCCCAAGGTCACCCAGCTGGCTTCATGTGTGGGAGTGGGGAAACAAATCCAGTTCACCAGATTAGCCTCTGCCACTCATGTGGAGGAGTGGGGAATCAAGCCCGGTTCTCCAGATCAGAGTCTGCTGCTCCAAACCACCGCTCTTAACTACTACACCATGCTGGCTCAGAGAATGAGACCAGGGAGCATCTGAGAACAGATCTCGAGCACAGTTTTCCTTGGTAAATAGCAGCCTGCTCAATAAATCAAGATATATTATTCCTGTCAAGCCATAACATCACAAAGCACAAAGCCGTCATGCAACGTGCTGAATAAAAATTGACAGCCCAGAAGCAAGAGCTAACAGAACAAAAAACAAACAAACAAAAAAAACCTTGCATGTGGTATAAACCCCAACTATCAATCAACTGAACTTGATCCAATTTTTTCTACAAGGGTGATGCACATGTTTTTCACCCCTGTTTTATCCTCACAACAACCCTGTGAGGTAGGTTTGGGGAGGGGCCGTGGATCTATAGTAGAACCTCTGCTTGGCATACGGAATGACCCAGTTTCAATCCCCGGCATCTCCAGTTAAAAAGGATCAGGTAATAGGTGATGTGAAAGACCTCCGCCTGAGACCCTGGAGAGCTGCTGCCAGTCTGAGTAGACAATAAAGACTGTGATGGACCTGTATAAGGCAGGTTCATGTGTGTTTAGGAAGGGGCTGTGGCTCAGTGGAAGAGCGTCTGCTTGGCATGCAGAAGGCTCCAAGTTCAATCCCCCTCTAGTTAAAAGGACCAGGCAGTAGGTGATGTGAAAGACCTCTACCTGAGACCTGGGAGAGCTGCTGCCAGTCTGAGCAGACAACACTGATCTTGATGGCCCAAGAGTCTGATTCTGTATAAGGCAGCTTCATGTGTCAGGCTGGGAGAAACGGACTCACTCAAGGCCACTTAGCGAGCTTCCATGGCTGGGTGCGGATTTGAAGCTGGGTCTATCAAGAGCTAGAAAAGATTCTGAAGTGTCAGGATGTGTCACGGGCCACCAAGATCAAGTTGATTCATGCCATCGTATTCCCTATGAGTATGTATGGGTGTGAAAGCTGGACGATGAACAAATCTGATAGGAAGAAGGTAGATTCCTTTGAAATGTGGTGTTGGAGGAGAGTGTTACGGATACCGTGGACCGCCAAAAAAACAAATCAGTGGGTTTTAGATCAAATCAAGCCTGAACTGACCCTAGAGCTAAAATGACTAAACTGAGGCTGTCGTACTTTGGACATACTATGAGAAGGCATGAGTCACTGGAAAAGACCAACATGCTAGGAAAAGTCAAAGGCAGCAGAAAAAGAGGAAGCCCCAACAAGAGATGGATTGACTCTATAAAGGAAGCCATGGCCCTCAGTTTGCAAGACCTGAGCAAGGCTCTCTAAGATAGGACATTTTGGAGGACATTGATTCATAGGGTCGCCATGAATCTGAAGTGGCACTTAACACACACACTACCAGATCTTAACCTAACACACACACTACCAGATCTTAACCTGACACTCTAACCACTGCACCACACTGCTTCCCATGAGGACTTGTGGGTCTGCAGAAGACAAGCAGGCCTGATGGTGATCCTTAGTGCGTTTGGAGTCTCAGCAGGGCTTCACAATTAGCTCAGTGTCTGGCCTCTCCCTTCCTGCTGCCTCAGCTTTGCTTTTTCTCCTTCCCCTTTGTTGCTGGCTGAAGTTGAAATGAGGCCGCTGGCCAGAACTGTCTCCTCTCATTCACTCCGGGGCGCTGATGAGACAGGCAGTGGCTCTGGCAAGGAGGAGGCGGCGCATGCATGCGCCTCTCGGCTCCTGCCTCTGGCCTTTTTTCTCCGCTCTCCATCAGGGAGGGTGTGCCATCTTTCCCTCCCTCCCCTCCCCTTGTAACTTGGTAACACAGCTGTGGCACCCCCCCTTGTCTTCCCATCTAGGGCAGCTGTTGTTCCCCCCTTGGGTTTGTGTGCATGCACATGGAGTCAGTGAGAACAATGCGCTTCTCTCATAGAATCATAGAGTTGGAAGTAGCCATACAGGCCATCTTGTCCAACCCCCTGCTTAATGCAGGATCAGCCTGGAGCATCCCTGACAAGTGCTTGTCCAGCCTCTGCTTAAAGACTGCCGGTGAGGGGGAGCTCACCGCCTCCCTAGGTAGCTGATTCCACTGTCGAACAACTCTTACTGTAAAAAGTGTTCCCCTAATATCCAGCTGGTACCTTCCCGCCTGCAATTTAAACCCATTATTGCAAGTCCTATCCTCTGCTGCCAACAGGAACAGCTCCCTGCCCTCCTCTAAGTGACAGCCCTTCAAATACTGCAAGAGAGCAATCGCATCCCCCCTCAACCTCCTCTTCTCCAGACTGAACATTCCCAAGGCCCTCAGCCTTTCCTTGTAGGGCTGGGTCTCCATGCCCCGGATCATCCTCGTCGCTCTCCTCTGCACCCGCTCCATTCTGTCCACATCCTTTTTGAACTGAGGCCTCCAGAACTGCACACAGTACTCCAGGTGCAGCCTGACCAATGCAGTGTACAGCAGAACTATGACATCTTGCAATGTGGATGTTATGCCTCTGTTGATGCACCCCACTGAGTTCCCTATCAGGCTTCACCACCAAATCGCCAGGAATTTCCCAGACTGGAGTTGGCAACCCTACCTGTGGGATCACCCCCTAAAACTAAGAATGCTTAGAATAGAGAGGAGACCGATGCTTCCAAAGTTGTCTGGTTTGCTTTAAATATGCCCATTTCAATTTCGTCTCTCCCTGATGAGAAACAAACGTGTGAACCTTTATTTTTGGATCAGCTTCTCTTTCCCCTCCCTTAACGTTTCCCAATAAAAGTCACACATTCTTCCATTTTCATTTATTTCTGTCCGTTACGTATACATGGAGCAAAAACAGCACACGGAATGCAGAAGAGACAAGAATCAGCAACAGAAGAGACACAAGGGAGACCAAAATATATCAAATCTGAACACACACAAAAATGAAAAAGGGCTGTATTGTTACATACAGAGCCAACGTGGTGTAGTGGTTAAGAACAATAGTTGGGAGCGGTGGACTCTGTTCTGGAGAACTGGGTTTGATTCCTCACTCCTCCACATGAGCTGCGAAGGTTAATCTGGTGGATTCCCCCCCCCCCCCATGAAGCCAGTTGGGTGACCTTGGGCTAGTCACACTCAGCCCCACCTACCTCACAGGGTGTCTGTTGTGGGGAGGGGAAAGGAAGGTGATTGTCAGCTGCTTTGAATCTTCCTTAAGTGGTAGAGAAAGTCAGCATATAAAAACCAACTCTTCTTCCTCTTCCTCTTCCTCTTCTTCTTCTTCCGTTGTTCAGTGCCGGAGATCTGTTTGACTGCTACCCTATTCTATGCTGTACTTCACCTGAATCAAGACCTGTTGGCTGTCGATAGACGTCCCTTTCTGATTCCCCTCCCGCATTTTCCAAAAAGGACATTAGTTTCAGAGGGTAGCCATGTTGGTCGGCAGTAGAACAGCAAGAATTGAGTCCAGAAGCATCTTGGAGACCAGCAAGATTTTTTTTGGGGGGAGGGGGTATGAGCATTCAAGAGTCAAAGCTCCCTTTGTCAGATATGAGTAGGAATGGAGATCTCTGAGCACTTCTATCCCAGTCTGAAGGTGGGAGGGGTGTTGCAGAGAAGGAACTCATGATGCAGAGGTACAACCCACATTGTTATCAGCTTGATTTGAGCAGAGGACATGTATCTTTTCCCCTCACTGAAACAGCCACACTTCTAAGACATGCTGAGGTTCTCTGTCAATAATGCAACTCAGCAATTCAATGATGATGTTTCAGAAGCCCGGTTCTTGAGCAGAATTGCCAAAAGGAGAGGGGCCATGGCTCAGTGGTAGAGCATCTGCTTGGCATGCAGAAGGCCCCAGGTTCAATCCCCGGGATCTCCAGTTAAAGGGACCAGGCAAGCAGGTGATGTGAAGGACCTCTGTCTGAGACCCTGGATTGCTGCTGCCGGTCTGAGTAGACAATACTGACTTTGATGGACCAAGGGACTGATTCAGTATAAGGCAGCTGCATGTGTTCATATGTGTTCATGAGCCGGGATGGGGGGAGGGTGAGAAGATGGGTGAGCCCAAACTATTTACTCTTCATCATGAAGGTTTTCACTGATGCCATAGAAGAGACTCCAAAACAGAAGAGTTTTTGTAGCATTCTTTGCTGAACAATCATCTCTAGCCACATATTCTCCACACCCTGTGAGTGCCAGTTATGGGTCTCTGGCTGCCTCCTTCTGCTTGTCCCCTCCTGCTGAAGCTTATCAGCGTGGTGTAGTGGTTAAGAGCGGTGGTTTGGAGCGGTGGAGTCTGATCTCGAGAACCCGGTTTGATTCCCCACTCCTCCACATGAGCGGCGGAGGCTATTCAGGTGAACTGGATTTGTTTCCCACTCCTACACATGAAGCCAGCTGGGTGACCTTGGGCTATTCACAGCTCTCTCAGCCCCACCTACCTCACAGGGTGTCTGTTGTGGGGAGGGGAAGGGAAGGTGAATGTAAGCCAGTTTGATTCTCCCTTAAGTGGTAGAGAAAGTCAGCATATAAAAACCAACTCTTCTTCTTGGCATCCAGAAAAGGCCGTTCCTTTTTGGAAGTGACTCCCCATTGTATGGAACAGACTTCCCATGGAAATGAGGGGGGCGCCGGAGAGTGTAGAAACCCATTTTAGATGCTAGGACATTTAATAAGAACATAAGAAAGGCCCTGCTGGATCAGACCAAGGCCCATCAAGTCCAGCAGTCTGCTCACACCGTGGCCAACCAGGTGCCTCTAGGAAGCCCACAAACAAGATGCCTGCAGCATCCTGCCTGTGTTCCACAGCACCTAATATAACAGGCATGCTCCTCTGATACTGGAGAGGATAGCTTTGCATCATGACTAGTCTAGTATTCATTTTGACTAGGAGCCATGGATAGCCCTCTCCTCCATGAACATGTCCACTCCCCTCTTAAAGCCTTACCAGTTAGCAGCCACCACCACATCCTGGGGCAGGGAGTTCCACAATTTAACTATGCGTTGTGTGAAAAAATACTTCCTTTTATCTGTTTTGAATCTCTTGCTCTCCAGCTTTAGCAGATGACCGCGTGTTCTAGTATTATGGGAGAGGGAGAAAAACCTCTCCCTGTCCACTCTCTCCATACCATGCATAATTTTATAGACCTCTATCATGTCTCCCCTTAATGGTGAGCTTCTGGGCACTGGGGTGGGGTTACTTGGTTTTAAATGACCCATGGTGTTGTTTTAATTAGGATAGAAGCTGCTCTGAGCCACAAATTGGGATAGAAGTATTAAAACCCAATATTTTTTCTTGCTTGGTTTAAGTTGCCCTCACTAGCCCTCAGTGACCACTGCATTGTCACAGATGATTGGCTACATGGTGTTTCAGTGTTATCCTCTGATTGGCTGGGATTGCCTCTGTGTTTACTATTATAAAGCAGTATGAGCTAGAGGTGGTTAAAATAATGTGTTGATCCCCCCTTCCAAACCTATAACATCCCATCTAGTTTGGCCCTGAGTGGGAGGAGCTGAATTGTTTTTTATTGGTATGTCAATTAGCATTCCCCGATCCAGGCTGGAAAACTCCTCGAGATTTTGGGCCCGAGCCTGGGGAGGTCAGGGACCTCTGTGGGGTACAATGCAGTAGAGTCCACTCGCCAAAGCATTCATTTTTTCCAGGGAAACTGATCTCTGTTGTCTGGAAAGAAGGAGGTTAAGTGGAGACATGATAGAGGTCTATAAAATTATGCATGGTTTGGAGAGAGTTGACAGGGAGAAGCTTTTCTCCCTCTTTCATAATACTAGAATGCCGGGTCATCTGCTAAAGCTGCAGAGTGAGAGATTCAAAACTGATAAAAGGAAATATTTCTTTACACAACACATAGTTAAATTGTGGGATTCCCTGCCCCAGGATGTGGTGATGGCTGCCAACATGGAAGGCTTGAAGAGGGGAGTGGACATATTCATGGAAGAGAGGGGTATTCATGGCTACTAGTAAAAATGGATACTAGTCATGATGCAGACCTGTTCTCCCCAGGATCAGAGTAGCATGCTGAATATATTAGGTGCTGTGAAACACAGGCAGAATGGTGCTGTTGCTGTCGTCTTGTTTGTGGGCTTCCTGGAGGCACCTGGTTGGCCACTGTGTGAGCAGACTGCTGGACTTTGATGGACCTTGGTCTGATCCAGCAGGGCTTTTCTTATGTTCTTATGGGATGAGCTGTAATTCTGGGGGAAACCCAGGTCCCCCTGGAGGTTGGTATCCCTAAAAATCATGGTACTTGAGGACCTAAATGCTTGAGTCCATTCTCATATTGAGCATCACAGTGATGGCATGTCACAGTTTTCCTATAAATGTGATGTTTGGACACATTGTCTTGCAATATCCCTACAAATTGGTCGCGCTCCACCCCATGCAGCCAATAACACAAACACATAAACACATGAAGCTGCCTTCTACTGAATCAGACCCTTGGTCCATCAGAGTCAGTATTCTCTACTCAGACCGGCAACGGCTCGCCAGGGTCTCAGGCGAAGGTCTTTCACATCACCTACTTGCCTAGTCTTTTTGACTGGAGATGCCGGGGATTGAACCTGAGGCCTTCTGCATGCCAAGAATAGCTCTACCACTGAGCCACAGCCCCTCCCCAGCACGTACACCCAGTGAAGTGAGCCATATGTGTGACTCTTGCGCATTGTGATCTACATGCAGTGTTTATACTATGCCCTTTGCATATGCAGAACTCATAGTGTTTGAAGCAGCGCATGGATAGCTAATGTTTGGGTGTGCACTGGATGTATGTAACTACTGCCCTCTGCTGGAGACAATTGGAACTGCAAATGCATGGGCAGTTTTACATGAAATACACTCAACCTTGGGAGAAAAAAGTCATTCCTGTCACTGCCTCACTAGGGGAAACTGAGGAAAGAAGACAGTGGGGTATTCTAGAGCATCCACGGTGGCTCTGTGGCTAAGCAGATGTTTTTATCCCTGGATAACATGGGCAATATTGCCTTTCGTATTGCTCTTTAGTATTTTATGGAGCTGAAATTAATTTTCGGGTATATATGGAATTTGGGGGGATTTTTTGCAGATGTCAGGGTGAGCATACAGATCATTTTCAACAGCTCTGTCTTTATATGGGCATGGGTTCAGCCAGTTTTCTTTAAGAAGAGTGGTGTTTTAAGATTCCATTTAAGTCTACTCCCCCTCCCCCCCAACTGGTTTTTACTGAGCTTGAATTTTAACATTTACTAACTGGTAGTTAATATTTTATCTTGCTTCTTGTCCTTGAAGAGAACTTGATGTCTTGGGTCCTCCTTGATCCGGCAGCTTGATTGCAAACCGCATTGAGCTTATTTTTAATTTGCGAGGGACTCGAAGTCTTACAAGGTGCTTTTTCATCCAGCATATTTCGGCTTTTGTCAAGACAATGCTTAACTTAGAATCATAGAGTTGGAAGGGACCACCAGGGTCAGCTAGTCCAACCCCCTGCACAATGCAGGAATTTCACAACCACCTCCCCCCACACCCCCAGTGACCCCTACTCCATGCCAGAAGATGGCCAACATGCCCTCCCTCTCATGATCTGCCTAAGGTCATAAAATCAGCATTGCTGACAGATGGCCCCCTAGCCTCTGCTAAAAACCTCCAGGGAAGGAGAGCTTACCACCTCCCGAGGAAGCCTGTTCCACTGAGGAACCGTTCGAACTGTTAGAAAGTTCTTCCTAATGTCTACATGGAAACTCTTTTGATTTAATTTCAACCCGTTGGTTCTGGTCTGACCTTCTGGAGCAACAGAAAACAGCTCGGCACCCTCCTCTATATGACAGCCCTTCAAGTACTTGAAGATGGTTATCATATCCCCTCTTCTCGTTACCTTTTTTGGGGGAGGACTTGGTGAGCATGTAAGCGTTTAGTAGGACAGTAGTGGGAACTATATAGGAAAAATGTAAACCTGGAGGAATTAGGTGTCAGCCAAGGAGAGCCTAGAGAGGAAAATGCCTCTCTCTATACCGTCATATAAGCTTGCTTAAAGAAGCTTCTGGTTGGTCTCTGCTGCCATTGCAGCAGGTGGCCAAAGCGTGGTATTGCAGCTCCCAACTCACCAGTGACCGTGATGTGCGCGTACCCCATCCAAACTGACACTGACATGGACCCCAATGCATGGTTCTAGTTAAAATAAGTGCTGGAACCCTTGATTAGATGTTCTTGAAGCTCCCTCCCCATCTTCACCCTAATTTGGAGAGGTTGTGCAGGTGAGAACGCAATCCTTGCTAGGTTGGTCCATCTTCTCTAACATCTTGTTTCCTGCGGTGGCCAGAATCTAGAGAGCCAGCGTGGTGTAGTAGTTAAGAGCAGCGGACTCTAATATGGAGAACCGGGTTTGATTCCCCACTCTTCCATATGAGTGGCAGACTCTACTCTGGAGAACCGGGTTTGTTTCCCCACTCCTCCACATGAAGACTGCTGGGTGACCTTGGGCTAGTCACAGTTCTCTCTGAACTCTCTCAGCCCCACCTACCTCACAAGGTGTCTGTTGTGGGGAGGAGATTGTAAGTTGGTTTGAGACTCCTTAAGATAGAGAAAATCAGGTTGTAAAAACCAACTCTTCTTCTTCTACTACTATCAAGACATGAAGGCAAGCCCTTCTGTCTGCCCTCAGCATTATATATTCAGAGACATCCTTCTTCTGTATGTGGAGGCTTCATTTTGCTATTATGGCTAACAGCCAGGAAAGCCTAGTATGATCTCTTTCGCCTAGCCCCCCAAAATGCAGCAAGCCCCCACTTAGCCTGGTTCCCCTTCTGTCGGCATTTACTGTACGAATGTCTCGCGGTGGTGAGTTTGATTCCTTGGATACATCATTCGCCACCTGGCTTCTGCTCTTCCGCTAATGCTCTGCCGAGTTTATGGCCAACTCTGCTGGAGATCCAGGTGTTTGTGCATTAGGGGCCTTCTATTTTTCAAGCGTGTTCTTTATTGCTATTATTTTCTTTTAAGTCCTCCTCTTAAAATTTCCCACCGTAGTGGAGATCGGTGGGAGAAAGGGGGGGGGGAATATGTTTCCATTTCTTGTGTGAAACCTTCCAGATGGGACCAACGTTTAGGGGAAATCAATCCTGAGGCCTAACAGCCGGAACCCAGCATCCTATTAGCTTGGTTGTTTAGTTAAAGTTTGCTGGCTTTTAAGATGTGTACGGCGGAGAAACGGCAAGGTGTGTGGGAGGGGAAATAAGGTCAAATCCAGGCGCCGCTTACGGCTTCAAGATTAGGGTTGCCAGGTCCCTCTTTGCCACCTGCGGGAGGTTTTTGGGGCAGAGCCTGAGGAGGGTGGGGCTTGGGGAGGGACTTCAGTGCCATAGAGTCCAATTGCCAAAGTGGCCATTTTCTCCAGGTGATCTGATCTCTATCAGCTGGAGATCAGTTGTAATAGCTGGGGATCTCCAGCTAGTACCTGGAGGCTGGCAACCCTATTCAAGATCCAGAACTGGCAGGCTGCATTAGCTAGGACAGCTATAACGTGTGATTGATTTCTAATTCATTTAGACCATTCTCTTCGCTCTCAAAGGGCATAGTGTACTTACAAAGGAGAAATTACCCACTAGGAAAGGCTGTGGTGGTGTTGGTAGATAGTGGTGTGCTTTTTTCTCTCCTTGCCAGAGTGGTGTAGGGAGCCAGTGTGGGGTAGTGGTTAAGAGCGGTGGTTTGGAGTGGTGGACTCTGATCTGGTGAACTGGATTTGTTTCCCCACTCCTACACACGAAGCCACCTGGGTGACCTTGGGCAAGTCACAGCTCTCTTACAGCTCTCTCAGCCCCACCTACCTCACAGGGTGTCTGTTGTGGGGAGGGGAAGGGAAGGGAAGGTGACTGTAAGCAGGTTTGAGTCTTCCTTAAGAGAAAGCCGGCATACAAAAACCAAGTCTTCTTCTTCTTCTTTATGGGTGTATTGATGGGCCCCAAAGGCTCATTCTGGCGGTGACACGTGAAACATCCTTCTGTTGATTCAGATCCTTGCTTCTGTCTTGTGCAATGTGCTTGACTCTACTTAGTGGGGGAAATTCTGCAGGCCTGTGAACGGAGATCCTTTTGACTGGTTGCTTTAAGTACAAGCAGGCAATGAGCTTTGTCCCAACTCCATTTAGTTATTACTATTCTCTCCAGGATCAGAGGAGCATCCCTATTGTATGAGGTGCTGTGGAACACAGGCAGGATAGTGCTGCTGCAGCCGGCTTGTTTGGGGGCTTCCTGGAGGCCCCTGGTTGGCCACTGTGTGAACAGACTGCTGGACTTGATGGGTCATGGTCTCATCCAGCAGGACCTTTCTTATGTCCTTAAGTTGTCAAAGAGGAAGAACTTTAAGGCTTTAAGAGGAGAGTGGACACGTACATGGAGAATAGGGCTATTCATGGCTACTGGTCAAAATGAATACTACTCGTTATTTAAAAAAAGATTTTTTCATTTATTATAGATATAGGGTACAGAAAAGGGAAAAAGGGAGGGGTAAGAGCAATCCGTCTGCAATAGACGAGCATTCTTATTGGTCTAATATATTCAGAAACATTTTACATTTTCGTACTACAATAAACAAGCATTCTTGTTGGTCAAATATATTCAAAAGCATTTTACATTTTCATATAACTATTTATGCTGTCTGATTTCTTATACTATGTTTATCTATTCGTGCCTACTGGTCAAAATGAATACTAGTCATGATGCATACCTATTCTCTCCACCATCAGAGGAGCATGCCTGTTACGTTAGATGCTTTGGAACAGAGGCAGGATGGTGCTGCTGCAGTCGTCTTGTTTGGGGGCTTCCAAGAGGCACCTGGTTGGCCACTGTGTGAACAGATGCTGGACTTGAGGGGCCTGGGTCTGCTCCAGCAGGGCTTTTCTTATGTTCTTATGACGTTATTCCACACTCCTTGTTTATCCTTACAAAAAAACCTCTTGAAATCATTTTGGCCAAGAAAGAATGATTGTCCTTAGATTAAAAACCCTGCTCAGCCACAATTTTTTTGAATCCTGGGTCTATGGTAAAATGATCTAGGCCAGGGGTCCCCAGTGCGGTGCCTATGGGTACTATGGTGCCCGCCAACACTTTTTCTGACACATTCTAAGTATTTTTAGGAAATGGGTGGGCTGGGGAGGGGAGGCTTTAGCCCAGCAAGGTTTCTGATGAGCCGTTGGAAATCTGATGGGCTGTGCAGATTTTTAAAAACATTGCTTTGGCAGCAGTGCCAAAGATCTTCACTGTGTGATTTCCTTGGGAGGTGGTGAGCTCTCCTTCCCTGGAGGTTTTTTAAGCAGAGGCTAGATGGCCATCTGTCAGCAATGCTGATTCTATGACCTTAAGTAGAGGATGAGAAAGAGGGCATCTTGGCCATCTTCTGGGCATGGAGTAGGGGGTCAGTGGGTGTGTGTGGGGGAGGTAGTAGTGAATTTCCTGCATTGTGCAGGGGGTTGGACTAGATGACCCTGGTGGTACCTTCCAACTCTATGATTCTATGACTGACAGTAAGTTGTGACACCTCCTCAGTGACACCTCCTTTGTGGCAGCCAATTTGTGGTTGCACCCACCATGCTGTGTCAGAATTCCAAAGGTGCTCGTAGGGTCCAACCGGTTTGGGACCTCTGCCTTAGGCGCTGTACCGCACTGGCTTTCCAATTCTACTTCCTGGCAGGGATACTTGAAAGCACCTATTTTCTACACATAGTCCACCTTTCTCCCGTGGAATCCAAGAAAGTCAACATATAACAAGAGATTCCCTCCAATTAGAGGACCTGCACTAAATACTTTCCAAAGGTTCTTGTAGGTTATCCGGGCTGTGTAACCGTGGTCTTGGTATTTTCTTTCCTGACGTTTCACCAGCAGCTGTGGCAGGCATCTTCAGAGGAGTAACACTGAAGGACAGTGTCTCTTTCCAAAGGCTTTGCTTCTGTAAACCATTTAGGGGCAGAGATCTCCAGGATTTGTCTATTAAAGGATGATAATCAACCTTCAATTGTAATAATACAAAAGAGTAAGGGGAGGGGTGGTTCAGTTCTTCGAACTTTAACTAGCCAACCAGTCAGAAAACCTGTAGAGACTTTTTATCTTTTATTGAGAAAAGAAATTGTTCTCTTTATTTAGCAAGGCAGGAAAAAAGGACAAGCAATTTTTTTAAAAAAATGTAAAGATTAATGCTAATATTATCAAAGGTCTTAGAGATGCTTAATCATATTATAGCGAGTAATAGTTTAGAGAGAAAACCAGGTCTCACCTTTTTGTTTCACTGCTTTTAGGGATTATCAAAAAATTACACACCCAGAAATCTCACTTCATGCATGGAGTTTTACCTGAGGTTCGTTGCTTGCTGGACCCACACTTTCCTGCCTGGAATCTCTGCACTAACAGTCTCCAAGCTCAAATCAAGTCCCGCCCCTTTAAATGCTGCTTTGTGATTGGCTTACTTGTAGTGCTTACTGTGAGAGAAACCCCCCCCCCAAACCCAATTGCTGCATAAAAATGCATTTTAAGAGCAACAACATTTTAAAAAGGAGCAATCTGAAAGGGGGTGGAGGGGAGAAATCCAAGCCTCAGTTTTAAAAAGATTTTCTTCTGCTCAGAAAGAGCTCAGAGGAAGGAGGAAATATTTGAATCCCTGCCTCTGGACATGCTGCTTTGTAATTGGCTGTGAGCGAAACTCAGCTTGCCTGCCTCACACCTTGCTTTCTGCATGGGGATTTCACCCGGGCTTTGCTCAGGGAAGATGGAAGAGTCAGGTTAACAGAATACCTGGACATTGTGAAGGCTGGGCACTAGGTCATCTCTAATGGATGGAAAACTCATGCATAACTCCAGGGAACAACTGAGACAGACCGGGGGTGAACGTGAGTGGAAGTACCCATGCATAAACGACCTTAGTCTCCTTCTGAGGCTTCCATCCAGATGAATCTGATTTGCTTGTCACGGCAGAGCATATTTATAGAAAAAAGATCAGTCTTATCTTGTTATTAGTATAATCTTGTGATTATTATCTAGATAACTGACTGATTGGTTCATAACTAAATATGAGATAATCAACATCAAGTGAAAATAAGCCAATCAGCCGGTGCCTATGGGTTACATCTGATATAGCAAGATAAGAAGTCCAATCTCAACCGGTATTAAAAAGCAATTAATCTAACTTTTCTGTAACTACTTCAGTTAACTGTCCAAGATGAAAGCAACTTCAAGCAAACAAAGTTCACTGACCATTGAAAAGTGCTTGAACTCTCGGCTAGATTGCAAACTTGGTGAGGAAAGGTTAATAATAGCATAGCTACAGCGTGGCATAGTGGTTAAGAGCTGTGGTTTGGAGTGGTGGACTCTGATCTGGAGAACCGGGTTTGATTCTCCACTCCTCCACATGAGCGACAGAGGCTAATCTGGTGAACTGGGTTTGTTTCCTCACTCCTACACCTACCTCACAGAGTGTCTGTTGTGGGGAGGGGATGGGAAGGTGATAGTAAGCCGGTTTGATTCTCCCTTAAGTGGTAGAGAAAGTCAGCATATAAAAACCAACTCTTCTTCTTCTTCTTCCTCTTCTTCTTCTTCCTCTTCTTCTTCTTCTTCTTCTTCTTCTTCTTCTTCTTCTTCTTCTTCTTCCTCTTCTTCTTCCTCCTCCTCCTCCTCCAACACAGGCTTTTGAAGTAGTCTCCCATACCCTCTCTGCTTTTGCAATCAAAAAGATAGGACATCCAATTAGGATTGCCAGGTTGCCAGGTCCCTCTTCACCACCAGCGGGAGGTTTTTTTGGGGGGAGCCTGAGCAGGGTGGGGTTTGGGGAGGGGAGGGACTTCAATGCCATAGAGTCCAATTGCCAGAGTGGCCATTTTCTCCAGGTGAGCGGATCTTTATCAGCTGGAGATCAGTTGTAATAGCAGGAGATCTCCAGCTGTCACCTGGAGATCTTCTGCCACTACCTGGAGGTATATATATCCAATGAACAGCTCAGCAGGGTTTGGATTGCAGAAATCAGAAAACAAACATAAATCTCCAACAGAGCTAAAACAAAGTGTGACCTTTCGAACATGATACATTCAGGGATTTGGAAGCGACCTAGTCTGGAGCAGACTTAACAGTGATGGGCAGTAATACAGTACTGGACGCTGCAGTCATTTCTCTTTACCAATGCATCCCTCTGACACTTTCATTACAGTACAGTCCTGTTTACCTAGGGTCCCCTGCTCCAGATTGGGACATTTCTGGAGATTTGGGGGGGGGTGGAGTCTGGGGAGGGCGGGTTTGCGGGAGGGACTCCAGTGGGGTACAGTGCAAAAATGTGCCCTTTCCAAAGTGGTAGAATGCAAAATGGTCCACTTTCCAAAGCGGCCCTTTTCTCCAAGGGAACTGATCTTTGTTGCCTGGAGATCAGTTGCAATCCCAGGAGATCTCCAGGCCCACACACTGCTGCCCAGAAGTATATCCCCAACCAGTACGCATGTCCCTCATCTCTCGTACCCAGATGTAGAACTCAGTCCTGCAGATATGAAGGACCAAGGCCCTGACAGGCTTTGCACATGAGCGTGTCTGAGACAATGTATGTAATGGGTGGGGAGCCAGCAGAGGAAGGTGCTGACCGATTTTGCTGGTGATTTGCATGCAAGGCTGAAGACGAAATCTGTGCCAGGCTTCTGCAGAGTGGGGGTGGAGGGAAAAATACACTTGGCTCACAACTGGCTGCAAAATATATCCCAAGTTGAAGAGGGTTGCTTGCGTCGCCTGTGCTTTGTGGCGCGGGGAGAGGGGGGGAGCGCATTGCCACAAACAGATGTGCCCTTGATCTGTCTGCCAGAGCTTCCAGATGGCCTCGAGGCGACGTCGGTAACTGCCCGATTCTTGCTCGAGAAGTAGCGTGGTGTAGTGGCTAGGAATGGTGGACTCTAATCTGGAGAACCGGGTTCGATTCCCCACTCGTCCACATGAGCGGTGGACTCTAATCTGGAGAACCGGGTTCGATTCCCCACTCCTCCACATGAAGCCAACTGGGTGACCTTAGGCTAGTCACAGTTCTCTCTCCTAATTCTCTCAGCCCCACCTACCCCACAAACTGTCTGTTGTGGGAGGGGGAGGGAAGGCAACTGTAAGCCTCTTTTGGACTCCTTAAAGGTAGAGAAAAGAGGGGTATAAGAACCCACTCTTTTTCTTCTTATGATTGCTTCGCAACTTCCATACATCCTGGAATTAACCCAACTGCTCTTTCTCTTCCCCAGGTGTTACCTGCCCAAGCCACTAGGAGGTGCCCACCTCAAGAGATGGGAAGGCTGGATTGACCTCGTCTGGCGTCTGGAGCAAGAACTCTCTCCCTTCTTCCTGTTATGTCCGAGATCGGCTCTCTGCCTGGCAATCGCTGTGAGTTCCAAAGGACCAGGGACCTAGGATGAGGAGGAGTACTGGATTTTCCTTGAACTTGCTGTCTCTCGTGCCACTTCTCTTTGCGTGGACAGGGGTGGCCCTCGACCTGGGACAATCTTCGTGCACCACCCTGGTCCAGGGCAAATTCTTTGGGTATTTCTCCTCGTTGGCCGTCTTCCCGTCGAACGCTTCCCGCTGCTCTTGGATTATCCAGAACCCGGATCCCCGGAGGTACACCTTGTACATGAAGGTCCTGAAGCCTGCGGGTGCCTGCGACCGCCAGCAAGTCCGCACCTACCAGTTCGACTCGTTCTTGGAGTCCACGCGGACCTACCTGGGGATGGAGAGTTTCGACGACGTCCTGAACCTTTGCGACAGCTCCACCCGCTATGCCTTCCTCCAGTCCAACAAGCAGTTCCTCCAGATGAAGCAGACGGCTGCGGCGGCGGAAGGCGGGCACGTCCGCTGGAAACTGGCCAAGGCACAAGACAGGGATTTCTCGGTGGAATACCTGGTGGTCGGCAACCGGAACCCCAGCAAAGCTGCCTGCCAGATGTTGTGCAAATGGCTGGATACCTGCCTGGCCACCAGCAGCAGCTTCCACCCTTGTGGCATCATGCAGACGCCCTGCTCATGCGCCAGCGGGGAGGCGCTGGATCAGCCCGGTGAGATCCTGGGCTTGGCCAAGAAGAAGGACTGCTTTAAGGATGGGATTTACTTGGAGAACTGTGTGAGCAGCCCGAAGGAGAGCGGTGGGCTGGATTTCTTGGGTAAGTGTCCATAAGATTGTTACCACAAAAAGGTTTGACCCTGGTGCTGTTGAGCCACCTTTTGAGTTCTGCAAGGTAGAAAGGCAGCTAGCAAATGTTTTAAATAAATAAATAAGAACCTCTTGCAACGAACAGTAGAGGAAAGCATCATCGTGATCGGAAAAGATACAAAAGACACATAAAGTCTTGTTTATGGAAACATCCCAAACCCCTCTTTGCTGTGGACTCAATCTCTGTTTTGTGATTTTGACTGAAATCGTTAGCAACGTAAGCGGCCTCAGCCACAGGATTCTGGTTCAGAACTGGGTGATTGTCCTGGATATCTGTGGGGTTTTGTGTGTGAGTGTGTGTTTCTTGGGTTGGGTTGGTTTTGGTTGTTTCTTGGTGTGACACTTGAGGATGTTTTCATAGAATCATAGAATCATAGAGTTGGAAGGGACCACCAGGGTCATCTAGTCCAACCCCATGCACAATGCAGGAAATTCTGAACTACCTCCCCACCACACACACCCAGTGACCCCTATTCCATGCCCAAAAGATGGCCAAGGTGCCCTCCCTCTCACGATCTGCCTAAGGTCACAGAATCAGCATTGCTTACAGATGGCCATCTAGCCTCTGCTTAAAAACCTCCAGGGAAGGAGAGCTCACCACCTCCCGAGGTTTTGATTGGAAGCATGTAGAATGGAAAGATGCTGAGGGTATTTCCCCCTTCTTTTTACTAAATGTGCCACTTATTTTGGAGATTTGCAGTAGTTTGGAGAGCTGCTTGCTTGACCATTATCTGTTGGGATGCTTTTTGGATTTTCTCCATTCTGCGATGATGTCAGATTCGCCTGCTAAAGCAGTGCGGGGTTGTGCTGATAGGGCAGTAGCTTCAGCTGCTGAAAGTGGGAATCCTGCCAGGGCCATCCATGCAGGCGTGCTGCAAAGACTTGGCTTAGAGCAACAGGATCAGCCCGCACATATCACATGAAGACATGGAGCTGCCTTATACTAAATCAGACCTTTGGTCCATCAAGGTCAGTATCGTCTACTCAGACAGGCAGCGGCTCTCTGGGGTCTCAGGCTGAGGTCTATTCACATCACCTACTTGCCTGGTCCCTTTAACTGAAGATGCCGGGGATTGAACCTGGGACCTTCTGCATGCCAAGCAGATGCTCTACCACTGAGCCACAGCCTCTCCCCAACACACATGAGGCTGCCTTATACTGACTCAGACCCTTGGTCTATCATGGTCACCATCATCTACTCAGACTGGCAGCAGCTCTCCAGGGTCTCAAGTGGAAGTCCTTCCCATCCACACATGAACACACTTGAAGCTGCCTTCCCCTGAATCAGACCATTGGTCCATCAAAGTCAGTATTGTCTACCCAGACTGGCAACGGCTCTCCAGGGTCTCAGGCAGAGGTCTTTCGCATCACCTACTTGCCTAGTCCGTTTAACTGGAGATGCTGGGGATTGAACCTGGGACTTTCTGCATGCCAAGGTGCTCTACCACTGAGTGATAGCCCTTCTTCAACACATGAAGCTGTCTTCTAGAAGAAGGAGGAGGGGGGGAATGCAAGCATTATCAAAGCAAAGCTCTGAAGCAGAAGAAGAGTCGGTTTTTATATGCCGACTTTCTCTCCCACTTAAGGAAGAATCAAACCAGACTCCACTGCTCCAAACCATCGCTCTACATTAATGGCTTATGAGTCAGTGTTGTCTTTGCATTATTGGATTTGACAGCACTTTCCACCACCATATATACAGCCCCTAGCACTCCAGGAGCGAACGTGGTGTAGTGGTTAAGAGCAGTGGTTTGGAGCGGCGGATGCTGGGTTTGATTCTCCACTCCTCCACATGAAGCCAGCTGGGTGACCTTGGGCAAGTCACAGCTGTCTTAGAGCTTTCTCAGCCCTACCTTCCTCACAGGGTGTCTGTTGTGGAGAGGGGAAGGGAAGGCGATTGTAAGCCGGTTTGATTCTTCCTTAAGTGGTAGAGAAAGTCGGCAGATAAAAACCAACTCTTCTTCTTCCTCTTCTAAATGCATATTTGCATAAAAGAAGAAGAGTTCGTTTTTATCTGCCGACTTTCTCTACCACGTAAGGAAGACACTAGTAGGCGGAGTGGCGAATTGCACTATTTGTGCTCCTCCCCTACAGCATCGGAGGGCTTCTTTGCGACCGTTTCTGCCCTCCGGCTCCGAACAAAAACGCCTTTGATGGTATTTGCAAGTCCATCACAAGCAGTCAATAGCTGGGAGATAAACGGTGCCGATTTTGGCCGGAAGCCCTGTTTGCTGTGTCAGAGCTGAATCAACAAGATCTCCTCCAGGCTTCCCCTCCATCCCCCTCCTGCCATTTGGGCCAAGTGAGATGCCTGTTTGGGAATGCCTGAGAAGGCCACTTTTTTGGGGGGGGGGGTTGCATGTGACCCTTCTGCCCACACACACCCCCAACCTGTCCTTGGCTCCTGCCACTGCGAACAGATGGTGGGAAGCGAGAGATCTCCTCGGAGTGCCGGCAAAACAAGCCATTCTGTAAACTTGGTGCGCGCACAGAAGAAGGGATGGAAGCCAAGGCCGCTTGGCTTTGCCAGATGCCAGAACGGCTCTCGTATATCCTGCATGCCCATCTCAGAGCTTCTGGGGGTGGGGGGAGAAATCTCTATTCACCCTCTGCCCCTTTCCTCGATATTGTGGAAGATGGGGGCCCCTCCAGTTCCTGTGAAAGTCAAGTAAAATACAGAATCCTACATGGTATTCTAGAGATCCCAATTTTGTACTTTGTGCTAAGTATTCTCAGCTGACTACTGGTTTCCTTTCCTGGTAGCTCCTCATAGTCAGTTTGGAGTAGTGCTTAGGAACATGGGACTCTAATCTGAAGAACCGGGTTCGATTCCCCACTCCTCCCCATGAACAATGGACGCTAATCTGGTGAACTGTGTTGGTTTCCCCACTCCTCCACATGAAGCCAGCTGGGTGACCTTGGGCTAGTCCCAGTTCTTTCTGAAATCTCTCAGCCCCACCTACCTCACAAGGTGTCTGTTGTGGGAAGAGGAAGAGACGGTGATTGTAAGGCAGTTTGAGACTCCTTAAAAACATGACTCCCTCTTTCCTTCCTGTTAACCTTTCCCTGTTTCTTGGTTCTTGTAGGTTATCCGGGCTGTGTGACCGTGGTCTTGGTATTTTCTTTCCTGACATTTCGCCAGCAGCTGTGGCAGGCATCTTCAGAGGAGTAACACTGAAGGATACTGAAGAGAGACGCTGTTCTTCAGTGTTACTCCTCTGAAGATGCCTGCCACAGCTGCTGGCGAAACGTCAGGAAAGAAAATACCAAGACCACGGTCACACAGCCCAGATAACCTACAAGAACCAATGAACTCTGACCGTGAAAGCCTTTGACAATATTTCCCTGTTTCCTTTTCCCCTTTGCACCCACCCAACCAACTTCCTTTTTATCTGCCTCCCCGTCTTCAGCTATATTTATTATTTATTTACTTCATTTATACTCTACGTTTTCTCCCAATGGGGACCCAAAGTGGCACACATCATTCTTCTCTCCTCCATTTTATCCTCACAACAACCCTGTGAGGTACGTTAGGCTAAGAGCAGGTGACTAGCCTAATGTCTCCTGTAAGCTTCCATGGCAGAGAGGGGATTCGAACCCGGGTCTCCCAGATCCTAGTTTGACTTTATCGCCACTACTCCACACTGGCGTATCCCTTCCCGCCCTCCATGCATATTTCTGAAATATGTAAATAAAGAACCATTCCTTGGGAAGGGGACCATGGGTCAGTGGAAGAGCTTCTGCTTGGCATGCAGAAGGTCCCAGGTTCAATCCCCAGCTTCTCCAGTTGAAAGGACCAGGCAATAGATTATGTGCAAGACCTCTGCCTGAGACCCTGGAGAGCATCTGCCATCTGAGTAGACAAGACTTGTAAACTGAGTCAGATCATGAGAGGTCGGGCTGGAAGGGTTGCATCAGTGTTTGGCTCTCGTGGCCCTTTCTTGCATGCCCAGGGTAGTGCCAATCGCCACTTTGGGGCCAGGAAGCAAGTTTCCTCCAGGCCAGATTGGCCAGGGATCCGGGTGGGTTTGTGTTGCCTTCTTCTGAGCATGGAGCAGGGGTCACTGGAGGTGTGGAGGGGAGGTAGTTGTGAATTTCCTGCATTGTGCAGGGGGTTGGACTAAATGGCACTGGTGGTCCCTTCCAACTCCATGATTCTATGATTCTAAGACTGGCCTTGATGGACCAAGGGCCTGATTCAGTATCAGTGCATTCAAGAGCATTTCCGACCAGGGCCGTCACTCCAGCACTGAATCTGCAGACCCATATTTCTCTCGATTACAAGGTCTCCGCTAAGGAAAAGCTGCAGGCGTGGCGAGGAGGCAGAGAAATTCGCGCCATCCTTTCCATTCTGTGCTCGATAGCTTATGGACATGATCACAATGTGGAAATATCAGCAATTACCTCCTGAATGTGCCATTGGTGTGCCAGGGAGACGAAAGGTAGAATTTACATCCAGTTGCGCTAAGGAGTTTTACAGGCAACTACTCCCGTTATTGCTGTGAGGGGACTTTTATGTGTAATTTAATGAGCGGCGCCCCGGCAAATAGCTCGACTGTTCCGTTTAGGCAGCGTTCTTTCCAAGTTCAGCGTTATTTAACACCCTCTCTGACTCGGGTGATGGAGACGGTTCCCCCCAGGTGTTTTGCGGCATCGCAGGACGAAGTGGCCATGGGATGTGCATGAAATCAACATATTTTTGGAATAGGTGCATGCATAGGTGGAGCTGAAGCCTTAGGGTCAAGTCAGAGGGCCGGGCCATTGCAATAATGTTAGTTCCATATTTCAGGCACCTCGAGTTATTATGCCGATTATACTAGCTGTTATGTATAGACATAGATATAAGATATCTATAGATATAAGCTGTTATGCACAGGCATAGATATAAGCTATGATAACCATCTTCAAGTACTTGAAGGGCTGTCATATAGAGGAGGGTGCCGAGTTGTTTTCTGTTGCCCCAGAAGTTCGGACCAGAACCAACAGGTTGAAATTAAATCAAAAGAGTTTCCGTCTAGACATTAGGAAGAACTTTCTAACAGTGAGAGTGGTTCCTCAGTGGAACAGGACCTTCCTCGGGAGGTGGTGGGCTCTCCTTCTCTGGAGGTTTTTAAGAAGAGGCTAGATGGCCATCTGTCAGCAATGCTGATTTCTATGACCTTAAGCAGCTGATGAGAGGGAGGGCATCTTGGCCATCTTCTGGGCATGGAGTTTGGGTCACTGGGGATGTGGGGGCGATATAGTTGTGAATTTCCTGCATTGTGCAGGGGGTTGGACTAGATGACCCTGGTGCTCCCTTCCATCTCTGGGATTCTATGATTCTATGACCATCTTCTCTCGTATACTCCTGCCCTGGAATTAAGATGGCAGGAAGAGGTCTTCCTGACTGTTCTGCCAATTAAGATGCTCATTTGGTGGGACACAAAAGAGGGCCTTTTCGGTGGCAGCCCCACAATGATTGAACAACCTTCCTAGGGAGGGATGCCAAACCCTTTCCCTTTCAATCTTCAGGAGGCATTTGAAGACAGTTTGATTTAGGACTGCATTTGGATTGATTTAACTTTTTTTGTTGGCAGTCCCAATGGGAGTTTTCCATCTGCAACTGCTATTAGTTTTATGATGGTTGTTTTATTGCATTTTTATGATGTTTTATTGATACTGCAAACCACTTTGAGTTCTGTAAGGGGGAAAGGCGGCTAACACGTGTTTTAAATAAATGAACCCTGGACTTCCTTGGTGGTCTCCCATCCAAGTACCAACCAGGGCTGCATCTGCTCACCTTTTGAGATCTGACGAGATCAGACTAGCTTTGGCCGCCCATGTATAGACAATCCAGTAAGGTGTTACCAGACTTGAACTGACCCAGTGTGGTGTAGTGGTTATTAGAGTGACGGACTCTAATCCGGAGAACTGTGTTTGTTTCCTCACTCCTACACATGAGGGGCGGACGCTAATCTGGTGAACCAGGTTGGTTTCCCCACTCCTCCACATGAAGCCTGCTGAGTGACCTTGGGCTTGTCACAGTTCTCTCCAAACTCTCTCAGCCTCTCCTACCTCACAAGGTGCCTGTTGTGGGGAGAGGAAGGGAAGGCGATTGTAAGCCGGCTTGATTCTCCTCAAAAGGTAGAGAAAATCAGCATAAAAAACTCCTCCTCCTCCTCTTCCTCTCGTTCCTCTTCTTGTTGTTGTTCCTCTTCTTGTTGTTCCTCTTCCTCTTCTTCTTTTTGTTCCTCTTCCTCCTTTGCTTCTTGTTCCTCTTCTCGTTGTTCCTCTTATTCTTGTGGTTCCTCTTCTTCTTGTTGTTCCTCTTCTTCTTGTTGTTCCTCTTCCTCCTTTTCTTCTTGTTCTCCCTGTTCCTCCTCCTCCTCTTCTTCTTCGTCCTCCTTTTCGACAGACCAACACAGCTCCCTGCCTGAAACCTTCCTCATGCGAGACCCTTTGGATCCTTTCGGCCTTTCAGTGATATGTTACTTGTCTGAACAATATTGCGTTATGGAAAATCCTGCCTCGTCTCTTGGGGAGAGTAGATGTCAGGTGTTCTCTGCTGCTTCCCAAGCACACAGCGCTCTGATCGATGAATCAGCATGGTGCACACTCATCTCTACCTACAGGGACGTCTGTATTTTTAGCTGGCCTTTGCCAAATTGAGTGTTAGGATATGGTCCGGGTCTATTTACATATCCTGCTCATCAACTTTCTAAACCTTAATGTCCTTCTAATTTGGCCCTAATAGGATGGGACATCTTTAGAAATACCCTAGGACATCATTACACGTCCATCGCTGGGCTTCCAGAATCCAACGTTGGGCACTAGCAGTTTTGCACGGAGAAGCATTTAATTAAGCCAAATGGTTTTTGTGGGCCCCCCATGGCCGATCGAGACAAATGAATACTGACCAGCTTGGGAAAGGCAGACGGCTACCTAGTAACAATAAAGTGGCATGATCTGGATCTGCCGCTGCGTTTGGGGAGCTTTGAGACATACACTTATTGGAAAGACAGGAGGGGGCAGTTATTTGCAAGTTACTTTTCCCCTCGAGTTACTAAAGTATGCTTTAGGAAGGTCTTTTCAGACCTGGGGTCTCACTTTTAAATTTTCGCTGCATGTAAGGTTGCCAGGTCCCTCTTTGCCACCGATGGGAGGTTTTTGGGGCGGAGCCTGAGGAGGGCGAGGTTTGGGGAGGGACTTCAATGCCATACAGTACAATTGCCAAATTGGCCATTTTCTTCAGGGGAACTGATCCCTATCGGCTGGAGGTCAGTTGTAATAGCAGGAGATCTCCAGCTACTACCTGGAGGTCGGCAACCCTAGCTGCATGCGTCTTTCTCCCTGACAGGTAGGTAGCGTTGCCAGTAGGGTTGCCAAGTGCCAGGTGGTGGTGGGCAAACCCCTGCCAATCCACCTGGCTGCCCGCCGACCAGCTGAGGGTTGGCGGGCAATTCATGCACGAGCGCCTGCCTGCAGTGGTAACCGGAAGTGCTGCATCACAAGAGTCCTTTCCCACTCAAACTGCCAGTTTGTAAACTGGAAATGACATAATTGCGTCGGCGCGGCCGTGCGCGTGCAATCCCACCTCACCTCCACCCTAAAAACCTTCCGCCAAAGGCAGGAGGGACCTGGTAAGCCTAGTTGCCAGGTCCCTCTTCACTACCATTGGGAAGTTTTGGGGGCACAACGTGAGGAGGGCAGGGTTTGGGTAGGGGAGGGACTTCAATGCCATAGAGTCCAATGACGGAAGCTGCCATTTTCTCCAGCTGAATGAATTTCTATTGATGGGCCTTGGTCTGATCCAGAATGGCTTTTCTTATGTTCTTATGTTTTAATGGGACACGGTGGGGAATGAAGACAGAAAGATGGAGTAGAACGAGTCATGAGGGAACTTCAGTGGTACAGGTACAGATTTATTGCATATAGCCAAAGGCTGTTACAATCAAGTAGACAAAAAGTCAAATCAGGTTCAGCAAGGAAACAGTTAAAATCAAGTACAAAAATAAAGTTAAATCAGATACAGAATTATCCGGTTTAATTAAAGTCCTGGTTCGAATTTTCCTGGCCACCAGGGCAAAAAGAGACATACTGTTAAGTAAGAACAGAGTCAATATCAGACAGAAGAAAAGAAAGCTTCTCCTGATCACTAAAACAGCTAATATTAGATAAAAATAGGGCAAGAAATTTAGATCTGGGTTCACGGTACAGGGGACAATACAACATGTAATGGGGGAAGGTCCTCAAGTTCTGAGGATCTGCAAATACATATGCAACAGGCGGTCTGGAGGAGTGGGGAATCAAACCGAGACCTCCACAATAGAGTCCACTGCTCTTAAACCATTACACCACGCTGGCTCTCCAAAATTTCTGGCGGGGTATGAGCTTTTGTGAGCCACAGCGACCTGAAGAAGTGAGCTGTGGCTCACGAAAGCTCACACCCTGCCAGAAAGTTTGGACTCTTGCTTTTTTCTACTGCTACAGACAGACTAGCACAGCTACCCATCGTGTGGTGTAGTGTTTAAGGACAAGTGTGATGTAGTGGCTAAGAGCGCTGGTTTGGAGCGGTGGACTCTGATCTGGAGAACTGAGTTTGATTCCCCACCCTTCCACATGAGCGGCGGAGGCTAATCTGGTGAACTGGATTTGTTTCCCCACTCCTCCACATGAAGCCAGCTGGGTGACCTTGGGCAAGTTTCAATGGGATTTTAGCCAACTGTTGATGATTTTATTCTTTTGTGTGTGACTGGCCATGTGCCATATTAATAAATTACTGACTGACCTTGGGCAAGTTACAGTTCTATTAAGAGCTCTCTCAGCCCCACCTACCTCACAGGGTGTCTGTTGTGGGGAGGGGAAGGGAAGGTGATTGAAAGCCGGCTTGAGTCTCCCTTAAGTGGCAGAGAAATTCAGCATATAAAAACCAACTCTTCTTCTTCTGCTGCTGCTGCTGCTTCTATTGGATAAATAGGGGGCTGAACTTCAGTGTTAAGGGGAAGAAGACAAGTGCGGGAGACCAAAGAGCCTGGAAAACCTGGGAAGGTGTGGCGTCCCTCGGCCGCCCCCCAGAGAGGGGCAGATGAGTTAGAAGGTTTGCCTTCAGTTCAGAAACTGCTTTTCTTCTGCCACTGGCTAACTGGAGTAAACCTGCTCCTTCTCTAGAAAATTGTTTTTTCCAATTTCTTTGCTGCTTTCTCACTCCTCAAGATCACCACTCAAAACCAAGAACTCAGCTTCAAGAAACAGACATTTCAATGAATGCCAGTAATGGCAGAAAAGAGCAACCAGGGGGCTAGAGCAACTGCCCTATGAGGAACAGGTAAAACGCTCAGGGCTGTTTAGCTTGGAAAGAAGGCGGCTAAGGGGAGACATGATAGAGGTCTATCAAATTATGCATGGTTTGGAGAGGGTGGACAGGGAGAAGCTCATCTCCCTCTCTCATAATACTAGAACACGGAGTCATCGGCTGAAGCTGGAGGGTGAGAGATTCAAAACTGATAAACGGAAGTCTTTCTTCACACAGTGCATAGTTAAATTGTGGAACTCCCTGCCCCAGGATGTGGTGATGGCTGCCAACTTGGAGGGCTTGAAGGGAGGAAGTGGACATGTTCATGGAGGAGAGGACTATTCATGGCTACTAGTCAAAATGGATGCTAGTCATGATGCATACCTATTCTCTCCAGGATCAGGGGAGCATGCCTATTATATTAGGTGCTGTGGAACACAGGCGGGACAATGCTGCTGCAGTCATCTTGTTTGGGGGCTTCCTGGAGGCACCTGGTTGGCCACTGTGTGATCAGACTGCTGGACTTGATGGGCCTGGGTCTGATCCTGCAGGACCTTTCTTATGCTTTTATGTTCTTACCATTGAAGAGAGAGAGAGAGAGAGAGAGAGAGGCCAAGGGGGGCAGTTTGCTGTCATTAAAATAATCCACAGGGCTCTGGCTATTTAGAAGCTGGAAACTAACAAGGTGGTGGTATCCAACCCAAGCTCTCTTGCCAAGTCTTTGACCCATGGTAGGCAGATTTTCAAAGCAAAGCCGAAACTGCCAGTATTGACGCTCTTTGTGAAGTGTTGCAGCCTGAAGGGACTTTATCATCTTATTCTACCCTCCCCAGCCTTCTCAGAATAAACATTCTTTCATTCGTAATGTAAAGATAGCACGGGGCCTCAAGGCATGCCGTCCAGAACTGTTTCTAATGGGTGTTCAGAAACGCCCGCGGTCAGAGTGCCCGTGCTGTGCCCCATGCTGGAATCAGCCCTCTGAACATCAGGCATCATGCATGAACATGAAAATATGATTTCATCTGTTGATCCATTCATTTGCTTATCGCTATCCATGTGCCTGGCATGTTACCAAGGTCCAGAAGGCAGATCCCTGCCCAGAGGAGCTTAGGATCTGGAATTTGGCCAAAGAATAAGAAGAATAAGAAAAAGAGTTGGTTTATATACCCTGCTTTTCTCTAATGAAAGGAGTCTCAAAGCAGCTTACAATCACCTCCTCTTCCTCTCCCCCCCAACAGGCACCTTGGGGGTAGGGTTGCCAGATCCCTCTTTGCCACCGGTGGGAGGTTTTTGGGGCGGAGCCTGAGGAGGGTGGGGTTTGGGGAGGGGAGGGACTTCAATGCCATAGAGTCCAATTACCCAAGTGGCCATTTTTTCCAGGTGAACTGATCTCTGTCAGCTGGAGATCAGTTATAATAGCAGGAGATTTACAGCTACTACCTGGGGGTTGGCTAAATCTCCTGTTATCACACAGTATTTCAACACGCAGCCACAAAAATTCCTTTCGTTATTTTTATAAATATTTTTCTTATGCTCACATAGACAAGTACTTCCAGTTCACCGAATCATCATTATAAACAAAGAAACCTTGTAATATTACAACTAAAACAAGCTTATCAAATAACTATAAAGAGACAGGATTGAATTACTGTTCATCAGAGTCACACAAGTCTCTACAGCAACACATTCACTTGCTACGATCCTCTGTGTTGTATAAGCACTGGGCTCCTCCGTAGTCAGCTGATGGCGGCTGACCAATAATGTCTCTTTCTCTCTTTCTCAAGACTGTATTGTTGTCCGTGTGCAGCAAGCACCGTGGTAAAAATCACAGCCAGAAATTATGTCAACAATATGACAAGTCGGATGTAGAAATTATTAATCTGAAGAAGCAATCACCGGCGAAACAAAGCTTAAACCGGTGGCTTATCATATTGTTGACATAATTTCTGGCTGTGATTTTTACCACGGTGCTTGCTGCACACGGACAACAATACAGTCTTGAGAAAGAGAGAAAGAGACATTATTGGTCAGCCGCCATCAGCTGACTACGGAGGAGCCCAGTGCTTATACAACACAGAGGATCGCAGCAAGTGAATGTGTTGCTGTAGAGACTTGTGTGACTCTGATGAACAGTAATTCGATCCTGTCTCTTTATAGTTATTTGATAAGCTTGTGTTAGTTGTAATATTACAAGGTTTCTTTGTTTATAATGATGATTCGGTGAACTGGAAGTACTTGTCTATGTGAGCATAAGAAAAATATTTATAAAAATAACAAAAGGGATTTTTGTGGCTGCATGTTGAAATACTGTGTGATAACAGGAGATTTAGCCAGCTATTATATGCAACACGCCCTTGCTTAATAGTACTACCTGGGGGTTGGCAACCCTACTTGGGAGAGAGGTGAGGCTGAGAGAGCTCAGCGAGAACTGTGACTAGCCCAAGGGCACCCAGCAGGCTGCATGTGGAGCAGTGGGGAATTGAACCCATTTCTCCAGATCAAAGTCCTGCTGGTGGTGAAGAGGGAACTGGCAACACTACAACACTACCCCCCCACACACACACACACACACACTTCCCATTGCTTTTTTATCCACCATATGTGGCTCAGTGGTAGAGCATCTGCTTGGCATGCAGAAGGTCCCAGGTTCAATCCCCGGCATCTCCAGTTAAAGGGGCTAGGCAGGTAGCTGATGTGAAAGACTCCATCTTGATACCTTGGAGAGCTCCTGCCGGTCTGAGTAGACAATACTGACTTTCATGGACCGATGGTCTGATTCAGTATAAGGCAGCTTCATATGTTCACCTGCAGGCACCAGGGTTTCCTCAGTGCACATTTGCTTCTTTGACCCAGCAACTCTTCCCTAAAGCAAAGAGTTAGTTCTGCCTTTCCTGCACCTCATGGCTCAGCGGTAGAGTTTCTGCTTGGCATGCAGAAGGTCCCAGGTTCAATCCCTGGCATCTCCCATTAAAGGGACCAGGCAAGTAGGTGATGGGAAAGACCTCTTCCTGAGACCTTGGAGAGCCACTGCCAGTCTGAGCAGACAATACTGACTTTGATGGACGGCTGATTCAGTATAAGGCAAATTCATATGTTCATGTGTTCAGTTTGGGCAAACGTCTGCCGCTTAACTGCAGAGGTTTGTCCAAAGGTTACAGTGTACCCTGACTCCCCAGCGACATGCTGATGTCACATCTAAGCACACAGGGAGTGACGTCTGTGCGTCATTATGCTGCTGATGTCCGCCCCACAATTTTGGAAGCTTTCCCTTCCCTGCCAGCCAGCTGGGTGTTGGAGGGGAGTCCTGCTGGGGCTGCGGGATCCCCCATCCTCAGCCGGGCCTGGCAGTCCTAGATCGGAGAGGCCTGGGTTCGAATCCGTGCGCAGCTTTCGAGCTCACTCGGCAATCTGCTTTCCCCTCAGCCTAGCTTACCCCCCGCCGGGCTGTAATGAGACCAAGCAGGAAAATGTTCTTCCTTGGAGGGAGGGGTCGAATCGAAATAATTGAACCCCCAACTCGGTAATCCGTGTACATCAGCTTTTTAAACCTGTATCCAACACCGAAGAGCCGCTCTGCTGAAAATGATAATTTAGCCGCCGTAAATATATATATATATATTTAATTAAAACCCCACATGTTTGCCTTCCTGCCATCTCCGCCCCTCCCGCTCTGCCAAATGGAACATCTAGTGCCATTTGGGGAGGGGGGACCCGTGAGCTCCATTCCACAATTAAATAATTGAATGATCTTCTGGCAAATTGAAGCCGCCCGCTGCCTTCCCCCCTTCCATCTACTGCCATCTCCCTCCTTTTTCACGCCCACCCCCGCGCTTTCCCCCTCTGGTGAGATAAGGCTGCCACTCTGGAAAGCTCTTTTAAATATTCATGTTTTAATTAACGGACTTTATTGCGTGAACTCTGTGTTAGACAATAAAAGCGGCTGCCGGAGGCTGGACGCGTTTGGTGTTTGCTCTCGAAAGACGGGTTTGGGGGGAATAGGGAGGAGTAGCGCTAATATGTTTCCTCTGTAAATATTTGCAAGATGGAGAAAAATAGGGGGGAAGAGGTGCCCTTTGCTCAGCCATAGACCCTTTCCATGGTTCCTTGTTGTGATGCCTCAGTTTCCCCAAGTATCTGCCAGGCCTCTCTTCGCCACCAGTGGGAGGATTTTGGGGTGGAGCCTGAGGAGGGCAGGGTTTGGGGAGTGAATTCATCTCTATTGGCTAGAAATCAGTTGTAATAGCAGGAGATCTCCAGCTAATACCTGGAGGTTGGCAACCCTACTGGCAACTATAATCCAGTTCTATGCGTCTTTACTGAGGATTGCCCCTACTGATCAGTGCGGTGTATTTCCTGGTGTGTCAGCAGGTGAGAGATTCAAAACTGATAAAAGGAAGTACTTCTTCACACAATGCATAGTTATTGTGGAACTCCCTGCCCCAGGATATGGTGATGGCTACCAACTTCAAAGGCTTTAAGAGAGGAGTGGACATGTTTATGGAGGAGAGGCTATTCATGGCGACTAGTCAAAATGGATACTAGTCATGATGCATACCTATTCTCTCTCCAGAATCAGAAGAGCATGCCTATTACCTTAGGTGCTTTGGAGCACAGACAGGAGAATGCTGCTGCAGTCGTCTTGCTTGTGGGCTTCCTAGAGGTTTCTGGTTGGCCATTGTGTGAACAGACTGCTGGACTTGATGGGCCTTGGTCAGATCCAGCAGGGCTTTTCTTATGTTCTTACGTTAATCCCAGCCCCGAATTGCTTATCTTAGACCCGTGCCTAAGGATTGATGGTGGACTTACACATATACAGTGTAAGAAGATAGAAATAGCTGTATAGGAGGAAGCGGATCTTTTTGCAAGAGTCGAGATTGTGTTTGGCTTTGATATGTAAATGTGTGGTGTGACCTTTCCTTCCGCTAGTGTAGGTGAAGGCCTCCATCTGTCTCCTTGGTAGAAAACAGAGCCGTCTCTTGGAAAGAGCATGCTTTCCTGTGAAAAAGGTGGAACTGTGGGTTCCCTCTGGTCCCGTAGTGTGAGAAAAGCCCGTGAATCCCTTTGCTCGTCTTGCGTATCGGTTTTGTTAATTGCCTGCCTCTTTCGCTCCAGTAATAAATGTTAATGGGGACAGGATGAAGGGGTGCAATATGTGGGACTGAGAAATGACCCTTGGGGGTCTGACTTCAGACCCAAAGTGAGGGATGCTTCTTTCTCCCTCTTTCTCTTTGGTCATTTATGCATGGTTCGTTGCTTGCTGGACCCACACTTTCCTGTTGGGAATCTATGCACCAGCAGTCTCCAAACTCAAATCCAGTCCTCGCCCCTTTAAATGCTGCTTTTTAATTGGCTTACTTGTTGTGCTTACTGTGAGCGAAAATCCCCCCCCCCCAAACCCAATTGCCACATAAAAAAGCATTTTAAGAACAACAACATAACCCGGAGCAATCTAAAAGGGGTGGGGGGAGAAATCCAAGCTTCGGTTTTAAAAAGCCTGCTCAGAAAGAGCTCTCAGGAAGCAGGAAGTATTTCAATCCCTGCCTCTGGGCATGCTGCTTTCTAATGGGCGGGGAGCGAAACCAAGCTTGCATGCCCCACACGTTGCCTTATGCATGGGGATTTCACCTAGACCTTGCTCAGGGAAGATGGAAAAGTCGGGTTAACAGAGGAACGGGACGTCCTGGGATTTGTGAGGGCTGGGCACAAGGTCATCTCTAATGGACGGAAAACTTATGCATAACTCCTAGGAACAACTGATTGAGACCGGGGGGGCGAATGTGAGTGAAAGTACCCATGCATAAACGGCCTTTCTCTCCCAACCGCAAATTCTCTCTCTGTGTCAACATAAAAACCAAAGAGGCACTCTGTCAGTAGAGCAACATACACGGAACATCACAGGATTGCCTGAACTGACAAAGCACCAGCGAAATAGGATTCATTACCGGAAGCCCATTTTCTCTCTACTCATGGCATTCTAGGACTTTGATATTTAGTCACTTCACTTACCTGTCTACACTGCAGGAACGTGGTGACATTTCTACACATGTAACAGGAATTTCCTTCTGTTCTTGGTTGTATTGTTTGTTTAATTTGTCATTACAAACATGTTGTTCAGCATTCTTTTGTAGTGCTTTTGGTGCCATAAGGGCCTACTCTTGCTTTGCTTAACTTCCTGGTGGTGGCTGGAGATCTCCTGGGTTTATAAGTGATCTCCAGGCGAGAGAGATCAGTTCACCTGGAGAAAATGGCCGCTTTGGAGGGTGGCGTCTGTGCCATTGTACCCCACTGAAGTCCCTTCCCTTCCCCACCCTCTTCCAACTCCACCCGCAAAATCTCCAGGCATTTCCCTTAGCTGGGAACCCTATTCATCTGTGAATTTCTGCTTCTAGTACTCTGATCCACTTTGTGCTTATTTATTTATTTTAATGTGTGGGGCTAACTGGAAGAGGAGGTTATATTTTCTTCTCCCATTCTTCTTTGCAATGTCCCAAAGGGGGACTTATATGTGGGGAGATACATGAGCTCTGTGCTCACCTTGTGTACTCTGGTAACATCTAAATCAGATTACTGCAATGTGTTCTGTGTGGAGCTGCCCTTGAAGACTGCCCTGAAGCTACCTTTTGTTACAGAATGCTGCTGAGTCGAGTGGGTTTTAGGGACTCACTGTATCACTCCAGTCCATCTTGCTCTTCCATTTACTTTGGCTCCCAATTTGCTTCCAGGCTCCATTCAAGATGCTGGTATTGACCTTTAATGTCCTTTATGGCTTGAGGCCGGATACTTTAAGGCAGTGATGGTGAACCTTTTAGAGACCAAGTGCCCAAACTGCAACCCAAAACCTACTTATTTATCGCAAAGTGCCAACACGGCAATTTAACCTGAATACTGAGGTTTTATTGGTTCTCGTAGGTTATCCGGGCTGTGTAACCGTGGTCTTGGTATTTTCTTTCTTGATGTTTCGCCAGCAGCTGTGGCAGGCATCTTCAGAGGAGTAACACTGAAGATGCCGGCCACAGCTGCTGGCGAAACATCAGGAAAGAAAATACCAAAACCACGGTTACACAGCCCGGATAACCTACGAGAACCAATGAACTCTGACCGTGAAAGCCTTCGACAATATACTGAGGTTTTAGTTTAGAAAAAACAACTCATACATTAATTAATTAATTAATGACATTAATTTGTCCAATCCCCTCTTAAAGGCATCTATGCTAGATGCCATCACCACATCCTGTGGCAAGGAGTTCCACAGGTTAATTACATGCTAGGTAAGTGGGTGTTCTTCTTTTAGTAGAGGATTTCACTGAAACGTGGGAGGCGCCGCAAAGCCCACGCTGTGGCCCGAGCGCTCTGCTCCCCTCCAGCTATGCCACGCTGTGAGCTATGCGCCCCTCCAACCTAGCTCCTCTCCAACCCCACCACGGGAATCACATTCGCCACAGACTCAACAGGCTGCCGTCCGTGCCACACCCTCACGCTTCATGTGAGCCACCCGGCATGTGAGCCGCCCTGCCGCATGTGACGGGAGGGAGGAAGCGCTCCCATTGGGCTGCTGGGCAGAGGGGCAGGTGATGTGAGAAATGCCCTCAGGCGCGTGTGGAGAGGGGGAGCAGCCCGGCCCTGTGTCCCTCTGGCTTTCTAGTAACGAACTCAGGCAAACTCTGTGCTGGGGCGATGGTGCGTGTCCATAGAGAGGGCACTGAGTGCCCCCTCTGGCATACGTGCCATAGGTTCGCCACCACTGCTTTAAGGACTGCCTTCTCCCGTATGAACCTATCCACCTATTCTGGTCATCTTCAGAGGTCCTACTTTTGGTGTCCCTGCCATCAGAGGCTATATGGGTGGCGACCCAAGAAAGGGCCTTCTTTATTTACATAATTTTTTACTGAAGTTTCGAAAAGACAAACACACACATAACAAACTCAATCATTCCCATACATACAATATAATCCAATTTCCAGGGGATTCATTTTAAGTTTGTCGATTCAAGCTTACAAGAAAGAAAAACAAAAACAAATGCCTATTCTATCAATACACTAATTAATCTTAAACTTGTACCAATAAACTCTAAAGTGATGCATATTGGGGCAAAAAATCCCAGCTTCACATATACACTGATGGGATCTGTGCTGGCAGCGACAGACCAAGAAAGAGATCTTGGGGTGGTAGTGGATAGCTCAATGAAGATGTCAACCCAGTGTGCGGCTGCTGTAAAAAAGGCCAATTCCATGCTGGCCATAATTAGACGAGGAACAGAGAATAAAACTGCTGATATCATACTGCCCTTGTACAAATCTATGGTGAGACCACTTGGAATACTGTGTCCAGTTCTGGTGACCACACCTAAAAAAGGATATTACAGAGCTTGAGAAGGTACAGAAAAGAGCAACCAAAATGGTTAGGGGACTAGAGCAACTGTCCTATGGGGAGCGGTTAAGACGCTTAGGGCTGTTTAGCTTGGAAAGAAGGCGGCTGAGGGGAGACATGATAGAGGTCTATAAAATTAGGCACGGTTTGGAGAGAGTGGACAGGGAGAGGTTTTTCTCCCTCTTCCATAATACTAGAACGTGAGGTCATCTGTTGAAGCTGGAGGATGAGAGATTCAAAACAGATAAAAGGAAATATTTTTTCACACAACGCATAGTTAAATTGTGGAACTCCCTGCCCCAGGATGTGGTGATGGCTGCCAGCTTGGAGGGCTTTAAGAGGGGAGTGGACATATTCATGGAGGAGAGGGGTATTCATGGCTATTAGTTAGAATGGATACTAGTCATGCTGCATACCTATTCTCTCTAGTATCAGAGGAGCATGCCTATTATTTTGGGTGCGGTGGAACAGAGGCAGGGTGGTGCTGCTGCAGTCGTCTTGTTTGTGGCTTCCTAGAGGCACCTGGTTGGCCACTGTGTGAACAGACTGCTGGACTTGATTGGCCTTGGTCTGATCCAGCAGGGCCTTTCTTATCTTCTTATGTTCTTAATATTAGTCATTTCTACCTATTCATTTGATCTTCACTTGGTTTATAATCTCTATTGCCTTTCCATATAAAGCTATGTCACATATCCTTTAAATTTGTTATCTATTATTGCTATTATTATTTTTATTTAAGTAAGCGCAAATATATCACAGACCCTCTTTAGTTAGTTATAATTTCAGTTTTACATAATCAAAATAAGATGCTCAATTCTTATGGAATTCTTCCATCAAGAAGGCCCTTCTTGATCGTGGTGCCAAAAATTTAGAACTCCCTCATGGTGTATTGGTTAAGATGTCAGGCTAGGACCTGGGAAAGCCAGGTTTGAATCCCCACTTGCACCATGGAAGCTTGCTAGGTGACCTTGGGCCAGTCACACACTCTCAGCCCCGACCCTGGCTAGTATTTGGATGGGAGGCCTCCGAGGAATGTCAGGGGTGTGACCCGAAGGCAAACAATGGCAAACCACCTCCCAACGTGTCTTGCCTTGAAAACCCTGTAGGGTCTCAATAAGTCAGCTGTGAGTTGACCCCCCCCAAAAAAAATTAAACAAAACACACACACACACATATATATACACATACTTACATATATGAATTTTATTAAATTATTTTATATATTATTTTAGGTGCTATTTTAATGTTGAACTGCTTTAGTGTTTTGGATGCTCATCACTTTGGAGACCCTATTGGGGTGGAAAGACGGCCTGGAAATGTCTAAAATAAATCATTTCATTTTGGATTTGACAAGCAAGCATGTGGACAGGAAGCATAACTGGCTGACGCTTCTGATGGCTCCAGCGAGTTTGAGCGCTCAGCGCCTCTCTGAGCTTCTTCTTGGCTCCATGCCGTTTGGAAAATGGCACCTCCTCCCTTCCCGCCCTGCAGGGGAATATTTCAAATCCTGGTAGCTCAGCCAGCATGAGCAGGCTGATGTTCTCTGTGCTTCAGGACGTTCAAAAAGCAGGAGAGAAACATACGGGTGGATGCCAGGGGAGAGATGCCTCTGCTGATCGGGTCCCATTTCTAAGAGCTGCTCTTGGCTTTCAGCGAGGAAATCGATTTGTGCATCCCAATTAGGATTGCAGTTTTATTATGATTTAATGCAGCGATCGTTCAATGGTTTTGTTTTTGGCGTGCTGATTGTCGGGGCCGGCCTGAGCGGTACTGCTTTCTCGCAAGAGGCTGCTGTGATACAAAGGATGCTGGGAGGGAGGGGGTCCTTCTTGTTTCAAGCAGAGCAGTGTGTGGTCTGAGAGTTGTGATCTGCCATCCTCTGCGCCATTGCGAGAGTGACCTGGGATGCATCTCTCTCGACTCCACCCGCACGCTGCTTCTCTGATAGCCCCTCAAATGATTGCTTCCCCATAGCGATTGATTGGGATGCTTGCACAGTTGGACTGTATTCGACATCCTAGCCTCTTATTGCTGGGTGCCTTAAGAACATATGAAAGGCCATGCTGGATCAGACCAAGGTCCATCAAGTCCAGCAGTCTGTTGACACAGTGGCCAACCAGGTGCCTCTAGGAAGCCCACAGACAAGACACTGCAGCAGCATTACCCTGCTTGTGTTCCACAGCACCTCATATAATGGGCATGCTCCTCTGAGACTGGAGAGAATAGGTACACATCGTGACTAGTATTCATTTTGACTAGTAGTCATGGATAGCCCTATCCTCCACAAACATGTCCACCCCCCTCTGTTCAATCACAATGTTGAATTTCATCAAGGGGCTGGAACATACTCTAGCCCCCTCCCTTAGGCCTGCCACTCCAAGTGGCGGGGGGAGAATTTTTTTTTTTTTAATGTCAGTGACATTTCTACATCATTTCCGGATAAATGACGGAAGTGACATGAGGTTGCTCTAGGACTATTTTGAAACTCTATGGTTTCACCATAGAGGCAATTTCAGGCAATTTCTAGAGCTACCCCTTGTCATTTCCAGCTTTTACTCAGAACTGACGTAGAAATGTAAGCGACGTCGCCAACGTTGCATGCAACCGCCCCCCCCATGTGCTCATCCCTCCCACTGGTTTCTAGGCTTGGCCGGGCAACCCTGCCCTCATTTTCTCTTCTGAAAAGTAGACTGTTCTAGTGTTGCCAACCTCCAGGCAGTAGCAGGAGATCTCCTGCTATTTCAACTGATCTCCAGCCGACAGAGATCAGTTCACCTGGAGAAAACGGCCGCTTTGGCCATTGGACTCTATGGCATTGAAGCCCCTCCCCTCCCCCAAACCCCTCCCTCCTCAGGCTCTGCCCCAAAAACCTCCCGCCAGTGGCAAAGAGGGACCTAGCAACCCAGGAACAATGCACCCAGGAACAATGATTGCTGATTCAGAAAGTTGTGGAGAACATGTCACAGCCCAAAGGGAAGTGTTTTTGAGCCTTTTTTCCACTGCAGAGAACTTCCTAAAACAAGCTCCCTGCATTTCACACCCAGGTCAATTATTCATTCAAAAAATTGCTGCTCTCTTGAGGTGGAGCAAAAAAAAACACCCCGAACTTAAAAGGTTATTCATGGAATCGAATCTAATTCATAAAGCCCGATGTAGCTTGGATTACTCATGAGAAAAAGGCCGCAGCATTTGACAGCGGTTGTGTCTGCCCCTGATCTTTCAGCCCTCCTCCTGCTGACAAGCCCACTGTTGAGGTCTGGCCCCCACCTCCGTCACAACTCCGCCCATCGCAGCTCCGTAGATGGGAGGCATCCGAAGGAGAGGGGGAAGGAGAAGTCCTATCGGGCTTCAAACCACTCGACTCCACTTTCATGCAACCGAATGCATGGGGAGTTCTGCCTTGGATTTGCCGCTCTCTGAATGCACATTTTCCCCATCCAAATTCTCAAAACTCAACAATAAGCCCCCAATGCAGAGTTTTGAGAATTTGGATGGGGAACATGTGCATCGACAGAGAGCGGCAAATCCAAGGCAAAACCTCCCCTGTGTAAACAGCCCTTGTCTCCCTTTCTGCTTTGACTCGGTTCCCCACCCCCTTCCCTTTCAGCTTTGGATTCATTTTCCCATTGACTTCTGTTTTCTGCTTCTGTCTGCTTTCCTTGTTTCTCTTTTAGTCCCCCCCCCTTTTTGATGGTGTGTCCTGACTTGTTGCTTCATCCCCCTTCGGAATAGTTCTTTTCGCTTCTCCCCTCGTGATTTACGCTTGCGCACCTTTTTCTTCTTCACCCCCCCTCTTTGTTTCCCCCTTATTTTTTCTTTCTTCATTAGTGCAGCAGCCAAAGCGCCCAGGGCCATTTGTGCATGGGAGGCCACACATCTCTTATAATCTTACCATAGAGATTTGGATTCGGTACGGCACTCAAGCGCGGATCTAGTGGCCGCGCAAAGCTCACGAAAAGGGGCGAGCTTCTGGTCGGAACCCTTGGCCAATAGCCGCCCCTGTGGGTGGGGAGACGTAGGAGAGGGAGGAGACATTTGCCGGGATGGGCGGGGAGAAGAAATCCAACTCCAAGGAGTTTTTCTTGGGACCCTCCGGCAGAAAGGACGGGACAAGGGGAAAGATCGTAGCAACACAGGTTTGAGTTGCTGCTGGGATGCTGCGAATTTTACGGGCCAATTCGCGGCAGCTGTGAAAGATAAAAAATAAGGTCCGGAGCAACAAAGCATGGAAACTGCAGCAAACAGCCATGAATAAATGACCCCAGAGTAGGTCTCAAACCTAACAGGTTTCCTCGATCCCAGTTCAAGAATCGTGCCCACCAGGGATGAGCAAATGGGTTCTATTTTGTTTTTTCATCTGCTTAACTTTCCGCCAGCGTCTTCAGTTCTTTTCTCAGCTGGTTGGGCAGACCCATTTCTATTGTTTGCCCATGTTTTTATACGAAATATATACTGCTTGTGTGTGTGTGTGTGTGTGTGTGTGTGTGCGTGGTGTGTGTGTGCGCAATACACATCATTTATACATATATTATAGTCATCCCATGGGTCAGGAATGACCCGGTGCTTGCACAGGGGACCTTTATCTTTTTTTGTAGTCAAAACAGTATAAATGTAGAATGCTGATTTATCGATGCACAAATAACGTTGGATAAGGCATTCATTTTCTTGCTGGGGAGGGGGAATGGAGTGAGGCCGCGGAAAAGAGCAGAAAAAGAAAGAATCAGCCGGTTCGATTTGCTCGAGGGAGTGATGAAACCGAAATGGGGGTTCTTGGTTCAAAATGGCAGGGATGAGAACTCTGAAAGCATCCTTAATTCCCTCCTCTATCAGAAGCCAAGATCCCCGCAGGGCAGATCGCCGCCCTCCACGTATGTTTTCCACCATGTGCCTTCACTTGAGGCCAACGGAGATATGCCAAAGATCAGTTCTCCGTCTCTCAGTAAAAGGCCAGCTGTGCAGCCCCAATCTGAATGGGAACCATGCGGTGATGTGAGAGGAAGTTTAACCCTCCAAGCCCCATTCAGTTTCACTAATCAAAACTCGTCTCCCCACATTATTGTGTGCGCGTGCCACCAAGTCACAGCTCATTTATGGGGGGTTTGCAAGGTGGTTTGAGAGAGTTTGGAGACAACTGTGTCTGGCCCAAGGTCACCCAGTAGGCTTCATGTGCAGGAGTGGGGAAACCAAACCCAGTTCACCAGATTAGAGTCCGCCACTCATGTGGAGGAGCAGGGAACCGAACCCGGCTCTCCAGATTAGAGTCCGCCGCTCATGTGGAAGAGTGGGGAACTGAACTCCGTTCTCCAGATTAGAGTCTGCCGCTCTTAACCACTACATCACACATTTTAAATGCGGCAAAACATGCCTTTTTCCCCTTTAAAAAGCGAACAGGTACCAGAGCCCGATTTCAATTAGATTAGACTCCAATAGCACCTTAGCGACCAAATAGATTTGGGGGCTATTTATTCATTTTTTTTCGTATTTTTAATCCGCCCTCCCTGGCCGAGGCTGGGCTCAGAGCAGATAACAACAATTAAAAACAAGGTATCATGAATGACAACACTTTAAAAAACATTTAAAACCGTAATATCATTTCCAAGTATTAAAAGATGGTCATCGTTCGTGTTCCGTTAGATAGGCAAGGAGGGTAGGAGAAGAAAAGGAGCAGATGTAGCAAGTGAAAAACACTGATGCGGTTAGCATCAGACCCCAAGTTGCTGCTGTTAGGAGGAAACGGCCGAAAGGTGAACTTAAAAAAACTGGCCAAGGCCTGTGATACTAAAACGGCTTGGGTCCTGTTCCACGGCATGACGGTTCACCCAAGCGACATGCGCGCCTGGAGCCCGCACAGCTAGGCCCGTGGCAAGCCGCAGAAGTGACCAACTGGATTTTGCGTTCCTCGTGTGATAAGGTTAGGAGAGGTCCCTGGGTAGCGACCTGCTTCCTTCCCTGCTGTCTCCTAGACCGGTGCCTTCCCCCCGAGCGCCTGCTCTCTCCTTGGCATGCCGGCATCTGATATTTATAAACCCCAAACAATGAAGGGAACAAAAGAGAGCCGTGACCCGGGGTGCCAGCCGAGCCGTCGGTCGGCTTCCAGCCCGGCGGGAAAGGACTCGACCTTTCCCTGCCCCCTTCTCCGCGCTTGAACGAGCTCCTTTTTGCCGAGCAGATGACGCGCCGTCTCCCGGAGACAACTGGGGCGCGGGACCTTCAGTGCTCTCGACTTGGCCTTTTCGAGTTGCCTGTTGAAGACGCCGGCCTTGGTTTCCTTGGGGGGAAATCCCAGCTTTCTTCCCAGCTGTGCGCTCGGCCGCTTTACTTTTTGACCTAAGCGCAAGCAGAAATTGAGGGAGGAACGAAGTCAGGCATGCGTCCCAAGTGTTGTGGTGCACAGGGTTGCCATCCTCCAGGTGGGGACTGGAGATCTCCTGGATATTTTTTTTAAATTACGACTGATCTCCAGACAACAGAGATCAGTTGCCCTGGAGAAAATGGCTGCTTTGGAGGGTGATCACTATGGCATTATACCCCACTGAGGTCCCTCCTCTCTAGGGTTGCGAGCTCCAGGTAGGGTTGCCAACTTCCAGGTACTAGCTGGAGATCTCCTGTTATTGCAACTGATCTCCAGCCAATGGGGATCAGCTCATCTGGAGAAAATGGCCACTTTGGCCATTGGACTCTATGGTATTGAAGTCCCTCCCCTCCTCAAACCCCACCATCCTCAGGCTCCACCACAGAAAACCTCCCGCCAGTGGCGAAGAGGGACCTGGCAACCCTAGCTTCAGGCTGGGAAATATCTGGATATTTTGGGGGTGGAGCCTGAGGAGGGCAGAGTTTGGAGAGGGGAGGGACTTCAATGCCACAGAGTCCAATGGCCAAAGTGGCCATTTTCTCCAGGGGAACTGATCTCTGTCACCTGGAGATCAGTTGTAATAGCGGGAGATCTCCAGCCACCACCTGCAGGTTGGCAACCCTGCTCCCCTCCCCAAACCCTGCCCTCTTCAGGCTTCTCCCACAAATATCTGGAATTACCCAGCTCTGAGCTGGCACCCCTAAACTTGGAGGCCTAGTGCTCTCTGAGGGTGGTCAACCTGTCTCTGGTTTCTTCTACTATGGCGTTCATGTGTAACAAGTACTCACCCAGGTAACAAAATTCCACACACACAGAAAACAAGCATGTCTTCTTCCCTGAGTTGCTACTTTTCATGGAGCGGGGATTTTTTGCTTTAGGGTCAAGCAAACTCAGCTGATGCAGTGAAGATCACCTCGGACTGGTCTCTCCACCCAGTCAAGTCCCCTTTCTCCCATTGTGCCTATTTGGTTGCTCCTTCTTCCATTGTGAATGGGATCTTGGGGTTTTGGTGGACTGCAAACTGAGTATCAGTGAGTATCAGTATCCAGTGTGATGCAGCAGCAAAGGAAGCAAATTCAAACTTAGGGTTTGTCTACAGATGCATATGTCTAGAACATGAGATGTGATAGTACCACGGTATACTGCTCTGGTCAGACGCCATTCACATAATTGTGTCCAGTTCTGGAGGTCTTTTAATAGGAAGCACATAGAAAATGTAGAGCCAGTGCAGAGGAGAGTGATTAGGATGGTTGGGTGTTTGGAGACTTGGCCTTACAAAGAAAGGCTGCAGGAAATTGGGCATGTTCAGCATGGAGAAGAGGAGGTTGGGGGAGGGGATATGTTTACTCATAAAGGGAGACATGATAGAGGTGTATAAAATTATGCATAGTTTGGAGAGAGTGGACAGGGAGGAGCTTTTCTCCCTCTCTCATAATACCAGAACGCGGGGTCATCTGCTGAAGCTGTAGGGTGAGAGATTCAAAACAGATAAAAGGAAGTATTTCTTCACACAATGCATAGATAAATTGTGGAACTCCCTGCCCCAGGATGTGGTGATGGCTGCCAACTTGGAAGGCTTGAAGAGGGGAGTGGACATGTTCATGGAGGAGAGGGGTATACAAGTCAAAATGGATACTAGTCCTGATGCATACCTATTATCTCCAGGATCAGAGGAGCATGCCTATTATATTAGGTGCTGTGAAACACAGGCAGGATACTGCTGCTGCAGTCATCTTGTTTGTGGGCTTCCTAGAGGCACCTGACATTGATGAACCAAGGGTCTGATTCAGTATAAGGCAGCTTCATGTGTTCATCTTTGTGGAGAGGCCATGGCTCAGTGGTAGAGCAGCTGCTTGGCATGCAGAAGGTCCCAGTTTCAATCCACGGCATCTCCAGTTAAAGGGACTAGGCAGGTAGGTGATGAGGGTAGACCCCTGCCTGAGACCCTGGAGAGCCACTTCCAGTCTGAGTAGACCATACTGACTCTGATGGAACAAGGGTCTGATTCAATATAAGGCAACTTAGTGTGTGTGTTCACGTGTGCCACTGTGTGAACAGACTGCTGGACTTGATGGGCCTGGGTCTGATCCAGCATGGCCTTTCTTATGTTCTGATATTCTCCTTTTAAGTATTTGAAGGGCTGCCATTTAGAGGAGGGTCAGGTGCTGTTTCATTTGGTCATTGAGGATAGGACTCATAATAGTAGGTTAAATTCCAAGTGGGGAGGTATGGTTGGGATATTGGGGGGGGACCTTTTTAACAATAAGGACAGTTCAGTGGTGGAACTGGTTGCCCAGGGATGTTGTGGCTTCTCACTCACTGGAGGTATTTAAGCAGAGATTGGAGAATAATGTATCAGGGATCATTTGTCTCAGGGGTCCCCAACCTTTTTGAGCCTGTGGGCACCTTTGGCATCCTGACAATACCAATTATGTTGTTTTCAATTCCAATTATCCCTTTCCTTGGGAGAGAGGCAAGCCTCCCATCAGCTCTGTCTGTGTGCGGATGATCCCAGCAGAGTTTCAAGGCCGACAGATTGATGGTGGCATGCCCGCGCAAGCCTGGCACCGCATGTCCCGTTGCCATTGGCATAAGTCTCCGCCGCTTCCACTTTGCGGGCCAGACTGCCCATGGAGCCAAGCTGTTTTTGAGACTCCGCATCCTTCAGGGAGGGATACGGACGAGTGGGATTGTTGTTGTGGTTGGCCTCTGCTGTGTTTGGCTGGCTGGGTTATGCTAAGGAAATGAGTGATGGACTTAATCTCTGAGCCCCTGCAGGTCCCTGAGGCCAACAGCCGCTTTCGACTGCTTGATCACTCCGATTTCTCAGCTGTCAGGGAGCGCAAGCATCCCATTAACGTTCAAGTCGATCTAGAGATATCAGCTCTGAGGCAGGACTGAGTGGAGACAGCAAATGTGGATGGTTGACAAATGGAAGAGCTGGAGTTAAGGACGGGACGTCTCGAAGGTTCAGAACGCAGCTCTGGGAGTTAGTGGGGAAACCAACATTGGCTAAACGTTGGAAGTGGTTAGGAAGTCAAAAGCCAGCAAGAGTTGTGCTAGCAAGCTGAATGTTCCCAAACACAGGATAACGTTCGCTCTGGCCTACCTTAATACTCTTCCATCTGCCTTTTTAGATGCAAGATACCCTGGTGTGCAAGTATGGGAGTGCTTAGTGTGGTGTCAGCGTGGTGTAGTGATTAAGAGCAGTGGTTTGGAGCGGTAGACTCTGATCTGGGGAATGGGGTTTGATTCCCCACTCCTCCACAGGAGCGGCGGAGGCTAATCTGGTGAACTGGATTTGTTTCCCCGCTCCTACACATGAAGCCAGCTGGGTGACCCTGGGCTAGTCACACTCTCTCAGTCCCACCTACCTCACAGGGTGTCTGTTGTGGGGAGGGGAAGCGAAGGTGATTGTAAGCCGGTTTGATTCTTCCTTAAGTGGTTAAGTGGTAGAGAAAGTCGGCATATAAAAACCAACTCCTCCTCCTCCTCCTCCTTATCTTCTTAGCATCAGTGTGGTTCCAATTCGTGGCTTTAGGTATCCATAAATGGGGGTTACACATCACTATTAGATATATAGATATTAAAGGGAAATTATGTACAAAATTCTTATAACCACTTTGTTAATGTATGTTTTATTTTGCTGGTCTATGACCATAATACATTATTGACTGTAGGGTTTTCAAGGCAAGAGGCAAACAGAGGTGGTTTGCCTTTACCTGCCTCTGCATAGCAACCCTGAACTTCCTTGGGGGTCTCTCTTCCAAGTACTAACCAGGGCCAATCCTGTTTAGCTTCAGAGATCTGATAAGAATGGGCAAGTCTGGGCCATCCATGTCAAAGCAAGAGGTGGTCTGCCATTGCCTTCCTCTGAAGATTCTTCCTTGGTGGTCTCCCATCCAAGTACTAACCAGGGCCAACCCTGCTTAGCTTACGAGATCTGATGAGGGCACACTAGGCTGGATCATCCAGATCAGGGATGGGCATACTTACTAGGAAGTAAATCCAGTTTAACTCAGTAGGGTGTGCGGTTCAAACAAGATGTTGGAGATCTGAGCATGAATCTTCTTGACATTTCTTTAAGCAAAATGGAAGCCGTGTGTGGCCGCTGCCCAGATTGCACCTGCCTGGCACGTAACTCTTTCACCCCTGCACAGTTTTACAAACCGAAACCAGGTTTCCCACACTGGGCACATCTCTTTCTTTCCTTTCAATGTCTAATACGAGCTTGGTGGGAAGTTTTGATTAACAAAACCATGTAAGAATGGAAGAGCCTGGCATTACCCTAATTCTAACTGGGATCGTAGTTTGCCTTTAAAAGAGTAATGATTATGTGGTCATTATCATGTCTACCTTGAGCCTTCCTTTTTGGAAAACGTGTTCAGGATTGGCCAAATGAATTTTCTGCATTTCCATAAAGTCCTTTTGCAATTCACTTTTTTAAAAATATAAAGTATAAAATGGGAAAGGGGGGAAATATAAGCATCTAACATATCTTTAAAAAAACTAAGAATGAAAATTCTAATGCAAATCAGGCAGATGACATTACTTTGCATTTCAATATTTGGGCAAGTTACACAGGTAACATATTCAAAAAATAATTGCTATCTATATCTAGTTAATATGTCAACGAACCAAATAATGATCGAAAGATTAAATTGAAGTAATACCACTATTGTCTGGTTTTTCACTTTCTATTTGTTAACCATGAGCCTCGACATAATTATAAAATGGTTTCCATTTCTCATAGTGCTACTCAAAAGTTGCATCATTGCTTGTGTTTATCATGTTGGTCATTTTTGCCATAATGGCATATTCCATTAATTTGTCCTTCCATTTTTCTATGTCCAGAATGAGCGGTTCACTATTAATTAAATGGGCTTCTAATGACAATATAAGCATGTCTTCAGGTACAAATTATCCTTGTTTTCTGTTGTTGCCTTGCAATGATATCACTTCCTTTGTTCTTGCTGAATTTGCAAGTTGATTAAGAGATTACCCACCTGTTCCTTAGAAAGGCCTTTATCTTAGAAAGTGATTTGGTACAGTTAAAGAAAAAGACTAGATTAATTGCCTTTTAAGAGTCCTGATTGGCCTTCTTATCTTACTTTATCAGATGATCTCTTATGCACTTGTTGATTGACTAGCAGCACTTAGGTTGCTTATCTCTTATTTAGTGAGAACCAATCAAATATCTGGAGATAACCACGATTGTGATAAATCAGACTTAGAGAAAGATAAGATTTGTATTTTTCTATTAATAAGCATTCCTGTGACAAGCAAATCAGATTTCTCTGGCTGGGAGTCTCACGGGGAGTAAAGAGGTGAGGATTTGGGGCTTGTTTGATAATCCCTGGAAGCAGGGAGACAAAAACTGAAACCTGATTTGTTTTTAAACTATCCTCAGCTATAATATGATATTGCGATGCTAGGAACACTGATAATTTTAGCATTCATTTCAATAGTACTTAATTGACAAAAACCCCATGATCTCGAAACAAGTGGCCAATTTTTTGTGCTGGTATGATAAAAACCTGGAGCAAGAAAAGGGCTGATGGAAAGGATAAGGAATTTTAATAAGTATAGTAATTCTTCTCCAAGTTTCACACTGCTGATAGTATTTTATCTGTACTTTATTTGTCTTGTTACCGATTTTTTAAAATGTAAGGTTTTAGATTTTTGGAATTGTAGCATAGCAATGGAATGATATTTTCTGGTCTATGACTGCAATAAATTATTATTATTATTTTAAAAACTATCTTTAGCTATAATATGATATCGTGAAGATAGGAACACTGATAATTTTAGCACTCAGTTCAACAGTACTCTTGGGGTTAATTCTGTTTTGGCTTTATACCCCACCCCCAATCTTACTCAATAAAATCAAATCTTTTTTTTTGTCCAATAAAAAGATAAATGTTTATGCAGGTGTCTTATTAGGTTTGCTAATAATTCTAGAGAAAAAGGATGGACTCATTCTGAAAAAAAATATTTTTGTATTATCAGAGGTAGATGCAGAAAGGTTTCTCCAATGTGATAAACCCTGGAGATTTCTGTCACTAGTCAATTTTACATGGGCAAAGCCTTAACATTGTCTAGTGCTAAGCTTCTTCAATTGTGGGTCACGACCCCATAACCGATTGTGGGGGTTGCAATTTTTTTTAAAAAAAAATTAAAATAAATTTATTTATGATTGATTATCAGTAAATGTTTGATTTGTATGCCTATTTTATATACCTATATACCCGGGTCGCGTAGAAATTTCTCGGGCAAAAAGGGGTCGCAAGCGAAAAAACTTTAAGAAGTAAGGTTGCCAGGACCACCGGCGGGAGGTTTTTTGGGTGGAGCCTGAGGTGGGTGGGGTTTGGGAGGGGAGGGACTTCAATGCCATAGAGTCCAATTGCCAAAGCAGCCATTTTCTCCAGGTGAACTGATCTCTATTGGCTGGAGATCTGTTGTAATAGCAGGAGATCTTCAGCCACTACCCAGAGGTTGGCAACCCTATTAAGAAGCCCTGGTCTAGTGTAGAGTCTAGGGTGTGGGGGATAATTTAGTAGAGATTTTTCCGTCATCCTCCACAGACTTGTGGCTTAAGGAAGGAGGAGGGGGATAACATAACCCCTCCCTCCAATTTTACTCATGCTGGATTACTGTTGTTTTCTTCCCCCCTTTCCACAACTGCTTTTACTTTTCAACTTTAGGCAAGTTCGGCAAAGACAGAAATCCCATGGAACAGAAAAGGTGGGGGGAGTCAGTTTGATTTTCAGGATCAATATAGATCATGCAAGAGGGGGCTTAGAAGAAAGCCGGAAGCAAAATGTTTCATGACGTTGCATGGAGTAATTTTGGGGGGAACTCGCTGAGAGCTCAGGGCAGAAGCTGTTTTGAGATCCCTTGTAGCAAGCATTGTCCAGTGTGAAGCAGAATCCTTTGTTAGGGCATCCTCTTATCTGTTGGAAAATGGTTCTAGATTTTTTAGCAGGAGATAATTGGAATCATGAAATAAACTGGCTTCTTCTTTGGGTGTGAGGGGGTGGAGGCGTATCTTTATGGGTTCTAGGGCAAAGAGAGTTAGATTTAATTAACTAATAATAATTATTGTCGAAGGCTTTCACGGTCAGAGTTCATTGGTTCTTGTAGGTTATCCGGGCTGTGTAACCGTGGTCTTGGAATTTTCCAAGACCACGGTTACACAGCCCGGATAACCTACAAGAACTAATAATAATTAGTTAATTAAATGTTAATATCTGCGCTAGAAAAAGGTAAATAATCATGTGATAGGTTATTATAATCTGGAGAACTGTTTGATTCTCCTCTCCTCCACATGAAGCCAGCTGGCTGACCTTGGGCTAGTCACAGTTCTCTCTAAACTCTCGCAGCCCCACCTACTTCACAAGGTGTCTGTTGTGGGGAGAGGAAGGCAAGGCAATTGTAAGCTGGTTTGAGACTCCTTAAAAAAGGTAAGAGAAAATCAGCATATAAAAACCAACTCTCCTCCTCCTCTCTGCACATGCTACATATACCGTTTATAACATCTGACCTTGCTCAGTTACCACTTCCAGCTTCCACTTCTTGCCATGGGGTTCACGTTGTGACAACGCCCCCCTAATTAAATTATGACTTGGGCTGGGATTTTGAGAAAACCTTCAAGCCATCTTACTTGGAGGCCATTAAAACCTACAATAATAATAATAATAATAGAAAGATGGTTTGACGTGTCATTAGGAAGTATCTTTTCTTCTGCCAGTGGCAAAGAAAAAGTCAGTATTTGCATTTAAATGGATCTTTGGCTGCAAACAGAGAATATCATCTGCGAGTTGCCGGCACCAGAGAGACAGAGAGAGATTCTTTTCTGATGAAAATAAATAAATTAAAACAGCCTTTTCTGCTCTTTTGGTAGAGGGGACTGCTTGAAGAAGTGTGACCTTTGAGATGGCATGCTTCTGAGAGTCCCGCTGTCCTGTGTTGGCATTCAACCGTGACACGACTGGCCACTGAAAATGAATCATCTCAATGTTAATTCATGGTGAAAGCATTTAATGATGGTATGGAACCCTTTTCTTTCCAATCCGAGAACTTTTACTAGTCTTATTGCAACTCTTTGCATTTGTTAGAATTCTTTATATGTGTCTCATCAGCAGAGATTCCCAAATTGGCCTTCAAAGGTTGCTTTAGGTTACCCCCTTAAAGTCATGTGAAAGTCTTTTAAAAGTCCCCCCTTTGGGGAAGGGGTGTGGATCAGTAGTAACTAGATCACCTTCTTTTTCTTCTTCTTCTTCTTCCTCCTCCTCCTCCCCTCCTGAATTCTAGTTAGGAAGTCAAACCAGGCTTAACTCTGGACAGGTCTGGTGCCTGTTGACTATGACCTTTCGAAGACTCCCTTGAGAGAGCCAGCATGGTCTAGTGGCTAAGAGCGGCAGATGCTAATCTGGTGAGCCTGGTTGGTTTCCCCACTCCTCCACATGAAGCCTGCTGGGTGACCTGGGACTAGTCACAGTTCTCTTAGAGCTCTCTCAGCCTCACCTACCTCACAAGGTGTCTGTTGTGGGGGGGGGGAGGAAGGAGATTGTAAGCCAGTTTGAGACCCCTTAAAGGTAGAGAAAAGTGGGATATAAAAACCTTCTTTTTTGAATGATTGTCTGTTGAGAGGAGGAGAAGGGAAGGTGATTGTAAGCCAGTTTGATTCTTCCTTAAGTGGTAGAGAAAGTCGGCATATAAAAACCAACTACTCTTTCTCCTCCTCCTCTTCTTCTTCTTCTGGCTGCCATAAGTGGAGGGTAGTCCGTTAGTGCTGCCAACTGGAGGCAGGGGATGAACACATGAACACGTGAAGCTGCCTTCTACTGAATCAGACCCTTGGTCCATCAAAGTCAGTATTGTCTACTCAGACTGGCAGCGGCTCTCCAGGGTCTCAGGCAGAGGTCTTTCATATCACCTACTTGCCTAGTCCCTTTAACTGGAGATGCCGGGGATTGAACCTGGGACCTTCGGCATGCCAAGCAGATGCTCTACCACTGAGTCACAGATCCCCTGCTGCAAGCTTTCATTGCTCCACCGCTTGGAAATAGGAATACATAAATGAATAAATAAAAGTGTCATTGGTGTGGTGATGTCACTTCTGGGGGAAGCCCAAAAGTGACAGCAGGTAGCTCTAGGAATTGCCGGAAACTCTATGGATTTCCCTGTAAGTGTCATAGAGCTGTTGAATTTAAAAAAATTCAGTATAGTTCGGATTCGGCTGAATTCAGCCTGTTTAGATTCGGGATATGCCGAAGTCCGAAGTCCCCGCTTCGGGTCCGTGCAATTCGGCGGGAATTCAAAGTTCGGAAAAAAAATTTGGCCGAATAAAGCCATTAAAAACACAACCGCGCCTTTCCACGGCTCCGGGGGGGTGCATTTTGGGGGGTAAAGGTCCCAAACTTTCAGAGGAGCTTCAAAGGACGCTTCTTGAAAGACCCCCCAAGTTTTGTAAAGATTGGGTCAGGGGGGGCTGAGATATGGGCCCCGAAAGGGGTCCCCCCACCCTTAATGTGTATCTCCGAGCAGAGCTTGCCGCCCACGCACAAAGCTCCCAGCCCCGACAAACAGCTGAGAGCAAGGTCGGGGCAGGTGTGAAAAAATTTGCAAAGCAATACAACTGCAAAGCAACACAAGCACGCAATGCAACACCTTTGCAACAGTGCAAAGCAACACCTGACACCTGGGAGTTTGCAAACCATGGAAAGGGACAGAGGCAGCTAGCTATGCATAATGAGCAGGAAGGGGTGGAATTTCTCCTTTTGCATTGGGACCAGACAGATGCATTCTTTAAGTCACCATTTGAAAACCAGATCTTATGAATGAGGGAAAACCTGAAGACACAAAACTGAAGCCCCCCCCCCTCAAACCAGGGAGAGAGAGACTGCAGGGGGAACACACACCCCAGGCAGAACCGGCAAAAGCCCCCTTTGGCTCCCCCCCACCCAAAGAAACTGCTCCCTCCCCACACACACACAGACTCTGCTTCCCCCCCCACACACACACAGAAAGGAAAAATTACAGATTAAAGCCCCCGAGGGGGGCTGTCTTCTGTGGCTGTCTTCTGTTCCAGCAGGAGGGGCTGGGAGGCTGGGTAATCCAATATGATTCCATTTGTATCCAATATGAGATCCATATGTATGCATCTCTCGAGGGTGATCCATTCATCCCAATAGGGAAAAGGGGAAAGCCCATATCTCGGCCCCCCCTGACCCAATGTTTACAAAACTTGGGTGGTCTCTTAAGAAGCCTTGTCTGAAGCTCCGCTGAAAGTTTGGGGTCAGCACACCCAAAAATGCGCCCCCTGCAGCCATGGAAAGAGAAAAGGGGGGAGCCGATATTTCTGCCCCCACTGAACCCATCTTTACAAAACTTGGGTGGTCTCTTAAGAAGGATTGTCTGAAGCTATGCTGAAAGTTTGGGGGCTGCACCCCCCAAAAAGCGCCCCCTGCAGCCACGGAAATGGAAAAGGGGGAGAGGAAAAAGGGGTGGAGCCCATATCTCGGGGGGCCCCTGACCCAATGTTTACAAAACTTGGGGGGGTCTCTTAAGAAGGCTCATCTGAAGCTCTGTTGAAAGTTTGGGGTCTGTACCACCAAAAATGCGCCCCCTGCAGCCATGGAAAGAAAAAGGGGGGAGCCCATATCTCGGGACCTCCTGACCCAATGTTTACAAAACTTGGGTGGTCTCTTAAGAAGGCTTATCTGAATCTCCGCTGAAAGTTTGGGGTCTGTCACCTCAAAAATGTACCCCCTGCAGCCACGGAAAGGAGCTAATGTGCACAAGGCCCCCCCACACACACACACACAGGAGGATTTCCCTCTCTCTCTCTCTCTCTCCCCGGCCGGGCCGCACATCAGCTGATTCCTCCAGTATTCAATCCTGACTGATTGGCCAGAAGGAGACCCAGCTTGGCCACCGATTGGCCGGGGGAGGAGAATGCTGCTTACTGACGGTTATGCTGCTTACTGACGCCCCGAATTTGCCGGATTTATTCGCGAACTCCCGAACTTGCTGAATTCGCCCCCCCGGTTGCCCGCCAGTTTTGAGTTTGGTTCGTCCCGAACTAAAAACCGCCGAATCAAGGGAAATTCGGCTGATTTTCAGTTCGGGCCGAACCGAATCAACAGCCCTAAAGTGTCACACCAGCAATGCACCCATACCATGTCCCTCTCGACCCTCCCACTGGTTGCCAGGTGTGGCCTGGCATCTCAATGGTCTGTGTATTTTTTTCTGGGGGAGGGAGTCTCGAGCTGTTCAAACCTGCCCCCCAGAGGCAGCTCTGGAGTGACCTCTGCAATATACAAAGAAATAAATGAACGGATAAAGTGTGCCCACAGTCTAGCATACTCCAGAGTTTATCTTTGGGATCCCCTGGGAGCACGTTAATTAACAGGATGGAGAAACAGGAGCTGCTATCGATCCCACACAGCTGGGACTTGCTGACAGAAGACAAATGACCCGGCAGGAATGGATCCCCTTTCAGCTTGGCAGTGGCCTCTGATCGACATCCACGTCTCTCTCTCCCGCCACGGCCAATCGAACTCGACAACCTTGTCGGCAAGGTCTGACTCCCTTTCGGAAATTGATGCAATTAAGATGTCAAAGCAACCTTTCCCTTGGAAATCTGCACTGCATTGGGGGTGGGGGTGGTTAGGGACCAAAGCCGAGCTGATGGCGGAGAGGGTGCAAAGATTTGGGCCAGGGCCAGGAGGGGGCCATGAACTCTGCTCTGTTTTAATGCGAGCTGTTGTTTTTTGGGGGGCTTATCGGGGGCAGATTCGGGGCCAAGCAGAATCGTGGCTGATGGAGAGCGGGGGAAAAAAGTAGTTGGACCAATAATTGGATTCATTCAAGAGTGACAGGATCAATTTGCATAGGCAGATAGAGGAAGGGGCTGTGGCTCAGTGGTAGAGCATCTGCTTGGCATGCAGAAAGTCCCAGGTTCAATCCCCAGTATCTCCAGTTAAAGGGACTAGGCAAGTAGGTGATGTGAAAGCCTCTGCCTGAGACCCTGGAAAGACCTCTGCCTAAGCTGCTGCCGGTCTGAGTAGACAATACTGACTTTGATGGACCAAGGGTCTGATTCAGTATGAGGCAGCTTCATGTGTTTCATGTGGAGCTGGGAATGAAGTTTTGAGTGATGGATGCTGGCTTGAAGTCGGGTTGCCAGCCTCCAGGTGGGGCCTGGAAATCTCCTACAATTACCATGGATCCCCAGATGACAGAGATCAGTTCCCCTGGAGGAAATGGTTGCTTTGCAGTGTGGACTCTATGGTATTACACCCTCCAGAGTTCCACCCCCCAGGCCCTACCCACCGAAAAAATTCCCCAGGAATTTCCCAACCCAGAGGTGGCAACCCTAGCTTGAAGAGAAGGACTGCCCAGAGTTCTAGAGCTTGAACCTGAGTAGACAATGCGGACCTTGATGGACTGAGGGTCTGATTCGGTATAAGTCAGCTTCATGTGTGTGTTCACCAAGAAGGTCCAGGGTTGTGACATGGAGGCAGGCAATGGCAAAACCACCTGTGTTCATCTCTTGCATGCTGAACAGATGCTCTACCACTGAGTCATAGCTCCTCCCGAACCACAGCCCAAGCCAAACCTTTGTGGGAACACTGCAGTGTCTTAGCTTTGTCCCTGCCAACAGCAGTGGTCCAAAAAGAGGATGGGCCTTACTTGGTGGTGGTGGTGGTTGTTTGCCATCATCACATTTGACTTATGTCAACCACCTCTGTGTCATGCCCCAGGTATTCTTTGCAGGTCTCCCATCCAAAACTTTGTTGACCCTGCTTAGCTTCCAAGATCTGACGAGATGAGACTAGCCTGGTCCATCCAGGTCAGGGCCTTTCTTCAGGCAACCAGATTCCTGGAATTGGCCCTGAGTGGGAAGGTGCTTACGACTAATGTTTAAGAAGACCAACTTCAGAACTTTAAATGCAAGTTTCTCTAGTTGAGTTTGGGGAGATCCAAAATGCAGGTTTCTCTAGTTGAGTTTGGGGAGATCCAAAAGTGATCCCCATTTTGATTTCCATCCTTTTATTATAAACCCCCGCCAAACCCCACCCTCCCCAGTGACCACCCCCAAACCTTCAGGGAATTCCCACTGCAAAACTGGCAATCTTAAATCCTGCATTTTGGTGCCCAGACAAAGGGCTGCTGAACAGGCGCAAATGGTCTCTCATTTAGAGTGATGGAAGGAAATATTGCTTTCCCTTTGATTGGCTTTTGTGGAGGTAACCTATAACATGCTGGGTTTGGTGCTTTCGGCTATGTGATCCCTGATTGGTTTGATCACAGAGACAGCAAGAAGAAAAAAATTCTTTTTAAAATGTATTTGATTTTTTAAAAAAGAACATGGCACCAATGGTTACCCGCATCTTCGGTATCTAATGACATCATCTTATCGCTCAATTGCTTAAATGCTTCTGTTCATTATAACTCCCCATTATTCCGTGCATTTCCTTCCATTATTTGGCTAGCAATAAAAGACAGAACAACAGTTTGCATTCTATTTTTTTTTTAGCAGGCAATTTCACATTCCTATCTTTAAAGACCTTATTTGCTCTTGTGTTGGTGCCATTAGAGGCTTCTCTGAGAATGACAATGACATTTGTAAATACTGTTGCTTAAATTGTTATTTGGCACGATCGCTGGGTCCTATGTTGCTAGACTCTACATTTATTATGAAAGCTTTTTAAAAAAATAATAATAATAATGGCTTTTAGCTCTGCATTCTGTCATTCTCATGTGATTATGTAGCATGCATATACATACCCATGACACTCTAATTATATTATCCTTCATTATGCAAATGTTAGCCTAGCCTTTTTGTTTGAGACATCCCTGTGCAAAATTTGGGCGCTGGCTGCATAAAAGCATACTCTCGACTGCGACAGTTGTTTTCTGTACAAGGGTGCCTTCAGCTCTTGTGGGTGCTAGGAAGCCAAAGAGGTGGTGGATCTTGCCACTGCTTACGTCAGGGAATTCCAACCAGATCCCCAACCAGAGGACAGGTGGTCAGTATCACCCTCCTTATCTATAAGAATGAAGAATAGTTGGGTTCATTCAAAGGGAGCCCTGATTTCAGATGCTGATAGTTTTCCCCCAGTAGATCTAGAGCTACTATGTGTTGACTTTTTGTTTCTTTGACGGCAACTCGGTTTTGTGTTTTATAAATAGGGTTGCCAGGGCTAGGGCTGTCAAAAAAAAAATTCGGTACAGTTCGGATTCGGACGAATTTGGCCCTTGTGGGTTCGGTACGTGCCGAAGTCCGAACTCCCCCACTTCGGATCCGTTCAATTCGGCGGGAATTCAAAGTTCGGAAAAAAAATTCGGCCGAATAAAGCCATTAAAAACACAATCGCACCTTTCCGCGGCTCTGGGGGGGGGCATTTTTGGGCTTAGAGGTCCCAAACTTTCAGCAGAGCTTCAAAGGACGTATATTGAAAGACTCCCCAAGTTTTGTAAAGATTGGGTTGGGGGGGCTGAGATATGGGCCCTGAAAGGGGTCCCCCCCACCCTTAATGTGTATCTCTCAGCAGAGCTTGCCGCCCACGCACAAAGCTCCCAGCCCCGACAAACAGCTGATGAGAGCAAGGGCGGGGCAGGTGCTAAGAACTTTGCAAAGCAACACAACTGAAAAGCAACACCTTTGCAAACATGCAAAGGGCGGGGCAGGTGTGAAGAATTTTGCAAAACAATACAACTGCAAAGCAACACAAGCATGCAATGCAACACCTTTGCAACAGTGCAAAGCAACACCTGACACCTGGGAGTTTGCATACCATGGAAAGGGACAGAGGCAGCTAGCTATGCATAATGAGCGGGAAGGGGTGGAATTTCTCCTTTTGCATTGGACTTGGGACCAGGCAGATGCATTCTTTAAGTCACCATTTGAAAACCAGTTTTGAGCAAGCATCAAAATAACCTAACTGATCTTATGAATGAGGAAAAACCTGAAGAATAAAAATGAAGCCCCCCCCCCTCAAACCAGGGAGATAGAGACTGGAGGGGGAACACACACCCCAGGCAGAACCGGCAAAAGCCCCCTTTGGCTTCCCCCCCCACCCACAGAAACTGCTCCCTCCCCACACACACACACAGACTCTGCTTTCCCCCACACAGAAAAGAAAAATTATAGATTAAAGCCCCCAAAGGGGTCTTACTGTGGCTGTCTTCTGTTCCAGCAGGAGGGGGTGGGAGGCTGGGTAATCCAATATGATTCCATTTGTATCCAATATAAGATCCATATCTATGCATCTCTCGAGGGTGATCCATTCATCCCAATAGGGAAAAGGGGAAAGCCCATATCTCGGGGGGCCCTGACCCAATGTTTACAAAACTTGGGTGGTCTCTTAAAAAGCCTTGACTGAAGTTCCGCTGAAAGTTTGGGGTCGGTACACCCAAAAATGTGCCCCCTGCAGCCACGGAAAGAGAAAAGGGGGGGAGCCGATATTTCAGCCCCCACTGAACCCATCTTTACAAAACTTGGGTGGTCTCTTAAGAGGGATTGTCTGAAGCTATGATAAAAGTTTGGGGGCTTCACCCCAAAAAAGCGCCCCCTGCAACCACAAAAATGGAAAAGGGGGGAGAGGAAAAAGGGGTGGAGCCCATATCTCGGGACCCCCTGACCCAATGTTTACAAAACTTGGGGGGTATCTTAAGAAGCCTTGTCTGATGCTCCGCTGAAAGTTTGGGGTCGGCACACCCAAAAATGCGCCCTCTGCAGCCATGAAAAGAAAAAGGGGGGAGCCCATATCTCGGGACCCCCTGACCCAATGTTTACAAAACTTGGGTGGTCTCTTAAGAAAAATTGTCTGAATATCCCCTGAAAGTTTGGGGTCTGTACCCCAAAAAATGTGCCCCCTGCAGCCACGGAAAGGAGTGAATGTGCACAAGCACCCCCTCACACACACATGAGGATTTCCCTCTCTCTCTTTCTTTCCCCGGCCGGCCGCACATCAGCTGATTCCTCCAGTACTCAGTCCTGACTGATTGGCCAGAAGAAGACCCAGCTTGGCCACCGATTGCCCGGGGGAGGAGAATGCTGCTTACTGAAGGTTATGCTGCTTACTGACGGCCCCGAATTGGCCGAATTTATTCGCGGACTCCCGAACTCGCTGAATTCGCCCCCCCCCCGGTTGCCCGCCAGTTTTGAGTTCGGTTCCTCCCGAACTAAAAACCGCCGAATCAAGGGAAATTCGGCTGATTTTCAGTTCGGGCCGAACCAAATTGACAGTTCTAGCCAGGGCCCTCTTTGCCACCGGCGGGAGGTTTTTGGGGTGGAGCCTGAGGAAAGTGGGGTTTGGGGAGGGGAAGGGACTTCAATGCCATAGAGTCCAATTGCCAAAGTGGCCATTTTCTCCAGGGGAATTGATCTCTATCGGCTGGAGATCAGTTGTAATAGCAGATCTCCCGCTAGTACCTGGAGGTTGGCAACACTATTTATAAATAAGCCCTCCTTTTGGTTCCAGGGAACTGGGGATTCTGCCCAAGCCTGCTTCCTCCACATTGTTTTCCTGGTACACTCAGTGTATGCACACCCTTGCAGGGAATTTGGAGGCTGCTTTGTGGCAGAGTGGATACCCCAGTCGGATCTCTCCCCCTGTAAGACAGATCACGATGGGTAGCCGTTTTAGTCTGTCTGTAGCAGTAGAAATGAGCAAGACTACCACAGTTTCTGGTAGGATAGGAGCTTTTATGAGCCACAGGACAGCTCGCTTCTTAAGATACAGCTAGAATGGGAGCCCATCTATCCTTAGGTGGAAAAGAGTGAATTCAGGCACCCAATGGCAACAGCATGTAAATGTCAATAACAGGTAAATGGCATTAGCAGGCATGATAGAAGAATTCTACTGGTATGTGGAGGAATGCTGTCAGTTATTGATTCTGCAAAAGATTTAGGCCTATCCGAACATCTTCATGTCAACTTGGAAGGCTTGAAGAGGGGAGTGGACATCTGCATGGAAGAGAGGGGTATCCATGGCTACTAGTCATACCTATTCTCTCCAGGATCAGAGGGGCATGCCCATTACATTAAGTGCTGTGGTACACAGGCAAGATACTGCTGTTGCAGTTGTCTTGTTTGTGGTCACCTGGTTGGCCACTGTGTGAACAGACTGCTGCATTTGATGGGCCTTGGTCTGATCCAGCAGCCCTTTTCTTATGTTCTTACGTCCTGCCGCAGAACTTCCCAGAGATATCTGCTTCACGGAATTAGATGGGTCTTCTCCAGCAGGGTTTATTTTATGTTCTTAAATGAATAAATCCTGCATTCAGTGTATGCAATGCAACATGTATTTTTAGTATTCTAATACCATAATTCCCCTGCTTCCTCAACCGTGGAGCAATTTCACTCAACATTTTAGCTTCTGCCGTTTTGAAATGTTTCTGTACCACATATTCCGTCTATCTGTAAACGCAGGAACAATTACATCTCAAATATTGATCGGTGTCTGCATAATTCCCAGTTTTAATCTGCAATGTTTGAAGGCATTGGAATTCAGATCAGGAACTCCTGACGTGGATATCGGCCCAATGAAATGCAGAAAGTGGTTCGAATAAGAGCTACGGATGTCTGAACACGAAGCAACAATATTCTGTGGCAGAAGTGTTTAGAATGGGGAAACAGAGCAAGTGCTGTGCATGCAGAAGGTGGCAGGATCAATCTCTGGCATCTCTAAGTGGACTATCTGGTATTAGGAGCTCGGTAGGACCCTTCTCTTCTTCAGACCCAGGAGACTTATTGGCCAGACAATGCTGACCTTGGGGAGGGGCTGTGGCTAAGTTTGTAGAGCATCTGCTTGGCATGCAGAAGGTCCCAGTTTCAACCCCCGGCTTCTCCAGTTAAAGGGACTACACAGGTGATGTGAAAGACCTCTGCCTGAGATCCTGGAGAGCCGCTGCCGGTCTGAGTAGGCAATGCTGACTTTGATGGACCAAGGGTCTGATTCAGTAGACGACAGCTTCATGTGTTCATGGACCAGTGGTCTGCTCGGTCTAAGGCACAGACAGATTCTGGATACTACTGGAAAGAACCATATTAGGATGGCCCATGCATATCAGTACCCTGACCTGGATTTCATCAGATCTAGGAAGCAAATGAGAGTCAGTGTGGTGTGGTGGTTAAGAGCGGTGGTTTGGAGCGGTGGACTCTGATCTGGAGAACCAGGTTTGATTCCCCACTCCTCCACATGAGCGGTGGAAGCTAATCTGGTGAACTGGATTTGTTTTCCCACTCCTACACACAAAGCCAGCTGGGTGACCTTGGGCTAGTCACACTCTCTCAGCCCCACCTACCTCACAGGTTGTCTGTTGTGAGGAGGGGAAGGGAAGGTGATTGTAAGCTGGTTTGATTCTCCCTTAAGTGGTAGAGAAAGCCTGCATAGAAAAACCAGCTTTTCTTCTTACTTCTGTAATCTGGCACCATATAAAAGATCAATAGTAGCTGCTGATCCTGGCCCATAGCCCTCTGAGGGAATGCCTCCATTGCTAGACATTATAGCAATCATTGAAGAGATCTCATTCTGTCCAGTAGAGGTCAGTGACAGCATACAGTAGCCTGTGAGAACATGACAGTAGGCACATTTACTTGAAGGTAGCTTCCCATGCTTATAATGGAGCAGGCTCCTGATTTGGCACATGAATGCTTTGCACATGTCAGAGCTGTGGGCATTCCTTATTAATTGTCCCATTTTCTGACTAAAGGTCACACCATCCCATGTGGTCTAACAATGCACATGTCTGCCATCGCATTCCTGGGCATTTTTAAAAATTGAAACTCATATATCGTACACCAGTCGATGCATGTCCAGTATATGAGTGGAAGTAATTGCATGCGCAGGAACAAAGAAACATTTAAACATAACCCATGGATTGTGTGCATGCATTTTATGGTGCAATTCTCTTCTAAAACCTTTGATGTTCTTAGAATGGGAGTAACCTGGTTTAGGATTGCATTGCAAGTCTTTTAGTGAGCAGATAATTTCAAAAAGCAAAGGCTCCTGTGGTCTCAAAGTGCTGCCTATTAAGGCATCAATTTTAAATACTGATAGACAGATGGATAGATGGATAGATGGATGTGTGTGTGTGTATGTTAAGTGTTGTCAAGTCGCTTCCGACTCATGGCGACCCTATGAATCAATGTCCTCCAAAACGTCCTATCTTTAACAGCCTTGCTTAGATCTTGCAAACTGAGGGCTGTGGCTTCCTTTATAAAGTCAATCCATCTCTTGTTGAGTCTTCCTCTTTTCCTACTGCCCTCAACTTTTCCTAGCAGGATTGTCTTTTCCAGTGACTCTTGTCTTCTCATAATGTTACCAAAATGCGATAGCCTCAGTTTAGTCATTTTAGCTTCTAGGGTCAGTTCAGGCTTGATTTGATCTATAACGCACTTATTATTATTATTGTTGTTGTTGTTGTTGTTGTTGTTGTTGTTATTTTGTGGTCCAGGGTATCTGTAACACTCTCCTCCAACACCACATTTCAAAGAATTCTACTTTCTTCCTGTCGGCTTTCTTTATTGTCCAGCTTTCACACCCATACATAGTAAAAGGGAATATGGTGACATGAATTAACTTGATCTTGGTTGATAGATAGATAGATAGATAGATAGATAGAGAGAGAGAGAGAGAGAGAGAGACAGACAGACAGACAGACAGACAGACAGATAGACAGATAGTAGGCCTATAATGCCAATCACTGCTCATTTCTTACCATCAAGAAGAAGCACCCTGGGAAGGGTGGCAGTTGTGGGCAAGAAACATGTGCAGATGTGGGTTGAACACATGAAGCTGCCTTATACTGAATCTGATCCTTGGTCCATCAAAGTCAGTACTGTCTACTCAGACTGGCAGTGGCTCTCCAGGGTCTCAGGCAGAGGTCTTTAACTTCGCCTACCTGCCTAGTCCCTTTAATTGGAGATGCCGGGGATTGAACCTGGGACCTTCTGCACGTCAAGCAGATGCTCTACCACTGAGCCACAGCCCCTCCCCTCTGCTCTGATTCTTGCAGGCTGTAAAGGATTCCTTGAGTCTCTCTGGATGCCTTTTGTTTGGCAGTTTACAAATCACCACCGGCGTGAGATGTCTTTAGTGGGGGGGGGTAGGGGGTTGTGATGGGAGGGGGTAAAGCAGGAAACAATTCTCCCTAATTTAAGCCAAAATTGAGGCTTCGAAGGGGATCGTTGAGCAAATGTCTTGCCCACACCTTTGTGTGAATACCATCTCAGAGCAGCTAGATTTGAGTCTGGTAACATCTTAGAGTAGGGATGTCAGCCTCCAGGTGAGACCTGGGGATCCCGCGGAATTACTTAAGGGGCCGTGGCTCTGTGGTAGAGCATCTGCTTGGCATGGAAAAGGCCCTTGGTTCAGTCCCTGGCATCTCCAATTAAAAGGACTAGGCAAGGAGGTGATGTGAAAGACCTCTGCCTGAGATCCTGGAGAGTCGCTGTCGGACTGAGTAGACAATACTAATTTGATGGACCAAGGGTCTGATTCAGTATAAGGCAGCTTCATATGTTCATGTGTACTGCTCATCTCCAGATTACAGAGATCAGTTTCCCTGGAGAAAATGGATGCTTTGGAGGGTGGACTCTGTGGCACTATACCCCACTGAGGTCCCTGTCTATCCCAGGCTCTATCCCCAAATCTCCAGGAGTTTCCCAACCTGAGTCTGGCAACCCTACCCCCACCCCCCACCAGTGGGCCAGGAGAACCTGGCATCCCTATGAGACAAAGAAGATTTCCGAGGTATGAGCTTTTGAGACTCAAAGCACCCTTTGTAAGATAGCTTTGACTCTCAAAAGCTTATACCCTGAAAATCATCTTGTTCTCTTAACATGTTATGGGACCCAAATCTAGAAGAAGAAGAAGAAAGAAGGAAGAAGAAGAAGAAGAAGAAGAAGCAACAGCAGAAGCAGCAGCAGAAGAAGCAGCAGCAGCAGCGGAGGAGGAGGAGGAGTAGTTGGTTTTTATATGCCTACTTTCTCTATCACCTAAGGAAAAATCAAACTAGCTTACCCCTTGCCAGATGCCAGGCTCTATTATCGACTGTTTTAGAAGGGAAATATAAGAAGATTCCTTGATCAGAGAGGTTACTGTATGTCCGCGTGAAACAGGGGACATTGAAACCATCAAACATGCACTGAATGTTGCCCATTCTACAACAAAGTTAGATCAAAGCTTATTTCCCCCCTGCTTGGTAAATTCCCTGATGAGTCAGTTGAGCGTTTGGCAAAGAAGCTCCTTTTAGAAGAAGACCCTCAGCTTACGCTCCAAACTGCTAAGTTCTGTGCTGCTGCTGTTAAAAGACGGAGAGCTTTATTAGAGAATGATTGTTAGAATATTTTGCAATTTTATCAATTTTAATATGATAATTTTAACCAGGGGTTGCTTTTATTGACCTTACACCTTTATATGTATGGGCAGTCTGTGATTCTGCGGTGCAAAATAACTGTGTCTGGAAATTTTGATGTGTTGGCACTTGATTGGTCGGTCGACCGTATTAATAAACTTGACTTGATCAAACTAGCTTACAATCACCTTCCCTTCCCCACCCCACAACAGACACCCTGTGAGGTAGGTGAGGATGAGAGAGTGTGACTAGCCCAAGGTTACCCAGCTGCCTTCATGCGGAGGAGTGGGGAAACCAACCCAGTTCACCAGATTAGAGTCCGCTGCTCATGTGGAGGAGTGGGGAATAAAACCCGGTTCTCCAGATCAGAATCCACTGCTCCAAACCACGACTCTTAACCACCACAACAAGCTGGCTCTCTAGCTCTTGTAATGCAGACCAACATGGCTACCCTCTGCAACTATGTTCTTACAGCAATGACCTTGTAACGTCCTTCGGAATTGCAATGGACCCATTAAGCAGGATTACATCTCCCTGCCTCTATACCTTGAAATTTCTTTCTATTGCTTTCTTCTAAGGTGATGCATGCAGCCAAGGTCCCAGAGCTGAGAAGTCATCACAATCGCACAGAAAGCTGAGCCTGGGGGGTGGGGGATCCTGAGGTTTTTGATCCCTGCATCTCTCGAGTTCATTATTTCAACGGCTGTGCTCCCATGTTAATAGATCGGCAGCCGTTCATCTGCAAAGAGCCACCCAGACGCTAAATAAAAGAAATGAGCAAGGATTAAAAAAAAAGAAAATGAAAAAAAAAAGAAAGAAAACGATTGACTTTACCCAATTGAAAGGCAGCCAGGCATGGTGAATGTTAATGTAGGCTGTGGGCTGTGTGAGACCTGTGATAGATAAATGTGGGGGGAAGAGGAAGCGGAGAGGGACAATTTAGGAATGTATGCTGCCACTACAAAAAGAAGTCATGGGCATTAAATCCAAATGTTCAGCTGAACAATCCAATTAGAAGGGATGTGGTAGATTCAATGGAAGAGCCTCCGCTTGGCATGCAGAAGGTCCCAGGTTCAATCCCTGCCATCTCCAGTTAAAAGGACCAGGCAGTAGGGGATGTGAAAGACCTCTTCCTGAGACCTGGAGAGCTGCTGCCAATCTGTGTAGACAAGATTCATGATGTATACCCATTCTCTCTAGTATCAGAGGAGCATGCCTATTATATTAGGTGCTGTGGAACACAGCTCTTATTTGTGGGCTTCCTAGAGGCACCTGGTTGGCAGCTGTGTGAACAGACTGCTGGACTTAATGGGCCTTGGTCTGATCCAGCATGGCCTTTCTTTTGTTCTTATGTTAAGATTGACCGTGAGGGACCAAGGGGCTGATTCAGTTTTAGAAGGGAAGTTTCATGCATTCGGGGAGGGGGAGTGGCTCAGTGGAAGAGAAGAAGAGTTGGTTTTTATATGCCATTTTTCTCTGCCTTTTAAGGCGAATCAAACCAGCTTACAATCTCCTTCTCTTCCTCTCCCCTAAACAGACACCTTGTGAAGTAAGTGAGGCTGAGAGAGTTCGGGATAACTGTGACTAGCCCAAGGTCACCCAGCAGGCTGTATGTGGAGGAGCAGGGAATCAAACCTGGTTCTCCAGACGAGAGAAGTTCCCAGGTTCAATCTCTCTCCAGCTAAAAGGACCAGGCAGTAGGTGATGTGAAAGACCTCAGCCTGAGACCCTGGAGAGCCGCTGCCGGTCTGAATAGACAGTATTGACTTTGGGCCAAAACGCATAGTTGCTTTATCCTCCTTTAATCCCTGTTTTAGCCAGGATCGAACGCACATTAGGCGAAACACATGTGTTCGATCCTGGCTGAATCCTGGCTGAAACAGGGATTAAAGGAGGATAAAGCGACCATGCGTTTTCGCCCTTTGATGGACCAAGAGTCCGATTCAGTATAAGGCTTCTTCATGTGTTCATGTGTTCAATTTACAGTTTCAAACAATCCAGTATCTATGAAAATCCAGGTGGCACCCTTAGTCATCACAATAGCAGGCTACCGACAGGAGGGAGTAAAGGAAGGGAAACCAAGCAGTCTCAATATGTCCAACAATAATAAATAAAAAACCTGGGTGGAAAATGAAAGGGAAAAGGAGGGGGAGAAAGGCAAGCCAAGATGGAAACCATCACTGTCCTCAACAGTAGGCCTGGTGGAAAATCTTGGTCTTATATAAGGCCTCTTGCACGTCATGGACTCTCTGACAGCCAGTCTCCATTGCGTCTCAAAGATCGATGGTTTAGCCAGTGTGGTCTAGTGGTTAACAGCGGTGGTTTGGAGTGGTAGACTCTAATCTGGAGAACGGGGTTTGATTCCCCACTCCTCCACATGAGTGGCGGAGACTAATCTGGTGAACTGGATTTGTTTCCCCACTCCTACATATGAAGCCAGCTGGGTGACCTTGGGCTAGTCGCAGCTCTCAGCCCCACCTATCTCACAGGGTGTCTGTTGTGGGGAGGGGAAGGGAAGGCGATTGTAAGCTGGTTTGATTTTTCCTTAAGTAATCAAGAAAGGCAGCATATAAAAACCAACTCTTCTTCTTTTCAGTAGATGGCAGCTCCATACATTTCTTTATAGAGCCAGGATGACAATAACTATTCAACCAGATTCAGGGATACCTGGCTAGCCGCAGCACTAAATCGTCCTTTTGAGAGTCTTAATTCCCGCATCTACGCCAAGGCAGACGGTGCCAAATTAGTTGCGAGGACTGAGTGGTAGAAGGCAGAAACGGGAGAGAATTCAGGGCCGATTTAAGCGGCAGCACTTGTAATTTGAGGCTTGTCATAAGCAATGAGAGGAAACATGACAGTTTAACTGGCGCACAGTGGCTCAAAGAGCTCTTTGCAGATGGATGCGAGCCGAGAAAACAGGGTCATAACAATACTTTATGCAAACATAAATTTGCAGATGGGGTTTGCCGTCTGCGGGAAGCACGGGCGTTTCTGTATATGTGCGGCTGGCAGTACAGCAGGGCTGAACCTAGGCATGCCAGTGTGGCAATCCCTAGCTGGCAATCCCCAGAATCATGCAGGAAGGTGGAGACTTCTTGACAGTCACTTCCTGTTTTGAAACCGGAAGTGACAACCGTAACACTCTAGGAATTTCCATAGAATGCAAAGCTCTTTGGAACCTCAAAACTGGCTTTGGGAGCTTTTTCGCAACCTTGACTGGGCAAAAAGGCATAGAACGATTTTCAAGTTTTGTGCATTTTTCTTCGCTATTTGGCAAAAGCTTGTCCCTTATATAGGGTTGCCAGGTTCCTCTTTGCCACTGGTGGGAGGTTTTTGGGGCAGAGCCTGAGGAGGGGACGGTTTGGGGAGGGGAGGGACTTCAATGCCATAGAGTTCAATGGCCAAAGCGGACATCTTCTCTGGGGGAACTGATCTCTATCGGATGGAGACCAGCTGTAAGAGCATGAGATCTCCAGCTAGTACCTGGCGGTTGCCAACCCTACCCTTATCAAATGTACGAAACGATGTACAAAAATTCGGCTTGGCTCTAGGTCGACCACCTTCCCACCCTGGATGGAGGTCTGTGCTTTTTTAACTTTTGCGTTTGTTTCTCTGACCGTCGTCTTTAGAAGATCTGTTAATTAAGGAAAGCAAGCAGGAAAGCCCAGCCTAGCCTCTCTTTATGGTTTTTAATGAATTCATAATGGATTGCGTCGTAAAACACGGGCTTGTTTAAATAACCTGTCATTAAGCAGAAGAAAGAGTCTCCTGATTGGCAGTCGCCTTGGATGGCAGAAATGCATCTTGCTTAATTCTGTGGTATGAAATTGCCTTTTAATGCATAGCGGCGCTTGAGCGTTTTGCTTAACTGCCAGTCAAAAAAGGGGGTTCAGACACATCCCTCGTTTACCGATCAAAATGGCCGTGTGGGGCACAGAGACCCTTCCACCTTTCCCCCATTCCCCCATAGGAGGAGGAAAGAGAGCACTTTTAATAGCAAGAAGCAACCAGTTTATTAGCCTTTACCCAGTTAAATGTGTCTGGATACGGATATGCTATCGATCGGGCTGAGTGAGACATTAAGGGGGATGCCATTATGTCAATAGACGTTGACGGCCCAGAAACACAATCCATCTCGTGTCGGGAAAGGGAAGAGACAGAGCATCCTGCTTGTGTATGCCATTAGCAAAGTCATTGTTCGGGGAGAAAAAGTGACCTTCAAGATGGAAAAAAAATCACCTGCTTTCAAATACCTTGAAGGTCAAATACTCTGCTAGGCATGAGCTGCAGGGCAGAATATGCAGCTATTGGTTATAACTCAGAGCTGTTTTGGATCTCGTATCTAAATCCCTGAACCTGCCTTCAAAACAAATGTCGGAATTGAGACCCAGAATGCACTGCTGGTTACCCTACCATAGGGTTGCCAGGTCTCTCTTTGCCACTGGCAGGAGGCTTTGGGGGCAGAGCTGAGGAGGGCGGGGTTTGGGGGAAGGGAGGGACTTCAATACCATGGAATCCAATTGCCAAAGCAGCCATTTTCTCCAGGTGAACTGATCCCTATCGGCTGGAGATCAGTTAATAGGTTCAGTCTGTCAGCAGTTTTTCCCTTCTACCTTCCTTGGACAGGGATTGTTGGAGGACCAGAACCAAAGAAAGCCAAGAGATTCACTAGAACCTGGCTCCCAGTGAAAGGCAGGACTGAGGAGCAGAAATGGCTACTAGTCATAATGGATACTAGTCATGATGCATACCTATTCTCTCCAGTATCAGAGGAGCATGCCTATTAGATTAGGTGCTTTGGAACACAAGCAGGACAGGATAACCATCTTCAAGTACTTGAGGGCCTGTCATATGGAGAATGGTGCCAAGTTGTTTTCTGTTGCCCCAGAAGGTCGGACCAGAACCAACGGGTTGAAATTAAATCAAAAGAGTTTCCATCTAGACATTAGGAAGAATTTTCTAACTGTTCCAGCGGTTCCTCAGTGGAACAAACTTTCTCGGGAGGTGGTAAGTGCTCCTTCCCTGGAGGTTTTTAAGCAGAGGAGAGATGGCCATCAGTCAGCAATGCTGATTCTATGACCTTAGGCAGATCATGAGAGGGTATGGGGTAGGGCATGGAGTAGGGCTCACTTCTGGGCATGGAGTAGGGGTTACTGGGTATATGTGGGGGAGGTAGTTTTGAATGTCCTGCATTGTGCAGGGGGTTGGACTAGGTGACCCTGGTGGTCCCTTCTGACTCTATGATTCTATGAATGCTGCAGTTGTCTTGTTTGGGGGCTTCCTAGAGGCACCTGGTTGGTCCCTGTGTGAACAAACTGCTGGACTTGATGTGCCTTGGTCTGATCCAGCAGGGCTTTTCTTATGTTCTTATGAGCACGCCTATTATATGAGGTGCTTTGGAACCCAGGCAGGATGCTCAAACATCTGCTGGTGTCGGTTCTTGTAGGTTATCCGGGCTGTGTGACTGTGGTCTTGGTATTTTCTTTCCTGATGTTTCGCCAGCAGCTGTGGCAGGCATCTTCAGAGGAGTAACACTGAAGGACAGTGTCTCTGCTGGTGTACTCATCACAAAGAACAAGGAGCTAATTTTTTGATGCTGTTTTCTTTGTTGACTTTGTGGGCTTCACTGTATTCCTTCCTAACACTGCGGCAGAGCACAAATGGCTTCCCATGCACTCTCATTCTCCCACAGCCTGAGCGAGTTTTCCTTCCCTTCCTGTCTCGCCGCGTCACTGCTCTGTTCAGTAGGCAATTGTTTAACTAGACAGTTAAAACGGTCACAAATCATATAAATTGATTGCTGATAAAAGCCGTATTGTTGTTTTTAAAAATCCTTAAAAGTCCCACCATTTGGAGCTTGCCTAAGTGGTACTTATCCACATTAAGGGCTGCTGACCTGTTTGGATTGGCAACGTTCTCCCCCATGAGCAATTTTGAAGGGGGGTGGGGAATCAAACAACAATGAAAACTGGCAGGCATTTGAAGCATTGGATGATGAACTGAGCGGACCTGGTGATTGACACATATCTGATCTTTGTGGGCGAACAAGCACATTCAACTGTCAAACACGTCCAATGTGAAATTTGCAGCATCCCTCAGAACAAGCCTGAATGGAGTCGCGAGAGAAGCCATAGAAACGAACAGCTTACAGGAATTACATAAAAACATATGAAAGGCCATGCTGGATCAGATCAAGGTCCATCAAGTCCAGCAACCTGTTCACACTGTGGCCAACCAGGTGCTTCTAGGAAGCCCACAAACATGATGACTGCAGCAGAATTGTCCTGCCTACATTCCACAGCACCTAATATAATAGGCATGCTTCTCTGATCCTGGAGAGAATAGGGATGCATCATGACTAGTATCCAGGTTGACTAGTAGCCATGGATAGCCCTCTTCGCCATGAACATGTCCACTCTCCTCTTCAAGCCTTCCCAGTTGGCAGCGATCACCACATCCGGCTTCCTCGGGAGGTGGTGAGCTCTCCTTCCCTGGAGGTTTTTAAGAAGAGGCTAGATGGTCATATGTCAGCAATGCTGATTCTATGACCTTAGGCAGATCATGACAGGGAGAACATCTTGGCCATCTTCTGGCCATGGAATTGGGGTCACTGGGGGTGTGTGGGGTAGTTGTGAATTTCCTGCATTGTGCAGGGGGTTGGACTAGATGACCCTGGTGGTCCCTTCCAACTCTATGTTTCTATACTTCCTTTTATCTGTTTTGAATCTCTCACCTCTAGCTTCAGCAGATGACCCTGCATTCTGGTATTATGAGAGAGGGAGAAAAACCTCTCCCTGTCCACTCTCTCCATACCATGCATCATTTTATAGACCTCTATCATGTATCTATCATGCCCCCACCTGTACAGGTAAGGAGGGCAGTGTCCAGACACAGGGCTTGTTAAGTAATGATGTTATTTTGGTCCAGTTTTTTGCCCTGGATTGCCCCCTCCCCAGGCAAGGACCATCTCATCCCCTACTATCCTGCCCGCTAGTTAAGTTCTACCTATCAAGCCCTGCTCTCTGAGGTTCCACCTTCAGAGGAGAGGTGGGTGGTAACTAGAAGCAGTGCATTTTCTGTGGTGACCCCTTGCCTTTGGAATGCCCTCCCTCTTGAGCCTCTACTTTTTACAAAAAGATTAGGGAGTACGTGATGTGGAAGACCATTCTCTGACTGAGACCCTGGAGAGCTGCTGCCAGTCTGAGCAGACAGTTCTGACCTTGATGAACTGATGGTCTGACCCAGCTTCATGCGTTCATGTATTATAGGAGAGGGGCTGTGGTTCAGGGGCAGAGCATCTGCTTGGCATGCGGAAGGTCCCAGGTTCAATCTCTGGCATATCCAGTCAAAAGAGCCAGGTAGTAGGTGATGTGAAAGACCTCTGCCTGAGACCCTGGAGAGCTGCTGCCAGTCTGAGCAGACAATAATGACCTTGATGGACCAAGGGTCTGACCCAGTATACGGCAGCTTCCTGTTCACATTGAGGAGGGGCCGTGGCTCAGGGGAAGAGCATCTGTTTGGCATGCAGAAGGTACCTGGTTCGATCCTCAGCATCTCCAGTTAAAAAGGACCTGGCAGTAGGTGATGTGAAAGACCTCTGCCTAACACCCTGAAGAGCTGCTGCCGGTCTGAGTAGATAATACGGACCTTGATGGACCAAGGGTTCGATTCGGTATAAGGCAGCTTCATGTGTGCCCGTGTGTGTGTGGGTTTGATCTTTTTAAATTGTTTTTTTAATCTGCTTCTAGTCTGAGGCCTGTTACGAGGAAAACTTAGATTGCTGAATGTTTTATGCTTCTGGGCTTTTATGTGCTTTTTATATTTCTTGGCTTTTATGTCCTTTATGCTTCTGGGTTTTAATGTCTAGTTGGAATGGTTATTAATTTCTGTGATTTTATGTTCTGTAATTTCACCTTTTATGTTTTAAGCTGTCTCAAGTGGGTCTCTGACGAGGTGACATAGGCATGTTTTAAATAAATATACAGGCCATGCAGCCTACAGGGGCTGGCCCTATGAACAAGGTTTTATAGTGTCAGGCATGCAGAAAGCATCTGTCAGCTGATGCTGTCCCATGACCTGCGTCCTCTTTGGGTTGTCAAGAAAAGCCCATCAGTATTTGGGTTATGGAGGGATTTTATCTGAAATGAAACACAGGATACATTTAGAATGAAAACATCCGAGGAATGAGTTTTGCATCTTCCTATTTAATAGGAAGCCCTGACTTGGATGGCCCAGGATCTCTTCAGATCTCGGAAGTTAAACAGGGTCCGCTCTGGTTACTACTTGGATGGGAGACCACCAAGGAAGTCCAGGGTTGCTACGCAGAGGCAGGCAATGGCAAACCCCTTCTGTATGTCTTTTGCCCTTACCTGGATAGCCCCAGGCTAGTATCATTTAAGCAGGATTGGCCCTGGTTATTATTTGAATGGGAGACCACCAAGGAAGTCCAGGGTCTTGATGCAGAGGATGGCAATAGCAAACCACCTCTGTTCTTCTGTGCTATGACTTGGATGACCCAGGCTGGCCTGATTTCATCAAATCTTGGAAGCTAAGGAGGGTCAGCCATGGTTGGTGCTTAGATGGGAGACCACCAAGGAAGTCCAGGGTCACTATGCAGAGGCAGGCAATGGCCAACTACCTCTGTATGTCTGGCCTGCCCTGGATGGCCCAGGCTAGCTTGATCTCATCAGATATCAGAAGCTAAGCAGAATCGCCCTTGGTCAGTATTTAGATGGGAGACCTCCAAGGAAGTCCAGGGTTGCTATGCAGAGGAAGGCAATGGCCAACCACCTCTGTTCTTCTCTTGACTTGAAACCCCTACGGAGAAGCCACAGGTTGGCTGCAACTGACTTCTGGAGGTCTAGCATGCCTGGAAGTGGGAGTTCTGTTCCAGGTGGCAACCACTGACCTTTTCTTCCACCCTTCCTTCGAAGTGCCAAGGCTGATGTTTTGCATTTTTGTCTCCTCCCGGCTCTTTCTTAGGTGGTTGGAACCCTTGGTCAGCCTGGGGAGAATGCACCAGGGACTGTGGGGGAGGCCTCCAGACCCGCACCCGCACCTGCCAGCCTCTCCCCGATGACAGCCTCATCTGTGAAGGGGTCGTAGAAGAAGGCAGGCTTTGTAACAGGAAAGCCTGCAATCGTAAGTAGCCGGTTCCCAGCCGACCCGCTGTGCTGCCGAAGGGAGAACCTTGAACAGCGGTGTTCTTGATACCTCCCTGCAAAGAGATCTTTCTGAGGAGCATTTATTACAGATAATTGTGATGCCCCCCCCATGTGTAGAATACCCTTCCAGACAAACCTGTAATGCCACGAATAGCCCTCTCCTCCATGAACATGTCCACTCCCTTCTTAAGGAGTTGGCAGCCGTCACCACAGCCTGGGGGCGGCGAGTACCACAATTTAACTATGCATTGTGTGAAGAAATACTTCCTTTTATCAGTTTTGTATCTCTCACCTTCCAGCTTGATCAGATGAAGCTGAAGTTCTGGTATTATGGGAGAAGGAGAAAAGCTTCTCCCTGTCCACTCTCTCCATACCATGCATCTCCAGGCGACAGCGATGAGTTCCCCTGGAGAAAATGGGCGCTTGGGCAGTTGGACTCTATGACATTGAAGTCCCTCCCCTCTCTCAACCCCACCTTCCTGAGGCTCCACCCCCCAAATCTCCACGTATTTCTCAATCCAGAGCAGGCAACCCTATTTAGGTCTCAAGTGAAGCCTGTTTGGCTCACTGGGACTTTTCACAGTTCAGTTCCGGGTTTGCTGTTTCCCTGGTTTGTTCCATTCAAATGGCTCTCTGCTGCTTCTGTCTGGCCTTGGTTTGTCTTGTCTTATCCACTGTTAATCCCCCCTTTTACACCTTCTGGTTTGCATCTTTAGAGTTATCCGTAGAAAAGAGCAAGAGTCCAGTAGCACCTTAAAGACTAACAAAATTTCTGGCAGGGTATGAGCTTTCGTGAGCTTCTTCAGATACCTTAAAGTATTCTTACCGCGCATTCCTGAGCCACGCTGGTGGCCAGGACAAAAGGCCTCTGGAGGTGGGAAAAGGCCAGCGCCAGCGCAAGGGCCCATAGGTTAACCAGTTTAACATTACTGATAATTGACCTGTTGATCCATAAGGATCCTGCAGCCCAAGAACTGGTTGTTGCATGCCCTTTCTTAGGAAGTGGCCCAGATACGTTCTCACAATAAGTTGTAAATATATACAAGAGCTCCTTGAGTTGATTGTATTGTCATACTGGCATAATTCTGTGCATGGATCCCATTTTGATTCCTGGTAGCTGTGCACCTTTGTCATTTCTCTTTGTAATGCATCTCTAAGAAGCCCTTTGGTCCCTTCAAAATCAAAATCTTTGCCTGCCGTTCCCTTGTGGCCCTAATGCCAGCATGAGGGCCCGGTTGCTGGCCGCTGCCGCGGCAATGCCAAGCCAAGACACCAACAGAGCCATGGTGGCATTTCAGGAGGCATTCTCCTAAGCTGTTACGGCTCGGGAATGCCCCCTTTGTTGTTGTTGTTGAGATTCAGCACCTATGTGGGTTGCACGGATTTTGGGTGCTGGGCGGAGGTTTCGGCAGTGCCAAAACCTCCTTAGGAGGCAGCGCCGCTGCATTGCCTCCTAAGCCTGGCACAGACATTTCCCTCAGTTATTCGTCAGAGTTTAATCTGGGATTGTTCATGGGGTTTTGCAAAGTTGTGTTTGGGAGCTGCTCCGAAGAGTTCCAAGTGGGAAAGTGCCATCGTAAATACTCGGCCTTCAAGCAGGGCGAGGGTTGTGCATGGATCCTGACAGCTGTAGTGGCCACAGGCTGGACTGGATCATGTATTCACCTGACTGGATGTTGTTTTCATGTGCTGTTCATCATAATGAAACACATCTGTTCCTTTAATTGATTTCTCTCTCTCATTTTGTAACAAACCCACCTAGTTTTCCTGTTGATTCCTATGTGTATATCTATCTGCCAGTTACAGGTAACACTTCATGCATTTGATGAAGTGGGCTTCAGATCACCAGACTGTGTGGTGCTATACAGTTGTTAGTCTGTAAGGCATTTTAGCATTTTCTAGCATCCTTAAAAAATACAGCCCACAAACCCTCCATTCTCACATCCGTCAGGGCTAGGGGTGTGTAGAATCTGCTTCTTTGGAGGGAGGGGGGTGAATTTGAGTGGAACTCTATTTTGCTTCTCCCACAATTCCTCAGACTTTTTTGTCTAGATTTTTTATTCCTTTGGAAAGATGTCTATCCCATTTTAAGCTGTGCATCTGAGCCTGGAGCAATTTCCACCGATCAATAAAACATCACAACGAAATACATGAATATAACATCACACTAAAGCTCAGCCCAAGCTACACACATCTGGTTGCCCACGAGTAACATGCCAGGTTGTAAAGAATCAGAAGATTCGCTGTATCAAGACAATCAAGCGCAGAAGCCGTAGCAATCAACATTCAGTCCACGAATGTACACTGGAATGAAATGGCCGCACTGCGTTCGCAGAACGTAATCTGAAAAGACACACTGTACACCTCTTCTGGTAGGCCTTTCCATAGTGTAGGAACCACTGTTGAGAAAGGGGATGTCTTCATTGGGTCCAACACCTCTGGAAAAGAGGAGACATCCAAGAATGAAGGTTTGGCTGAGCAGAATTGTCACTATGCAGGGAAGATCGATTTGCCAGAAGGAGAAGGAGGAAGAGGAGGAGTTGGTTTTTATATGCTGACTTTCTCTACCACTTAAGGAAGAATCAAACCGGCTTACAATCACCTTCCCTTCCTCGTTTTACTAAGCTTTTTAGAATGGCAATGCCGCAATAAAAACTTGTCTGTCCGTCCTTCCCTTCCTCTCCCCACAATAGACACCCTATAAGGTAGGTGAGGCTGAGATCGTATGACTAGCCCAAGGTCACCCAGCTGGCTTCGTGTGCAGGAGTGGAGGAACAAATCCAGTTCACCAGAATAGCCTCCACCGCTCATGTGGAGGGGTGGGGAATCAAACCCGGTTCAGTTCTCCAGATCAGAGTCCGTCGCTCCAAACCATCGCTCTTAACCACTACACCACACTTTTAACCACTACACTCTTCAGATCCATACGGAAATTGCTCACCAGGTGAAAGGTGGTGTCAGCAATTCAGATTAACACATGAAGCTGCTTTACACTGAGTCGGACCATGGGTCCATCAAGGTCAGTCTTGTCTACTCCATGACCGAGTAGGGATTTGAACCTGGGTCTCTCAGAGTATAGTGTGACACTCTTACCACAATACCACAGTGGCTGCCATGTGTGACTTGGAATAGAATAACAACCCATAGGATTGAGCCGTGTGTCACCCTTCCTTGTCCGTCACCTTTCTGACACTGCTTACAGATTAAGTAGCAAGTGATGGATAAGGGAGTCTCTTTGTCGGCAATTATACCCTTGATTCAAGGGGAGGGGCCGTGAATCAGTGGTAGAGCATCTGCTTGGCATGCAGAAGGTCCCAGGTTCAATCCCTGACATCTCCAGTTAAAGGGACCAAGCAGTAGGTGATGTGAAAGACCTCAGCCTGAGGGCCCTGGAGAACTGCTGCAAGTCTGAGTCGACAATTCTGACCTTGACGGGCCAGCTGGGTGACCTTGGGCTAGTCACAGTTCTCTTAGAGCTCTCTCAGCCACACACACCTTACAGGGTGTCTGTTGTGGGAAGGGGAAGGGAAGGTGATTGTAAGCCGGCTGCTTCATGTGTATGCACCTCTGTAGCCTGAAGATCAGTTGTAATTCATGCTCAACCCCCCCTCCCCTTTGCAATTTAATGCATCACATTAGGCCTTCTGACGAGACAGATATTTTGAGAAACAAAAGGTCCGCACGTTCGACAACAGCGTCCAGGGAAAAGTGAACCGCCCATCAAAGGAGCGATGCGAAGGCCCGTGTTCAGAACCTGATGCCTCTCGAAAGGCCTAAATCAATTTTTACACATTGTTCAGAATCTCCATGTAGTTAAAAATCATTTTGTCTCTGGAACCTTTACAGAGAACGTTTCCACTGCATTAGGCTTTCATCTTCTCGTTCCCAGCGACTCATTTGTCTGGAAGGTGCCTTGAACGCGCGCCAGGAGTTTTATCTCTGCTGTCCTTGTCCAATTGGCGCCGCATCAGCGTGCAAACTAGATGGGTCTGTGACGGCCTAGCTTCACGGACGGGTCTCTCTTTTGCTTTAGAGTAATCATGGAAAAGCCCTGACCTGATTGGCCCAGGCTAGCCCCATCTTTTCAAATCTTGGAAGCTAAGCAGGGTGGGCCCTGGTTAGTACTTGGATGGGAGACCACCAAGGAAGTCCAGGGTTGCTATGCAGAGCCAGGCAATGGCAAACCATCTCTGTTTGTCTCTTGCCTTGAAAACCCTATGGGCTCACCATGAGTTGAACGTGACCAGGTGGGACTTTACACCCACACAATCATGGTTAGACCCCTGTGCTAAATTTGACCCACTAGCTTCCCTAGAGTCAATGTGCATGCACCTGATGGCTCTCAAAAGGCCTAAATCGATTTTACACATTGTTTGCAATCTTCATGTGGTTAAAATCATTTTGTCATTCTGAACACCATTCTGAACTTCTGAAGCCAGCGTGGTGTAGTGGTTAAGAGTGGTGGTTTGGAGCGCTGGACTCTAATCTGGAGAACCAGGTTTGATTCCCGACTCCTCCCCATGAGCGGCAGATGCTAATCTGGTGAACCGGGTTGGTTTCCCCACTCCTACACATGAAGCCATCTGGCAGACCTTGGGCTAGTCACAGTTCTCTCAGAACTCGCTCAGCCCCACCTACCTCACAGGGTGTCTGTTGTGGGTAGGGGAAGGTAAGGGGATTGTAAGCCGATTTGATTCTTCCTTAAGTGGTAGAGAAAGTCAGCATAGAAAAACCAACTCTTCTTGTTCTTCTTGTTCTTGTTCTTCTTCTTCTTCTTCTGATGACCTTTAGTAACCAGCTGTGTTTCCTGTGATTTCAGAAGGTAGCTGCATTGGTGTGCAGGAGAGGACTTACATTCGAGTCCAGTGGGGGGGTTTCAAAAAAGTTAGGGGTCCCTGTAATAGACTAACTAAATAAGCCACTGACACAATCACAGGCCTGGTGAAATTTGCACCAAGGCCCGGTGACAAGGGAACAGGAAAGCTGATGGATGCTTTCATCACTGCATACAAATGTAAGGTTTCACACATTTTCAAAGGCAAAAAAGTCAGCTGCCCCAAGGCTGCTGGAATTACTGTTTATTGCAGATGGAGAACAGAATTACTTCTAGTTTTAACAGTGTCTCCTCTCTCCCCCACCCCCTTTTCCCATCTGGTTTCTTTTCTCTGGATGCAGCCAGTTTGTAAAAGGTGATCTGTCAGACCTAGCGTTTGATGTAATTTCTGTTTATTGCTTGCTAGAGGCAAAAAAACCCTGGCGGCCTCTTCCGTACTAATTCAGACAAGGAGACCTTTGCCATCTATTGGATTGGGACCAAGGTAGCAATTTCACAGGCAAAGCACATCTCACTAGAGGAACGTGGCTTTTATCGTCGGCCCAACATTTGACAGAGCTGAATAGATGTACCCGGTCAGGTGAACCAGGGGTTCGCAGGAACTGCTTCTGGGGACTCTGAGAACATGCCCTACCAAAGGATTTATATATATTTAGAAGAAGATGATGACAAAGAAGAAGAAGAAGAAGATGATGATGATGATGAAGAAGAGCTGGTTTTTATATGCCAACTTTCTCTACCACTTAAGGGAGAATCAAACCAGTTTACAATCACCTTCCCCTCCCCACAACAGACACCCTGTGAGGTGGGTGGGGCTAAGAGAGTGTGACTAGCCCAAGGTCACCCAGCTGGCTTCATGTGGAGGAGTGGGGAAACAAATCCAGTTCACCAGATTAGCCTCCGCCGCTCATGCGGAGGAGTGGGGAATCAAACCCGGTTCTCCAGATCAGAGTCCACCGCTCCAAACCACCGCTCTTTACCACTACACCACGCTGGCTCTCGATATTTAGAAGAAGTCTTTGACATTCCAGTGACATTGATCAGCCAGGAACTATTCATAATTAATTGAGGCTTCACAATGGAGGCTAAATTAATTATGAGTCAGACAAATACTTGTTATTTTTTTTCATGTCCCAAATACTAGCATCTTCCGAAAAAGCAGCTCCCTAGTACAGAAGTCCCCAACATGGTGCCTATGAGCACCAAGGCGCCCACCAACACCTCACTGGATGCCTGGCAAGTGTTTTCAGAGATTGGGTGGAACCAGGAGGGGCTCCTGCTCAACATGGTTTCTGCAAGGCCATTGGGAACCTGATCGGCTCTGCAGAAAACAAACAACATTGCTTTGGCAGCAGCTGCTGCCACCGTATTGGTGTCATTCTCTGTCTCACTCCTCTTTCTCAGTGGATATTTTAAATCACCCCTCTTTTCCCCTGAACGTGGACTTTCTCTATCTGTGCGTCTGGTTCCACCTCCCATGGTGTCAGCCATTTTGTGGATGTGCCCACCAGGTGGGTCAGAATTCAAAAAGTGCGAGGAGGAGGAGGAGGAGGAAAAGGAGGAGAAGAAGAAGAGTTGGTTTTTATATGCCAACTTTCTCTACCGCTTAAGGGAGAATCAAACCAATCAAACCACCTTCCCCTCCCCACAACAGACGCCCTGTGAGGTGGGTGGGGCTGAGAGAGTGTGACTAGCCCAAGGTCACCCAGCTGGCTTCATGCGTAGGAGTGGGGAAACCAACCCTATTCACCAGATTAGCCTCTGCCGCTCCTGTGGAGGAGTGGGGAATCAAACCTGGTTCTCCAGATTAAAGTCTGCCACTCTTAACCACTACACCATGCTGGCTTTCTACTAAGGGCTTCACTACATCTTGTACATATTTTTTGTATTTATTTTTAACAAAATCTGAATATTTGAAACACATCTTTCAGGTTAACACAGCAGGTGAAACTCCTTGACACTTGTCGTAAGAAGATGACTTTGGGGGGCACACTGTATAACAGGAGAGCAGTGAAACTCTCTTTGGGGAAGGGCCGTAGCTCAGTGGCAGAGCATCGGCTTGGCATGCAGAAGGTCCCATGTTCAATCCACCGCATCTCCAGTTTAAAAGACCAGGTAGTAGATGATGTGAAAGACCGCTGCCTGAGACCCTGGAGAGTTGCTGCCAGTCTGAGTAGACAATCCTGACCTTGATGCACCGATGGTCTGATTCACTATAAGGCAGTTTCATGTGCATTCAAGTGAGTTCCTGAGTGACGGAAGGGGGAAAGGCTCTGAGGTTGGTTTGACGCTGATTGCCAGCCGTTTTGCATCGGAGAGAACGCCAGCTCTTTCTTTTCTCCACGTGAATAAATAAATAAATCCAAGCTGAAGGCAAAGAGATGGCCACGTGCTTCCTGGCACAGCGGCCCGTTCTGCCAGTGCTCGAGGGTTTCGTGTAACAGCGTGCCGCGGAACTGCTGCGCGTATTGCCGTCAGCCTCTGTTTATCCTTTGAAAGTGACACCATCGAGGGAGCTGGCTGAAAGGACGCCGCGCCGGCTGGAAAAAGCAACGTCTGGCATTTCAGATCAGGTGTGGCATGCCAGAGACTTCTCACTCCCAATTCCAAAGCCATGTGTCTTCCCTGCCATTGCGATGGCGGGCATCCAGAGCGACTCTGGATTTCCACAAATCAAAGATCGGGGCTCCGTTGTCCGTCTTTCAGGGAACAACTGCAAAATCTGTATGTTGGTTCTGACATTCACAGGATTCTCACAGCTAGTGCTACCTCCGAGCTGTCATAAATATTGTCCGTTTGTGAGAATCACAACTGCACCTGCGGTTTTCAGGGTATTCGTGGCGCAGAGTGGTAAGCTACGGTACCTCAGTCAAAAGCTCTGCTGAGTTCGATCCTGACGGAAGTCGGTTTCAGGTAGCCGGCTCAAGGTCGACTCAGCCTTCCATCCTTCCGAGGTCGGTCAAACGAGTACCCAGCTTTCTGGGGGTAAAGTGTAGATGACTGGGGAAGGCAATGGCAAACCACCCCATAAACAAAATCTGCCTAGGAAACGTCGAGATGTAACGTCACCCCATGGGTCAGTAATGACCTGGTGCTTGCACAGGGGACTACCTTTACCTTTAAGCTTTTGAGAGTCACACACATGACATGAAGATGACTTATGCTGAATCAGACCGTTGGTCCATCAGGGTCAGTCTTGCCTACTCTGACTGGCAGCTGCTCTCCAGGGTCTCAGGCTGAGGTCTTGCACATCACCTACTGCCTGATCTTTTTTAGCTTGAGATGCTGGGAATTGAACCTGGGGTCCTCTGCACGCCCCAAGAACTTATGCCCCCCAAATCTTGTTGGTCTCTAAGGTGCTACTGGGCTTGAATCTAGCAGGTCTGCTACAGACCAACATGTCTACCCTCTGAAAGGATCTTCATTGGTCAGTGGAGTCTGAGCTGATTCCTTGGGTCGTTGGGTAACCTCAGGAGGAAAGGTGAGGTGTTTTCTTTGGTCAGAATGAGGCCTCTAAAAAGTCAGAACTTTTGCCCCGCTCGGTTTTAGTGTGCAAGAGGCGTAGCAGCTGAGCCCCAGAATGTCAGCAGGGGAGTGGAAAGCAATCACAGAACTCATTATGAACTAGGACCCTGTCGCTAGTAGCGTCTTGTCAGGTGATGCCCGAGAGCCGAGCACGGAAAAGCAGATGGGACTCGCTGCCCACTGAGCTGACGTGCTGGGATTTGCCAGAAACCACAACAAGAAGCCACCCCTGGACAGCCTGTGAACAAAAATCTCTACAGATTTGATGGATGGATAGAATTTCAAATAGCTTTTTCCAGGCTGGGGACCGACGACAGTGGTTGAGAGGATCAACGGTGCGTTGGAAGAGAGAGGCTGTTGAGGACAATGACGGGCACAGGATCGCCAGTTGTCTAGCTCTATGCTACTTCCAGTTGGGTCAGAGGCGATCAGCCTTGACCCCAGCCTATGACATCATGGGAGCAGACAATTTGAGAAAGGTGTAGACAAGCTGGAATGGGTCCAGAGGAGGGCAACAACAATGGTGAAGGGTCTGGAGACCAAGTCCTATGGGGAAAGCTTGAAAAAGCTGGGTATGTTTAGCCTGCAGAGAAGACTGAGAGAGTACTTGAAGGGCTGTCATAGAGAGGAGGGTGCCAAGTTGTTTTCTGTGGCCACAGAAAGTCGGACCAGAACCAGTGGGTTGAAATTAAATCCAAAGAGTTTCCGTCTAGACATTAGGAAGAATTTTCTAACAGAGCGATTCCTCAGTGGAACAGGCTTCCTTGGGAGGTGGTGAGCTCTCCTTCCCTGGAGGATTTTAAGCAGAGTCTAGATGGCCATCTGTCAGCAATACTGATTCTATGACCTCAGGCAGCTGATGAGAGGGAGGGCATCTTGGGCATCTTCTGGGCATGGAGCTTGGGTCACTGGGTGTGTGTGTGGGAGATAGTTTGGAATTTTTCATTGTGCAGGGGGGGTGGACTAGATGACCCTGGTGGTACCTTCCAACTCTATGATTCTATGAGCTGATGCACCACAGCTGTCTAGATCCAAGTGCCTCTCTAGGGCAGCTGTCCACCAGGAAATTAACAACAGCAGCAGCAGCAACAACAACAACAATAATACATTTTATTTGTATCCCGCTCTCTCCCAGCGAACCAGCTGGTATGTAGCAGAGGAATTGGCACCCTTTGGGTCTGAGTTGGATAAAGCTGGCTGTTCGCCTAGGGAGGCCCTGACAGGGGTTGGCCCCAGCCGTCACTGCGGAGTCTGCCCGAGATTAAGGTCATTTATGCAGGATAGGTTTGTGCTTGGTTTGCTGCACAGTTTTCTGATCCGAATTATCAAACATCATATACATGAAGGCTTCCCCCTGAAGAAATTCCAGGAGTACCTTGTGATTAATTAGGCATCCCCAGTGAATCAGGGAGCTTCTGAGTCCCTCCCCCTGAAAATGCCAGCGTGGTGTAGTGGTTAAGAGCGGTGGTTTGGAGCAGTGGAGTCGGATCTGGAGAACCGGGTTTGATTCCCCACTCCTCCACATGAAGCCAACTGGGTGACCTTGGGCCAGTCACACTCTCTCACCCCACCCACCTCACAGTGTGTCTGTTGTGGGGAGGGGAAGGGAAGGTGATTGTAAGCTGGTTTGAGTCTTCCTTAAGTGGTGGAGAAAGTTGGCATATAAAAACCAACTCTTCTTTGTCGTCTTCTACTTGGAAGGGGCGGGTCAGCTCTTCAAGGGACTGCTCCCTGTCTATGTGTGTGCTTTTGCAAAGGTGGGCATTCCTCCCCTCCTTTCTTCAACAGCTCCCTTCCAGGAGCTGTCTTACAGCCTCTCTTCGATTGGTGTCTTCCTGCATATTTCATGAAGGTTTCACTCCCTCTTTTGTGCTTCACTTTGAGGGAAGGGGTTAGACGGGAGGGACAGACACATGGGAGGGAGAAGCCAGAGTGGGCATGGGGAGAGAAACAGCATGGAAATGTTGGGGTTTTGCCTCGCTCTTGCCTCGAAGCGGAATTTAAATTCATTACAAAACAGCAACCTGGAACTGCGGGGAAAGAACAAGGCAGGAGCAAAGTGACTTCTAAAGGTTTGTAAAATCATAATTAATGCAAAGGAAGCCTCAAAGCAGTCCAGCAGGCATCAGGAGCTAAATACTCCTGCACAAATGGCTTATGAGTTCCTCAAATGTTATGTGTGTGTGTGTTAAGTGCCGTCAAGTCGTTTCCAACTCATGGCAAACCTATGAATCAAAGGGCGAAAACACATAGTTGCTTTATCCTCCTTTAATCCCTGTTTTAGCCAGGATCGAACGCACATTAGGCAAAATGCATGCATTTGATCCTGGCTGAATCCTGGCTGAAACAGGGATTAAAGGAGGATAAAGTGACCATGCGTTTCCGCCCAAAGTCCTCCAAAATGTTCTATCTTTGACAGCCTTGCTCAGATCTTGCAAATTGAAGGCCATGCCTTCCTTTGTAGAGTCAACGCATCTCTTGTTGGGTCTTCCTCTTTTCCTGCTGCCCTCAACTTTTCCTAGCATGACTGTATTCTTTAGTGACTCTTGTCTTCTCATAATGTGACCAAAATACAATAGCTTCAGTTTAGTCATTTCAGCTTCTAGGGTCAGTTCAGGCTTGATTTGATCTAGAACCCACTGATTTGGTTTCTTTGGCAGTCCACGGTATCCGTAAAACTCTCATTCAATACCACATTTCAAAGGAATTTTAGGGTTTTTTTTTTAATGATCTGTGTAGCACTGAATATTGCTGAAAGCCATGTCATATGCATTCTCTGGATTGCCAAATCGTCGTCTTGTTCTGTTGCTATGTTTTGTTTTGTATTTTGGATGCAGCTTTCTGGTTCAAAAACAACACCATGCAAAGTAAAGGGTTGCCTTATTCACCTGCCCTCCCCCATTCTTCTCCTTAGCCAACGCACACTACAATTCCCGAAGCCAATCGCTGAGATCCACAGATAACCGAAAAAAGGATGATGCAGATGAACTACAGCAGTACGGGTACCCTGCGCCTCAAATAGGTAAGAGGTTATCTGGTGTCTTTTTTTTCTGTCTGGGGCATGAAGGAAGAATCACAGCCATTGTATGAAGTGCATATGCTCAGATCTCGTTCAGCCAGGGTCAAACTGGACATGAAGGAAGAATCACAGCCATTGTATGAAGTGCATATGCTCAGATCTCGTTCAGCCAGGGTCAAACTGGACATGACAGAGATTGTTGATCTACCAACATTAAAAATAAAAAAGGGAAAAGATGAGTTACAACTGAATGGAGTACAGATTTGGATTAGGGCTATGTAGGAATGGAGGGTCATCCTTCCATCCCCCTTGATTTGACTAGTAGAAATGGATATCTGTTATGTTTTTTAGGGGGGAAATCTTTGGGGCCTTGATTTGGATCAGGGCCATTTTGGAAGCGGGGAAGGGTATTAGCTCTTCCAACTCCCACTCTGGTTCACTAGCTGCTGCCAACTCACAATGTTATAGGCCTTTAAAGAAAAAATATAAGCAAGAGGGGTAGCCTGTCTTTCTTAAGACAAGCTACCCCTCTTGCTTATCTTTTTTCTTTAAAGGCCTATAACATTGTGGGTTGGCAGGAGCTAGTGAACCTGAGTGGGAGTTGGAAGAGCTAATACCCTTCCCCCCCTTCCAAAATGGCCCTGATACAAATCAAGGCCCCAAAGAGCTGTGGTTCAGCTTTAAAGATGCAGGAAAGATCTGATCACAAACCTCCCAGGGTTCATTTTCAGCCTCACTGGGGGATGATGAAAATTGACCCTTGAAATTTACTATGCAATGAGTCAAAAGATCTCAGTTACTAAATAATCCATAAACGGGACATTTGTCCACTTGGCACCAAAACAGATGCATTGAAGCATACCCCAGAATGTGTCAGGTATTCCCACAGTAGCTGTGGAGCTGATGGTTTGTGTAAACAATCCAGTACATCTCAAGTACAAGAATTGTGTAGAAATGGGATGTTTTAAGCAGTTAAAACTCAGAAAGTTCACCTCCAAGTACAGTATTTTAGCACCCAGCGCCCCAGGCTCGCCTGTAAGGTGGATTCTTGGTGCTTTCTTGCACACTTGAACCAGCCAATGGAAGGCTTCTAAGAGCTGAGAACAATGTGGTCGCTTACTTACAGAATGCAGCTCCATTGCTCAGTCATACAATATAGTTGTATTATGTCTAAAACCTATGAAGTGATCAAGTTGCTCCCAGATGTCAGCCTGGAGGAAACGCAAATGAGGATATTAGGAATCCTTTTCTACTGACTGATCGATGGTATGGCTGAGTCTATGAATGGGACCCTTTTCACACATTACATGGCACTAAACCTGGATTTGTGGCTGTGTATATATATTGGAGAGGGAGTGACCACCAATCTTGCCTCTTTGATACCTGCTTCGTACTTACATGCCTAAATATACTCCCCTCTCCCATTCTTCCATTGTGTCTTTAGGTGTACACCTAATCACAGAACCATAGAGTGGGAAGGGACCACCAGAATCATGTAGTCCAACCCCATGCACAATGCAGGAAATTCACAACTAACTCCCCCCACACCCCAGTGACCCCTACACCATGCCCAGAAGAGGGCAAAAAGCCCTCCAGCATCCCTGGCCAATCTGGCCTGGAGGAAAATTGCTTCCTGACCCCCAAGTGGCAATCGACATTTCTCTGGGCATGTAAGAAAGGGCCACAAGAGCCAAACACTGACGCAACCCTTCCTGCCCTCCTTCTCGTGATCTGCTGAAGTTCACATGAATACATGTAATGTGTGAATCGGAACTGTGGCAGTAGATGGACAGGACCTGTTTTCCTGTTGGCCCCTTCTCCAGCCAGTAGGGTTGCCAACCTCCAGGTACTAGCTAGAGATCTCCTGCTATTACAACTGATCTCCAGCTGATAGGGACTAGTTCACCTGGAAAAAATGGCTGCTTTGGCAATTGGTTTCTATGTCATTGAAGTCCCTCCTCTCCCCAAACCTCACCCTACTCAGACTGGGGAGGATGGGCTCCTCCATTCTCCAAAGCAGCCATTTTCTCCAGGGGAATTGACCTCTGTAGTCTGGAGATCAGTTGTTATTCTGGGAGATCTCCAGGCCCCACCTGGAGGATGGCAAGTCGAGCTATTTATCAGCTTAAATGCTGTGAATTTTTTGAGTAAAGGTATCATACACATTCTCTTAAGTATTTGCTTGCGAAGAATAAATGGAGGCTCTCTTTTTAACAACACTGATTGTGAGAAGCTGAATTGGATGTATACTAGAGAATTGAGATATAACAGACTGAATTTGGCCAGTTACTATTTAACATAATCTCTTCCCTTCCCTCCACACAGTTTTCCCTTCAAACAAGAACAATTTTATCTGTTACTAAAGAAAGTAAATCCTTTGTAATATACAAAGGGAGGGAAAAGCTATTCATGGTGAAAAAAAAATATATATATATATATATATATATATATATATATATATATATATATATATATATATATATATATATATATATATATATATAATGTTGTCCATAACAAAAAATGATCAATTGCTTTTTAATTGCTTTATCAGTTTGCATATTTCCCAGATATTTGTTATAGTTTGCTTTGTGGAAGGACACAATTTGGGTGTGTTTTTTTCTTACCAGTGTCTTGTGCAATATTGTGAATAATGCCATTCCTGTTAAGATGATAGCCAGCCTTCCCTGCTAGTTGGGGTGTAGTATTTTTTTCTGTGTGGGATTCCAAGAAATGAATAGAGAATCTGTGATGTCCTTATTAGTCATCTCTGTGTGTATTTTGTGTCTATGTGCAGCGTTCAAATCCAAAACATAGACATCCACTGTCACAATATCTAATTGTAAAATGCCCAGCCCCGTTTGGATGATGAAAACCCACTATGGGCCCACCCACAGGCAAGGGAGAGCTTCAGACCTATTGGAGAGACTTTCCATATGTGGAAATTATACTTTTATGAGCTAATGGGGTGGGGGGAGGATTTTTTAAAAAAACCTGATGAGGGCTGAGCAGGCTCCAGGATGGATGGGCTGTTGAGAACAGTTGAGGGAATGTAGAGAACAGTTTCCGGACTGTTGAGAACCATTAAGAATCAGTTAAAAGGAAGAAGATAGAGGATATTAACCTGCTCTACACCTGAGAGATTAGAGAATTGAGGAGGGGGTGATATGGTTAGGTGGGGATGTCATATCCCTCCCATGATTCTTCATGGGCCCCTAACTTATATGAACAGATATTTTTAAATTCAGTAAATTTTATTTGCATATAAAAACACCTTAAATGAATGGCTAACTTCCTTACATTTTCCGTTTAATACCCTCCCACAGATACAAACCATGCCCACAGTCACAGCAGCTATTTATTTTCCAGAATCATTTAAGTGTGATGAGGAAGTTAATGGTCTTGAAAAATCCACAATATGAGAATCTTAGGTGGATACAGCTATGCAGACCAGATGGGTGGAACAATGTTCTGTCCGTCTATCTAACATATTTTTTTATTCCAACCTTCCTCCAACGGGGTCTGGTTAGTGTACATGGCTCTTGCCTCCTTCCTTTTATGCAGCTCCTTCAAAGTTTAGAACTGCTTCACACGCTTGATCTTTTTTACAACAACCCTGTAAGGTTGGTTGCCTTTTGGATTCCCAAATTGCTGATGTGGGAGTGAGGGAAGGACTACTTGCCTCAGGCCACTCAGGGCCAAACCAAAAGTGATGGCATCCTCATGTCTGCCATAGGGACACCACTGCTATTTGAATGGCGTGGGCATTTTGGCTTGGAAAAGGTGCGGGGGAGGGAACCAGACCGCCTCAGTCTGCCACATTGTGGGTCCCCTGGTGCCATTTTTAAATCTCTTTAAAATGGTAGTGGTGCCCCCATGGCGGACGCGAGGACTCCGTGACATCTAGTTTGGCCCTCAATGAGTTGATGAACAAAGTGAGATTCGAACCAGTGGCTTCCCAATTCATAACTCGGACTGCAATTATAAGAACGCTGTCCTGGGAGTAAGACCCATTTTTGGGGGAGGGGAAATAACTTTCTTCTGAGTAGATCTGTTCAGGATTGCTCTTGCAGACTCTTTGCCGCTGCCACAATTCTGTTACATTCACCGTGTTTGTTGTTTAGATTTGCCACACAAATATATGCATGTTTAAAGGTAAAGGTCCCTGGACAAGCCCTGGGTCATTCCTGATCCATGGGGTGACGTCACATCCCAACGTTTACTAGGCAGACTATGTTTACGGGATGGTTGGCCATTGCCTTTCGCAGTCGTCTTCCCTTTACCCCCAGCAAGCTGGGTACTAATTTTACCGACCTCGGAAGGATGGAAGGCTGAGTCAACCTTGAGCCGGCTACCTGAAACCGACTTCTGTCGGGATTGAACTCAGGTCGTGAGCAGAGCATTTGACTGCAGCACTGCAGCTTACCACTCTGCTCCACGGGGCTCTTATGTTATATGCATGTTTACTCGATAGAAAATCCCACTGCCTTCAATGACACTTACTCCCAGATAGGATCTTTGTGGGATCAGAGCTGCAGAGACTGAAAAGAACGTGGTATCATGGACACAGCATTGAATTAGACCAGAGAGACCGAAGTAACTGCAAGTCAGTCCCTCTTCTCCCAAGCTAACCTCCCTTGCAGGTTTGTTGTGAAGGCCAAATGGGAGGAAGGCTACTTTGTCACGCAAGCTGCCCTCGGCTCCTTGGAGAAGGAATGGAATAATAAATGCAAGAAATGACTACCTTTCATGCTAATTATTTTTGAGACCAGGCCAAAGGAACTGCACAGCTGGTAATGCCTAGGTCTTTAGCATTTAAGTGGTACGTAATTTAGGTCTTTAGCATTTAAGTGGTATATAATTTGGACCATATTAGGTATAGATCTAATTTTGTCCAGAATGAATGCCCAGCCTCTCAGTTTAATATGCAGTTCACGGACCAAGGGGGTGTGTTTGAAGAAAAAAAACATCAAAGTCATCGAAAGGGCAATGCAGTTTTTAAAGAAGAAGAAGAGTTGGTTTTTATACCCCACTTTTCTCTACCTTTTAAGGAGTTTCAAAGCTGCTTACAATCGCCTTCCCTTCCCCTCCCTACAATAGACACCTTGTGAGGTAGGTGGGACTGAGAGAGTTCAGAAAGAACTGTGACTGGCCCAAGGTCACCCAGCAGGTTTCATGTGGAAGAGTGGGGAAACAAACCTGGTTCTCCAGATCAGAGTCTGCTGCTAATGTGGAGGAGCGGGGAATCAAACCTAGTTCACTAGATTAGAGTACGCCGCTGATATGGAGGGGTGGGGAATCGAACCCGGTTATCCAGATTAGAGTCCGCCACTGATATGGAGGGGTGGAGAATCAAATCTGGTTCTCCAGATTAGAGTCTGCTGTTCATGTGGTGGAGCAGGGAATCAAGCCTGCTTCACCAGATTAGAGTATGCCGCTGATATGGAGACGGGGGAATCAAACCCGATTCTCCAGATTAGTGTCCACTGCTCTTAACCACTACACCACACTGGCTGTCCCATTGATAGTTCTCTCAGCTCCCAGGGGAGAGGCGGCAACTCAGCGTCCAAACCCATGCTCTGCAGTGGCGCACAGAAAAGCCCAGATTCAATTCCGCACCAGCTCCGCGTTCCAGGATCTCAGGGCTTCCCCGGGGTCTGGGCCAGAGATTTTGGAGAGCCACTCAGAGTTGACGAGGCTCACGAGGCTCAGCTGACCCGTTGTAAGGCAGCTCCGTCCATTCTGACCCCCGACAGGTGATCCGGCTGCTGAGGAGTGGTCCCCCTGGAGCGTGTGTTCGACCACCTGCGGGGAGGGCTGGCAGAGCAGGACCAGATTCTGTGTCTCGTATTCCTACAGCACCCAATGCAGTGGGCCCCTCCGGGAGCAGCGGCAGTGCAACAATTCCGCCGTCTGTCCAGGTGACGATCTCTCCCCCTCCCTGTCCCCCCCCTCATCTAACACCACAACAGTGGGCGCTGTGCATTACCTCCCTTTCAAAACCCCGCATGAAAGGTAAACCGGATTCTGCAGCAAAGGTCATTTATGCATGGGTACTTTTCCCGGTCTGACTCAGTGGTTCCTTGGACTTATGCATGAGTTTTCCGTCCAATAGAGATGACCTCGCGCCAAGAAGAAGAAGAAGAGTTGGTTTTTATATGCCGACATTCTCTACCACTTAAGGGAGACTCAAACTGGCTTACAGTCACCTTCCCTTCTCCTCCCCACAACAGGCACCCTGTGAGGTGAGTGAGGCTGAGAGATTGTGACTAGCCCAAGGCCACCCAGATGGCTTTGTGTGTAGGAGCAGGGAAACAAATCCAGTTCACCAGATTAGCCTCTGCCACTCATGTGGAGGAGTGGGGAGTCAAACCTGGTTCTCCAGATCAGAATCCACCGTTCCAAACCACCGCTCGTAACCACTGCACTACGCTGGCCAAGCCCTTGTAAATTCTGGATCTTCCCATTGCTCTTATAACCCAATTCTTCGATCTCTCTTGAGATCAGCCCTGGTGAAATCTCCATGCATAAGCTCTAAACAATGGGAGTAGGTGACCCTCAGTGTCTTTCCAGATGTGCATGATTCTGTAAAAAATAAATAGGAAGGTTTATTTATGACCCAGTCGTATGTTTGGGCGAACAGTTGATGCCTGGGAGTCGTCCGCCATACGCTTTTTTACAAGGCTAATTCATCTCGGCTGTCATCTTTTATTCTGAAAAGCAAATTTCATTGATGTTGTATCAAGCTGCCTGCGATGCTGGAGTTTGGAATTTCCAGTGTGTTTTTTCAACAGCTGTGAGGGTAGACAGGTATTTCTAGAGGTGCCAGTCTCTTTCTTACCAGGGTAAAAGCAAACAGGATGGTAATTCAGACTGAGTACATCCCCTTCCTTCCCAGTTCTGCAGCCAATTATCCCCCTCCATGATGCATCTGATTTTTGAGCCGTTGACGGAGCTCCAATGTTGTGTATAGTTTGACCCAGAGAGGGAGAGATAAGGGGGTGGTACCTTCCAAATTTACAAGAAGTAATATCAATCAATCAATTGATTGATTGATACAAGAAGTAATAACGTTCTCTGGATAGAGAGCCCACATTTTGATAGGCTTGTAGTTCAGTTCCTGTCAGAGTTCTTCCAGTCGAAGCCCTTTGAAATTAATTACCTTCCAATGCGTTAACTCTGCAATGTTGATATGACAGGTTTGTCCCCCAACCTCAGCAACCCCTTTGTCTCAGAAAACTAATACAACTGCCCCTGAATATTTTCCAAATATTCTGTAAGACCTGTATGTTTGGGTGATTATGTGTCTGTGTGTCTAATGGCAGGAAGGAAGTGATGTTGGCAAGACTGCTTTTGCATCAGTCAGTACGGAGATAAGTGTT